>NC_089843.1:225567920-226310420 GCF_035609145.1 Eleutherodactylus coqui | reverse complement strand
TGCTCTACCGACTGAGCTATCCAGGCTCTGAAAAATGCTCTTCTTAGCTCCTCTAAGCGTCTTAACATAAAATATGGAGGTAAAGAAACAAAGCTTTGGTGGAAAATCAACAATGTGCCCAAAATTTGCTAAACAGACATAGAAGGGTTGTTTCTGCAAAAAACAAAGATTTTCTCAAGCTGCTTCTATACCCTCAGTTTTGCACAGTAGAACACGACAATAAAGAAGCAAAGACTTAGTGGAAAATCAAAGATGTGCTCAATTAAGACAGGCTCTGAAAAATGCTCTTCTTAGCTCCTCTAAGCGTCTTAACATAAAATATGGAGGTAAAGAAACAAAGCTTTGGTGGAAAATCAACAATGTGCCCAAAATTTGCTAAACAGACATAGAAGGGTTGTTTCTGCAAAAAACAAAGATTTTCTCAAGCTGCTTCTATACCCTCAGTTTTGCACAGTAGAACACGACAATAAAGAAGCAAAGACTCAGTGGAAAATCAAAGATGTGCTCAATTAAGACATTTGACAGCTTGCTTTAGCAAGCACGCCTGAACAGGAACTTGAACCCTGGATCCTCAGATTAAAAGTCTGATGCTCTACCGACTGAGCTATCCAGGCTCTGAAAAATGCTCTTCTTAGCTCCTCTAAGCGTCTTAACATAAAATATGGAGGTAAAGAAACAAAGCTTTGGTGGAAAATCAACAATGTACCCAAAATTTGCTAAACAGACATAGAAGGGTTGTTTCTGCAAAAAACAAAGATTTTCTCAAGCTGCTTCTATACCCTCAGTTTTGCACAGTAGAACACGACAATAAAGAAGCAAAGACTCAGTGGAAAATCAAAGATGTGCTCAATAAAGACATTTGATAGTTTGCTTTAGCAAGTACGCCTGAACAGGAACTTGAACCCTGGACCTTCAGATTAAAAGTCTGATGCTCTACCGACTGAGCTATCCAGGCTCTGAAAAATGCTCTTCTTAGCTCCTCTAAGCGTCTTAACATAAAATATGGTGGTAAAGAAACAAAGCTTTGGTGGAAAATCAACAATGTGCCCAAAATTTGCTAAACAGACATAGAAGGGTTGTTTCTGCAAAAAACAAAGATTTTCTCAAGCTGCTTCTATACCCTCAGTTTTGCACAGTAGAACACGACAATAAAGAAGCAAAGACTCAGTGGAAAATCAAAGATTTGCTCAATAAAGAGATTTGACAGCTTGCTTTAGCAAGTACGCCTGAACAGGGACTTGAACCCTGGACCCTCAGATTAAAAGTCTGATGCTCTACCGACTGAGCTATCCAGGCTGTGAAAAATGATTTTCTTAGCTCCTCTAAGCGTCTTAACATAAAATATGGAGGTAAAGAAACAAAGCTTTGGTGGAAAATCAACAATGTGCCCAAAATTTGCTAAACAGACATAGAAGGGTTGTTTCTGCAAAAAACAAAGATTTTCTCAAGCTGCTTCTATACCCTCAGTTTTGCACAGTAGAACACGACAATAAAGAAGCAAAGACTCAGTGGAAAATCAAAGATGTGCTCAATTAAGACATTTGACAGCTTGCTTTAGCAAGCACACCTGAACAGGAACTTGAACCCTGGACCCTCAGATTAAAAGTCTGATGCTCTACCGACTGAGCTATCCAGGCTCTGAAAAATGCTCTTCTTAGCTCCTCTAAGCGTCTTAACATAAAATATGGAGGTAAAGAAACAAAGCTTTGGTGGAAAATCAACAATGTACCCAAAATTTGCTAAACAGACATAGAAGGGTTGTTTCTGCAAAAAACAAAGATTTTCTCAAGCTGCTTCTATACCCTCAGTTTTGCACAGTAGAACACGACAATAAAGAAGCAAAGACTCAGTGGAAAATCAAAGATGTGCTCAATAAAGACATTTGACAGCTTGCTTTAGCAAGTACGCCTGAACAGGGACTTGAACCCTGGACCCTCAGATTAAAAGTCTGATGCTCTACCGACTGAGCTATCCAGGTTCTGAAAAATGCTCTTCTTAGCTCCTCTAAGCGTCTTAACATAAAATATGGAGGTAAAGAAACAAAGTTTTGGTGGAAAATCAAAAATGTGCTCAAAATCTGCTAAACAGACATAGAAGGGTTGTTTCTGCAATAAGCAAAGATGTTCTCAAGCTGCTTCTATACCCTTGGTTTTGCACAGTAGAACACGGCAATGAAGATGCAGAGACTCAGTGGAAAACCAAAGATGTGCTCAATAAAGACATTTGACAGCTTGCTTTAGCAAGCACGCCTGAACAGGAACTTGAACCCTGGATCCTCAGATTAAAAGTCTGATGCTCTACCGACTGAGCTATCCAGGCTCTGAAAAATGCTCTTCTTAGCTCCTCTAAGCGTCTTAACATAAAATATGGAGGTAAAGAAACAAAGCTTTGGTGGAAAATCAACAATGTGCTCAAAATCTGCTAAACAGACATAGAAGGGTTGTTTCTGCAATAAGCAAAGATGTTCTCAAGCTGCTTCTATACCCTTGGTTTTGCACAGTAGAACACGGCACTGAAGATGCAGAGACTCAGTGGAAAATCAAAGATGTGCTCAATAAAGACATTTGACAGCTTGCTTTTTACAAGTACGCCTGAACAGGGACTTGAACCCTGGACCCTCAGATTAAAAGTCTGATGCTCTACCGACTGAGCTATCCAGGTTCTGAAAAATGCTCTTCTTAGCTCCTCTAAGCGTCTTAACATAAAATATGGAGGTAAAGAAACAAAGCTTTGGTGGAAAATCAAAAATGTGCTCAAAATCTGCTAAACAGACATAGAAGGGTTGTTTCTGCAATAAGCAAAGATGTTCTCAAGCTGCTTCTATACCCTTGGTTTTGCACAGTAGAACACGGCAATGAAGATGCAGAGACTCAGTGGAAAACCAAAGATGTGCTCAATAAAGACATTTGACAGCTTGCTTTAGCAAGTACACCTGAACAGGGACTTGAACCCTGGACCCTCAGATTAAAAGTCTGATGCTCTACCGACTGAGCTATCCAGGTTCTGAAAAATGCTCTTCTTAGCTCCTCTAAGCGTCTTAACATAAAATATGGAGGTAAAGAAACAAAGTTTTGGTGGAAAATCAAAAATGTGCTCAAAATCTGCTAAACAGACATAGAAGGGTTGTTTCTGCAATAAGCAAAGATGTTCTCAAGCTGCTTCTATACCCTTGGTTTTGCACAGTAGAACACGGCAATGAAGATGCAGAGACTCAGTGGAAAACCAAAGATGTGCTCAATAAAGACATTTGACAGCTTGCTTTAGCAAGCACGCCTGAACAGGAACTTGAACCCTGGATCCTCAGATTAAAAGTCTGATGCTCTACCGACTGAGCTATCCAGGCTCTGAAAAATGCTCTTCTTAGCTCCTCTAAGCGTCTTAACATAAAATATGGAGGTAAAGAAACAAAGCTTTGGTGGAAAATCAACAATGTGCTCAAAATCTGCTAAACAGACATAGAAGGGCTGTTTCTGCAATAAGCAAAGATGTTCTCAAGCTGCTTCTATACCCTTGGTTTTGCACAGTAGAACACGGCACTGAAGATGCAGAGACTCAGTGGAAAATCAAAGATGTGCTCAATAAAGACATTTGACAGCTTGTTTAACAAGTACGCCTGAACAGGGACTTGAACCCTGGACCCTCAGATTAAAAGTCTGATGCTCTACCGACTGAGCTATCCAGGCTCTGAAAAATGCTCTTCTTAGCTCCTCTAAGCGTCTTAACATAAAATATGGAGGTAAAGAAACAAAGCTTTGGTGGAAAATCAAAAATGTGCTCAAAATCTGCTAAACAGACATAGAAGGGTTGTTTCTGCAATAAGCAAAGATGTTCTCAAGCTGCTTCTATACCCTTGGTTTTGCACAGTAGAACACGGCACTGAAGATGCAGAGACTCAGTGGAAAATCAAAGATGTGCTCAATAAAGACATTTGACAGCTTGCTTTAGCAAGTACGCCTGAACAGGGACTTGAACCCTGGACCCTCAGAATAAAAGGCTGATGCTCCACCGACTGAGCTATCCAGGCTCTAAAAAATGCTCTTCTTAGCTCCTCTAAGCGTCTTAACATAAAATATGGCGGTAAAGAAACAAAGCTTTGGTGGAAAATCAACAATGTGCCCAAAATTTGCTAAACAGACATAGAAGGGTTGTTTCTGCAAAAAACAAAGATTTTCTCAAGCTGCTTCTATACCCTCAGTTTTGCACAGTAGAACACGACAATAAAGAAGCAAAGACTCAGTGGAAAATCAAAGATGTGCTCAATAAAGACATTTGACAGTTTGCTTTAGCAAGTACGCCTGAACAGGAACTTGAACCCTGGACCCTCAGATTAAAAGTCTGATGCTCTACCGACTGAGCTATCCAGGCTCTGAAAAATGCTCTTCTTAGCTCCTCTAAGCGTCTTAACATAAAATATGGAGGTAAAGAAACAAAGCTTTGGTGGAAAATCAACAATGTGCCCAAAATTTGCTAAACAGACATAGAAGGGTTGTTTCTGCAAAAAACAAAGATTTTCTCAAGCTGCTTCTATACCCTCAGTTTTGCACAGTAGAACACGACAATAAAGAAGCAAAGACTCAGTGGAAAATCAAAGATGTGCTCAATTAAGACAGGCTCTGAAAAATGCTCTTCTTAGCTCCTCTAAGCGTCTTAACATAAAATATGGAGGTAAAGAAACAAAGCTTTGGTGGAAAATCAACAATGTGCCCAAAATTTGCTAAACAGACATAGAAGGGTTGTTTCTGCAAAAAACAAAGATTTTCTCAAGCTGCTTCTATACCCTCAGTTTTGCACAGTAGAACACGACAATAAAGAAGCAAAGACTCAGTGGAAAATCAAAGATGTGCTCAATTAAGACATTTGACAGCTTGCTTTAGCAAGCACGCCTGAACAGGAACTTGAACCCTGGATCCTCAGATTAAAAGTCTGATGCTCTACCGACTGAGCTATCCAGGCTCTGAAAAATGCTCTTCTTAGCTCCTCTAAGCGTCTTAACATAAAATATGGAGGTAAAGAAACAAAGCTTTGGTGGAAAATCAACAATGTACCCAAAATTTGCTAAACAGACATAGAAGGGTTGTTTCTGCAAAAAACAAAGATTTTCTCAAGCTGCTTCTATACCCTCAGTTTTGCACAGTAGAACACGACAATAAAGAAGCAAAGACTCAGTGGAAAATCAAAGATGTGCTCAATAAAGACATTTGATAGTTTGCTTTAGCAAGTACGCCTGAACAGGAACTTGAACCCTGGACCCTCAGATTAAAAGTCTGATGCTCTACCGACTGAGCTATCCAGGCTCTGAAAAATGCTCTTCTTAGCTCCTCTAAGCGTCTTAACATAAAATATGGTGGTAAAGAAACAAAGCTTTGGTGGAAAATCAACAATGTGCCCAAAATTTGCTAAACAGACATAGAAGGGTTGTTTCTGCAAAAAACAAAGATTTTCTCAAGCTGCTTCTATACCCTCAGTTTTGCACAGTAGAACACGACAATAAAGAAGCAAAGACTCAGTGGAAAATCAAAGATTTGCTCAATAAAGAGATTTGACAGCTTGCTTTAGCAAGTACGCCTGAACAGGGACTTGAACCCTGGACCCTCAGATTAAAAGTCTGATGCTCTACCGACTGAGCTATCCAGGCTGTGAAAAATGATTTTCTTAGCTCCTCTAAGCGTCTTAACATAAAATATGGAGGTAAAGAAACAAAGCTTTGGTGGAAAATCAACAATGTGCCCAAAATTTGCTAAACAGACATAGAAGGGTTGTTTCTGCAAAAAACAAAGATTTTCTCAAGCTGCTTCTATACCCTCAGTTTTGCACAGTAGAACACGACAATAAAGAAGCAAAGACTCAGTGGAAAATCAAAGATGTGCTCAATTAAGACATTTGACAGCTTGCTTTAGCAAGCACACCTGAACAGGAACTTGAACCCTGGACCCTCAGATTAAAAGTCTGATGCTCTACCGACTGAGCTATCCAGGCTCTGAAAAATGCTCTTCTTAGCTCCTCTAAGCGTCTTAACATAAAATATGGAGGTAAAGAAACAAAGCTTTGGTGGAAAATCAACAATGTACCCAAAATTTGCTAAACAGACATAGAAGGGTTGTTTCTGCAAAAAACAAAGATTTTCTCAAGCTGCTTCTATACCCTCAGTTTTGCACAGTAGAACACGACAATAAAGAAGCAAAGACTCAGTGGAAAATCAAAGATGTGCTCAATAAAGACATTTGACAGCTTGCTTTAGCAAGTACGCCTGAACAGGCACTTGAACCCTGGACCCTCAGATTAAAAGTCTGATGCTCTACCGACTGAGCTATCCAGGTTCTGAAAAATGCTCTTCTTAGCTCCTCTAAGCGTCTTAACATAAAATATGGAGGTAAAGAAACAAAGTTTTGGTGGAAAATCAAAAATGTGCTCAAAATCTGCTAAACAGACATAGAAGGGTTGTTTCTGCAATAAGCAAAGATGTTCTCAAGCTGCTTCTATACCCTTGGTTTTGCACAGTAGAACACGGCAATGAAGATGCAGAGACTCAGTGGAAAACCAAAGATGTGCTCAATAAAGACATTTGACAGCTTGCTTTAGCAAGCACGCCTGAACAGGAACTTGAACCCTGGATCCTCAGATTAAAAGTCTGATGCTCTACCGACTGAGCTATCCAGGCTCTGAAAAATGCTCTTCTTAGCTCCTCTAAGCGTCTTAACATAAAATATGGAGGTAAAGAAACAAAGCTTTGGTGGAAAATCAACAATGTGCTCAAAATCTGCTAAACAGACATAGAAGGGTTGTTTCTGCAATAAGCAAAGATGTTCTCAAGCTGCTTCTATACCCTTGGTTTTGCACAGTAGAACACGGCACTGAAGATGCAGAGACTCAGTGGAAAATCAAAGATGTGCTCAATAAAGACATTTGACAGCTTGCTTTTTACAAGTACGCCTGAACAGGGACTTGAACCCTGGACCCTCAGATTAAAAGTCTGATGCTCTACCGACTGAGCTATCCAGGTTCTGAAAAATGCTCTTCTTAGCTCCTCTAAGCGTCTTAACATAAAATATGGAGGTAAAGAAACAAAGCTTTGGTGGAAAATCAAAAATGTGCTCAAAATCTGCTAAACAGACATAGAAGGGTTGTTTCTGCAATAAGCAAAGATGTTCTCAAGCTGCTTCTATACCCTTGGTTTTGCACAGTAGAACACGGCAATGAAGATGCAGAGACTCAGTGGAAAACCAAAGATGTGCTCAATAAAGACATTTGACAGCTTGCTTTAGCAAGTACACCTGAACAGGGACTTGAACCCTGGACCCTCAGATTAAAAGTCTGATGCTCTACCGACTGAGCTATCCAGGTTCTGAAAAATGCTCTTCTTAGCTCCTCTAAGCGTCTTAACATAAAATATGGAGGTAAAGAAACAAAGTTTTGGTGGAAAATCAAAAATGTGCTCAAAATCTGCTAAACAGACATAGAAGGGTTGTTTCTGCAATAAGCAAAGATGTTCTCAAGCTGCTTCTATACCCTTGGTTTTGCACAGTAGAACACGGCAATGAAGATGCAGAGACTCAGTGGAAAACCAAAGATGTGCTCAATAAAGACATTTGACAGCTTGCTTTAGCAAGCACGCCTGAACAGGAACTTGAACCCTGGATCCTCAGATTAAAAGTCTGATGCTCTACCGACTGAGCTATCCAGGCTCTGAAAAATGCTCTTCTTAGCTCCTCTAAGCGTCTTAACATAAAATATGGAGGTAAAGAAACAAAGCTTTGGTGGAAAATCAACAATGTGCTCAAAATCTGCTAAACAGACATAGAAGGGCTGTTTCTGCAATAAGCAAAGATGTTCTCAAGCTGCTTCTATACCCTTGGTTTTGCACAGTAGAACACGGCACTGAAGATGCAGAGACTCAGTGGAAAATCAAAGATGTGCTCAATAAAGACATTTGACAGCTTGTTTAACAAGTACGCCTGAACAGGGACTTGAACCCTGGACCCTCAGATTAAAAGTCTGATGCTCTACCGACTGAGCTATCCAGGCTCTGAAAAATGCTCTTCTTAGCTCCTCTAAGCGTCTTAACATAAAATATGGAGGTAAAGAAACAAAGCTTTGGTGGAAAATCAAAAATGTGCTCAAAATCTGCTAAACAGACATAGAAGGGTTGTTTCTGCAATAAGCAAAGATGTTCTCAAGCTGCTTCTATACCCTTGGTTTTGCACAGTAGAACACGGCACTGAAGATGCAGAGACTCAGTGGAAAATCAAAGATGTGCTCAATAAAGACATTTGACAGCTTGCTTTAGCAAGTACGCCTGAACAGGGACTTGAACCCTGGACCCTCAGAATAAAAGGCTGATGCTCCACCGACTGAGCTATCCAGGCTCTAAAAAATGCTCTTCTTAGCTCCTCTAAGCGTCTTAACATAAAATATGGCGGTAAAGAAACAAAGCTTTGGTGGAAAATCAACAATGTGCCCAAAATTTGCTAAACAGACATAGAAGGGTTGTTTCTGCAAAAAACAAAGATTTTCTCAAGCTGCTTCTATACCCTCAGTTTTGCACAGTAGAACACGACAATAAAGAAGCAATGACTCAGTGGAAAATCAAAGATGTGCTCAATAAAGACATTTGACAGTTTGCTTTAGCAAGTACGCCTGAACAGGAACTTGAACCCTGGACCCTCAGATTAAAAGTCTGATGCTCTACCGACTGAGCTATCCAGGCTCTGAAAAATGCTCTTCTTAGCTCCTCTAAGCGTCTTAACATAAAATATGGAGGTAAAGAAACAAAGCTTTGGTGGAAAATCAACAATGTACCCAAAATTTGCTAAACAGACATAGAAGGGTTGTTTCTGCAAAAAACAAAGATTTTCTCAAGCTGCTTCTATACCCTCAGTTTTGCACAGTAGAACACGACAATAAAGAAGCAAAGACTCAGTGGAAAATCAAAGATGTGCTCAATAAAGACATTTGATAGTTTGCTTTAGCAAGTACGCCTGAACAGGAACTTGAACCCTGGACCCTCAGATTAAAAGTCTGATGCTCTACCGACTGAGCTATCCAGGCTCTGAAAAATGCTCTTCTTAGCTCCTCTAAGCGTCTTAACATAAAATATGGTGGTAAAGAAACAAAGCTTTGGTGGAAAATCAACAATGTGCCCAAAATTTGCTAAACAGACATAGAAGGGTTGTTTCTGCAAAAAACAAAGATTTTCTCAAGCTGCTTCTATACCCTCAGTTTTGCACAGTAGAACACGACAATAAAGAAGCAAAGACTCAGTGGAAAATCAAAGATTTGCTCAATAAAGACATTTGACAGCTTGCTTTAGCAAGTACGCCTGAACAGGGACTTGAACCCTGGACCCTCAGATTAAAAGTCTGATGCTCTACCGACTGAGCTATCCAGGCTCTGAAAAATGATTTTCTTAGCTCCTCTAAGCGTCTTAACATAAAATATGGAGGTAAAGAAACAAAGCTTTGGTGGAAAATCAACAATGTGCCCAAAATTTGCGAAACAGACATAGAAGGGTTGTTTCTGCAAAAAACAAAGATTTTCTCAAGCTGCTTCTATACCCTCAGTTTTGCACAGTAGAACACGACAATAAAGAAGCAAAGACTCAGTGGAAAATCAAAGATGTGCTCAATTAAGACATTTGACAGCTTGCTTTAGCAAGCACACCTGAACAGGAACTTGAACCCTGGACCCTCAGATTAAAAGTCTGATGCTCTACCGACTGAGCTATCCAGGCTCTGAAAAATGCTCTTCTTAGCTCCTCTAAGCGTCTTAACATAAAATATGGTGGTAAAGAAACAAAGCTTTGGTGGAAAATCAACAATGTGCCCAAAATTTGCTAAACAGACATAGAAGGGTTGTTTCTGCAAAAAACAAAGATTTTCTCAAGCTGCTTCTATACCCTTGGTTTTGCACAGTAGAACACGACAATAAAGAAGCAAAGACTCAGTGGAAAATCAAAGATTTGCTCAATAAAGACATTTGACAGCTTGCTTTAGCAAGTACGCCTGAACAGGGACTTGAACCCTGGACCCTCAGATTAAAAGTCTGATGCTCTACCGACTGAGCTATCCAGGCTCTGAAAAATGCTCTTCTTAGCTCCTCTAAGCGTCTTAACATAAAATATGGAGGTAAAGAAACAAAGCTTTGGTGGAAAATCAAAAATGTGCTCAAAATCTGCTAAACAGACATAGAAGGGTTGTTTCTGCAATAAGCAAAGATGTTCTCAAGCTGCTTTTATACCCTTGGTTTTGCACAGTAGAACACGGCACTGAAGAAGCAAAGACTCAGTGGAAAACCAAAGATGTGCTCAATAAAGACATTTGACAGCTTGCTTTAGCAAGTACGCCTGAACAGGGACTTGAACCCTGGACTCTCAGATTAAAAGTCTGATGCTCTACCGACTGAGCTATCCAGGCTCTGAAAAATGCTCTTCTTAGCTCCTCTAAGCGTCTTAACATAAAATATGGAGGTAAAGAAACAAAGCTTTGCTGGAAAATCAAAAATGTGCTCAAAATCTGCTAAACATGCATAGAAGGGTTGTTTCTGCAATAAGCAAAGATGTTCTCAAGCTGCTTCTATACCCTTGGTTTTGCACAGTAGAACACGGCACTGAAGATGCAGAGACTCAGTGGAAAATCAAAGATGTGCTCAATAAAGACATTTGACAGCTTGCTTTAGCAAGTACGCCTGAACAGGGACTTGAACCCTGGACCCTCAGATTAAAAGTCTGATGCTCTACCGACTTTTGCTCTATCCAGGCTCTAAAAAATGCTCTTCTTAGCTCCTCTAAGCGTCTTAACATAAAATATGGCGGTAAAGAAACAAAGCTTTGGTTGAAAATCAACAATGTGCCCAAAATTTGCTAAACAGACATAGAAGGGTTGTTTCTGCAAAAAACAAAGATTTTCTCAAGCTGCTTCTATACCCTCAGTTTTGCACTGTAGAACACGGCACTGAAGATGCAGAGACTCAGTGGAAAATCAAAGATGTGCTCAATAAAGACATTTGGCAGCTTGGTTTAGCAAATACGCCTGAACAGGGACTTGAACTTGGACATTTGGCAGCTTGCTTTAGCAAGTACGCCTGAACAGGGACTTGAACTCTGGACCCTCAGATTAAATGTCTGATGCTCTACCGACTGAGCTATCCAGGCTCTGAAAAATGCTCTTCTTAGCTCCTCTAAGCGTCTTAACATAAAATATGGCGGTAAAGAAACAAAGCTTTGGTGGAAAATCAACAATGTGCCCAAAATTTGCTAAACAGACATAGAAGGGTTGTTTCTGCAAAAAACAAAGATTTTCCCAAGCTGCTTCTATACCCTCAGTTTTGCACAGTAGAACACGGCACTGAAGATGCAGAGACTCAGTGGAAAATCAAAGATTTGCTCAATAAAGACATTTGAGAGCTTGCTTTAGCAAGTACGCCTGAACAGGGACTTGAACCCTAGACCCTCAGATTAAAAGTCTGATGCTCTACCGACTGAGCTATCCAGGCTCTGAAAAATGCTCTTCTTAGCTCCTCTAAGCGTCTTAACATAAAATATGGAGGTAAAGAAACAAAGCTTTGGTGGAAAATCAAAAATGTGCTCAAAATTTGCTAAACAGACATAGAAGGGTTGTTTCTGCAAAAAACAAAGATTTTCTCAAGCTGCTTCTATACCCTCAGTTTTGCACAGTAGAACACGGCAGTGAAGATGCAGAGACTCAGTGGAAAATCAAAGATGTGCTCAATAAAGACATTTGGCAGCTTGCTTTAGCAAGTACGCCTGAACAGGGACTTGAACCCTGGACCCTCAGATTAAAAGTCTGATGCTCTACCGACTGAGCTATCCAGGCTCTGAAAAATGCTCTTCTTAGCTCCTCTAAGCGTCTTAACATAAAATATGGAGGTAAAGAAACAAAGCTTTGGTGGAAAATCAACAATGTACCCAAAATTTGCTAAACAGACATAGAAGGGTTGTTTCTGCAAAAAACAAAGATTTTCTCAAGCTGCTTCTATACCCTCAGTTTTGCACAGTAGAACACGACAATAAAGAAGCAAAAACTCAGTGGAAAATCAAAGATTTGCTCAATAAAGACATTTGGCAGCTTGCTTTAGCAAGTACGCCTGAACAGGGACTTGAACCCTGGACCCTCAGATTAAAAGTCTGATGCTCTACCGACTGAGCTATCCAGGCTCTGAAAAATGCTCTTCTTAGCTCCTCTAAGCGTCTTAACATAAAATATGGAGGTAAAGAAACAAAGCTTTGGTGGAAAATCAACAATGAACCCAAAATTTGCTAAACAGACATAGAAGGGTTGTTTCTGCAAAAAACAAAGATTTTCTCAAGCTGCTTCTATACCCTCAGTTTTGCACAGTAGAACACGACAATAAAGAAGCAAAGACTCAGTGGAAAATCAAAGATGTGCTCAATAAAGACATTTGATAGTTTGCTTTAGCAAGTACGCCTGAACAGGAACTTGAACCCTGGACCCTCAGATTAAAAGTCTGATGCTCTACCGACTGAGCTATCCAGGCTCTGAAAAATGCTCTTCTTAGCTCCTCTAAGCGTCTTAACATAAAATATGGTGGTAAAGAAACAAAGCTTTGGTGGAAAATCAACAATGTGCCCAAAATTTGCTAAACAGACATAGAAGGGTTGTTTCTGCAAAAAACAAAGATTTTCTCAAGCTGCTTCTATACCCTCAGTTTTGCACAGTAGAACACGACAATAAAGAAGCAAAGACTCAGTGGAAAATCAAAGATTTGCTCAATAAAGACATTTGACAGCTTGCTTTAGCAAGTACGCCTGAACAGGGAGTTGAACCCTGGACCCTCAGATTAAAAGTCTGATGCTCTACCGACTGAGCTATCCAGGCTCTGAAAAATGATTTTCTTAGCTCCTCTAAGCGTCTTAACATAAAATATGGAGGTAAAGAAACAAAGCTTTGGTGGAAAATCAACAATGTGCCCAAAATTTGCTAAACAGACATAGAAGGGTTGTTTCTGCAAAAAACAAAGATTTTCTCAAGCTGCTTCTATACCCTCAGTTTTGCACAGTAGAACACGACAATAAAGAAGCAAAGACTCAGTGGAAAATCAAAGATTTGCTCAATAAAGACATTTGACAGCTTGCTTTAGCAAGTACGCCTGAACAGGGACTTGAACCCTGGACCCTCAGATTAAAAGTCTGATGCTCTACCGACTGAGCTATCCAGGCTCTGAAAAATGCTCTTCTTAGCTCCTCTAAGCGTCTTAACATAAAATATGGAGGTAAAGAAACAAAGCTTTGGTGGAAAATCAAAAATGTGCTCAAAATCTGCTAAACAGACATAGAAGGGTTGTTTCTGCAATAAGCAAAGATGTTCTCAAGCTGCTTTTATACCCTTGGTTTTGCACAGTAGAACACGGCACTGAAGAAGCAAAGACTCAGTGGAAAATCAAAGATGTGCTCAATAAAGACATTTGACAGCTTGCTTTAGCAAGTACGCCTGAACAGGGACTTGCTCTACCGACTGAGCTATCCAGGCTCTGAAAAATGCTCTTCTTAGCTCCTCTAAGCGTCTTAACATAAAATATGGAGGTAAAGAAACAAAGCTTTGCTGGAAAATCAAAAATGTGCTCAAAATCTGCTAAACATGCATAGAAGGGTTGTTTCTGCAATAAGCAAAGATGTTCTCAAGCTGCTTCTATACCCTTGGTTTTGCACAGTAGAACACGGCACTGAAGATGCAGAGACTCAGTGGAAAATCAAAGATGTGCTCAATAAAGACATTTGACAGCTTGCTTTAGCAAGTACGCCTGAACAGGGACTTGAACCCTGGACCCTCAGATTAAAAGTCTGATGCTCTACCGACTTTTGCTCTATCCAGGCTCTAAAAAATGCTCTTCTTAGCTCCTCTAAGCGTCTTAACATAAAATATGGAGGTAAAGAAACAAAGCTTTGGTGGAAAATCAAAAATGTGCTCAAAATTTGCTAAACAGACATAGAAGGGTTGTTTCTGCAAAAAACAAAGATTTTCTCAAGCTGCTTCTATACCCTCAGTTTTGCACAGTAGAACACGGCAGTGAAGATGCAGAGACTCAGTGGAAAATCAAAGATGTGCTCAATAAAGACATTTGGCAGCTTGCTTTAGCAAGTACGCCTGAACAGGGACTTGAACCCTGGACCCTCAGATTAAAAGTCTGATGCTCTACCGACTGAGCTATCCAGGCTCTGAAAAATGCTCTTCTTAGCTCCTCTAAGCGTCTTAACATAAAATATGGAGGTAAAGAAACAAAGCTTTGGTGGAAAATCAACAATGTACCCAAAATTTGCTAAACAGACATAGAAGGGTTGTTTCTGCAATAAGCAAAGATGTTCTCAAGCTGCTTCTATACCCTTGGTTTTGCACAGTAGAACACGGCAATGAAGATGCAGAGACTCAGTGGAAAACCAAAGATGTGCTCAATAAAGACATTTGACAGCTTGCTTTAGCAAGCATGCCTGAACAGGAACTTGAACCCTGGACCCTCAGATTAAAAGTCTGATGCTCTACCGACTGAGCTATCCAGGCTCTGAAAAATGCTCTTCTTAGCTCCTCTAAGCGTCTTAACATAAAATATGGAGGTAAAGAAACAAAGCTTTGGTGGAAAATCAACAATGTACCCAAAATTTGCTAAACAGACATAGAAGGGTTGTTTCTGCAAAAAACAAAGATTTTCTCAAGCTGCTTCTATACCCTCAGTTTTGCACAGTAGAACACGACAATAAAGAAGCAAAGACTCAGTGGAAAATCAAAGATGTGCTCAATAAAGACATTTGACAGCTTGCTTTAGCAAGTACGCCTGAACAGGGACTTGAACCCTGGACCCTCAGATTAAAAGTCTGATGCTCTACCGACTGAGCTATCCAGGTTCTGAAAAATGCTCTTCTTAGCTCCTCTAAGCGTCTTAACATAAAATATGGAGGTAAAGAAACAAAGTTTTGGTGGAAAATCAAAAATGTGCTCAAAATCTGCTAAACAGACATAGAAGGGTTGTTTCTGCAATAAGCAAAGATGTTCTCAAGCTGCTTCTATACCCTTGGTTTTGCACAGTAGAACACGGCAATGAAGATGCAGAGACTCAGTGGAAAACCAAAGATGTGCTCAATAAAGACATTTGACAGCTTGCTTTAGCAAGCACGCCTGAACAGGAACTTGAACCCTGGATCCTCAGATTAAAAGTCTGATGCTCTACCGACTGAGCTATCCAGGCTCTGAAAAATGCTCTTCTTAGCTCCTCTAAGCGTCTTAACATAAAATATGGAGGTAAAGAAACAAAGCTTTGGTGGAAAATCAACAATGTGCTCAAAATCTGCTAAACAGACATAGAAGGGTTGTTTCTGCAATAAGCAAAGATGTTCTCAAGCTGCTTCTATACCCTTGGTTTTGCACAGTAGAACACGGCACTGAAGATGCAGAGACTCAGTGGAAAATCAAAGATGTGCTCAATAAAGACATTTGACAGCTTGCTTTTTACAAGTACGCCTGAACAGGGACTTGAACCCTGGACCCTCAGATTAAAAGTCTGATGCTCTACCGACTGAGCTATCCAGGTTCTGAAAAATGCTCTTCTTAGCTCCTCTAAGCGTCTTAACATAAAATATGGAGGTAAAGAAACAAAGCTTTGGTGGAAAATCAAAAATGTGCTCAAAATCTGCTAAACAGACATAGAAGGGTTGTTTCTGCAATAAGCAAAGATGTTCTCAAGCTGCTTCTATACCCTTGGTTTTGCACAGTAGAACACGGCAATGAAGATGCAGAGACTCAGTGGAAAACCAAAGATGTGCTCAATAAAGACATTTGACAGCTTGCTTTAGCAAGTACACCTGAACAGGGACTTGAACCCTGGACCCTCAGATTAAAAGTCTGATGCTCTACCGACTGAGCTATCCAGGTTCTGAAAAATGCTCTTCTTAGCTCCTCTAAGCGTCTTAACATAAAATATGGAGGTAAAGAAACAAAGTTTTGGTGGAAAATCAAAAATGTGCTCAAAATCTGCTAAACAGACATAGAAGGGTTGTTTCTGCAATAAGCAAAGATGTTCTCAAGCTGCTTCTATACCCTTGGTTTTGCACAGTAGAACACGGCAATGAAGATGCAGAGACTCAGTGGAAAACCAAAGATGTGCTCAATAAAGACATTTGACAGCTTGCTTTAGCAAGCACGCCTGAACAGGAACTTGAACCCTGGATCCTCAGATTAAAAGTCTGATGCTCTACCGACTGAGCTATCCAGGCTCTGAAAAATGCTCTTCTTAGCTCCTCTAAGCGTCTTAACATAAAATATGGAGGTAAAGAAACAAAGCTTTGGTGGAAAATCAACAATGTGCTCAAAATCTGCTAAACAGACATAGAAGGGCTGTTTCTGCAATAAGCAAAGATGTTCTCAAGCTGCTTCTATACCCTTGGTTTTGCACAGTAGAACACGGCACTGAAGATGCAGAGACTCAGTGGAAAATCAAAGATGTGCTCAATAAAGACATTTGACAGCTTGTTTAACAAGTACGCCTGAACAGGGACTTGAACCCTGGACCCTCAGATTAAAAGTCTGATGCTCTACCGACTGAGCTATCCAGGCTCTGAAAAATGCTCTTCTTAGCTCCTCTAAGCGTCTTAACATAAAATATGGAGGTAAAGAAACAAAGCTTTGGTGGAAAATCAAAAATGTGCTCAAAATCTGCTAAACAGACATAGAAGGGTTGTTTCTGCAATAAGCAAAGATGTTCTCAAGCTGCTTCTATACCCTTGGTTTTGCACAGTAGAACACGGCACTGAAGATGCAGAGACTCAGTGGAAAATCAAAGATGTGCTCAATAAAGACATTTGACAGCTTGCTTTAGCAAGTACGCCTGAACAGGGACTTGAACCCTGGACCCTCAGAATAAAAGGCTGATGCTCCACCGACTGAGCTATCCAGGCTCTAAAAAATGCTCTTCTTAGCTCCTCTAAGCGTCTTAACATAAAATATGGCGGTAAAGAAACAAAGCTTTGGTGGAAAATCAACAATGTGCCCAAAATTTGCTAAACAGACATAGAAGGGTTGTTTCTGCAAAAAACAAAGATTTTCTCAAGCTGCTTCTATACCCTCAGTTTTGCACAGTAGAACACGACAATAAAGAAGCAATGACTCAGTGGAAAATCAAAGATGTGCTCAATAAAGACATTTGACAGTTTGCTTTAGCAAGTACGCCTGAACAGGAACTTGAACCCTGGACCCTCAGATTAAAAGTCTGATGCTCTACCGACTGAGCTATCCAGGCTCTGAAAAATGCTCTTCTTAGCTCCTCTAAGCGTCTTAACATAAAATATGGAGGTAAAGAAACAAAGCTTTGGTGGAAAATCAACAATGTACCCAAAATTTGCTAAACAGACATAGAAGGGTTGTTTCTGCAAAAAACAAAGATTTTCTCAAGCTGCTTCTATACCCTCAGTTTTGCACAGTAGAACACGACAATAAAGAAGCAAAGACTCAGTGGAAAATCAAAGATGTGCTCAATAAAGACATTTGATAGTTTGCTTTAGCAAGTACGCCTGAACAGGAACTTGAACCCTGGACCCTCAGATTAAAAGTCTGATGCTCTACCGACTGAGCTATCCAGGCTCTGAAAAATGCTCTTCTTAGCTCCTCTAAGCGTCTTAACATAAAATATGGTGGTAAAGAAACAAAGCTTTGGTGGAAAATCAACAATGTGCCCAAAATTTGCTAAACAGACATAGAAGGGTTGTTTCTGCAAAAAACAAAGATTTTCTCAAGCTGCTTCTATACCCTCAGTTTTGCACAGTAGAACACGACAATAAAGAAGCAAAGACTCAGTGGAAAATCAAAGATTTGCTCAATAAAGACATTTGACAGCTTGCTTTAGCAAGTACGCCTGAACAGGGACTTGAACCCTGGACCCTCAGATTAAAAGTCTGATGCTCTACCGACTGAGCTATCCAGGCTCTGAAAAATGATTTTCTTAGCTCCTCTAAGCGTCTTAACATAAAATATGGAGGTAAAGAAACAAAGCTTTGGTGGAAAATCAACAATGTGCCCAAAATTTGCGAAACAGACATAGAAGGGTTGTTTCTGCAAAAAACAAAGATTTTCTCAAGCTGCTTCTATACCCTCAGTTTTGCACAGTAGAACACGACAATAAAGAAGCAAAGACTCAGTGGAAAATCAAAGATGTGCTCAATTAAGACATTTGACAGCTTGCTTTAGCAAGCACACCTGAACAGGAACTTGAACCCTGGACCCTCAGATTAAAAGTCTGATGCTCTACCGACTGAGCTATCCAGGCTCTGAAAAATGCTCTTCTTAGCTCCTCTAAGCGTCTTAACATAAAATATGGTGGTAAAGAAACAAAGCTTTGGTGGAAAATCAACAATGTGCCCAAAATTTGCTAAACAGACATAGAAGGGTTGTTTCTGCAAAAAACAAAGATTTTCTCAAGCTGCTTCTATACCCTTGGTTTTGCACAGTAGAACACGACAATAAAGAAGCAAAGACTCAGTGGAAAATCAAAGATTTGCTCAATAAAGACATTTGACAGCTTGCTTTAGCAAGTACGCCTGAACAGGGACTTGAACCCTGGACCCTCAGATTAAAAGTCTGATGCTCTACCGACTGAGCTATCCAGGCTCTGAAAAATGCTCTTCTTAGCTCCTCTAAGCGTCTTAACATAAAATATGGAGGTAAAGAAACAAAGCTTTGGTGGAAAATCAAAAATGTGCTCAAAATCTGCTAAACAGACATAGAAGGGTTGTTTCTGCAATAAGCAAAGATGTTCTCAAGCTGCTTTTATACCCTTGGTTTTGCACAGTAGAACACGGCACTGAAGAAGCAAAGACTCAGTGGAAAACCAAAGATGTGCTCAATAAAGACATTTGACAGCTTGCTTTAGCAAGTACGCCTGAACAGGGACTTGAACCCTGGACTCTCAGATTAAAAGTCTGATGCTCTACCGACTGAGCTATCCAGGCTCTGAAAAATGCTCTTCTTAGCTCCTCTAAGCGTCTTAACATAAAATATGGAGGTAAAGAAACAAAGCTTTGCTGGAAAATCAAAAATGTGCTCAAAATCTGCTAAACATGCATAGAAGGGTTGTTTCTGCAATAAGCAAAGATGTTCTCAAGCTGCTTCTATACCCTTGGTTTTGCACAGTAGAACACGGCACTGAAGATGCAGAGACTCAGTGGAAAATCAAAGATGTGCTCAATAAAGACATTTGACAGCTTGCTTTAGCAAGTACGCCTGAACAGGGACTTGAACCCTGGACCCTCAGATTAAAAGTCTGATGCTCTACCGACTTTTGCTCTATCCAGGCTCTAAAAAATGCTCTTCTTAGCTCCTCTAAGCGTCTTAACATAAAATATGGCGGTAAAGAAACAAAGCTTTGGTTGAAAATCAACAATGTGCCCAAAATTTGCTAAACAGACATAGAAGGGTTGTTTCTGCAAAAAACAAAGATTTTCTCAAGCTGCTTCTATACCCTCAGTTTTGCACTGTAGAACACGGCACTGAAGATGCAGAGACTCAGTGGAAAATCAAAGATGTGCTCAATAAAGACATTTGGCAGCTTGGTTTAGCAAATACGCCTGAACAGGGACTTGAACTTGGACATTTGGCAGCTTGCTTTAGCAAGTACGCCTGAACAGGGACTTGAACTCTGGACCCTCAGATTAAATGTCTGATGCTCTACCGACTGAGCTATCCAGGCTCTGAAAAATGCTCTTCTTAGCTCCTCTAAGCGTCTTAACATAAAATATGGTGGTAAAGAAACAAAGCTTTGGTGGAAAATCAACAATGTGCCCAAAATTTGCTAAACAGACATAGAAGGGTTGTTTCTGCAAAAAACAAAGATTTTCCCAAGCTGCTTCTATACCCTCAGTTTTGCACAGTAGAACACGGCACTGAAGATGCAGAGACTCAGTGGAAAATCAAAGATTTGCTCAATAAAGACATTTGAGAGCTTGCTTTAGCAAGTACGCCTGAACAGGGACTTGAACCCTAGACCCTCAGATTAAAAGTCTGATGCTCTACCGACTGAGCTATCCAGGCTCTGAAAAATGCTCTTCTTAGCTCCTCTAAGCGTCTTAACATAAAATATGGAGGTAAAGAAACAAAGCTTTGGTGGAAAATCAAAAATGTGCTCAAAATTTGCTAAACAGACATAGAAGGGTTGTTTCTGCAAAAAACAAAGATTTTCTCAAGCTGCTTCTATACCCTCAGTTTTGCACAGTAGAACACGGCAGTGAAGATGCAGAGACTCAGTGGAAAATCAAAGATGTGCTCAATAAAGACATTTGGCAGCTTGCTTTAGCAAGTACGCCTGAACAGGGACTTGAACCCTGGACCCTCAGATTAAAAGTCTGATGCTCTACCGACTGAGCTATCCAGGCTCTGAAAAATGCTCTTCTTAGCTCCTCTAAGCGTCTTAACATAAAATATGGAGGTAAAGAAACAAAGCTTTGGTGGAAAATCAACAATGTACCCAAAATTTGCTAAACAGACATAGAAGGGTTGTTTCTGCAAAAAACAAAGATTTTCTCAAGCTGCTTCTATACCCTCAGTTTTGCACAGTAGAACACGACAATAAAGAAGCAAAAACTCAGTGGAAAATCAAAGATTTGCTCAATAAAGACATTTGGCAGCTTGCTTTAGCAAGTACGCCTGAACAGGGACTTGAACCCTGGACCCTCAGATTAAAAGTCTGATGCTCTACCGACTGAGCTATCCAGGCTCTGAAAAATGCTCTTCTTAGCTCCTCTAAGCGTCTTAACATAAAATATGGAGGTAAAGAAACAAAGCTTTGGTGGAAAATCAACAATGAACCCAAAATTTGCTAAACAGACATAGAAGGGTTGTTTCTGCAAAAAACAAAGATTTTCTCAAGCTGCTTCTATACCCTCAGTTTTGCACAGTAGAACACGACAATAAAGAAGCAAAGACTCAGTGGAAAATCAAAGATGTGCTCAATAAAGACATTTGATAGTTTGCTTTAGCAAGTACGCCTGAACAGGAACTTGAACCCTGGACCCTCAGATTAAAAGTCTGATGCTCTACCGACTGAGCTATCCAGGCTCTGAAAAATGCTCTTCTTAGCTCCTCTAAGCGTCTTAACATAAAATATGGTGGTAAAGAAACAAAGCTTTGGTGGAAAATCAACAATGTGCCCAAAATTTGCTAAACAGACATAGAAGGGTTGTTTCTGCAAAAAACAAAGATTTTCTCAAGCTGCTTCTATACCCTCAGTTTTGCACAGTAGAACACGACAATAAAGAAGCAAAGACTCAGTGGAAAATCAAAGATTTGCTCAATAAAGACATTTGACAGCTTGCTTTAGCAAGTACGCCTGAACAGGGAGTTGAACCCTGGACCCTCAGATTAAAAGTCTGATGCTCTACCGACTGAGCTATCCAGGCTCTGAAAAATGATTTTCTTAGCTCCTCTAAGCGTCTTAACATAAAATATGGAGGTAAAGAAACAAAGCTTTGGTGGAAAATCAACAATGTGCCCAAAATTTGCTAAACAGACATAGAAGGGTTGTTTCTGCAAAAAACAAAGATTTTCTCAAGCTGCTTCTATACCCTCAGTTTTGCACAGTAGAACACGACAATAAAGAAGCAAAGACTCAGTGGAAAATCAAAGATTTGCTCAATAAAGACATTTGACAGCTTGCTTTAGCAAGTACGCCTGAACAGGGACTTGAACCCTGGACCCTCAGATTAAAAGTCTGATGCTCTACCGACTGAGCTATCCAGGCTCTGAAAAATGCTCTTCTTAGCTCCTCTAAGCGTCTTAACATAAAATATGGAGGTAAAGAAACAAAGCTTTGGTGGAAAATCAAAAATGTGCTCAAAATCTGCTAAACAGACATAGAAGGGTTGTTTCTGCAATAAGCAAAGATGTTCTCAAGCTGCTTTTATACCCTTGGTTTTGCACAGTAGAACACGGCACTGAAGAAGCAAAGACTCAGTGGAAAATCAAAGATGTGCTCAATAAAGACATTTGACAGCTTGCTTTAGCAAGTACGCCTGAACAGGGACTTGCTCTACCGACTGAGCTATCCAGGCTCTGAAAAATGCTCTTCTTAGCTCCTCTAAGCGTCTTAACATAAAATATGGAGGTAAAGAAACAAAGCTTTGCTGGAAAATCAAAAATGTGCTCAAAATCTGCTAAACATGCATAGAAGGGTTGTTTCTGCAATAAGCAAAGATGTTCTCAAGCTGCTTCTATACCCTTGGTTTTGCACAGTAGAACACGGCACTGAAGATGCAGAGACTCAGTGGAAAATCAAAGATGTGCTCAATAAAGACATTTGGCAGCTTGCTTTAGCAAGTACGCCTGAACAGGGACTTGAACCCTGGACCCTCAGATTAAAAGTCTGATGCTCTACCGACTTTTGCTCTATCCAGGCTCTAAAAAATGCTCTTCTTAGCTCCTCTAAGCGTCTTAACATAAAATATGGAGGTAAAGAAACAAAGCTTTGGTGGAAAATCAAAAATGTGCTCAAAATTTGCTAAACAGACATAGAAGGGTTGTTTCTGCAAAAAACAAAGATTTTCTCAAGCTGCTTCTATACCCTCAGTTTTGCACAGTAGAACACGGCAGTGAAGATGCAGAGACTCAGTGGAAAATCAAAGATGTGCTCAATAAAGACATTTGGCAGCTTGCTTTAGCAAGTACGCCTGAACAGGGACTTGAACCCTGGACCCTCAGATTAAAAGTCTGATGCTCTACCGACTGAGCTATCCAGGCTCTGAAAAATGCTCTTCTTAGCTCCTCTAAGCGTCTTAACATAAAATATGGAGGTAAAGAAACAAAGCTTTGGTGGAAAATCAACAATGTACCCAAAATTTGCTAAACAGACATAGAAGGGTTGTTTCTGCAATAAGCAAAGATGTTCTCAAGCTGCTTCTATACCCTTGGTTTTGCACAGTAGAACACGGCAATGAAGATGCAGAGACTCAGTGGAAAACCAAAGATGTGCTCAATAAAGACATTTGACAGCTTGCTTTAGCAAGCATGCCTGAACAGGAACTTGAACCCTGGATCCTCAGATTAAAAGTCTGATGCTCTACCGACTGAGCTCTCCAGGCTCTGAAAAATGCTCTTCTTAGCTCCTCTAAGCGTCTTAACATAAAATATGGAGGTAAAGAAACAAAGCTTTGGTGGAAAATCAACAATGTGCTCAAAATCTGCTAAACAGACATAGAAGGGTTGTTTCTGCAATAAGCAAAGATGTTCTCAAGCTGCTTCTATACCCTTGGTTTTGCACAGTAGAACACGGCACTGAAGATGCAGAGACTGAGTGGAAAATCAAAGATGTGCTCAATAAAGACATTTGACAGCTTGCTTTAACAAGTACGCCTGAACAGGGACTTGAACCCTGATGCTCTACCGACTGAACTATCCAGGCTCTGAAAAATGCTCTTCTTAGCTCCTCTAAGCGTCTTAACATAAAATATGGAGGTAAAGAAACAAAGCTTTGGTGGAAAATCAAAAATGTGCTCAAAATCTGCTAAACAGACATAGAAGGGTTGTTTCTGCAATAAGCAAAGATGTTCTCAAGCTGCTTCTATACCCTTGGTTTTGCACAGTAGAACACGGCAATGAAGATGCAGAGACTCAGTGGAAAACCAAAGATGTGCTCAATAAAGACATTTGACAGCTTGCTTTAGCAAGTACGCCTGAACAGGGACTTGAACCCTGGACCCTCAGATTAAAAGTCTGATGATCTACCGACTGAGCTATCCAGGTTCTGAAAAATGCTCTTCTTAGCTCCTCTAAGCGTCTTAACATAAAATATGGAGGTAAAGAAACAAAGTTTTGGTGGAAAATCAAAAATGTGCTCAAAATCTGCTAAACAGACATAGAAGGGTTGTTTCTGCAATAAGCAAAGATGTTCTCAAGCTGCTTCTATACCCTTGGTTTTGCACAGTAGAACACGGCAATGAAGATGCAGAGACTCAGTGGAAAACCAAAGATGTGCTCAATAAAGACATTTGACAGCTTGCTTTAGCAAGCACGCCTGAACAGGAACTTGAACCCTGGATCCTCAGATTAAAAGTCTGATGCTCTACCGACTGAGCTATCCAGGCTCTGAAAAACGCTCTTCTTAGCTCCTCTAAGCGTCTTAACATAAAATATGGAGGTAAAGAAACAAAGCTTTGCTGGAAAATCAAAAATGTGCTCAAAATCTGCTAAACATGCATAGAAGGGTTGTTTCTGCAATAAGCAAAGATGTTCTCAAGCTGCTTCTATACCCTTGGTTTTGCACAGTAGAACACGGCACTGAAGATGCAGAGACTCAGTGGAAAATCAAAGATGTGCTCAATAAAGACATTTGACAGCTTGCTTTAGCAAGTACGCCTGAACAGGGACTTGAACCCTGGACCCTCAGATTAAAAGTCTGATGCTCTACCGACTTTTGCTCTATCCAGGCTCTAAAAAATGCTCTTCTTAGCTCCTCTAAGCGTCTTAACATAAAATATGGCGGTAAAGAAACAAAGCTTTGGTTGAAAATCAACAATGTGCCCAAAATTTGCTAAACAGACATAGAAGGGTTGTTTCTGCAAAAAACAAAGATTTTCTCAAGCTGCTTCTATACCCTCAGTTTTGCACTGTAGAACACGGCACTGAAGATGCAGAGACTCAGTGGAAAATCAAAGATGTGCTCAATAAAGACATTTGGCAGCTTGGTTTAGCAAATACGCCTGAACAGGGACTTGAACTTGGACATTTGGCAGCTTGCTTTAGCAAGTACGCCTGAACAGGGACTTGAACTCTGGACCCTCAGATTAAATGTCTGATGCTCTACCGACTGAGCTATCCAGGCTCTGAAAAATGCTCTTCTTAGCTCCTCTAAGCGTCTTAACATAAAATATGGCGGTAAAGAAACAAAGCTTTGGTGGAAAATCAACAATGTGCCCAAAATTTGCTAAACAGACATAGAAGGGTTGTTTCTGCAAAAAACAAAGATTTTCCCAAGCTGCTTCTATACCCTCAGTTTTGCACAGTAGAACACGGCACTGAAGATGCAGAGACTCAGTGGAAAATCAAAGATTTGCTCAATAAAGACATTTGAGAGCTTGCTTTAGCAAGTACGCCTGAACAGGGACTTGAACCCTAGACCCTCAGATTAAAAGTCTGATGCTCTACCGACTGAGCTATCCAGGCTCTGAAAAATGCTCTTCTTAGCTCCTCTAAGCGTCTTAACATAAAATATGGCGGTAAAGAAACAAAGCTTTGGTGGAAAATCAACAATGTGCCCAAAATTTGCTAAACAGACATAGAAGGGTTGTTTCTGCAAAAAACAAAGATTTTCTCAAGCTGCTTCTATACCCTCAGTTTTGCACAGTAGAACACGACAATAAAGAAGCAATGACTCAGTGGAAAATCAAAGATGTGCTCAATAAAGACATTTGACAGTTTGCTTTAGCAAGTACGCCTGAACAGGAACTTGAACCCTGGACCCTCAGATTAAAAGTCTGATGCTCTACCGACTGAGCTATCCAGGCTCTGAAAAATGCTCTTCTTAGCTCCTCTAAGCGTCTTAACATAAAATATGGAGGTAAAGAAACAAAGCTTTGGTGGAAAATCAACAATGTACCCAAAATTTGCTAAACAGACATAGAAGGGTTGTTTCTGCAAAAAACAAAGATTTTCTCAAGCTGCTTCTATACCCTCAGTTTTGCACAGTAGAACACGACAATAAAGAAGCAAAGACTCAGTGGAAAATCAAAGATGTGCTCAATAAAGACATTTGATAGTTTGCTTTAGCAAGTACGCCTGAACAGGAACTTGAACCCTGGACCCTCAGATTAAAAGTCTGATGCTCTACCGACTGAGCTATCCAGGCTCTGAAAAATGCTCTTCTTAGCTCCTCTAAGCGTCTTAACATAAAATATGGTGGTAAAGAAACAAAGCTTTGGTGGAAAATCAACAATGTGCCCAAAATTTGCTAAACAGACATAGAAGGGTTGTTTCTGCAAAAAACAAAGATTTTCTCAAGCTGCTTCTATACCCTCAGTTTTGCACAGTAGAACACGACAATAAAGAAGCAAAGACTCAGTGGAAAATCAAAGATTTGCTCAATAAAGACATTTGACAGCTTGCTTTAGCAAGTACGCCTGAACAGGGACTTGAACCCTGGACCCTCAGATTAAAAGTCTGATGCTCTACCGACTGAGCTATCCAGGCTCTGAAAAATGATTTTCTTAGCTCCTCTAAGCGTCTTAACATAAAATATGGAGGTAAAGAAACAAAGCTTTGGTGGAAAATCAACAATGTGCCCAAAATTTGCGAAACAGACATAGAAGGGTTGTTTCTGCAAAAAACAAAGATTTTCTCAAGCTGCTTCTATACCCTCAGTTTTGCACAGTAGAACACGACAATAAAGAAGCAAAGACTCAGTGGAAAATCAAAGATGTGCTCAATTAAGACATTTGACAGCTTGCTTTAGCAAGCACACCTGAACAGGAACTTGAACCCTGGACCCTCAGATTAAAAGTCTGATGCTCTACCGACTGAGCTATCCAGGCTCTGAAAAATGCTCTTCTTAGCTCCTCTAAGCGTCTTAACATAAAATATGGTGGTAAAGAAACAAAGCTTTGGTGGAAAATCAACAATGTGCCCAAAATTTGCTAAACAGACATAGAAGGGTTGTTTCTGCAAAAAACAAAGATTTTCTCAAGCTGCTTCTATACCCTTGGTTTTGCACAGTAGAACACGACAATAAAGAAGCAAAGACTCAGTGGAAAATCAAAGATTTGCTCAATAAAGACATTTGACAGCTTGCTTTAGCAAGTACGCCTGAACAGGGACTTGAACCCTGGACCCTCAGATTAAAAGTCTGATGCTCTACCGACTGAGCTATCCAGGCTCTGAAAAATGCTCTTCTTAGCTCCTCTAAGCGTCTTAACATAAAATATGGAGGTAAAGAAACAAAGCTTTGGTGGAAAATCAAAAATGTGCTCAAAATCTGCTAAACAGACATAGAAGGGTTGTTTCTGCAATAAGCAAAGATGTTCTCAAGCTGCTTTTATACCCTTGGTTTTGCACAGTAGAACACGGCACTGAAGAAGCAAAGACTCAGTGGAAAACCAAAGATGTGCTCAATAAAGACATTTGACAGCTTGCTTTAGCAAGTACGCCTGAACAGGGACTTGAACCCTGGACTCTCAGATTAAAAGTCTGATGCTCTACCGACTGAGCTATCCAGGCTCTGAAAAATGCTCTTCTTAGCTCCTCTAAGCGTCTTAACATAAAATATGGAGGTAAAGAAACAAAGCTTTGCTGGAAAATCAAAAATGTGCTCAAAATCTGCTAAACATGCATAGAAGGGTTGTTTCTGCAATAAGCAAAGATGTTCTCAAGCTGCTTCTATACCCTTGGTTTTGCACAGTAGAACACGGCACTGAAGATGCAGAGACTCAGTGGAAAATCAAAGATGTGCTCAATAAAGACATTTGACAGCTTGCTTTAGCAAGTACGCCTGAACAGGGACTTGAACCCTGGACCCTCAGATTAAAAGTCTGATGCTCTACCGACTTTTGCTCTATCCAGGCTCTAAAAAATGCTCTTCTTAGCTCCTCTAAGCGTCTTAACATAAAATATGGCGGTAAAGAAACAAAGCTTTGGTTGAAAATCAACAATGTGCCCAAAATTTGCTAAACAGACATAGAAGGGTTGTTTCTGCAAAAAACAAAGATTTTCTCAAGCTGCTTCTATACCCTCAGTTTTGCACTGTAGAACACGGCACTGAAGATGCAGAGACTCAGTGGAAAATCAAAGATGTGCTCAATAAAGACATTTGGCAGCTTGGTTTAGCAAATACGCCTGAACAGGGACTTGAACTTGGACATTTGGCAGCTTGCTTTAGCAAGTACGCCTGAACAGGGACTTGAACTCTGGACCCTCAGATTAAATGTCTGATGCTCTACCGACTGAGCTATCCAGGCTCTGAAAAATGCTCTTCTTAGCTCCTCTAAGCGTCTTAACATAAAATATGGCGGTAAAGAAACAAAGCTTTGGTGGAAAATCAACAATGTGCCCAAAATTTGCTAAACAGACATAGAAGGGTTGTTTCTGCAAAAAACAAAGATTTTCCCAAGCTGCTTCTATACCCTCAGTTTTGCACAGTAGAACACGGCACTGAAGATGCAGAGACTCAGTGGAAAATCAAAGATTTGCTCAATAAAGACATTTGAGAGCTTGCTTTAGCAAGTACGCCTGAACAGGGACTTGAACCCTAGACCCTCAGATTAAAAGTCTGATGCTCTACCGACTGAGCTATCCAGGCTCTGAAAAATGCTCTTCTTAGCTCCTCTAAGCGTCTTAACATAAAATATGGAGGTAAAGAAACAAAGCTTTGGTGGAAAATCAAAAATGTGCTCAAAATTTGCTAAACAGACATAGAAGGGTTGTTTCTGCAAAAAACAAAGATTTTCTCAAGCTGCTTCTATACCCTCAGTTTTGCACAGTAGAACACGGCAGTGAAGATGCAGAGACTCAGTGGAAAATCAAAGATGTGCTCAATAAAGACATTTGACAGCTTGCTTTAGCAAGTACGCCTGAACAGGGACTTGAACCCTGGACTCTCAGATTAAAAGTCTGATGCTCTACCGACTGAGCTATCCAGGCTCTGAAAAATGCTCTTCTTAGCTCCTCTAAGCGTCTTAACATAAAATATGGAGGTAAAGAAACAAAGCTTTGGTGGAAAATCAAAAATGTGCTCAAAATCTGCTAAACAGACATAGAAGGGTTGTTTCTGCAATAAGCAAAGATGTTCTCAAGCTGCTTTTATACCCTTGGTTTTGCACAGTAGAACACGGCACTGAAGAAGCAAAGACTCAGTGGAAAACCAAAGATGTGCTCAATAAAGACATTTGACAGCTTGCTTTAGCAAGTACGCCTGAACAGGGACTTGAACCCTGGACTCTCAGATTAAAAGTCTGATGCTCTACCGACTGAGCTATCCAGGCTCTGAAAAATGCTCTTCTTAGCTCCTCTAAGCGTCTTAACATAAAATATGGAGGTAAAGAAACAAAGCTTTGCTGGAAAATCAAAAATGTGCTCAAAATCTGCTAAACATGCATAGAAGGGTTGTTTCTGCAATAAGCAAAGATGTTCTCAAGCTGCTTCTATACCCTTGGTTTTGCACAGTAGAACACGGCACTGAAGATGCAGAGACTCAGTGGAAAATCAAAGATGTGCTCAATAAAGACATTTGACAGCTTGCTTTAGCAAGTACGCCTGAACAGGGACTTGAACCCTGGACCCTCAGATTAAAAGTCTGATGCTCTACCGACTTTTGCTCTATCCAGGCTCTAAAAAATGCTCTTCTTAGCTCCTCTAAGCGTCTTAACATAAAATATGGCGGTAAAGAAACAAAGCTTTGGTTGAAAATCAACAATGTGCCCAAAATTTGCTAAACAGACATAGAAGGGTTGTTTCTGCAAAAAACAAAGATTTTCTCAAGCTGCTTCTATACCCTCAGTTTTGCACTGTAGAACACGGCACTGAAGATGCAGAGACTCAGTGGAAAATCAAAGATGTGCTCAATAAAGACATTTGGCAGCTTGGTTTAGCAAATACGCCTGAACAGGGACTTGAACTTGGACATTTGGCAGCTTGCTTTAGCAAGTACGCCTGAACAGGGACTTGAACTCTGGACCCTCAGATTAAATGTCTGATGCTCTACCGACTGAGCTATCCAGGCTCTGAAAAATGCTCTTCTTAGCTCCTCTAAGCGTCTTAACATAAAATATGGCGGTAAAGAAACAAAGCTTTGGTGGAAAATCAACAATGTGCCCAAAATTTGCTAAACAGACATAGAAGGGTTGTTTCTGCAAAAAACAAAGATTTTCCCAAGCTGCTTCTATACCCTCAGTTTTGCACAGTAGAACACGGCACTGAAGATGCAGAGACTCAGTGGAAAATCAAAGATTTGCTCAATAAAGACATTTGAGAGCTTGCTTTAGCAAGTACGCCTGAACAGGGACTTGAACCCTAGACCCTCAGATTAAAAGTCTGATGCTCTACCGACTGAGCTATCCAGGCTCTGAAAAATGCTCTTCTTAGCTCCTCTAAGCGTCTTAACATAAAATATGGAGGTAAAGAAACAAAGCTTTGGTGGAAAATCAAAAATGTGCTCAAAATTTGCTAAACAGACATAGAAGGGTTGTTTCTGCAAAAAACAAAGATTTTCTCAAGCTGCTTCTATACCCTCAGTTTTGCACAGTAGAACACGGCAGTGAAGATGCAGAGACTCAGTGGAAAATCAAAGATGTGCTCAATAAAGACATTTGGCAGCTTGCTTTAGCAAGTACGCCTGAACAGGGACTTGAACCCTGGACCCTCAGATTAAAAGTCTGATGCTCTACCGACTGAGCTATCCAGGCTCTGAAAAATGCTCTTCTTAGCTCCTCTAAGCGTCTTAACATAAAATATGGCGGTAAAGAAACAAAGCTTTGGTTGAAAATCAACAATGTGCCCAAAATTTGCTAAACAGACATAGAAGGGTTGTTTCTGCAAAAAACAAAGATTTTCTCAAGCTGCTTCTATACCCTCAGTTTTGCACTGTAGAACACGGCACTGAAGATGCAGAGACTCAGTGGAAAATCAAAGATGTGCTCAATAAAGACATTTGGCAGCTTGGTTTAGCAAATACGCCTGAACAGGGACTTGAACTTGGACATTTGGCAGCTTGCTTTAGCAAGTACGCCTGAACAGGGACTTGAACTCTGGACCCTCAGATTAAATGTCTGATGCTCTACCGACTGAGCTATCCAGGCTCTGAAAAATGCTCTTCTTAGCTCCTCTAAGCGTCTTAACATAAAATATGGCGGTAAAGAAACAAAGCTTTGGTGGAAAATCAACAATGTGCCCAAAATTTGCTAAACAGACATAGAAGGGTTGTTTCTGCAAAAAACAAAGATTTTCCCAAGCTGCTTCTATACCCTCAGTTTTGCACAGTAGAACACGGCACTGAAGATGCAGAGACTCAGTGGAAAATCAAAGATTTGCTCAATAAAGACATTTGAGAGCTTGCTTTAGCAAGTACGCCTGAACAGGGACTTGAACCCTAGACCCTCAGATTAAAAGTCTGATGCTCTACCGACTGAGCTATCCAGGCTCTGAAAAATGCTCTTCTTAGCTCCTCTAAGCGTCTTAACATAAAATATGGAGGTAAAGAAACAAAGCTTTGGTGGAAAATCAAAAATGTGCTCAAAATTTGCTAAACAGACATAGAAGGGTTGTTTCTGCAAAAAACAAAGATTTTCTCAAGCTGCTTCTATACCCTCAGTTTTGCACAGTAGAACACGGCAGTGAAGATGCAGAGACTCAGTGGAAAATCAAAGATGTGCTCAATAAAGACATTTGGCAGCTTGCTTTAGCAAGTACGCCTGAACAGGGACTTGAACCCTGGACCCTCAGATTAAAAGTCTGATGCTCTACCGACTGAGCTATCCAGGCTCTGAAAAATGCTCTTCTTAGCTCCTCTAAGCGTCTTAACATAAAATATGGAGGTAAAGAAACAAAGCTTTGGTGGAAAATCAACAATGTACCCAAAATTTGCTAAACAGACATAGAAGGGTTGTTTCTGCAAAAAACAAAGATTTTCTCAAGCTGCTTCTATACCCTCAGTTTTGCACAGTAGAACACGACAATAAAGAAGCAAAAACTCAGTGGAAAATCAAAGATTTGCTCAATAAAGACATTTGGCAGCTTGCTTTAGCAAGTACGCCTGAACAGGGACTTGAACCCTGGACCCTCAGATTAAAAGTCTGATGCTCTACCGACTGAGCTATCCAGGCTCTGAAAAATGCTCTTCTTAGCTCCTCTAAGCGTCTTAACATAAAATATGGAGGTAAAGAAACAAAGCTTTGGTGGAAAATCAACAATGAACCCAAAATTTGCTAAACAGACATAGAAGGGTTGTTTCTGCAAAAAACAAAGATTTTCTCAAGCTGCTTCTATACCCTCAGTTTTGCACAGTAGAACACGACAATAAAGAAGCAAAGACTCAGTGGAAAATCAAAGATGTGCTCAATAAAGACATTTGATAGTTTGCTTTAGCAAGTACGCCTGAACAGGAACTTGAACCCTGGACCCTCAGATTAAAAGTCTGATGCTCTACCGACTGAGCTATCCAGGCTCTGAAAAATGCTCTTCTTAGCTCCTCTAAGCGTCTTAACATAAAATATGGTGGTAAAGAAACAAAGCTTTGGTGGAAAATCAACAATGTGCCCAAAATTTGCTAAACAGACATAGAAGGGTTGTTTCTGCAAAAAACAAAGATTTTCTCAAGCTGCTTCTATACCCTCAGTTTTGCACAGTAGAACACGACAATAAAGAAGCAAAGACTCAGTGGAAAATCAAAGATTTGCTCAATAAAGACATTTGACAGCTTGCTTTAGCAAGTACGCCTGAACAGGGAGTTGAACCCTGGACCCTCAGATTAAAAGTCTGATGCTCTACCGACTGAGCTATCCAGGCTCTGAAAAATGATTTTCTTAGCTCCTCTAAGCGTCTTAACATAAAATATGGAGGTAAAGAAACAAAGCTTTGGTGGAAAATCAACAATGTGCCCAAAATTTGCTAAACAGACATAGAAGGGTTGTTTCTGCAAAAAACAAAGATTTTCTCAAGCTGCTTCTATACCCTCAGTTTTGCACAGTAGAACACGACAATAAAGAAGCAAAGACTCAGTGGAAAATCAAAGATTTGCTCAATAAAGACATTTGACAGCTTGCTTTAGCAAGTACGCCTGAACAGGGACTTGAACCCTGGACCCTCAGATTAAAAGTCTGATGCTCTACCGACTGAGCTATCCAGGCTCTGAAAAATGCTCTTCTTAGCTCCTCTAAGCGTCTTAACATAAAATATGGAGGTAAAGAAACAAAGCTTTGGTGGAAAATCAAAAATGTGCTCAAAATCTGCTAAACAGACATAGAAGGGTTGTTTCTGCAATAAGCAAAGATGTTCTCAAGCTGCTTTTATACCCTTGGTTTTGCACAGTAGAACACGGCACTGAAGAAGCAAAGACTCAGTGGAAAATCAAAGATGTGCTCAATAAAGACATTTGACAGCTTGCTTTAGCAAGTACGCCTGAACAGGGACTTGCTCTACCGACTGAGCTATCCAGGCTCTGAAAAATGCTCTTCTTAGCTCCTCTAAGCGTCTTAACATAAAATATGGAGGTAAAGAAACAAAGCTTTGCTGGAAAATCAAAAATGTGCTCAAAATCTGCTAAACATGCATAGAAGGGTTGTTTCTGCAATAAGCAAAGATGTTCTCAAGCTGCTTCTATACCCTTGGTTTTGCACAGTAGAACACGGCACTGAAGATGCAGAGACTCAGTGGAAAATCAAAGATGTGCTCAATAAAGACATTTGACAGCTTGCTTTAGCAAGTACGCCTGAACAGGGACTTGAACCCTGGACCCTCAGATTAAAAGTCTGATGCTCTACCGACTTTTGCTCTATCCAGGCTCTAAAAAATGCTCTTCTTAGCTCCTCTAAGCGTCTTAACATAAAATATGGAGGTAAAGAAACAAAGCTTTGGTGGAAAATCAAAAATGTGCTCAAAATTTGCTAAACAGACATAGAAGGGTTGTTTCTGCAAAAAACAAAGATTTTCTCAAGCTGCTTCTATACCCTCAGTTTTGCACAGTAGAACACGGCAGTGAAGATGCAGAGACTCAGTGGAAAATCAAAGATGTGCTCAATAAAGACATTTGGCAGCTTGCTTTAGCAAGTACGCCTGAACAGGGACTTGAACCCTGGACCCTCAGATTAAAAGTCTGATGCTCTACCGACTGAGCTATCCAGGCTCTGAAAAATGCTCTTCTTAGCTCCTCTAAGCGTCTTAACATAAAATATGGAGGTAAAGAAACAAAGCTTTGGTGGAAAATCAACAATGTACCCAAAATTTGCTAAACAGACATAGAAGGGTTGTTTCTGCAATAAGCAAAGATGTTCTCAAGCTGCTTCTATACCCTTGGTTTTGCACAGTAGAACACGGCAATGAAGATGCAGAGACTCAGTGGAAAACCAAAGATGTGCTCAATAAAGACATTTGACAGCTTGCTTTAGCAAGCATGCCTGAACAGGAACTTGAACCCTGGATCCTCAGATTAAAAGTCTGATGCTCTACCGACTGAGCTCTCCAGGCTCTGAAAAATGCTCTTCTTAGCTCCTCTAAGCGTCTTAACATAAAATATGGAGGTAAAGAAACAAAGCTTTGGTGGAAAATCAACAATGTGCTCAAAATCTGCTAAACAGACATAGAAGGGTTGTTTCTGCAATAAGCAAAGATGTTCTCAAGCTGCTTCTATACCCTTGGTTTTGCACAGTAGAACACGGCACTGAAGATGCAGAGACTGAGTGGAAAATCAAAGATGTGCTCAATAAAGACATTTGACAGCTTGCTTTAACAAGTACGCCTGAACAGGGACTTGAACCCTGGACCCTCAGATTAAAAGTCTGATGCTCTACCGACTGAGCTATCCAGGTTCTGAAAAATGCTCTTCTTAGCTCCTCTAAGCGTCTTAACATAAAATATGGAGGTAAAGAAACAAAGCTTTGGTGGAAAATCAAAAATGTGCTCAAAATCTGCTAAACAGACATAGAAGGGTTGTTTCTGCAATAAGCAAAGATGTTCTCAAGCTGCTTCTATACCCTTGGTTTTGCACAGTAGAACACGGCAATGAAGATGCAGAGACTCAGTGGAAAACCAAAGATGTGCTCAATAAAGACATTTGACAGCTTGCTTTAGCAAGTACGCCTGAACAGGGACTTGAACCCTGGACCCTCAGATTAAAAGTCTGATGATCTACCGACTGAGCTATCCAGGTTCTGAAAAATGCTCTTCTTAGCTCCTCTAAGCGTCTTAACATAAAATATGGAGGTAAAGAAACAAAGTTTTGGTGGAAAATCAAAAATGTGCTCAAAATCTGCTAAACAGACATAGAAGGGTTGTTTCTGCAATAAGCAAAGATGTTCTCAAGCTGCTTCTATACCCTTGGTTTTGCACAGTAGAACACGGCAATGAAGATGCAGAGACTCAGTGGAAAACCAAAGATGTGCTCAATAAAGACATTTGACAGCTTGCTTTAGCAAGCACGCCTGAACAGGAACTTGAACCCTGGATCCTCAGATTAAAAGTCTGATGCTCTACCGACTGAGCTATCCAGGCTCTGAAAAACGCTCTTCTTAGCTCCTCTAAGCGTCTTAACATAAAATATGGAGGTAAAGAAACAAAGCTTTGCTGGAAAATCAAAAATGTGCTCAAAATCTGCTAAACATGCATAGAAGGGTTGTTTCTGCAATAAGCAAAGATGTTCTCAAGCTGCTTCTATACCCTTGGTTTTGCACAGTAGAACACGGCACTGAAGATGCAGAGACTCAGTGGAAAATCAAAGATGTGCTCAATAAAGACATTTGACAGCTTGCTTTAGCAAGTACGCCTGAACAGGGACTTGAACCCTGGACCCTCAGATTAAAAGTCTGATGCTCTACCGACTTTTGCTCTATCCAGGCTCTAAAAAATGCTCTTCTTAGCTCCTCTAAGCGTCTTAACATAAAATATGGCGGTAAAGAAACAAAGCTTTGGTTGAAAATCAACAATGTGCCCAAAATTTGCTAAACAGACATAGAAGGGTTGTTTCTGCAAAAAACAAAGATTTTCTCAAGCTGCTTCTATACCCTCAGTTTTGCACTGTAGAACACGGCACTGAAGATGCAGAGACTCAGTGGAAAATCAAAGATGTGCTCAATAAAGACATTTGGCAGCTTGGTTTAGCAAATACGCCTGAACAGGGACTTGAACTTGGACATTTGGCAGCTTGCTTTAGCAAGTACGCCTGAACAGGGACTTGAACTCTGGACCCTCAGATTAAATGTCTGATGCTCTACCGACTGAGCTATCCAGGCTCTGAAAAATGCTCTTCTTAGCTCCTCTAAGCGTCTTAACATAAAATATGGCGGTAAAGAAACAAAGCTTTGGTGGAAAATCAACAATGTGCCCAAAATTTGCTAAACAGACATAGAAGGGTTGTTTCTGCAAAAAACAAAGATTTTCCCAAGCTGCTTCTATACCCTCAGTTTTGCACAGTAGAACACGGCACTGAAGATGCAGAGACTCAGTGGAAAATCAAAGATTTGCTCAATAAAGACATTTGAGAGCTTGCTTTAGCAAGTACGCCTGAACAGGGACTTGAACCCTAGACCCTCAGATTAAAAGTCTGATGCTCTACCGACTGAGCTATCCAGGCTCTGAAAAATGCTCTTCTTAGCTCCTCTAAGCGTCTTAACATAAAATATGGAGGTAAAGAAACAAAGCTTTGGTGGAAAATCAAAAATGTGCTCAAAATTTGCTAAACAGACATAGAAGGGTTGTTTCTGCAAAAAACAAAGATTTTCTCAAGCTGCTTCTATACCCTCAGTTTTGCACAGTAGAACACGGCAGTGAAGATGCAGAGACTCAGTGGAAAATCAAAGATGTGCTCAATAAAGACATTTGGCAGCTTGCTTTAGCAAGTACGCCTGAACAGGGACTTGAACCCTGGACCCTCAGATTAAAAGTCTGATGCTCTACCGACTGAGCTATCCAGGCTCTGAAAAATGCTCTTCTTAGCTCCTCTAAGCGTCTTAACATAAAATATGGAGGTAAAGAAACAAAGCTTTGGTGGAAAATCAACAATGTACCCAAAATTTGCTAAACAGACATAGAAGGGTTGTTTCTGCAAAAAACAAAGATTTTCTCAAGCTGCTTCTATACCCTCAGTTTTGCACAGTAGAACACGACAATAAAGAAGCAAAAGCTCAGTGGAAAATCAAAGATTTGCTCAATAAAGACATTTGGCAGCTTGCTTTAGCAAGTACGCCTGAACAGGGACTTGAACCCTGGACCCTCAGATTAAAAGTCTGATGCTCTACCGACTGAGCTATCCAGGCTCTGAAAAATGCTCTTCTTAGCTCCTCTAAGCGTCTTAACATAAAATATGGAGGTAAAGAAACAAAGCTTTGGTGGAAAATCAACAATGAACCCAAAATTTGCTAAACAGACATAGAAGGGTTGTTTCTGCAAAAAACAAAGATTTTCTCAAGCTGCTTCTATACCCTCAGTTTTGCACAGTAGAACACGACAATAAAGAAGCAAAGACTCAGTGGAAAATCAAAGATGTGCTCAATAAAGACATTTGATAGTTTGCTTTAGCAAGTACGCCTGAACAGGAACTTGAACCCTGGACCCTCAGATTAAAAGTCTGATGCTCTACCGACTGAGCTATCCAGGCTCTGAAAAATGCTCTTCTTAGCTCCTCTAAGCGTCTTAACATAAAATATGGTGGTAAAGAAACAAAGCTTTGGTGGAAAATCAACAATGTGCCCAAAATTTGCTAAACAGACATAGAAGGGTTGTTTCTGCAAAAAACAAAGATTTTCTCAAGCTGCTTCTATACCCTCAGTTTTGCACAGTAGAACACGACAATAAAGAAGCAAAGACTCAGTGGAAAATCAAAGATTTGCTCAATAAAGACATTTGACAGCTTGCTTTAGCAAGTACGCCTGAACAGGGAGTTGAACCCTGGACCCTCAGATTAAAAGTCTGATGCTCTACCGACTGAGCTATCCAGGCTCTGAAAAATGATTTTCTTAGCTCCTCTAAGCGTCTTAACATAAAATATGGAGGTAAAGAAACAAAGCTTTGGTGGAAAATCAACAATGTGCCCAAAATTTGCTAAACAGACATAGAAGGGTTGTTTCTGCAAAAAACAAAGATTTTCTCAAGCTGCTTCTATACCCTCAGTTTTGCACAGTAGAACACGACAATAAAGAAGCAAAGACTCAGTGGAAAATCAAAGATTTGCTCAATAAAGACATTTGACAGCTTGCTTTAGCAAGTACGCCTGAACAGGGACTTGAACCCTGGACCCTCAGATTAAAAGTCTGATGCTCTACCGACTGAGCTATCCAGGCTCTGAAAAATGCTCTTCTTAGCTCCTCTAAGCGTCTTAACATAAAATATGGAGGTAAAGAAACAAAGCTTTGGTGGAAAATCAAAAATGTGCTCAAAATCTGCTAAACAGACATAGAAGGGTTGTTTCTGCAATAAGCAAAGATGTTCTCAAGCTGCTTTTATACCCTTGGTTTTGCACAGTAGAACACGGCACTGAAGAAGCAAAGACTCAGTGGAAAATCAAAGATGTGCTCAATAAAGACATTTGACAGCTTGCTTTAGCAAGTACGCCTGAACAGGGACTTGCTCTACCGACTGAGCTATCCAGGCTCTGAAAAATGCTCTTCTTAGCTCCTCTAAGCGTCTTAACATAAAATATGGAGGTAAAGAAACAAAGCTTTGCTGGAAAATCAAAAATGTGCTCAAAATCTGCTAAACATGCATAGAAGGGTTGTTTCTGCAATAAGCAAAGATGTTCTCAAGCTGCTTCTATACCCTTGGTTTTGCACAGTAGAACACGGCACTGAAGATGCAGAGACTCAGTGGAAAATCAAAGATGTGCTCAATAAAGACATTTGACAGCTTGCTTTAGCAAGTACGCCTGAACAGGGACTTGAACCCTGGACCCTCAGATTAAAAGTCTGATGCTCTACCGACTTTTGCTCTATCCAGGCTCTAAAAAATGCTCTTCTTAGCTCCTCTAAGCGTCTTAACATAAAATATGGCGGTAAAGAAACAAAGCTTTGGTTGAAAATCAACAATGTGCCCAAAATTTGCTAAACAGACATAGAAGGGTTGTTTCTGCAAAAAACAAAGATTTTCTCAAGCTGCTTCTATACCCTCAGTTTTGCACTGTAGAACACGGCACTGAAGATGCAGAGACTCAGTGGAAAATCAAAGATGTGCTCAATAAAGACATTTGGCAGCTTGGTTTAGCAAATACGCCTGAACAGGGACTTGAACTTGGACATTTGGCAGCTTGCTTTAGCAAGTACGCCTGAACAGGGACTTGAACTCTGGACCCTCAGATTAAATGTCTGATGCTCTACCGACTGAGCTATCCAGGCTCTGAAAAATGCTCTTCTTAGCTCCTCTAAGCGTCTTAACATAAAATATGGCGGTAAAGAAACAAAGCTTTGGTGGAAAATCAACAATGTGCCCAAAATTTGCTAAACAGACATAGAAGGGTTGTTTCTGCAAAAAACAAAGATTTTCCCAAGCTGCTTCTATACCCTCAGTTTTGCACAGTAGAACACGGCACTGAAGATGCAGAGACTCAGTGGAAAATCAAAGATTTGCTCAATAAAGACATTTGAGAGCTTGCTTTAGCAAGTACGCCTGAACAGGGACTTGAACCCTAGACCCTCAGATTAAAAGTCTGATGCTCTACCGACTGAGCTATCCAGGCTCTGAAAAATACTCTTCTTAGCTCCTCTAAGCGTCTTAACATAAAATATGGAGGTAAAGAAACAAAGCTTTGGTGGAAAATCAAAAATGTGCTCAAAATTTGCTAAACAGACATAGAAGGGTTGTTTCTGCAAAAAACAAAGATTTTCTCAAGCTGCTTCTATACCCTCAGTTTTGCACAGTAGAACACGGCAGTGAAGATGCAGAGACTCAGTGGAAAATCAAAGATGTGCTCAATAAAGACATTTGGCAGCTTGCTTTAGCAAGTACGCCTGAACAGGGACTTGAACCCTGGACCCTCAGATTAAAAGTCTGATGCTCTACCGACTGAGCTATCCAGGCTCTGAAAAATGCTCTTCTTAGCTCCTCTAAGCGTCTTAACATAAAATATGGAGGTAAAGAAACAAAGCTTTGGTGGAAAATCAACAATGTACCCAAAATTTGCTAAACAGACATAGAAGGGTTGTTTCTGCAAAAAACAAAGATTTTCTCAAGCTGCTTCTATACCCTCAGTTTTGCACAGTAGAACACGACAATAAAGAAGCAAAAACTCAGTGGAAAATCAAAGATTTGCTCAATAAAGACATTTGGCAGCTTGCTTTAGCAAGTACGCCTGAACAGGGACTTGAACCCTGGACCCTCAGATTAAAAGTCTGATGCTCTACCGACTGAGCTATCCAGGCTCTGAAAAATGCTCTTCTTAGCTCCTCTAAGCGTCTTAACATAAAATATGGCGGTAAAGAAACAAAGCTTTGGTGGAAAATCAACAATGTGCCCAAAATTTGCTAAACAGACATAGAAGGGTTGTTTCTGCAAAAAACAAAGATTTTCTCAAGCTGCTTCTATACCCTCAGTTTTGCACAGTAGAACACGGCACTGAAGATGCAGAGACTCAGTGGAAAATCAAAGATGTGCTCAATAAAGACATTTGGCAGCTTGCTTTAGCAAGTACGACTGAACAGGGACTTGAACCCTGGACCCTCAGATTAAAAGTCTGATGCTCTACCGACTGAGCTATCCAGGCTCTGAAAAATGCTCTTCTTAGCTCCTCTAAGCGTCTTAACATAAAATATGGAGGTAAAGAAACAAAGCTTTGGTGGAAAATCAACAATGTACCCAAAATTTGCTAAACAGACATAGAAGGGTTGTTTCTGCAAAAAACAAAGATTTTCTCAAGCTGCTTCTATACCCTCAGTTTTGCACAGTAGAACACGACAATAAAGAAGCAAAGACTCAGTGGAAAATCAAAGATGTGCTCAATAAAGACATTTGACAGTTTGCTTTAGCAAGTACGCCTGAACAGGAACTTGAACCCTGGACCCTCAGATTAAAAGTCTGATGCTCTACCGACTGAGCTATCCAGGCTCTGAAAAATGCTCTTCTTAGCTCCTCTAAGCGTCTTAACATAAAATATGGCGGTAAAGAAACAAAGCTTTGGTGGAAAATCAACAATGTGCCCAAAATTTGCTAAACAGACATAGAAGGGTTGTTTCTGCAAAAAACAAAGATTTTCTCAAGCTGCTTCTATACCCTCAGTTTTGCACAGTAGAACACGACAATAAAGAAGCAAAGACTCAGTGGAAAATCAAAGATTTGCTCAATAAAGATATTTGACAGCTTGCTTTAGCAAGTACGCCTGAACAGGAACTTGAACCCTGGACCCTCAGATTAAAAGTCTGATGCTCTACCGACTGAGCTATCCAGGCTCTGAAAAATGCTCTTCTTAGCTCCTCTAAGCGTCTTAACATAAAATATGGAGGTAAAGAAACAAAGCTTTGGTGGAAAATCAACAATGTACCCAAAATTTGCTAAACAGACATAGAAGGGTTGTTTCTGCAAAAAACAAAGATTTTCTCAAGCTGCTTCTATACCCTCAGTTTTGCACAGTAGAACACGACAATAAAGAAGCAAAGACTCAGTGGAAAATCAAAGATGTGCTCAATAAAGACATTTGATAGTTTGCTTTAGCAAGTACGCCTGAACAGGAACTTGAACCCTGGACCCTCAGATTAAAAGTCTGATGCTCTACCGACTGAGCTATCCAGGCTCTGAAAAATGCTCTTCTTAGCTCCTCTAAGCGTCTTAACATAAAATATGGTGGTAAAGAAACAAAGCTTTGGTGGAAAATCAACAATGTGCCCAAAATTTGCTAAACAGACATAGAAGGGTTGTTTCTGCAAAAAACAAAGATTTTCTCAAGCTGCTTCTATACCCTCAGTTTTGCACAGTAGAACACGACAATAAAGAAGCAAAGACTCAGTGGAAAATCAAAGATGTGCTCAATTAAGACATTTGACAGCTTGCTTTAGCAAGCACACCTGAACAGGAACTTGAACCCTGGACCCTCAGATTAAAAGTCTGATGCTCTTCCGACTGAGCTATCCAGGCTCTGAAAAATGCTCTTCTTAGCTCCTCTAAGCGTCTTAACATAAAATATGGAGGTAAAGAAACAAAGCTTTGGTGGAAAATCAACAATGTACCCAAAATTTGCTAAACAGACATAGAAGGGTTGTTTCTGCAAAAAACAAAGATTTTCTCAAGCTGCTTCTATACCCTCAGTTTTGCACAGTAGAACACGACAATAAAGAAGCAAAGACTCAGTGGAAAATCAAAGATGTGCTCAATTAAGACATTTGACAGCTTGCTTTAGCAAGTACGCCTGAACAGGAACTTGAACCCTGGACCCTCAGATTAAAAGTCTGATGCTCTACCGACTGAGCTATCCAGGCTCTGAAAAATGCTCTTCTTAGCTCCTCTAAGCGTCTTAACATAAAATATGGCGGTAAAGAAACAAAGCTTTGGTGGAAAATCAACAATGTGCCCAAAATTTGCTAAACAGACATAGAAGGGTTGTTTCTGCAAAAAACAAAGATTTTCTCAAGCTGCTTCTATACCCTCAGTTTTGCACAGTAGAACACGACAATAAAGAAGCAAAGACTCAGTGGAAAATCAAAGATTTGCTCAATAAAGATATTTGACAGCTTGCTTTAGCAAGTACGCCTGAACAGGAACTTGAACCCTGGACCCTCAGATTAAAAGTCTGATGCTCTACCGACTGAGCTATCCAGGCTCTGAAAAATGCTCTTCTTAGCTCCTCTAAGCGTCTTAACATAAAATATGGAGGTAAAGAAACAAAGCTTTGGTGGAAAATCAACAATGTACCCAAAATTTGCTAAACAGACATAGAAGGGTTGTTTCTGCAAAAAACAAAGATTTTCTCAAGCTGCTTCTATACCCTCAGTTTTGCACAGTAGAACACGACAATAAAGAAGCAAAGACTCAGTCGAAAATCAAAGATGTGCTCAATAAAGACATTTGATAGTTTGCTTTAGCAAGTACGCCTGAACAGGAACTTGAACCCTGGACCCTCAGATTAAAAGTCTGATGCTCTACCGACTGAGCTATCCAGGCTCTGAAAAATGCTCTTCTTAGCTCCTCTAAGCGTCTTAACATAAAATATGGTGGTAAAGAAACAAAGCTTTGGTGGAAAATCAACAATGTGCCCAAAATTTGCTAAACAGACATAGAAGGGTTGTTTCTGCAAAAAACAAAGATTTTCTCAAGCTGCTTCTATACCCTCAGTTTTGCACAGTAGAACACGACAATAAAGAAGCAAAGACTCAGTGGAAAATCAAAGATTTGCTCAATAAAGACATTTGACAGCTTGCTTTAGCAAGTACACCTGAACAGGGACTTGAACCCTGGACCCTCAGATTAAAAGTCTGATGCTCTACCGACTGAGCTATCCAGGCTCTGAAAAATGATTATCTTAGCTCCTCTAAGCGTCTTAACATAAAATATGGAGGTAAAGAAACAAAGCTTTGGTGGAAAATCAACAATGTGCCCAAAATTTGCTAAACAGACATAGAAGGGTTGTTTCTGCAAAAAGCAAAGATTTTCTCAAGCTGCTTCTATACCCTCAGTTTTGCACAGTAGAACACGACAATAAAGAAGCAAAGACTCAGTGGAAAATCAAAGATGTGCTCAATTAAGACATTTGACAGCTTGCTTAAGCAAGCACACCTGAACAGGAACTTGAACCCTGGACCCTCAGATTAAAAGTCTGATGCTCTTCCGACTGAGCTATCCAGGCTCTGAAAAATGCTCTTCTTAGCTCCTCTAAGCGTCTTAACATAAAATATGGAGGTAAAGAAACAAAGCTTTGGTGGAAAATCAACAATGTACCCAAAATTTGCTAAACAGACATAGAAGGGTTGTTTCTGCAAAAAACAAAGATTTTCTCAAGCTGCTTCTATACCCTCAGTTTTGCACAGTAGAACACGACAATAAAGAAGCAAAGACTCAGTGGAAAATCAAAGATGTGCTCAATAAAGACATTTGATAGTTTGCTTTAGCAAGTACGCCTGAACAGGAACTTGAACCCTGGACCCTCAGATTAAAAGTCTGATGCTCTACCGACTGAGCTATCCAGGCTCTGAAAAATGCTCTTCTTAGCTCCTCTAAGCGTCTTAACATAAAATATGGTGGTAAAGAAACAAAGCTTTGGTGGAAAATCAACAATGTGCCCAAAATTTGCTAAACAGACATAGAAGGGTTGTTTCTGCAAAAAACAAAGATTTTCTCAAGCTGCTTCTATACCCTCAGTTTTGCACAGTAGAACACGACAATAAAGAAGCAAAGACTCAGTGGAAAATCAAAGATTTGCTCAATAAAGACATTTGACAGCTTGCTTTAGCAAGTACGCCTGAACAGGGACTTGAACCCTGGACCCTCAAATTAAAAGGCTGATGCTCTACCGACTGAGCTATCCAGGCTCTGAAAAATGATTTTCTTAGCTCCTCTAAGCGTCTTAACATAAAATATGGAGGTAAAGAAACAAAGCTTTGGTGGAAAATCAACAATGTGCCCAAAATTTGCTAAACAGACACAGAAGGGTTGTTTCTGCAAAAAACAAAGATTTTCTCAAGCTGCTTCTATACCCTTGGTTTTGCACAGTAGAACACGACAATAAAGAAGCAAAGACTCAGTGGAAAATCAAAGATTTGCTCAATAAAGACATTTGACAGCTTGCTTTAGCAAGTACGCCTGAACAGGGTCTTGAACCCTGGACCCTCAGATTAAAAGTCTGATGCTCTACCGACTGAGCTATCCAGGCTCTGAAAAATGCTCTTCTTAGCTCCTCTAAGCGTCTTAACATAAAATATGGAGGTAAAGAAACAAAGCTTTGGTGGAAAATCAAAAATGTGCTCAAAATCTGCTAAACAGACATAGAAGGGTTGTTTCTGCAATAAGCAAAGATGTTCTCAAGCTGCTTCTATACCCTTGGTTTTGCACAGTAGAACACGGCACTGAAGAAGCAAAGACTCAGTGGAAAATCAAAGATGTGCTCAATAAAGACATTTGACAGCTTGCTTTAGCAAGTACGCCTGAACAGGGACTTGAACCCTGGACCCTCAGATTAAAAGTCTGATGCTCTACCGACTGAGCTATCCAGGCTCTGAAAAATGCTCTTCTTAGCTCCTCTAAGCGTCTTAACATAAAATATGGAGGTAAAGAAACAAAGCTTTGCTGGAAAATCAAAAATGTGCTCAAAATTTGCTAAACATGCATAGAAGGGTTGTTTCTGCAATAAGCAAAGATGTTCTCAAGCTGCTTCTATACCCTTGGTTTTGCACAGTAGAACACGGCACTGAAGATGCAGAGACTCAGTGGAAAATCAAAGATGTGCTCAATAAAGACATTTGACAGCTTGCTTTAGCAAGTACGCCTGAACAGGGACTTGAACCCTGGACCCTCAGATTAAAAGTCTGATGCTCTACCGACTTTTGCTCTATCCAGGCTCTAAAAAATGCTCTTCTTAGCTCCTCTAAGCGTCTTAACATAAAATATGGCGGTAAAGAAACAAAGCTTTGGTTGAAAATCAACAATGTGCCCAAAATTTGCTAAACAGACATAGAAGGGTTGTTTCTGCAAAAAACAAAGATTTTCTCAAGCTGCTTCTATACCCTCAGTTTTGCACTGTAGAACACGGCACTGAAGATGCAGAGACTCAGTGGAAAATCAAAGATGTGCTCAATAAAGACATTTGGCAGCTTGCTTTAGCAAATACACCTGAACAGGGACTTGAACTCTGGACCCTCAGATTAAAAGTCTGATGCTCTACCGACTGAGCTATCCAGGCTCTGAAAAATGCTCTTCTTAGCTCCTCTAAGCGTCTTAACATAAAATATGGCGGTAGAGAAACAAAGCTTTGGTGGAAAATCAACAATGTGCCCAAAATTTGCTAAACAGACATAGAAGGGTTGTTTCTGCAAAAAACAAAGATTTTCCCAAGCTGCTTCTATACCCTCAGTTTTGCACAGTAGAACACGGCACTGAAGATGCAGAGACTCAGTGGAAAATCAAAGATTTGCTCAATAAAGACATTTGAGAGCTTGCTTTAGCAAGTACGCCTGAACAGGGACTTGAACCCTGGACCCTCAGATTAAAAGTCTGATGCTCTACCGACTGAGCTATCCAGGCTCTGAAAAATGCTCTTCTTAGCTCCTCTAAGCGTCTTAACATAAAATATGGCGGTAAAGAAACAAAGCTTTGGTGGAAAATCAACAATGTGCCCAAAATTTGCTAAACAGACATAGAAGGGTTGTTTCTGCAAAAAACAAAGATTTTCTCAAGCTGCTTCTATACCCTCAGTTTTGCACAGTAGAACACGGCACTGAAGATGCAGAGACTCAGTGGAAAATCAAAGATGTGCTCAATAAAGACATTTGGCAGCTTGCTTTAGCAAATACACCTGAACAGGGACTTGAACTTGGACATTTGGCAGCTTGCTTTAGCAAGTACGCCTGAACAGGGACTTGAACTCTGGACCCTCAGATTAAAAGTCTGATGCTCTACCGACTGAGCTATCCAGGCTCTGAAAAATGCTCTTCTTAGCTCCTCTAAGCGTCTTAACATAAAATATGGCGGTAGAGAAACAAAGCTTTGGTGGAAAATCAACAATGTGCCCAAAATTTGCTAAACAGACATAGAAGGGTTGTTTCTGCAAAAAACAAAGATTTTCCCAAGCTGCTTCTATACCCTCAGTTTTGCACAGTAGAACACGGCACTGAAGATGCAGAGACTCAGTGGAAAATCAAAGATTTGCTCAATAAAGACATTTGAGAGCTTGCTTTAGCAAGTACGCCTGAACAGGGACTTGAACCCTGGACCCTCAGATTAAAAGTCTGATGCTCTACTGACTGAGCTATCCAGGCTCTGAAAAATGCTCTTCTTAGCTCCACTAAGCGTCTTAACATAAAATATGGCGGTAAAGAAACAAAGCTTTGGTGGAAAATCAACAATGTGCCCAAAATTTGCTAAACAGACATAGAAGGGTTGTTTCTGCAAAAAACAAAGATTTTCTCAAGCTGCTTCTATACCCTCAGTTTTGCACAGTAGAACACGACAATAAAGAAGCAAAGACTCAGTGGAAAATCAAAGATGTGCTCAATTAAGACATTTGACAGCTTGCTTTAGCAAGCACACCTGAACAGGAACTTGAACCCTGGACCCTCAGATTAAAAGTCTGATGCTCTTCCGACTGAGCTATCCAGGCTCTGAAAAATGCTCTTCTTAGCTCCTCTAAGCGTCTTAACATAAAATATGGAGGTAAAGAAACAAAGCTTTGGTGGAAAATCAACAATGTACCCAAAATTTGCTAAACAGACATAGAAGGGTTGTTTCTGCAAAAAACAAAGATTTTCTCAAGCTGCTTCTATACCCTCAGTTTTGCACAGTAGAACACGACAATAAAGAAGCAAAGACTCAGTGGAAAATCAAAGATGTGCTCAATTAAGACATTTGACAGCTTGCTTTAGCAAGTACGCCTGAACAGGAACTTGAACCCTGGACCCTCAGATTAAAAGTCTGATGCTCTACCGACTGAGCTATCCAGGCTCTGAAAAATGCTCTTCTTAGCTCCTCTAAGCGTCTTAACATAAAATATGGCGGTAAAGAAACAAAGCTTTGGTGGAAAATCAACAATGTGCCCAAAATTTGCTAAACAGACATAGAAGGGTTGTTTCTGCAAAAAACAAAGATTTTCTCAAGCTGCTTCTATACCCTCAGTTTTGCACAGTAGAACACGACAATAAAGAAGCAAAGACTCAGTGGAAAATCAAAGATTTGCTCAATAAAGATATTTGACAGCTTGCTTTAGCAAGTACGCCTGAACAGGAACTTGAACCCTGGACCCTCAGATTAAAAGTCTGATGCTCTACCGACTGAGCTATCCAGGCTCTGAAAAATGCTCTTCTTAGCTCCTCTAAGCGTCTTAACATAAAATATGGAGGTAAAGAAACAAAGCTTTGGTGGAAAATCAACAATGTACCCAAAATTTGCTAAACAGACATAGAAGGGTTGTTTCTGCAAAAAACAAAGATTTTCTCAAGCTGCTTCTATACCCTCAGTTTTGCACAGTAGAACACGACAATAAAGAAGCAAAGACTCAGTCGAAAATCAAAGATGTGCTCAATAAAGACATTTGATAGTTTGCTTTAGCAAGTACGCCTGAACAGGAACTTGAACCCTGGACCCTCAGATTAAAAGTCTGATGCTCTACCGACTGAGCTATCCAGGCTCTGAAAAATGCTCTTCTTAGCTCCTCTAAGCGTCTTAACATAAAATATGGTGGTAAAGAAACAAAGCTTTGGTGGAAAATCAACAATGTGCCCAAAATTTGCTAAACAGACATAGAAGGGTTGTTTCTGCAAAAAACAAAGATTTTCTCAAGCTGCTTCTATACCCTCAGTTTTGCACAGTAGAACACGACAATAAAGAAGCAAAGACTCAGTGGAAAATCAAAGATTTGCTCAATAAAGACATTTGACAGCTTGCTTTAGCAAGTACACCTGAACAGGGACTTGAACCCTGGACCCTCAGATTAAAAGTCTGATGCTCTACCGACTGAGCTATCCAGGCTCTGAAAAATGATTATCTTAGCTCCTCTAAGCGTCTTAACATAAAATATGGAGGTAAAGAAACAAAGCTTTGGTGGAAAATCAACAATGTGCCCAAAATTTGCTAAACAGACATAGAAGGGTTGTTTCTGCAAAAAGCAAAGATTTTCTCAAGCTGCTTCTATACCCTCAGTTTTGCACAGTAGAACACGACAATAAAGAAGCAAAGACTCAGTGGAAAATCAAAGATGTGCTCAATTAAGACATTTGACAGCTTGCTTAAGCAAGCACACCTGAACAGGAACTTGAACCCTGGACCCTCAGATTAAAAGTCTGATGCTCTTCCGACTGAGCTATCCAGGCTCTGAAAAATGCTCTTCTTAGCTCCTCTAAGCGTCTTAACATAAAATATGGAGGTAAAGAAACAAAGCTTTGGTGGAAAATCAACAATGTACCCAAAATTTGCTAAACAGACATAGAAGGGTTGTTTCTGCAAAAAACAAAGATTTTCTCAAGCTGCTTCTATACCCTCAGTTTTGCACAGTAGAACACGACAATAAAGAAGCAAAGACTCAGTGGAAAATCAAAGATGTGCTCAATAAAGACATTTGATAGTTTGCTTTAGCAAGTACGCCTGAACAGGAACTTGAACCCTGGACCCTCAGATTAAAAGTCTGATGCTCTACCGACTGAGCTATCCAGGCTCTGAAAAATGCTCTTCTTAGCTCCTCTAAGCGTCTTAACATAAAATATGGTGGTAAAGAAACAAAGCTTTGGTGGAAAATCAACAATGTGCCCAAAATTTGCTAAACAGACATAGAAGGGTTGTTTCTGCAAAAAACAAAGATTTTCTCAAGCTGCTTCTATACCCTCAGTTTTGCACAGTAGAACACGACAATAAAGAAGCAAAGACTCAGTGGAAAATCAAAGATTTGCTCAATAAAGACATTTGACAGCTTGCTTTAGCAAGTACGCCTGAACAGGGACTTGAACCCTGGACCCTCAAATTAAAAGGCTGATGCTCTACCGACTGAGCTATCCAGGCTCTGAAAAATGATTTTCTTAGCTCCTCTAAGCGTCTTAACATAAAATATGGAGGTAAAGAAACAAAGCTTTGGTGGAAAATCAACAATGTGCCCAAAATTTGCTAAACAGACACAGAAGGGTTGTTTCTGCAAAAAACAAAGATTTTCTCAAGCTGCTTCTATACCCTTGGTTTTGCACAGTAGAACACGACAATAAAGAAGCAAAGACTCAGTGGAAAATCAAAGATTTGCTCAATAAAGACATTTGACAGCTTGCTTTAGCAAGTACGCCTGAACAGGGTCTTGAACCCTGGACCCTCAGATTAAAAGTCTGATGCTCTACCGACTGAGCTATCCAGGCTCTGAAAAATGCTCTTCTTAGCTCCTCTAAGCGTCTTAACATAAAATATGGAGGTAAAGAAACAAAGCTTTGGTGGAAAATCAAAAATGTGCTCAAAATCTGCTAAACAGACATAGAAGGGTTGTTTCTGCAATAAGCAAAGATGTTCTCAAGCTGCTTCTATACCCTTGGTTTTGCACAGTAGAACACGGCACTGAAGAAGCAAAGACTCAGTGGAAAATCAAAGATGTGCTCAATAAAGACATTTGACAGCTTGCTTTAGCAAGTACGCCTGAACAGGGACTTGAACCCTGGACCCTCAGATTAAAAGTCTGATGCTCTACCGACTGAGCTATCCAGGCTCTGAAAAATGCTCTTCTTAGCTCCTCTAAGCGTCTTAACATAAAATATGGAGGTAAAGAAACAAAGCTTTGCTGGAAAATCAAAAATGTGCTCAAAATTTGCTAAACATGCATAGAAGGGTTGTTTCTGCAATAAGCAAAGATGTTCTCAAGCTGCTTCTATACCCTTGGTTTTGCACAGTAGAACACGGCACTGAAGATGCAGAGACTCAGTGGAAAATCAAAGATGTGCTCAATAAAGACATTTGACAGCTTGCTTTAGCAAGTACGCCTGAACAGGGACTTGAACCCTGGACCCTCAGATTAAAAGTCTGATGCTCTACCGACTTTTGCTCTATCCAGGCTCTAAAAAATGCTCTTCTTAGCTCCTCTAAGCGTCTTAACATAAAATATGGCGGTAAAGAAACAAAGCTTTGGTTGAAAATCAACAATGTGCCCAAAATTTGCTAAACAGACATAGAAGGGTTGTTTCTGCAAAAAACAAAGATTTTCTCAAGCTGCTTCTATACCCTCAGTTTTGCACTGTAGAACACGGCACTGAAGATGCAGAGACTCAGTGGAAAATCAAAGATGTGCTCAATAAAGACATTTGGCAGCTTGCTTTAGCAAATACACCTGAACAGGGACTTGAACTCTGGACCCTCAGATTAAAAGTCTGATGCTCTACCGACTGAGCTATCCAGGCTCTGAAAAATGCTCTTCTTAGCTCCTCTAAGCGTCTTAACATAAAATATGGCGGTAGAGAAACAAAGCTTTGGTGGAAAATCAACAATGTGCCCAAAATTTGCTAAACAGACATAGAAGGGTTGTTTCTGCAAAAAACAAAGATTTTCCCAAGCTGCTTCTATACCCTCAGTTTTGCACAGTAGAACACGGCACTGAAGATGCAGAGACTCAGTGGAAAATCAAAGATTTGCTCAATAAAGACATTTGAGAGCTTGCTTTAGCAAGTACGCCTGAACAGGGACTTGAACCCTGGACCCTCAGATTAAAAGTCTGATGCTCTACCGACTGAGCTATCCAGGCTCTGAAAAATGCTCTTCTTAGCTCCTCTAAGCGTCTTAACATAAAATATGGCGGTAAAGAAACAAAGCTTTGGTGGAAAATCAACAATGTGCCCAAAATTTGCTAAACAGACATAGAAGGGTTGTTTCTGCAAAAAACAAAGATTTTCTCAAGCTGCTTCTATACCCTCAGTTTTGCACAGTAGAACACGGCACTGAAGATGCAGAGACTCAGTGGAAAATCAAAGATGTGCTCAATAAAGACATTTGGCAGCTTGCTTTAGCAAATACACCTGAACAGGGACTTGAACTTGGACATTTGGCAGCTTGCTTTAGCAAGTACGCCTGAACAGGGACTTGAACTCTGGACCCTCAGATTAAAAGTCTGATGCTCTACCGACTGAGCTATCCAGGCTCTGAAAAATGCTCTTCTTAGCTCCTCTAAGCGTCTTAACATAAAATATGGCGGTAGAGAAACAAAGCTTTGGTGGAAAATCAACAATGTGCCCAAAATTTGCTAAACAGACATAGAAGGGTTGTTTCTGCAAAAAACAAAGATTTTCCCAAGCTGCTTCTATACCCTCAGTTTTGCACAGTAGAACACGGCACTGAAGATGCAGAGACTCAGTGGAAAATCAAAGATTTGCTCAATAAAGACATTTGAGAGCTTGCTTTAGCAAGTACGCCTGAACAGGGACTTGAACCCTGGACCCTCAGATTAAAAGTCTGATGCTCTACTGACTGAGCTATCCAGGCTCTGAAAAATGCTCTTCTTAGCTCCACTAAGCGTCTTAACATAAAATATGGCGGTAAAGAAACAAAGCTTTGGTGGAAAATCAACAATGTGCCCAAAATTTGCTAAACAGACATAGAAGGGTTGTTTCTGCAAAAAACAAAGATTTTCTCAAGCTGCTTCTATACCCTCAGTTTTGCACAGTAGAACACGGCACTGAAGATGCAGAGACTCAGTGGAAAATCAAAGATGTGCTCAATAAAGACATTTGGCAGCTTGCTTTAGCAAATACACCTGAACAGGGACTTGAACTTGGACATTTGGCAGCTTGCTTTAGCAAGTACGCCTGAACAGGGACTTGAACTCTGGACCCTCAGATTAAAAGTCTGATGCTCTACCGACTGAGCTATCCAGGCTCTGAAAAATGCTCTTCTTAGCTCCTCTAAGCGTCTTAACATAAAATATGGCGGTAGAGAAACAAAGCTTTGGTGGAAAATCAACAATGTGCCCAAAATTTGCTAAACAGACATAGAAGGGTTGTTTCTGCAAAAAACAAAGATTTTCCCAAGCTGCTTCTATACCCTCAGTTTTGCACAGTAGAACACGGCACTGAAGATGCAGAGACTCAGTGGAAAATCAAAGATTTGCTCAATAAAGACATTTGAGAGCTTGCTTTAGCAAGTACGCCTGAACAGGGACTTGAACCCTGGACCCTCAGATTAAAAGTCTGATGCTCTACCGACTGAGCTATCCAGGCTCTGAAAAATGCTCTTCTTAGCTCCTCTAAGCGTCTTAACATAAAATATGGCGGTAAAGAAACAAAGCTTTGGTGGAAAATCAACAATGTGCCCAAAATTTGCTAAACAGACATAGAAGGGTTGTTTCTGCAAAAAACAAAGATTTTCTCAAGCTGCTTCTATACCCTCAGTTTTGCACAGTAGAACACGGCACTGAAGATGCAGAGACTCAGTGGAAAATCAAAGATGTGCTCAATAAAGACATTTGGCAGCTTGCTTTAGCAAGTACGCCTGAACAGGGACTTGAACCCTGGACCCTCAGATTAAAAGTCTGATGCTCTACCGACTGAGCTATCCAGGCTCTGAAAAATGCTCTTCTTAGCTCCTCTAAGCGTCTTAACATAAAATATGGAGGTAAAGAAACAAAGCTTTGGTGGAAAATCAACAATGTACCCAAAATTTGCTAAACAGACATAGAAGGGTTGTTTCTGCAAAAAACAAAGATTTTCTCAAGCTGCTTCTATACCCTCAGTTTTGCACAGTAGAACACGACAATAAAGAAGCAAAGACTCAGTGGAAAATCAAAGATTTGCTCAATAAAGACATTTGAGAGCTTGCTTTAGCAAGTACGCCTGAACAGGGACTTGAACCCTGGACCCTCAGATTAAAAGTCTGATGCTCTACCGACTGAGCTATCCAGGCTCTGAAAAATGCTCTTCTTAGCTCCTCTAAGCGTCTTAACATAAAATATGGAGGTAAAGAAACAAAGCTTTGGTGGAAAATCAACAATGTACCCAAAATTTGCTAAACAGACATAGAAGGGTTGTTTCTGCAAAAAACAAAGATTTTCTCAAGCTGCTTCTATACCCTCAGTTTTGCACAGTACAACACGACAATAAAGAAGCAAAGACTCAGTGGAAAATCAAAGATGTGCTCAATAAAGACATTTGACAGTTTGCTTTAGCAAGTACGCCTGAACAGGAACTTGAACGCTGGACCCTCAGATTAAAAGTCTGATGCTCTACCGACTGAGCTATCCAGGCTCTGAAAAATGCTCTTCTTAGCTCCTCTAAGCGTCTTAACATAAAATATGGCGGTAAAGAAACAAAGCTTTGGTGGAAAATCAACAATGTGCCCAAAATTTGCTAAACAGACATAGAAGGGTTGTTTCTGCAAAAAACAAAGATTTTCTCAAGCTGCTTCTATACCCTCAGTTTTGCACAGTAGAACACGACAATAAAGAAGCAAAGACTCAGTGGAAAATCAAAGATTTGCTCAATAAAGACATTTGACAGCTTGCTTTAGCAAGTACGCCTGAACAGGGACTTGAACCCTGGACCCTCAGATTAAAAGTCTGATGCTCTACCGACTGAGCTATCCAGGCTCTGAAAAATGATTTTCTTAGCTCCTCTAAGCGTCTTAACATAAAATATGGCGGTAAAGAAACAAAGCTTTGGTGGAAAATCAACAATGTACCCAAAATTTGCTAAACAGACATAGAAGGGTTGTTTCTGCAAAAAACAAAGATTTTCTCAAGCTGCTTCTATACCCTCAGTTTTGCACAGTAGAACACGACAATAAAGAAGCAAAGACTCAGTGGAAAATCAAAGATGTGCTCAATAAAGACATTTGACAGTTTGCTTTAGCAAGTTCGCCTGAACGGGAACTTGAACCCTGGACCCTCAAATTAAAAGTCTGATGCTCTACCGACTGAGCTATCCAGGCTCTGAAAAATGCTCTTCTTAGCTCCTCTAAGCGTCTTAACATAAAATATGGAGGTAAAGAAACAAAGCTTTGGTGGAAAATCAACAATGTGCCCAAAATTTGCTAAACAGACATAGAAGGGTTGTTTCTGCAAAAAACAAAGATTTTCTCAAGCTGCTTCTATACCCTCAGTTTTGCACAATAGAACACGACAATAAAGAAGCAAAGACTCAGTGGAAAATCAAAGATTTGCTCAATAAAGACATTTGACAGCTTGCTTTAGCAAGTACGCCTGAACAGGGACTTGAACCCTGGACCCTCAGATTAAATGTCTGATGCTCTACCGACTGAGCTATCCAGGCTCTGAAAAATGATTTTCTTAGCTCCTCTAAGCGTCTTAACATAAAATATGGAGGTAAAGAAACAAAGCTTTGCTGGAAAATCAACAATGTGCCCAAAATTTGCTAAACAGACACAGAAGGGTTGTTTCTGCAAAAAACAAAGATTTTCTCAAGCTGCTTCTATACCCTTGGTTTTGCACAGTAGAACACGACAATAAAGAAGCAAAGACTCAGTGGAAAATCAAAGATTTGCTCAATAAAGACATTTGACAGCTTGCTTTAGCAAGTACGCCTGAACAGGGACTTGAACCCTGGACCCTCAGATTAAAAGTCTGATGCTCTACTGACTGAGCTATCCAGGCTCTGAAAAATGCTCTTCTAAGCTCCTCTAAGCGTCTTAACATAAAATATGGCGGTAAAGAAACAAAGCTTTGGTGGAAAATCAACAATGTACCCAAAAGTTGCTAAACAGACATAGAAGGGTTGTTTCTGCAAAAAACAAAGATTTTCTCAAGCTGCTTCTATACCCTCAGTTTTGCACAGTAGAACACGACAATAAAGAAGCAAAGACTCAGTGGAAAATCAAAGATGTGCTCAATAAAGACATTTGACAGTTTGCTTTAGCAAGTTCGCCTGAACGGGAACTTGAACCCTGGACCCTCAAATTAAAAGTCTGATGCTCTACCGACTGAGCTATCCAGGCTCTGAAAAATGCTCTTCTTAGCTCCTCTAAGCGTCTTAACATAAAATATGGAGGTAAAGAAACAAAGCTTTGGTGGAAAATCAACAATGTGCCCAAAATTTGCTAAACAGACATAGAAGGGTTGTTTCTGCAAAAAACAAAGATTTTCTCAAGCTGCTTCTATACCCTCAGTTTTGCACAGTAGAACACGACAATAAAGAAGCAAAGACTCAGTGGAAAATCAAAGATTTGCTCAATAAAGACATTTGACAGCTTGCTTTAGCAAGTACGCCTGAACAGGGACTTGAACCCTGGACCCTCAGATTAAAAGTCTGATGCTCTACCGACTGAGCTATCCAGGCTCTGAAAAACGATTTTCTTAGCTCCTCTAAGCGTCTTAACATAAAATATGGAGGTAAAGAAACAAAGCTTTGCTGGAAAATCAACAATGTGCCCAAAATTTGCTAAACAGACACAGAAGGGTTGTTTCTGCAAAAAACAAAGATTTTCTCAAGCTGCTTCTATACCCTTGGTTTTGCACAGTAGAACACGACAATAAAGAAGCAAAGACTCAGTGGAAAATCAAAGATTTGCTCAATAAAGACATTTGACAGCTTGCTTTAGCAAGTACACCTGAACAGGGACTTGAACCCTGGACCCTCAGATTAAAAGTCTGATGCTCTACCGACTGAGCTATCCAGGCTCTGAAAAATGCTCTTCTTAGCTCCACTAAGCGTCTTAACATAAAATATGGCGGTAAAGAAACAAAGCTTTGGTGGAAAATCAACAATGTGCCCAAAATTTGCTAAACAGACATAGAAGGGTTGTTTCTGCAAAAAACAAAGATTTTCTCAAGCTGCTTCTATACCCTCAGTTTTGCACAGTAGAACACGGCACTGAAGATGCAGAGACTCAGTGGAAAATCAAAGATGTGCTCAATAAAGACATTTGGCAGCTTGCTTTAGCAAATACACCTGAACAGGGACTTGAACTTGGACATTTGGCAGCTTGCTTTAGCAAGTACGCCTGAACAGGGACTTGAACTCTGGACCCTCAGATTAAAAGTCTGATGCTCTACCGACTGAGCTATCCAGGCTCTGAAAAATGCTCTTCTTAGCTCCTCTAAGCGTCTTAACATAAAATATGGCGGTAGAGAAACAAAGCTTTGGTGGAAAATCAACAATGTGCCCAAAATTTGCTAAACAGACATAGAAGGGTTGTTTCTGCAAAAAACAAAGATTTTCCCAAGCTGCTTCTATACCCTCAGTTTTGCACAGTAGAACACGGCACTGAAGATGCAGAGACTCAGTGGAAAATCAAAGATTTGCTCAATAAAGACATTTGAGAGCTTGCTTTAGCAAGTACGCCTGAACAGGGACTTGAACCCTGGACCCTCAGATTAAAAGTCTGATGCTCTACCGACTGAGCTATCCAGGCTCTGAAAAATGCTCTTCTTAGCTCCTCTAAGCGTCTTAACATAAAATATGGCGGTAAAGAAACAAAGCTTTGGTGGAAAATCAACAATGTGCCCAAAATTTGCTAAACAGACATAGAAGGGTTGTTTCTGCAAAAAACAAAGATTTTCTCAAGCTGCTTCTATACCCTCAGTTTTGCACAGTAGAACACGGCACTGAAGATGCAGAGACTCAGTGGAAAATCAAAGATGTGCTCAATAAAGACATTTGGCAGCTTGCTTTAGCAAGTACGCCTGAACAGGGACTTGAACCCTGGACCCTCAGATTAAAAGTCTGATGCTCTACCGACTGAGCTATCCAGGCTCTGAAAAATGCTCTTCTTAGCTCCTCTAAGCGTCTTAACATAAAATATGGAGGTAAAGAAACAAAGCTTTGGTGGAAAATCAACAATGTACCCAAAATTTGCTAAACAGACATAGAAGGGTTGTTTCTGCAAAAAACAAAGATTTTCTCAAGCTGCTTCTATACCCTCAGTTTTGCACAGTAGAACACGACAATAAAGAAGCAAAGACTCAGTGGAAAATCAAAGATGTGCTCAATAAAGACATTTGACAGTTTGCTTTAGCAAGTACGCCTGAACAGGAACTTGAACGCTGGACCCTCAGATTAAAAGTCTGATGCTCTACCGACTGAGCTATCCAGGCTCTGAAAAATGCTCTTCTTAGCTCCTCTAAGCGTCTTAACATAAAATATGGCGGTAAAGAAACAAAGCTTTGGTGGAAAATCAACAATGTGCCCAAAATTTGCTAAACAGACATAGAAGGGTTGTTTCTGCAAAAAACAAAGATTTTCTCAAGCTGCTTCTATACCCTCAGTTTTGCACAGTAGAACACGACAATAAAGAAGCAAAGACTCAGTGGAAAATCAAAGATTTGCTCAATAAAGACATTTGACAGCTTGCTTTAGCAAGTACGCCTGAACAGGGACTTGAACCCTGGACCCTCAGATTAAAAGTCTGATGCTCTACCGACTGAGCTATCCAGGCTCTGAAAAATAATTTTCTTAGCTCCTCTAAGCGTCTTAACATAAAATATGGCGGTAAAGAAACAAAGCTTTGGTGGAAAATCAACAATGTACCCAAAATTTGCTAAACAGACATAGAAGGGTTGTTTCTGCAAAAAACAAAGATTTTCTCAAGCTGCTTCTATACCCTCAGTTTTGCACAGTAGAACACGACAATAAAGAAGCAAAGACTCAGTGGAAAATCAAAGATGTGCTCAATAAAGACATTTGACAGTTTGCTTTAGCAAGTTCGCCTGAACGGGAACTTGAACCCTGGACCCTCAAATTAAAAGTCTGATGCTCTACCGACTGAGCTATCCAGGCTCTGAAAAATGCTCTTCTTAGCTCCTCTAAGCGTCTTAACATAAAATATGGAGGTAAAGAAACAAAGCTTTGGTGGAAAATCAACAATGTGCCCAAAATTTGCTAAACAGACATAGAAGGGTTGTTTCTGCAAAAAACAAAGATTTTCTCAAGCTGCTTCTATACCCTCAGTTTTGCACAATAGAACAAGACAATAAAGAAGCAAAGACTCAGTGGAAAATCAAAGATTTGCTCAATAAAGACATTTGACAGCTTGCTTTAGCAAGTACGCCTGAACAGGGACTTGAACCCTGGACCCTCAGATTAAAAGTCTGATGCTCTACCGACTGAGCTATCCAGGCTCTGAAAAATGATTTTCTTAGCTCCTCTAAGCGTCTTAACATAAAATATGGAGGTAAAGAAACAAAGCTTTGCTGGAAAATCAACAATGTGCCCAAAATTTGCTAAACAGACACAGAAGGGTTGTTTCTGCAAAAAACAAAGATTTTCTCAAGCTGCTTCTATACCCTTGGTTTTGCACAGTAGAACACGACAATAAAGAAGCAAAGACTCAGTGGAAAATCAAAGATTTGCTCAATAAAGACATTTGACAGCTTGCTTTAGCAAGTACGCCTGAACAGGGACTTGAACCCTGGACCCTCAGATTAAAAGTCTGATGCTCTACTGACTGAGCTATCCAGGCTCTGAAAAATGCTCTTCTAAGCTCCTCTAAGCGTCTTAACATAAAATATGGCGGTAAAGAAACAAAGCTTTGGTGGAAAATCAACAATGTACCCAAAAGTTGCTAAACAGACATAGAAGGGTTGTTTCTGCAAAAAACAAAGATTTTCTCAAGCTGCTTCTATACCCTCAGTTTTGCACAGTAGAACACGACAATAAAGAAGCAAAGACTCAGTGGAAAATCAAAGATGTGCTCAATAAAGACATTTGACAGTTTGCTTTAGCAAGTTCGCCTGAACGGGAACTTGAACCCTGGACCCTCAAATTAAAAGTCTGATGCTCTACCGACTGAGCTATCCAGGCTCTGAAAAATGCTCTTCTTAGCTCCTCTAAGCGTCTTAACATAAAATATGGAGGTAAAGAAACAAAGCTTTGGTGGAAAATCAACAATGTGCCCAAAATTTGCTAAACAGACATAGAAGGGTTGTTTCTGCAAAAAACAAAGATTTTCTCAAGCTGCTTCTATACCCTCAGTTTTGCACAGTAGAACACGACAATAAAGAAGCAAAGACTCAGTGGAAAATCAAAGATTTGCTCAATAAAGACATTTGACAGCTTGCTTTAGCAAGTACGCCTGAACAGGGACTTGAACCCTGGACCCTCAGATTAAAAGTCTGATGCTCTACCGACTGAGCTATCCAGGCTCTGAAAAACGATTTTCTTAGCTCCTCTAAGCGTCTTAACATAAAATATGGAGGTAAAGAAACAAAGCTTTGCTGGAAAATCAACAATGTGCCCAAAATTTGCTAAACAGACACAGAAGGGTTGTTTCTGCAAAAAACAAAGATTTTCTCAAGCTGCTTCTATACCCTTGGTTTTGCACAGTAGAACACGACAATAAAGAAGCAAAGACTCAGTGGAAAATCAAAGATTTGCTCAATAAAGACATTTGACAGCTTGCTTTAGCAAGTACACCTGAACAGGGACTTGAAGCCTGGACCCTCAGATTAAAAGTCTGATGCTCTACCGACTGAGCTATCCAGGCTCTGAAAAATGCTCTTCTTAGCTCCTCTAAGCGTCTTAACATAAAATATGGAGGTAAAGAAACAAAGCTTTGGTGGAAAATCAAAAATGTGCTCAAAATCTGCTAAACAGACATAGAAGGGTTGTTTCTGCAATAAGCAAAGATGTTCTCAAGCTGCTTCTATACCCTCAGTTTTGCACAGTAGAACACGGCACTGAAGATGCAGAGACTCAGTGGAAAATCAAAGATGTGCTCAATAAAGACATTTGACAGCTTGCTTTAGCAAGTACGCCTGAACAGGGACTTGAACCCTGGACCCTCAGATTAAAAGTCTGATGCTCTACCGACTGAGCTATCCAGGCTCTGAAAAATGATTTTCTTAGCTCCTCTAAGCGTCTTAACATAAAATATGGAGGAAAAGAAACAAAGCTTTGCTGGAAAATCAACAATGTGCCCAAAATTTGCTAAACAGACACAGAAGGGTTGTTTCTGCAAAAAACAAAGATTTTCTCAAGCTGCTTCTATACCCTTGGTTTTGCACAGTAGAACACGACAATAAAGAAGCAAAGACTCAGTGGAAAATCAAAGATTTGCTCAATAAAGACATTTGACAGCTTGCTTTAGCAAGTACGCCTGAACAGGGACTTGAACCCTGGACCCTCAGATTAAAAGTCTGATGCTCTACCGACTGAGCTATCCAGGCTCTGAAAAATGCTCTTCTTAGCTCCTCTAAGCGTCTTAACATAAAATATGGAGGTAAAGAAACAAAGCTTTGGTGGAAAATCAAAAATGTGCTCAAAATCTGGTAAACAGACATAGAAGGGTTGTTTCTGCAATAAGCAAAGATGTTCTCAAGCTGCTTCTATACCCTCAGTTTTGCACAGTAGAACACGACAATAAAGAAGCAAAGACTCAGTGGAAAATCAAAGATTTGCTCAATAAAGACATTTGACAGCTTGCTTTAGCAAGTACGCCTGAACAGGGACTTGAACCCTGGACCCTCAGATTAAAAGTCTGATGCTCTACCGACTGAGCTATCCAGGCTCTGAAAAATGATTATCTTAGCTCCTCTAAGCGTCTTAACATAAAATATGGAGGTAAAGAAACAAAGCTTTGGTGGAAAATCAACAATGTGCCCAAAATTTGCTAAACAGACATAGAAGGGTTGTTTCTGCAAAAAACAAAGATTTTCTCAAGCTGCTTCTATACCCTCAGTTTTGCACAGTAGAACACGACAATAAAGAAGCAAAGACTCAGTGGAAAATCAAAGATGTGCTCAATTAAGACATTTGACAGCTTGCTTTAGCAAGCACACCTGAACAGGAACTTGAACCCTGGACCCTCAGATTAAAAGTCTGATGCTCTTCCGACTGAGCTATCCAGGCTCTGAAAAATTCTCTTCTTAGCTCCTCTAAGCGTCTTAACATAAAATATGGAGGTAAAGAAACAAAGCTTTGGTGGAAAATCAACAATGTACCCAAAATTTGCTAAACAGACATAGAAGGGTTGTTTCTGCAAAAAACAAAGATTTTCTCAAGCTGCTTCTATACCCTCAGTTTTGCACAGTAGAACACGACAATAAAGAAGCAAAGACTCAGTGGAAAATCAAAAATGTGCTCAATAAAGACATTTGATAGTTTGCTTTAGCAAGTACGCCTGAACAGGAACTTGAACCCTGGACCCTCAGATTAAAAGTCTGATGCTCTACCGACTGAGCTATCCAGGCTCTGAAAAATGCTCTTCTTAGCTCCTCTAAGCGTCTTAACATAAAATATGGTGGTAAAGAAACAAAGCTTTGGTGGAAAATCAACAATGTGCCCAAAATTTGCTAAACAGACATAGAAGGGTTGTTTCTGCAAAAAACAAAGATTTTCTCAAGCTGCTTCTATACCCTCAGTTTTGCACAGTAGAACACGACAATAAAGAAGCAAAGACTCAGTGGAAAATCAAAGATTTGCTCAATAAAGACATTTGACAGCTTGCTTTAGCAAGTACGCCTGAACAGGGACTTGAACCCTGGACCCTCAGATTAAAAGTCTGATGCTCTACCGACTGAGCTATCCAGGCTCTGAAAAATGATTTTCTTAGCTCCTCTAAGCGTCTTAACATAAAATATGGAGGTAAAGAAACAAAGCTTTGGTGGAAAATCAACAATGTGCCCAAAATTTGCTAAACAGACACAGAAGGGTTGTTTCTGCAAAAAACAAAGATTTTCTCAAGCTGCTTCTATACCCTTGGTTTTGCACAGTAGAACACGACAATAAAGAAGCAAAGACTCAGTGGAAAATCAAAGATTTCCTCAATAAAGACATTTGACAGCTTGCTTTAGCAAGTACGCCTGAACAGGGTCTTGAACCCTGGACCCTCAGATTAAAAGTCTGATGCTCTACCGACTGAGCTATCCAGGCTCTGAAAAATGCTCTTCTTAGCTCCTCTAAGCGTCTTAACATAAAATATGGAGGTAAAGAAACAAAGCTTTGGTGGAAAATCAAAAATGTGCTCAAAATCTGCTAAACAGACATAGAAGGGTTGTTTCTGCAATAAGCAAAGATGTTCTCAAGCTGCTTCTATACCCTTGGTTTTGCACAGTAGAACACGGCACTGAAGAAGCAAAGACTCAGTGGAAAATCAAAGATATGCTCAATAAAGACATTTGACAGCTTGCTTTAGCAAGTACGCCTGAACAGGGACTTGAACCCTGGACCCTCAGATTAAAAGTCTGATGCTCTACCGACTGAGCTATCCAGGCTCAGAAAAATGCTCTTCTTAGCTCCTCTAAGCGTCTTAACATAAAATATGGAGGTAAAGAAACAAAGCTTTGCTGGAAAATCAAAAATGTGCTCAAAATTTGCTAAACATGCATAGAAGGGTTGTTTCTGCAATAAGCAAAGATGTTCTCAAGCTGCTTCTATACCCTTGGTTTTGCACAGTAGAACACGGCACTGAAGATGCAGAGACTCAGTGGAAAATCAAAGATGTGCTCAATAAAGACATTTGACAGCTTGCTTTAGCAAGTACGCCTGAACAGGGACTTGAACCCAGGACCCTCAGATTAAAAGTCTGATGCTCTACCGACTTTTGCTCTATCCAGGCTCTAAAAAATGCTCTTCTTAGCTCCTCTAAGCGTCTTAACATAAAATATGGCGGTAAAGAAACAAAGCTTTGGTTGAAAATCAACAATGTGCCCAAAATTTGCTAAACAGACATAGAAGGGTTGTTTCTGCAAAAAACAAAGATTTTCTCAAGCTGCTTCTATACCCTCAGTTTTGCACTGTAGAACACGGCACTGAAGATGCAGAGACTCAGTGGAAAATCAAAGATGTGCTCAATAAAGACATTTGGCAGCTTGCTTTAGCAAATACACCTGAACAGGGACTTGAACTTGGACATTTGGCAGCTTGCTTTAGCAAGTACGCCTGAACAGGGACTTGAACTCTGGACCCTCAGATTAAAAGTCTGATGCTCTACCGACTGAGCTATCCAGGCTCTGAAAAATGCTCTTCTTAGCTCCTCTAAGCGTCTTAACATAAAATATGGCGGTAGAGAAACAAAGCTTTGGTGGAAAATCAACAATGTGCCCAAAATTTGCTAAACAGACACAGAAGGGTTGTTTCTGCAAAAAACAAAGATTTTCTCAAGCTGCTTCTATACCCTTGGTTTTGCACAGTAGAACACGACAATAAAGAAGCAAAGACTCAGTGGAAAATCAAAGATTTCCTCAATAAAGACATTTGACAGCTTGCTTTAGCAAGTACGCCTGAACAGGGTCTTGAACCCTGGACCCTCAGATTAAAAGTCTGATGCTCTACCGACTGAGCTATCCAGGCTCTGAAAAATGCTCTTCTTAGCTCCTCTAAGCGTCTTAACATAAAATATGGAGGTAAAGAAACAAAGCTTTGGTGGAAAATCAAAAATGTGCTCAAAATCTGCTAAACAGACATAGAAGGGTTGTTTCTGCAATAAGAAAAGATGTTCTCAAGCTGCTTCTATACCCTTGGTTTTGCACAGTAGAACACGGCACTGAAGAAGCAAAGACTCAGTGGAAAATCAAAGATATGCTCAATAAAGACATTTGACAGCTTGCTTTAGCAAGTACGCCTGAACAGGGACTTGAACCCTGGACCCTCAGATTAAAAGTCTGATGCTCTACCGACTGAGCTATCCAGGCTCAGAAAAATGCTCTTCTTAGCTCCTCTAAGCGTCTTAACATAAAATATGGAGGTAAAGAAACAAAGCTTTGCTGGAAAATCAAAAATGTGCTCAAAATTTGCTAAACATGCATAGAAGGGTTGTTTCTGCAATAAGCAAAGATGTTCTCAAGCTGCTTCTATACCCTTGGTTTTGCACAGTAGAACACGGCACTGAAGATGCAGAGACTCAGTGGAAAATCAAAGATGTGCTCAATAAAGACATTTGACAGCTTGCTTTAGCAAGTACGCCTGAACAGGGACTTGAACCCAGGACCCTCAGATTAAAAGTCTGATGCTCTACCGACTTTTGCTCTATCCAGGCTCTAAAAAATGCTCTTCTTAGCTCCTCTAAGCGTCTTAACATAAAATATGGCGGTAAAGAAACAAAGCTTTGGTTGAAAATCAACAATGTGCCCAAAATTTGCTAAACAGACATAGAAGGGTTGTTTCTGCAAAAAACAAAGATTTTCTCAAGCTGCTTCTATACCCTCAGTTTTGCACTGTAGAACACGGCACTGAAGATGCAGAGACTCAGTGGAAAATCAAAGATGTGCTCAATAAAGACATTTGGCAGCTTGCTTTAGCAAATACACCTGAACAGGGACTTGAACTTGGACATTTGGCAGCTTGCTTTAGCAAGTACGCCTGAACAGGGACTTGAACTCTGGACCCTCAGATTAAAAGTCTGATGCTCTACCGACTGAGCTATCCAGGCTCTGAAAAATGCTCTTCTTAGCTCCTCTAAGCGTCTTAACATAAAATATGGCGGTAGAGAAACAAAGCTTTGGTGGAAAATCAACAATGTGCCCAAAATTTGCTAAACAGACATAGAAGGGTTGTTTCTGCAAAAAACAAAGATTTTCCCAAGCTGCTTCTATACCCTCAGTTTTGCACAGTAGAACACGGCACTGAAGATGCAGAGACTCAGTGGAAAATCAAAGATTTGCTCAATAAAGACATTTGAGAGCTTGCTTTAGCAAGTACGCCTGAACAGGGACTTGAACCCTGGACCCTCAGATTAAAAGTCTGATGCTCTACCGACTGAGCTATCCAGGCTCTGAAAAATGCTCTTCTTAGCTCCTCTAAGCGTCTTAACATAAAATATGGCGGTAAAGAAACAAAGCTTTGGTGGAAAATCAACAATGTGCCCAAAATTTGCTAAACAGACATAGAAGGGTTGTTTCTGCAAAAAACAAAGATTTTCTCAAGCTGCTTCTATACCCTCAGTTTTGCACAGTAGAACACGGCACTGAAGATGCAGAGACTCAGTGGAAAATCAAAGATGTGCTCAATAAAGACATTTGGCAGCTTGCTTTAGCAAGTACACCTGAACAGGGACTTGAACCCTGGACCCTCAGATTAAAAGTCTGATGCTCTACCGACTGAGCTATCCAGGCTCTGAAAAATGCTCTTCTTAGCTCCTCTAAGCGTCTTAACATAAAATATGGAGGTAAAGAAACAAAGCTTTGGTGGAAAATCAACAATGTACCCAAAATTTGCTAAACAGACATAGAAGGGTTGTTTCTGCAAAAAACAAAGATTTTCTCAAGCTGCTTCTATACCCTCAGTTTTGCACAGTAGAACACGACAATAAAGAAGCAAAGACTCAGTGGAAAATCAAAGATGTGCTCAATAAAGACATTTGACAGTTTGCTTTAGCAAGTACGCCTGAACAGGAACTTGAACCCTGGACCCTCAGATTAAAAGTCTGATGCTCTACCGACTGAGCTATCCAGGCTCTGAAAAATGCTCTTCTTAGCTCCTCTAAGCGTCTTAACATAAAATATGGAGGTAAAGAAACAAAGCTTTGGTGGAAAATCAACAATGTGCCCAAAATTTGCTAAACAGACATAGAAGGGTTGTTTCTGCAAAAAACAAAGATTTTCTCAAGCTGCTTCTATACCCTCAGTTTTGCACAGTAGAACACGACAATAAAGAAGCAAAGACTCAGTGGAAAATCAAAGATTTGCTCAATAAAGACATTTGACAGCTTGCTTTAGCAAGTACGCCTGAACAGGGACTTGAACCCTGGACCCTCAGATTAAAAGTCTGATGCTCTACCGACTGAGCTATCCAGGCTCTGAAAAACGATTTTCTTAGCTCCTCTAAGCGTCTTAACATAAAATATGGAGGTAAAGAAACAAAGCTTTGCTGGAAAATCAACAATGTGCCCAAAATTTGCTAAACAGACACAGAAGGGTTGTTTCTGCAAAAAACAAAGATTTTCTCAAGCTGCTTCTATACCCTTGGTTTTGCACAGTAGAACACGACAATAAAGAAGCAAAGACTCAGTGGAAAATCAAAGATTTGCTCAATAAAGACATTTGACAGCTTGCTTTAGCAAGTACACCTGAACAGGGACTTGAAGCCTGGACCCTCAGATTAAAAGTCTGATGCTCTACCGACTGAGCTATCCAGGCTCTGAAAAATGCTCTTCTTAGCTCCTCTAAGCGTCTTAACATAAAATATGGAGGTAAAGAAACAAAGCTTTGGTGGAAAATCAAAAATGTGCTCAAAATCTGCTAAACAGACATAGAAGGGTTGTTTCTGCAATAAGCAAAGATGTTCTCAAGCTGCTTCTATACCCTCAGTTTTGCACAGTAGAACACGGCACTGAAGATGCAGAGACTCAGTGGAAAATCAAAGATGTGCTCAATAAAGACATTTGACAGCTTGCTTTAGCAAGTACGCCTGAACAGGGACTTGAACCCTGGACCCTCAGATTAAAAGTCTGATGCTCTACCGACTGAGCTATCCAGGCTCTGAAAAATGATTTTCTTAGCTCCTCTAAGCGTCTTAACATAAAATATGGAGGAAAAGAAACAAAGCTTTGCTGGAAAATCAACAATGTGCCCAAAATTTGCTAAACAGACACAGAAGGGTTGTTTCTGCAAAAAACAAAGATTTTCTCAAGCTGCTTCTATACCCTTGGTTTTGCACAGTAGAACACGACAATAAAGAAGCAAAGACTCAGTGGAAAATCAAAGATTTGCTCAATAAAGACATTTGACAGCTTGCTTTAGCAAGTACGCCTGAACAGGGACTTGAACCCTGGACCCTCAGATTAAAAGTCTGATGCTCTACCGACTGAGCTATCCAGGCTCTGAAAAATGCTCTTCTTAGCTCCTCTAAGCGTCTTAACATAAAATATGGAGGTAAAGAAACAAAGCTTTGGTGGAAAATCAAAAATGTGCTCAAAATCTGGTAAACAGACATAGAAGGGTTGTTTCTGCAATAAGCAAAGATGTTCTCAAGCTGCTTCTATACCCTCAGTTTTGCACAGTAGAACACGACAATAAAGAAGCAAAGACTCAGTGGAAAATCAAAGATTTGCTCAATAAAGACATTTGACAGCTTGCTTTAGCAAGTACGCCTGAACAGGGACTTGAACCCTGGACCCTCAGATTAAAAGTCTGATGCTCTACCGACTGAGCTATCCAGGCTCTGAAAAATGATTATCTTAGCTCCTCTAAGCGTCTTAACATAAAATATGGAGGTAAAGAAACAAAGCTTTGGTGGAAAATCAACAATGTGCCCAAAATTTGCTAAACAGACATAGAAGGGTTGTTTCTGCAAAAAACAAAGATTTTCTCAAGCTGCTTCTATACCCTCAGTTTTGCACAGTAGAACACGACAATAAAGAAGCAAAGACTCAGTGGAAAATCAAAGATGTGCTCAATTAAGACATTTGACAGCTTGCTTTAGCAAGCACACCTGAACAGGAACTTGAACCCTGGACCCTCAGATTAAAAGTCTGATGCTCTTCCGACTGAGCTATCCAGGCTCTGAAAAATTCTCTTCTTAGCTCCTCTAAGCGTCTTAACATAAAATATGGAGGTAAAGAAACAAAGCTTTGGTGGAAAATCAACAATGTACCCAAAATTTGCTAAACAGACATAGAAGGGTTGTTTCTGCAAAAAACAAAGATTTTCTCAAGCTGCTTCTATACCCTCAGTTTTGCACAGTAGAACACGACAATAAAGAAGCAAAGACTCAGTGGAAAATCAAAAATGTGCTCAATAAAGACATTTGATAGTTTGCTTTAGCAAGTACGCCTGAACAGGAACTTGAACCCTGGACCCTCAGATTAAAAGTCTGATGCTCTACCGACTGAGCTATCCAGGCTCTGAAAAATGCTCTTCTTAGCTCCTCTAAGCGTCTTAACATAAAATATGGTGGTAAAGAAACAAAGCTTTGGTGGAAAATCAACAATGTGCCCAAAATTTGCTAAACAGACATAGAAGGGTTGTTTCTGCAAAAAACAAAGATTTTCTCAAGCTGCTTCTATACCCTCAGTTTTGCACAGTAGAACACGACAATAAAGAAGCAAAGACTCAGTGGAAAATCAAAGATTTGCTCAATAAAGACATTTGACAGCTTGCTTTAGCAAGTACGCCTGAACAGGGACTTGAACCCTGGACCCTCAGATTAAAAGTCTGATGCTCTACCGACTGAGCTATCCAGGCTCTGAAAAATGATTTTCTTAGCTCCTCTAAGCGTCTTAACATAAAATATGGAGGTAAAGAAACAAAGCTTTGGTGGAAAATCAACAATGTGCCCAAAATTTGCTAAACAGACACAGAAGGGTTGTTTCTGCAAAAAACAAAGATTTTCTCAAGCTGCTTCTATACCCTTGGTTTTGCACAGTAGAACACGACAATAAAGAAGCAAAGACTCAGTGGAAAATCAAAGATTTCCTCAATAAAGACATTTGACAGCTTGCTTTAGCAAGTACGCCTGAACAGGGTCTTGAACCCTGGACCCTCAGATTAAAAGTCTGATGCTCTACCGACTGAGCTACCCAGGCTCTGAAAAATGCTCTTCTTAGCTCCTCTAAGCGTCTTAACATAAAATATGGAGGTAAAGAAACAAAGCTTTGGTGGAAAATCAAAAATGTGCTCAAAATCTGCTAAACAGACATAGAAGGGTTGTTTCTGCAATAAGCAAAGATGTTCTCAAGCTGCTTCTATACCCTTGGTTTTGCACAGTAGAACACGGCACTGAAGAAGCAAAGACTCAGTGGAAAATCAAAGATATGCTCAATAAAGACATTTGACAGCTTGCTTTAGCAAGTACGCCTGAACAGGGACTTGAACCCTGGACCCTCAGATTAAAAGTCTGATGCTCTACCGACTGAGCTATCCAGGCTCAGAAAAATGCTCTTCTTAGCTCCTCTAAGCGTCTTAACATAAAATATGGAGGTAAAGAAACAAAGCTTTGCTGGAAAATCAAAAATGTGCTCAAAATTTGCTAAACATGCATAGAAGGGTTGTTTCTGCAATAAGCAAAGATGTTCTCAAGCTGCTTCTATACCCTTGGTTTTGCACAGTAGAACACGGCACTGAAGATGCAGAGACTCAGTGGAAAATCAAAGATGTGCTCAATAAAGACATTTGACAGCTTGCTTTAGCAAGTACGCCTGAACAGGGACTTGAACCCAGGACCCTCAGATTAAAAGTCTGATGCTCTACCGACTTTTGCTCTATCCAGGCTCTAAAAAATGCTCTTCTTAGCTCCTCTAAGCGTCTTAACATAAAATATGGCGGTAAAGAAACAAAGCTTTGGTTGAAAATCAACAATGTGCCCAAAATTTGCTAAACAGACATAGAAGGGTTGTTTCTGCAAAAAACAAAGATTTTCTCAAGCTGCTTCTATACCCTCAGTTTTGCACTGTAGAACACGGCACTGAAGATGCAGAGACTCAGTGGAAAATCAAAGATGTGCTCAATAAAGACATTTGGCAGCTTGCTTTAGCAAATACACCTGAACAGGGACTTGAACTTGGACATTTGGCAGCTTGCTTTAGCAAGTACGCCTGAACAGGGACTTGAACTCTGGACCCTCAGATTAAAAGTCTGATGCTCTACCGACTGAGCTATCCAGGCTCTGAAAAATGCTCTTCTTAGCTCCTCTAAGCGTCTTAACATAAAATATGGCGGTAGAGAAACAAAGCTTTGGTGGAAAATCAACAATGTGCCCAAAATTTGCTAAACAGACATAGAAGGGTTGTTTCTGCAAAAAACAAAGATTTTCCCAAGCTGCTTCTATACCCTCAGTTTTGCACAGTAGAACACGGCACTGAAGATGCAGAGACTCAGTGGAAAATCAAAGATTTGCTCAATAAAGACATTTGAGAGCTTGCTTTAGCAAGTACGCCTGAACAGGGACTTGAACCCTGGACCCTCAGATTAAAAGTCTGATGCTCTACCGACTGAGCTATCCAGGCTCTGAAAAATGCTCTTCTTAGCTCCTCTAAGCGTCTTAACATAAAATATGGCGGTAAAGAAACAAAGCTTTGGTGGAAAATCAACAATGTGCCCAAAATTTGCTAAACAGACATAGAAGGGTTGTTTCTGCAAAAAACAAAGATTTTCTCAAGCTGCTTCTATACCCTCAGTTTTGCACAGTAGAACACGGCACTGAAGATGCAGAGACTCAGTGGAAAATCAAAGATGTGCTCAATAAAGACATTTGGCAGCTTGCTTTAGCAAGTACACCTGAACAGGGACTTGAACCCTGGACCCTCAGATTAAAAGTCTGATGCTCTACCGACTGAGCTATCCAGGCTCTGAAAAATGCTCTTCTTAGCTCCTCTAAGCGTCTTAACATAAAATATGGAGGTAAAGAAACAAAGCTTTGGTGGAAAATCAACAATGTACCCAAAATTTGCTAAACAGACATAGAAGGGTTGTTTCTGCAAAAAACAAAGATTTTCTCAAGCTGCTTCTATACCCTCAGTTTTGCACAGTAGAACACGACAATAAAGAAGCAAAGACTCAGTGGAAAATCAAAGATGTGCTCAATAAAGACATTTGACAGTTTGCTTTAGCAAGTACGCCTGAACAGGAACTTGAACCCTGGACCCTCAGATTAAAAGTCTGATGCTCTACCGACTGAGCTATCCAGGCTCTGAAAAATGCTCTTCTTAGCTCCTCTAAGCGTCTTAACATAAAATATGGAGGTAAAGAAACAAAGCTTTGGTGGAAAATCAACAATGTACCCAAAATTTGCTAAACAGACATAGAAGGGTTGTTTCTGCAAAAAACAAAGATTTTCTCAAGCTGCTTCTATACCCTCAGTTTTGCACAGTAGAACACGACAATAAAGAAGCAAAGACTCAGTGGAAAATCAAAGATGTGCTCAATAAAGACATTTGATAGTTTGCTTTAGCAAGTACGCCTGAACAGGAACTTGAACCCTGGACCCTCAGATTAAAAGTCTGATGCTCTACCGACTGAGCTATCCAGGCTCTGAAAAATGCTCTTCTTAGCTCCTCTAAGCGTCTTAACATAAAATATGGTGGTAAAGAAACAAAGCTTTGGTGGAAAATCAACAATGTGCCCAAAATTTGCTAAACAGACATAGAAGGGTTGTTTCTGCAAAAAACAAAGATTTTCTCATGCTGCTTCTATACCCTCAGTTTTGCACAGTAGAACACGACAATAAAGAAGCAAAGACTCAGTGGAAAATCAAAGATTTGCTCAATAAAGACATTTGACAGCTTGCTTTAGCAAGTACGCCTGAACAGGGACTTGAACCCTGGACCCTCAGATTAAAAGTCTGATGCTCTACCGACTGAGCTATCCAGGCTCTGAAAAATGATTTTCTTAGCTCCTCTAAGCGTCTTAACATAAAATATGGAGGTAAAGAAACAAAGCTTTGGTGGAAAATCAACAATGTACCCAAAATTTGCTAAACAGACATAGAAGGGTTGTTTCTGCAAAAAACAAAGATTTTCTCAAGCTGCTTCTATACCCTCAGTTTTGCACAGTAGAACACGACAATAAAGAAGCAAAGACTCAGTGGAAAATCAAAGATGTGCTCAATAAAGACATTTGACAGTTTGCTTTAGCAAGTACGCCTGAACAGGAACTTGAACCCTGGACCCTCAGATTAAAAGTCTGATGCTCTACCGACTGAGCTATCCAGGCTCTGAAAAATGCTCTTCTTAGCTCCTCTAAGCGTCTTAACATAAAATATGGAGGTAAAGAAACAAAGCTTTGGTGGAAAATCAACAATGTACCCAAAATTTGCTAAACAGACATAGAAGGGTTGTTTCTGCAAAAAACAAAGATTTTCTCAAGCTGCTTCTATACCCTCAGTTTTGCACAGTAGAACACGACAATAAAGAAGCAAAGACTCAGTGGAAAATCAAAGATGTGCTCAATAAAGACATTTGATAGTTTGCTTTAGCAAGTACGCCTGAACAGGAACTTGAACCCTGGACCCTCAGATTAAAAGTCTGATGCTCTACCGACTGAGCTATCCAGGCTCTGAAAAATGCTCTTCTTAGCTCCTCTAAGCGTCTTAACATAAAATATGGTGGTAAAGAAACAAAGCTTTGGTGGAAAATCAACAATGTGCCCAAAATTTGCTAAACAGACATAGAAGGGTTGTTTCTGCAAAAAACAAAGATTTTCTCATGCTGCTTCTATACCCTCAGTTTTGCACAGTAGAACACGACAATAAAGAAGCAAAGACTCAGTGGAAAATCAAAGATTTGCTCAATAAAGACATTTGACAGCTTGCTTTAGCAAGTACGCCTGAACAGGGACTTGAACCCTGGACCCTCAGATTAAAAGTCTGATGCTCTACCGACTGAGCTATCCAGGCTCTGAAAAATGATTTTCTTAGCTCCTCTAAGCGTCTTAACATAAAATATGGAGGTAAAGAAACAAAGCTTTGGTGGAAAATCAACAATGTGCCCAAAATTTGCTAAACAGACACAGAAGGGTTGTTTCTGCAAAAAACAAAGATTTTCTCAAGCTGCTTCTATACCCTTGGTTTTGCACAGTAGAACACGACAATAAAGAAGCAAAGACTCAGTGGAAAATCAAAGATTTGCTCAATAAAGACATTTGACAGCTTGCTTTAGCAAGTACGCCTGAACAGGGTCTTGAACCCTGGACCCTCAGATTAAAAGTCTGATGCTCTACCGACTGAGCTATCCAGGCTCTGAAAAATGCTCTTCTTAGCTCCTCTAAGCGTCTTAACATAAAATATGGAGGTAAAGAAACAAAGCTTTGGTGGAAAATCAAAAATGTGCTCAAAATCTGCTAAACAGACATAGAAGGGTTGTTTCTGCAATAAGCAAAGATGTTCTCAAGCTGCTTCTATACCCTTGGTTTTGCACAGTAGAACACGGCACTGAAGAAGCAAAGACTCAGTGGAAAATCAAAGATGTGCTCAATAAAGACATTTGACAGCTTGCTTTAGCAAGTACGCCTGAACAGGGACTTGAACCCTGGACCCTCAGATTAAAAGTCTGATGCTCTACCGACTGAGCTATCCAGGCTCTGAAAAATGCTCTTCTTAGCTCCTCTAAGCGTCTTAACATAAAATATGGAGGTAAAGAAACAAAGCTTTGCTGGAAAATCAAAAATGTGCTCAAAATTTGCTAAACATGCATAGAAGGGTTGTTTCTGCAATAAGCAAAGATGTTCTCAAGCTGCTTCTATACCCTTGGTTTTGCACAGTAGAACACGGCACTGAAGATGCAGAGACTCAGTGGAAAATCAAAGATGTGCTCAATAAAGACATTTGACAGCTTGCTTTAGCAAGTACGCCTGAACAGGGACTTGAACCCAGGACCCTCAGATTAAAAGTCTGATGCTCTACCGACTTTTGCTCTATCCAGGCTCTAAAAAATGCTCTTCTTAGCTCCTCTAAGCGTCTTAACATAAAATATGGCGGTAAAGAAACAAAGCTTTGGTTGAAAATCAACAATGTGCCCAAAATTTGCTAAACAGACATAGAAGGGTTGTTTCTGCAAAAAACAAAGATTTTCTCAAGCTGCTTCTATACCCTCAGTTTTGCACTGTAGAACACGGCACTGAAGATGCAGAGACTCAGTGGAAAATCAAAGATGTGCTCAATAAAGACATTTGGCAGCTTGCTTTAGCAAATACACCTGAACAGGGACTTGAACTTGGACATTTGGCAGCTTGCTTTAGCAAGTACGCCTGAACAGGGACTTGAACTCTGGACCCTCAGATTAAAAGTCTGATGCTCTACCGACTGAGCTATCCAGGCTCTGAAAAATGCTCTTCTTAGCTCCTCTAAGCGTCTTAACATAAAATATGGCGGTAGAGAAACAAAGCTTTGGTGGAAAATCAACAATGTGCCCAAAATTTGCTAAACAGACATAGAAGGGTTGTTTCTGCAAAAAACAAAGATTTTCCCAAGCTGCTTCTATACCCTCAGTTTTGCACAGTAGAACACGGCACTGAAGATGCAGAGACTCAGTGGAAAATCAAAGATTTGCTCAATAAAGACATTTGAGAGCTTGCTTTAGCAAGTACGCCTGAACAGGGACTTGAACCCTGGACCCTCAGATTAAAAGTCTGATGCTCTACCGACTGAGCTATCCAGGCTCTGAAAAATGCTCTTCTTAGCTCCTCTAAGCGTCTTAACATAAAATATGGAGGTAAAGAAACAAAGCTTTGGTGGAAAATCAACAATGTACCCAAAATTTGCTAAACAGACATAGAAGGGTTGTTTCTGCAAAAAACAAAGATTTTCTCAAGCTGCTTCTATACCCTCAGTTTTGCACAGTAGAACACGACAATAAAGAAGCAAAGACTCAGTGGAAAATCAAAGATTTGCTCAATAAAGACATTTGACAGCTTGAACAGGGACTTGAACCCTGGACCCTCAGATTAAAAGTCTGATGCTCTACCGACTGAGCTATCCAGGCTCTGAAAAATGATTTTCTTAGCTCCTCTAAGCGTCTTAACATAAAATATGGAGGTAAAGAAACAAAGCTTTGGTGGAAAATCAACAATGTGCCCAAAATTTGCTAAACAGACACAGAAGGGTTGTTTCTGCAAAAAACAAAGATTTTCTCAAGCTGCTTCTATACCCTTGGTTTTGCACAGTAGAACACGACAATAAAGAAGCAAAGACTCAGTGGAAAATCAAAGATTTCCTCAATAAAGACATTTGACAGCTTGCTTTAGCAAGTACGCCTGAACAGGGTCTTGAACCCTGGACCCTCAGATTAAAAGTCTGATGCTCTACCGACTGAGCTATCCAGGCTCTGAAAAATGCTCTTCTTAGCTCCTCTAAGCGTCTTAACATAAAATATGGAGGTAAAGAAACAAAGCTTTGGTGGAAAATCAAAAATGTGCTCAAAATCTGCTAAACAGACATAGAAGGGTTGTTTCTGCAATAAGCAAAGATGTTCTCAAGCTGCTTCTATACCCTTGGTTTTGCACAGTAGAACACGGCACTGAAGAAGCAAAGACTCAGTGGAAAATCAAAGATATGCTCAATAAAGACATTTGACAGCTTGCTTTAGCAAGTACGCCTGAACAGGGACTTGAACCCTGGACCCTCAGATTAAAAGTCTGATGCTCTACCGACTGAGCTATCCAGGCTCAGAAAAATGCTCTTCTTAGCTCCTCTAAGCGTCTTAACATAAAATATGGAGGTAAAGAAACAAAGCTTTGCTGGAAAATCAAAAATGTGCTCAAAATCTGCTAAACAGACATAGAAGGGTTGTTTCTGCAATAAGCAAAGATGTTCTCAAGCTGCTTCTATACCCTTGGTTTTGCACAGTAGAACACGGCACTGAAGATGCAGAGACTCAGTGGAAAATCAAAGATGTGCTCAATAAAGACATTTGACAGCTTGCTTTAGCAAGTACGCCTGAACAGGGACTTGAACCCTGGACCCTCAGATTAAAAGTCTGATGCTCTACCGACTGAGCTATCCAGGCTCTGAAAAATGATTTTCTTAGCTCCTCTAAGCGTCTTAACATAAAATATGGCGGTAAAGAAACAAAGCTTTGGTGGAAAATCAAAAATGTGCTCAAAATCTGCTAAACAGACATAGAAGGGTTGTTTCTGCAATAAGCAAAGATGTTCTCAAGCTGCTTCTATACCCTTGGTTTTGCACAGTAGAACACGGCACTGAAGATGCAGAGACTCAGTGGAAAATCAAAGATGTGCTCAATAAAGACATTTGACAGCTTGCTTTAGCAAGTACGCCTGAACAGGGACTTGAACCCTGGACCCTCAGATTAAAAGTCTGATGCTCTACCGACTGAGCTATCCAGGCTCTGAAAAATGCTCTTCTTAGCTCCTCTAAGCGTCTTAACATAAAATATGGAGGTAAAGAAACAAAGCTTTGGTGGAAAATCAACAATGTGCCCAAAATTTGCTAAACAGACATAGAAGGGTTGTTTCTGCAAAAAACAAAGATTTTCTCAAGCTGCTTCTATACCCTCAGTTTTGCACAGTAGAACACGACAATAAAGAAGCAAAGACTCAGTGGAAAATCAAAGATGTGCTCAATTAAGACATTTGACAGCTTGCTTTAGCAAGCACACCTGAACAGGAACTTGAACCCTGGACCCTCAGATTAAAAGTCTGATGCTCTTCCGACTGAGCTATCCAGGCTCTGAAAAATGCTCTTCTTAGCTCCTCTAAGCGTCTTAACATAAAATATGGAGGTAAAGAAACAAAGCTTTGGTGGAAAATCAACAATGTACCCAAAATTTGCTAAACAGACATAGAAGGGTTGTTTCTGCAAAAAACAAAGATTTTCTCAAGCTGCTTCTATACCCTCAGTTTTGCACAGTAGAACACGACAATAAAGAAGCAAAGACTCAGTGGAAAATCAAAGATGTGCTCAATAAAGACATTTGATAGTTTGCTTTAGCAAGTACGCCTGAACAGGAACTTGAACCCTGGACCCTCAGATTAAAAGTCTGATGCTCTACCGACTGAGCTATCCAGGCTCTGAAAAATGCTCTTCTTAGCTCCTCTAAGCGTCTTAACATAAAATATGGTGGTAAAGAAACAAAGCTTTGGTGGAAAATCAACAATGTGCCCAAAATTTGCTAAACAGACATAGAAGGGTTGTTTCTGCAAAAAACAAAGATTTTCTCATGCTGCTTCTATACCCTCAGTTTTGCACAGTAGAACACGACAATAAAGAAGCAAAGACTCAGTGGAAAATCAAAGATTTGCTCAATAAAGACATTTGACAGCTTGCTTTAGCAAGTACGCCTGAACAGGGACTTGAACCCTGGACCCTCAGATTAAAAGTCTGATGCTCTACCGACTGAGCTATCCAGGCTCTGAAAAATGATTTTCTTAGCTCCTCTAAGCGTCTTAACATAAAATATGGAGGTAAAGAAACAAAGCTTTGGTGGAAAATCAACAATGTGCCCAAAATTTGCTAAACAGACACAGAAGGGTTGTTTCTGCAAAAAACAAAGATTTTCTCAAGCTGCTTCTATACCCTTGGTTTTGCACAGTAGAACACGACAATAAAGAAGCAAAGACTCAGTGGAAAATCAAAGATTTGCTCAATAAAGACATTTGACAGCTTGCTTTAGCAAGTACGCCTGAACAGGGTCTTGAACCCTGGACCCTCAGATTAAAAGTCTGATGCTCTACCGACTGAGCTATCCAGGCTCTGAAAAATGCTCTTCTTAGCTCCTCTAAGCGTCTTAACATAAAATATGGAGGTAAAGAAACAAAGCTTTGGTGGAAAATCAAAAATGTGCTCAAAATCTGCTAAACAGACATAGAAGGGTTGTTTCTGCAATAAGCAAAGATGTTCTCAAGCTGCTTCTATACCCTTGGTTTTGCACAGTAGAACACGGCACTGAAGAAGCAAAGACTCAGTGGAAAATCAAAGATGTGCTCAATAAAGACATTTGACAGCTTGCTTTAGCAAGTACGCCTGAACAGGGACTTGAACCCTGGACCCTCAGATTAAAAGTCTGATGCTCTACCGACTGAGCTATCCAGGCTCTGAAAAATGCTCTTCTTAGCTCCTCTAAGCGTCTTAACATAAAATATGGAGGTAAAGAAACAAAGCTTTGCTGGAAAATCAAAAATGTGCTCAAAATTTGCTAAACATGCATAGAAGGGTTGTTTCTGCAATAAGCAAAGATGTTCTCAAGCTGCTTCTATACCCTTGGTTTTGCACAGTAGAACACGGCACTGAAGATGCAGAGACTCAGTGGAAAATCAAAGATGTGCTCAATAAAGACATTTGACAGCTTGCTTTAGCAAGTACGCCTGAACAGGGACTTGAACCCAGGACCCTCAGATTAAAAGTCTGATGCTCTACCGACTTTTGCTCTATCCAGGCTCTAAAAAATGCTCTTCTTAGCTCCTCTAAGCGTCTTAACATAAAATATGGCGGTAAAGAAACAAAGCTTTGGTTGAAAATCAACAATGTGCCCAAAATTTGCTAAACAGACATAGAAGGGTTGTTTCTGCAAAAAACAAAGATTTTCTCAAGCTGCTTCTATACCCTCAGTTTTGCACTGTAGAACACGGCACTGAAGATGCAGAGACTCAGTGGAAAATCAAAGATGTGCTCAATAAAGACATTTGGCAGCTTGCTTTAGCAAATACACCTGAACAGGGACTTGAACTTGGACATTTGGCAGCTTGCTTTAGCAAGTACGCCTGAACAGGGACTTGAACTCTGGACCCTCAGATTAAAAGTCTGATGCTCTACCGACTGAGCTATCCAGGCTCTGAAAAATGCTCTTCTTAGCTCCTCTAAGCGTCTTAACATAAAATATGGAGGTAAAGAAACAAAGCTTTGCTGGAAAATCAAAAATGTGCTCAAAATTTGCTAAACATGCATAGAAGGGTTGTTTCTGCAATAAGCAAAGATGTTCTCAAGCTGCTTCTATACCCTTGGTTTTGCACAGTAGAACACGGCACTGAAGATGCAGAGACTCAGTGGAAAATCAAAGATGTGCTCAATAAAGACATTTGACAGCTTGCTTTAGCAAGTACGCCTGAACAGGGACTTGAACCCAGGACCCTCAGATTAAAAGTCTGATGCTCTACCGACTTTTGCTCTATCCAGGCTCTAAAAAATGCTCTTCTTAGCTCCTCTAAGCGTCTTAACATAAAATATGGCGGTAAAGAAACAAAGCTTTGGTTGAAAATCAACAATGTGCCCAAAATTTGCTAAACAGACATAGAAGGGTTGTTTCTGCAAAAAACAAAGATTTTCTCAAGCTGCTTCTATACCCTCAGTTTTGCACTGTAGAACACGGCACTGAAGATGCAGAGACTCAGTGGAAAATCAAAGATGTGCTCAATAAAGACATTTGGCAGCTTGCTTTAGCAAATACACCTGAACAGGGACTTGAACTTGGACATTTGGCAGCTTGCTTTAGCAAGTACGCCTGAACAGGGACTTGAACTCTGGACCCTCAGATTAAAAGTCTGATGCTCTACCGACTGAGCTATCCAGGCTCTGAAAAATGCTCTTCTTAGCTCCTCTAAGCGTCTTAACATAAAATATGGCGGTAGAGAAACAAAGCTTTGGTGGAAAATCAACAATGTGCCCAAAATTTGCTAAACAGACATAGAAGGGTTGTTTCTGCAAAAAACAAAGATTTTCCCAAGCTGCTTCTTTACCCTCAGTTTTGCACAGTAGAACACGGCACTGAAGATGCAGAGACTCAGTGGAAAATCAAAGATTTGCTCAATAAAGACATTTGAGAGCTTGCTTTAGCAAGTACGCCTGAACAGGGACTTGAACCCTGGACCCTCAGATTAAAAGTCTGATGCTCTACCGACTGAGCTATCCAGGCTCTGAAAAATGCTCTTCTTAGCTCCTCTAAGCGTCTTAACATAAAATATGGAGGTAAAGAAACAAAGCTTTGGTGGAAAATCAACAATGTACCCAAAATTTGCTAAACAGACATAGAAGGGTTGTTTCTGCAAAAAACAAAGATTTTCTCAAGCTGCTTCTATACCCTCAGTTTTGCACAGTAGAACACGACAATAAAGAAGCAAAGACTCAGTGGAAAATCAAAGATGTGCTCAATAAAGACATTTGACAGTTTGCTTTAGCAAGTACGCCTGAACAGGAACTTGAACCCTGGACCCTCAGATTAAAAGTCTGATGCTCTACCGACTGAGCTATCCAGGCTCTGAAAAATGCTCTTCTTAGCTCCTCTAAGCGTCTTAACATAAAATATGGCGGTAAAGAAACAAAGCTTTGGTGGAAAATCAACAATGTGCCCAAAATTTGCTAAACAGACATAGAAGGGTTGTTTCTGCAAAAAACAAAGATTTTCTCAAGCTGCTTCTATACCCTCAGTTTTGCACAGTAGAACACGACAATAAAGAAGCAAAGACTCAGTGGAAAATCAAAGATTTGCTCAATAAAGACATTTGACAGCTTGCTTTAGCAAGTACGCCTGAACAGGGACTTGAACCCTGGACCCTCAGATTAAAAGTCTGATGCTCTACCGACTGAGCTATCCAGGCTCTGAAAAATGATTTTCTTAGCTCCTCTAAGCGTCTTAACATAAAATATGGCGGTAAAGAAACAAAGCTTTGGTGGAAAATCAAAAATGTGCTCAAAATCTGCTAAACAGACATAGAAGGGTTGTTTCTGCAATAAGCAAAGATGTTCTCAAGCTGCTTCTATACCCTTGGTTTTGCACAGTAGAACACGGCACTGAAGATGCAGAGACTCAGTGGAAAATCAAAGATGTGCTCAATAAAGACATTTGACAGCTTGCTTTAGCAAGTACGCCTGAACAGGGACTTGAACCCTGGACCCTCAGATTAAAAGTCTGATGCTCTACCGACTGAGCTATCCAGGCTCTGAAAAATGCTCTTCTTAGCTCCTCTAAGCGTCTTAACATAAAATATGGAGGTAAAGAAACAAAGCTTTGGTGGAAAATCAACAATGTGCCCAAAATTTGCTAAACAGACATAGAAGGGTTGTTTCTGCAAAAAACAAAGATTTTCTCAAGCTGCTTCTATACCCTCAGTTTTGCACAATAGAACACGACAATAAAGAAGCAAAGACTCAGTGGAAAATCAAAGATTTGCTCAATAAAGACATTTGACAGCTTGCTTTAGCAAGTACGCCTGAACAGGGACTTGAACCCTGGACCCTCAGATTAAAAGTCTGATGCTCTACTGACTGAGCTATCCAGGCTCTGAAAAATGCTCTTCTTAGCTCCTCTAAGCGTCTTAACATAAAATATGGAGGTAAAGAAACAAAGCTTTGGTGGAAAATCAACAATGTGCCCAAAATTTGCTAAACAGACATAGAAGGGTTGTTTCTGCAAAAAACAAAGATTTTCTCAAGCTGCTTCTATACCCTCAGTTTTGCACAGTAGAACACGACAATAAAGAAGCAAAGACTCAGTGGAAAATCAAAGATTTGCTCAATAAAGACATTTGACAGCTTGCTTTAGCAAGTACGCCTGAACAGGGACTTGAACCCTGGACCCTCAGATTAAAAGTCTGATGCTCTACCGACTGAGCTATCCAGGCTCTGAAAAATGCTCTTCTTAGCTCCTCTAAGCGTCTTAACATAAAATATGGAGGTAAAGAAACAAAGCTTTGGTGGAAAATCAACAATGTACCCAAAATTTGCTAAACAGACATAGAAGGGTTGTTTCTGCAAAAAACAAAGATTTTCTCAAGCTGCTTCTATACCCTCAGTTTTGCACAGTAGAACACGACAATAAAGAAGCAAAGACTCAGTGGAAAATCAAAGATGTGCTCAATAAAGACATTTGACAGTTTGCTTTAGCAAGTACGCCTGAACAGGAACTTGAACCCTGGACCCTCAGATTAAAAGTCTGATGCTCTACCGACTGAGCTATCCAGGCTCTGAAAAATGCTCTTCTTAGCTCCTCTAAGCGTCTTAACATAAAATATGGCGGTAAAGAAACAAAGCTTTGGTGGAAAATCAACAATGTGCCCAAAATTTGCTAAACAGACATAGAAGGGTTGTTTCTGCAAAAAACAAAGATTTTCCCAAGCTGCTTCTATACCCTCAGTTTTGCACAGTAGAACACGGCACTGAAGATGCAGAGACTCAGTGGAAAATCAAAGATTTGCTCAATAAAGACATTTGAGAGCTTGCTTTAGCAAGTACGCCTGAACAGGGACTTGAACCCTGGACCCTCAGATTAAAAGTCTGATGCTCTACCGACTGAGCTATCCAGGCTCTGAAAAATGCTCTTCTTAGCTCCTCTAAGCGTCTTAACATAAAATATGGAGGTAAAGAAACAAAGCTTTGGTGGAAAATCAACAATGTACCCAAAATTTGCTAAACAGACATAGAAGGGTTGTTTCTGCAAAAAACAAAGATTTTCTCAAGCTGCTTCTATACCCTCAGTTTTGCACAGTAGAACACGACAATAAAGAAGCAAAGACTCAGTGGAAAATCAAAGATGTGCTCAATAAAGACATTTGACAGTTTGCTTTAGCAAGTACGCCTGAACAGGAACTTGAACCCTGGACCCTCAGATTAAAAGTCTGATGCTCTACCGACTGAGCTATCCAGGCTCTGAAAAATGCTCTTCTTAGCTCCTCTAAGCGTCTTAACATAAAATATGGCGGTAAAGAAACAAAGCTTTGGTGGAAAATCAACAATGTGCCCAAAATTTGCTAAACAGACATAGAAGGGTTGTTTCTGCAAAAAACAAAGATTTTCTCAAGCTGCTTCTATACCCTCAGTTTTGCACAGTAGAACACGACAATAAAGAAGCAAAGACTCAGTGGAAAATCAAAGATTTGCTCAATAAAGACATTTGACAGCTTGCTTTAGCAAGTACGCCTGAACAGGGACTTGAACCCTGGACCCTCAGATTAAAAGTCTGATGCTCTACCGACTGAGCTATCCAGGCTCTGAAAAATGATTTTCTTAGCTCCTCTAAGCGTCTTAACATAAAATATGGCGGTAAAGAAACAAAGCTTTGGTGGAAAATCAAAAATGTGCTCAAAATCTGCTAAACAGACGTAGAAGGGTTGTTTCTGCAATAAGCAAAGATGTTCTCAAGCTGCTTCTATACCCTTGGTTTTGCACAGTAGAACACGGCACTGAAGATGCAGAGACTCAGTGGAAAATCAAAGATGTGCTCAATAAAGACATTTGACAGTCAATTTGACAGTCAATTTGACATTTGACAGTCGCCTGAACAGGGACTTGAACCCTGGACCCTCAGATTAAAAGTCTGATGCTCTACCGACTGAGCTATCCAGGCTCTGAACAATGCTCTTCTTAGCTCCTCTAAGCGTCTTAACATAAAATATGGAGGTAAAGAAACAAAGCTTTGGTGGAAAATCAACAATGTGCCCAAAATTTGCTAAACAGACATAGAAGGGTTGTTTCTGCAAAAAACAAAGATTTTCTCAAGCTGCTTCTATACCCTCAGTTTTGCACAATAGAACACGACAATAAAGAAGCAAAGACTCAGTGGAAAATCAAAGATTTGCTCAATAAAGACATTTGACAGCTTGCTTTAGCAAGTACGCCTGAACAGGGACTTGAACCCTGGACCCTCAGATTAAAAGTCTGATGCTCTACCGACTGAGCTATCCAGGCTCTGAAAAATGATTTTCTTAGCTCCTCTAAGCGTCTTAACATAAAATATGGAGGTAAAGAAACAAAGCTTTGCTGGAAAATCAACAATGTGCCCAAAATTTGCTAAACAGACACAGAAGGGTTGTTTCTGCAAAAAACAAAGATTTTCTCAAGCTGCTTCTATACCCTTGGTTTTGCACAGTAGAACACGACAATAAAGAAGCAAAGACTCAGTGGAAAATCAAAGATTTGCTCAATAAAGACATTTGACAGCTTGCTTTAGCAAGTACGCCTGAACAGGGACTTGAACCCTGGACCCTCAGATTAAAAGTCTGATGCTCTACTGACTGAGCTATCCAGGCTCTGAAAAATGCTCTTCTTAGCTCCTCTAAGCGTCTTAACATAAAATATGGAGGTAAAGAAACAAAGCTTTGGTGGAAAATCAACAATGTGCCCAAAATTTGCTAAACAGACATAGAAGGGTTGTTTCTGCAAAAAACAAAGATTTTCTCAAGCTGCTTCTATACCCTCAGTTTTGCACAGTAGAACACGACAATAAAGAAGCAAAGACTCAGTGGAAAATCAAAGATTTGCTCAATAAAGACATTTGACAGCTTGCTTTAGCAAGTACGCCTGAACAGGGACTTGAACCCTGGACCCTCAGATTAAAAGTCTGATGCTCTACCGACTGAGCTATCCAGGCTCTGAAAAATGATTTTCTTAGCTCCTCTAAGCGTCTTAACATAAAATATGGCGGTAAAGAAACAAAGCTTTGGTGGAAAATCAAAAATGTGCTCAAAATCTGCTAAACAGACATAGAAGGGTTGTTTCTGCAATAAGCAAAGATGTTCTCAAGCTGCTTCTATACCCTTGGTTTTGCACAGTAGAACACGGCACTGAAGATGCAGAGACTCAGTGGAAAATCAAAGATGTGCTCAATAAAGACATTTGACAGCTTGCTTTAGCAAGTACGCCTGAACAGGGACTTGAACCCTGGACCCTCAGATTAAAAGTCTGATGCTCTACCGACTGAGCTATCCAGGCTCTGAAAAATGCTCTTCTTAGCTCCTCTAAGCGTCTTAACATAAAATATGGCGGTAAAGAAACAAAGCTTTGGTGGAAAATCAACAATGTGCCCAAAATTTGCTAAACAGACATAGAAGGGTTGTTTCTGCAAAAAACAAAGATTTTCTCAAGCTGCTTCTATACCCTCAGTTTTGCACAGTAGAACACGACAATAAAGAAGCAAAGACTCAGTGGAAAATCAAAGATGTGCTCAATAAAGACATTTGACAGTTTGCTTTAGCAAGTTCGCCTGAACGGGAACTTGAACCCTGGACCCTCAAATTAAAAGTCTGATGCTCTACCGACTGAGCTATCCAGGCTCTGAAAAATGCTCTTCTTAGCTCCTCTAAGCGTCTTAACATAAAATATGGAGGTAAAGAAACAAAGCTTTGGTGGAAAATCAACAATGTGCCCAAAATTTGCTAAACAGACATAGAAGGGTTGTTTCTGCAAAAAACAAAGATTTTCTCAAGCTGCTTCTATACCCTCAGTTTTGCACAATAGAACACGACAATAAAGAAGCAAAGACTCAGTGGAAAATCAAAGATTTGCTCAATAAAGACATTTGACAGCTTGCTTTAGCAAGTACGCCTGAACAGGGACTTGAACCCTGGACCCTCAGATTAAAAGTCTGATGCTCTACCGACTGAGCTATCCAGGCTCTGAAAAATGATTTTCTTAGCTCCTCTAAGCGTCTTAACATAAAATATGGAGGTAAAGAAACAAAGCTTTGCTGGAAAATCAACAATGTGCCCAAAATTTGCTAAACAGACACAGAAGGGTTGTTTCTGCAAAAAACAAAGATTTTCTCAAGCTGCTTCTATACCCTTGGTTTTGCACAGTAGAACACGACAATAAAGAAGCAAAGACTCAGTGGAAAATCAAAGATTTGCTCAATAAAGACATTTGACAGCTTGCTTTAGCAAGTACGCCTGAACAGGGACTTGAACCCTGGACCCTCAGATTAAAAGTCTGATGCTCTACTGACTGAGCTATCCAGGCTCTGAAAAATGCTCTTCTAAGCTCCTCTAAGCGTCTTAACATAAAATATGGCGGTAAAGAAACAAAGCTTTGGTGGAAAATCAACAATGTACCCAAAAGTTGCTAAACAGACATAGAAGGGTTGTTTCTGCAAAAAACAAAGATTTTCTCAAGCTGCTTCTATACCCTCAGTTTTGCACAGTAGAACACGACAATAAAGAAGCAAAGACTCAGTGGAAAATCAAAGATGTGCTCAATAAAGACATTTGACAGTTTGCTTTAGCAAGTTCGCCTGAACGGGAACTTGAACCCTGGACCCTCAAATTAAAAGTCTGATGCTCTACCGACTGAGCTATCCAGGCTCTGAAAAATGCTCTTCTTAGCTCCTCTAAGCGTCTTAACATAAAATATGGAGGTAAAGAAACAAAGCTTTGGTGGAAAATCAACAATGTGCCCAAAATTTGCTAAACAGACATAGAAGGGTTGTTTCTGCAAAAAACAAAGATTTTCTCAAGCTGCTTCTATACCCTCAGTTTTGCACAGTAGAACACGACAATAAAGAAGCAAAGACTCAGTGGAAAATCAAAGATTTGCTCAATAAAGACATTTGACAGCTTGCTTTAGCAAGTACGCCTGAACAGGGACTTGAACCCTGGACCCTCAGATTAAAAGTCTGATGCTCTACCGACTGAGCTATCCAGGCTCTGAAAAATGCTCCTCTTAGCTCCTCTAAGCGTCTTAACATAAAATATGGCGGTAAAGAAACAAAGCTTTGGTGGAAAATCAACAATGTGCCCAAAATTTGCTAAACAGACATAGAAGGGTTGTTTCTGCAAAAAACAAAGATTTTCTCAAGCTGCTTCTATACCCTCAGTTTTGCACAGTAGAACACGACAATAAAGAAGCAAAGACTCAGTGGAAAATCAAAGATTTGCTCAATAAAGACATTTGACAGCTTGCTTTAGCAAGTACGCCTGAACAGGGACTTGAACCCTGGACCCTCAGATTAAAAGTCTGATGCTCTACCGACTGAGCTATCCAGGCTCTGAAAAATGATTTTCTTAGCTCCTCTAAGCGTCTTAACATAAAATATGGCGGTAAAGAAACAAAGCTTTGGTGGAAAATCAAAAATGTGCTCAAAATCTGCTAAACAGACATAGAAGGGTTGTTTCTGCAATAAGCAAAGATGTTCTCAAGCTGCTTCTATACCCTTGGTTTTGCACAGTAGAACACGGCACTGAAGATGCAGAGACTCAGTGGAAAATCAAAGATGTGCTCAATAAAGACATTTGACAGCTTGCTTTAGCAAGTACGCCTGAACAGGGACTTGAACCCTGGACCCTCAGATTAAAAGTCTGATGCTCTACCGACTGAGCTATCCAGGCTCTGAAAAATGATTTTCTTAGCTCCTCTAAGCGTCTTAACATAAAATATGGAGGTAAAGAAACAAAGCTTTGCTGGAAAATCAACAATGTGCCCAAAATTTGCTAAACAGACACAGAAGGGTTGTTTCTGCAAAAAACAAAGATTTTCTCAAGCTGCTTCTATACCCTTGGTTTTGCACAGTAGAACACGACAATAAAGAAGCAAAGACTCAGTGGAAAATCAAAGATTTGCTCAATAAAGACATTTGACAGCTTGCTTTAGCAAGTACGCCTGAACAGGGACTTGAACCCTGGACCCTCAGATTAAAAGTCTGATGCTCTACTGACTGAGCTATCCAGGCTCTGAAAAATGCTCTTCTAAGCTCCTCTAAGCGTCTTAACATAAAATATGGCGGTACAGAAACAAAGCTTTGGTGGAAAATCAACAATGTACCCAAAAGTTGCTAAACAGACATAGAAGGGTTGTTTCTGCAAAAAACAAAGATTTTCTCAAGCTGCTTCTATACCCTCAGTTTTGCACAGTAGAACACGACAATAAAGAAGCAAAGACTCAGTGGAAAATCAATGATGTGCTCAATAAAGACATTTGACAGTTTGCTTTAGCAAGTTCGCCTGAACGGGAACTTGAACCCTGGACCCTCAAATTAAAAGTCTGATGCTCTACCGACTGAGCTATCCAGGCTCTGAAAAATGCTCTTCTTAGCTCCTCTAAGCGTCTTAACATAAAATATGGAGGTAAAGAAACAAAGCTTTGGTGGAAAATCAACAATGTGCCCAAAATTTGCTAAACAGACATAGAAGGGTTGTTTCTGCAAAAAACAAAGATTTTCTCAAGCTGCTTCTATACCCTCAGTTTTGCACAGTAGAACACGACAATAAAGAAGCAAAGACTCAGTGGAAAATCAATGATGTGCTCAATAAAGACATTTGACAGTTTGCTTTAGCAAGTTCGCCTGAACGGGAACTTGAACCCTGGACCCTCAAATTAAAAGTCTGATGCTCTACCGACTGAGCTATCCAGGCTCTGAAAAACGATTTTCTTAGCTCCTCTAAGCGTCTTAACATAAAATATGGAGGTAAAGAAACAAAGCTTTGCTGGAAAATCAACAATGTGCCCAAAATTTGCTAAACAGACACAGAAGGGTTGTTTCTGCAAAAAACAAAGATTTTCTCAAGCTGCTTCTATACCCTTGGTTTTGCACAGTAGAACACGACAATAAAGAAGCAAAGACTCAGTGGAAAATCAAAGATTTGCTCAATAAAGACATTTGACAGCTTGCTTTAGCAAGTACGCCTGAACAGGGACTTGAACCCTGGACCCTCAGATTAAAAGTCTGATGCTCTACCGACTGAGCTATCCAGGCTCTGAAAAATGCTCTTCTTAGCTCCTCTAAGCGTCTTAACATAAAATATGGAGGTAAAGAAACAAAGCTTTGGTGGAAAATCAAAAATGTGCTCAAAATCTGCTAAACAGACATAGAAGGGTTGTTTCTGCAATAAGCAAAGATGTTCTCAAGCTGCTTCTATACCCTCAGTTTTGCACAGTAGAACACGGCACTGAAGATGCAGAGACTCAGTGGAAAATCAAAGATGTGCTCAATAAAGACATTTGACAGCTTGCTTTAGCAAGTACGCCTGAACAGGGACTTGAACCCTGGACCCTCAGATTAAAAGTCTGATGCTCTACCGACTGAGCTATCCAGGCTCTGAAAAATGATTTTCTTAGCTCCTCTAAGCGTCTTAACATAAAATATGGAGGTAAAGAAACAAAGCTTTGCTGGAAAATCAACAATGTGCCCAAAATTTGCTAAACAGACACAGAAGGGTTGTTTCTGCAAAAAACAAAGATTTTCTCAAGCTGCTTCTATACCCTTGGTTTTGCACAGTAGAACACGACAATAAAGAAGCAAAGACTCAGTGGAAAATCAAAGATTTGCTCAATAAAGACATTTGACAGCTTGCTTTAGCAAGTACGCCTGAACAGGGACTTGAACCCTGGACCCTCAGATTAAAAGTCTGATGCTCTACTGACTGAGCTATCCAGGCTCTGAAAAATGCTCTTCTTAGCTCCTCTAAGCGTCTTAACATAAAATATGGAGGTAAAGAAACAAAGCTTTGGTGGAAAATCAAAAATGTGCTCAAAATCTGCTAAACAGACATAGAAGGGTTGTTTCTGCAATAAGCAAAGATGTTCTCAAGCTGCTTCTATACCCTTGGTTTTGCACAGTAGAACACGGCACTGAAGATGCAGAGACTCAGTGGAAAATCAAAGATGTGCTCAATAAAGACATTTGACAGCTTGCTTTAGCAAGTACGCCTGAACAGGGACTTGAACCCTGGACCCTCAGATTAAAAGTCTGATGCTCTACCGACTGAGCTATCCAGGCTCTGAAAAATGCTCTTCTTAGCTCCTCTAAGCGTCTTAACATAAAATATGGAGGTAAAGAAACAAAGCTTTGGTGGAAAATCAAAAATGTGCTCAAAATTTGATAAACTGACATAGAAGGGTTGTTTCTGCAATAACCAAAGATTTTCTCAAGCTGCTTCTATACCCTTGGTTTTGCACAGTAGAACACAGCACTGAAGATGCAGAGACTCAGTGGAAAACCAAAGATGTGCTCAATAAAGACATTTGACAGCTTGCTTTAGCAAGTACGCCTGAACAGGGACTTGAACCCTGGACCCTCAGATTAAAAGTCTGATGCTCTACCGACTGAGCTATCCAGGCTCTGAAAAATGCTCTTCTTAGCTCCTCTAAGCGTCTTAACATAAAATATGGAGGTAAAGAAACAAAGCTTTGGTGGAAAATCAAAAATGTGCCCAAAATCTGTTAAACAGACATAGAAGGGTTGTTTCCACAAAAACCAAAGATGTTCTCAAGCTGCTTCTATACCCTCAGTTTTGCACAGTAGAACACGACAATAAAGAAGCAAAGACTCAGTGGAAAATCAAAGATGTGCTCAATAAAAGCATTGGACAGCTTGCTTTAGCAAGTACGCCTGAACAGGGACTTGAACCCTGGACCCTCAGATTAAAAGTCTGATGCTCTACCGACTGAGCTATCCAGGCTCTGAAAAACGATTTTCTTAGCTCCTCTAAGCGTCTTAACATAAAATATGGCGGTAAAGAAACAAAGCTTTGGTGGAAAATCAACAATGTACCCAAAAGTTGCTAAACAGACATAGAAGGGTTGTTTCTGCAAAAAACAAAGATTTTCTCAAGCTGCTTCTATACCCTCAGTTTTGCACAGTAGAACACGACAATAAAGAAGCAAAGACTCAGTGGAAAATCAAAGATGTGCTCAATAAAGACATTTGACAGTTTGCTTTAGCAAGTTCGCCTGAACGGGAACTTGAACCCTGGACCCTCAAATTAAAAGTCTGATGCTCTACCGACTGAGCTATCCAGGCTCTGAAAAATGCTCTTCTTAGCTCCTCTAAGCGTCTTAACATAAAATATGGAGGTAAAGAAACAAAGCTTTGGTGGAAAATCAACAATGTGCCCAAAATTTGCTAAACAGACATAGAAGGGTTGTTTCTGCAAAAAACAAAGATTTTCTCAAGCTGCTTCTATACCCTCAGTTTTGCACAGTAGAACACGACAATAAAGAAGCAAAGACTCAGTGGAAAATCAAAGATTTGCTCAATAAAGACATTTGACAGCTTGCTTTAGCAAGTACGCCTGAACAGGGACTTGAACCCTGGACCCTCAGATTAAAAGTCTGATGCTCTACCGACTGAGCTATCCAGGCTCTGAAAAACGATTTTCTTAGCTCCTCTAAGCGTCTTAACATAAAATATGGAGGTAAAGAAACAAAGCTTTGCTGGAAAATCAACAATGTGCCCAAAATTTGCTAAACAGACACAGAAGGGTTGTTTCTGCAAAAAACAAAGATTTTCTCAAGCTGCTTCTATACCCTTGGTTTTGCACAGTAGAACACGACAATAAAGAAGCAAAGACTCAGTGGAAAATCAAAGATTTGCTCAATAAAGACATTTGACAGCTTGCTTTAGCAAGTACGCCTGAACAGGGACTTGAACCCTGGACCCTCAGATTAAAAGTCTGATGCTCTACCGACTGAGCTATCCAGGCTCTGAAAAATGCTCTTCTTAGCTCCTCTAAGCGTCTTAACATAAAATATGGAGGTAAAGAAACAAATCTTTGGTGGAAAATCAAAAATGTGCTCAAAATCTGCTAAACAGACATAGAAGAGTTGTTTCTGCAATAAGCAAAGATGTTCTCAAGCTGCTTCTATACCCTCAGTTTTGCACAGTAGAACACGGCACTGAAGATGCAGAGACTCAGTGGAAAATCAAAGATGTGCTCAATAAAGACATTTGACAGCTTGCTTTAGCAAGTACGCCTGAACAGGGACTTGAACCCTGGACCCTCCGATTAAAAGTCTGATGCTCTACCGACTGAGCTATCCAGGCTCTGAAAAATGATTTTCTTAGCTCCTCTAAGCGTCTTAACATAAAATATGGAGGTAAAGAAACAAAGCTTTGCTGGAAAATCAACAATGTGCCCAAAATTTGCTAAACAGACACAGAAGGGTTGTTTCTGCAAAAAACAAAGATTTTCTCAAGCTGCTTCTATACCCTTGGTTTTGCACAGTAGAACACGACAATAAAGAAGCAAAGACTCAGTGGAAAATCAAAGATTTGCTCAATAAAGACATTTGACAGCTTGCTTTAGCAAGTACGCCTGAACAGGGACTTGAACCCTGGACCCTCAGATTAAAAGTCTGATGCTCTACCGACTGAGTTATCCAGGCTCTGAAAAATGCTCTTCTTAGCTCCTCTAAGCGTCTTAACATAAAATATGGAGGTAAAGAAACAAAGCTTTGGTGGAAAATCAACAATGTGCCCAAAATTTGCTAAACAGACATAGAAGGGTTGTTTCTGCAAAAAACAAAGATTTTCTCAAGCTGCTTCTATACCCTCAGTTTTGCACAGTAGAACACGACAATAAAGAAGCAAAGACTCAGTGGAAAATCAAAGATTTGCTCAATAAAGACATTTGACAGCTTGCTTTAGCAAGTACGCCTGAACAGGGACTTGAACCCTGGACCCTCAGATTAAAAGTCTGATGCTCTACCGACTGAGCTATCCAGGCTCTGAAAAATGATTTTCTTAGCTCCTCTAAGCGTCTTAACATAAAATATGGAGGTAAAGAAACAAAGCTTTGCTGGAAAATCAACAATGTGCCCAAAATTTGCTAAACAGACACAGAAGGGTTGTTTCTGCAAAAAACAAAGATTTTCTCAAGCTGCTTCTATACCCTTGGTTTTGCACAGTAGAACACGACAATAAAGAAGCAAAGACTCAGTGGAAAATCAAAGATTTGCTCAATAAAGACATTTGACAGCTTGCTTTAGCAAGTACGCCTGAACAGGGACTTGAACCCTGGACCCTCAGATTAAAAGTCTGATGCTCTACTGACTGAGCTATCCAGGCTCTGAAAAATGCTCTTCTAAGCTCCTCTAAGCGTCTTAACATAAAATATGGCGGTAAAGAAACAAAGCTTTGGTGGAAAATCAACAATGTACCCAAAAGTTGCTAAACAGACATAGAAGGGTTGTTTCTGCAAAAAACAAAGATTTTCTCAAGCTGCTTCTATACCCTCAGTTTTGCACAGTAGAACACGACAATAAAGAAGCACAGACTCAGTGGAAAATCAAAGATTTGCTCAATAAAGACATTTGACAGCTTGCTTTAGCAAGTACGCCTGAACAGGGACTTGAACCCTGGACCCTCAGATTAAAAGTCTGATGCTCTACTGACTGAGCTATCCAGGCTCTGAAAAACGATTTTCTTAGCTCCTCTAAGCGTCTTAACATAAAATATGGAGGTAAAGAAACAAAGCTTTGCTGGAAAATCAACAATGTGCCCAAAATTTGCTAAACAGACACAGAAGGGTTGTTTCTGCAAAAAACAAAGATTTTCTCAAGCTGCTTCTATACCCTTGGTTTTGCACAGTAGAACACGACAATAAAGAAGCAAAGACTCAGTGGAAAATCAAAGATTTGCTCAATAAAGACATTTGACAGCTTGCTTTAGCAAGTACGCCTGAACAGGGACTTGAACCCTGGACCCTCAGATTAAAAGTCTGATGCTCTACCGACTGAGCTATCCAGGCTCTGAAAAATGCTCTTCTTAGCTCCTCTAAGCGTCTTAACATAAAATATGGAGGTAAAGAAACAAAGCTTTGGTGGAAAATCAAAAATGTGCTCAAAATCTGCTAAACAGACATAGAAGGGTTGTTTCTGCAATAAGCAAAGATGTTCTCAAGCTGCTTCTATACCCTCAGTTTTGCACAGTAGAACACGGCACTGAAGATGCAGAGACTCAGTGGAAAATCAAAGATGTGCTCAATAAAGACATTTGACAGCTTGCTTTAGCAAGTACGCCTGAACAGGGACTTGAACCCTGGACCCTCAGATTAAAAGTCTGATGCTCTACCGACTGAGCTATCCAGGCTCTGAAAAATGATTTTCTTAGCTCCTCTAAGCGTCTTAACATAAAATATGGAGGTAAAGAAACAAAGCTTTGCTGGAAAATCAACAATGTGCCCAAAATTTGCTAAACAGACACAGAAGGGTTGTTTCTGCAAAAAACAAAGATTTTCTCAAGCTGCTTCTATACCCTTGGTTTTGCACAGTAGAACACGACAATAAAGAAGCAAAGACTCAGTGGAAAATCAAAGATTTGCTCAATAAAGACATTTGACAGCTTGCTTTAGCAAGTACGCCTGAACAGGGACTTGAACCCTGGACCCTCAGATTAAAAGTCTGATGCTCTACCGACTGAGCTATCCAGGCTCTGAAAAATGCTCTTCTTAGCTCCTCTAAGCGTCTTAACATAAAATATGGAGGTAAAGAAACAAAGCTTTGGTGGAAAATCAAAAATGTGCTCAAAATCTGCTAAACAGACATAGAAGGGTTGTTTCTGCAATAAGCAAAGATGTTCTCAAGCTGCTTCTATACCCTTGGTTTTGCACAGTAGAACACGGCACTGAAGATGCAGAGACTCAGTGGAAAATCAAAGATGTGCTCAATAAAGACATTTGACAGCTTGCTTTAGCAAGTACGCCTGAACAGGGACTTGAACCCTGGACCCTCAGATTAAAAGTCTGATGCTCTACCGACTGAGCTATCCAGGCTCTGAAAAATGCTCTTCTTAGCTCCTCTAAGCGTCTTAACATAAAATATGGAGGTAAAGAAACAAAGCTTTGGTGGAAAATCAAAAATGTGCTCAAAATTTGATAAACTGACATAGAAGGGTTGTTTCTGCAATAACCAAAGATTTTCTCAAGCTGCTTCTATACCCTTGGTTTTGCACAGTCGAACACAGCACTGAAGATGCAGAGACTCAGTGGAAAACCAAAGATGTGCTCAATAAAGACATTTGACAGCTTGCTTTAGCAAGTACGCCTGAACAGGGACTTGAACCCTGGACCCTCAGATTAAAAGTCTGATGCTCTACCGACTGAGCTATCCAGGCTCTGAAAAATGCTCTTCTTAGCTCCTCTAAGCGTCTTAACATAAAATATGGAGGTAAAGAAACAAAGCTTTGGTGGAAAATCAAAAATGTGCCCAAAATCTGTTAAACAGACATAGAAGGGTTGTTTCCACAAAAACCAAAGATGTTCTCAAGCTGCTTCTATACCCTCAGTTTTGCACAGTAGAACACGACAATAAAGAAGCAAAGACTCAGTGGAAAATCAAAGATGTGCTCAATAAAAGCATTGGACAGCTTGCTTTAGCAAGTACGCCTGAACAGGGACTTGAACCCTCAGATTAAAAGTCTGATGCTCTACCGACTGAGCTATCCAGGCTCTGAAAAATGCTCTTCTTAGCTCCTCTAAGCGTCTTAACATAAAATATGGAGGTAAAGAAACAAAGCTTTGGTGGAAAATCAACAATGTGCCCAAAATTTGCTAAACAGACATAGAAGGGTTGTTTCTGCAAAAAACAAAGATTTTCTCAAGCTGCTTCTATACCCTCAGTTTTGCACAGTAGAACACGACAATAAAGAAGCAAAGACTCAGTGGAAAATCAAAGATTTGCTCAATAAAGACATTTGACAGCTTGCTTTAGCAAGTACGCCTGAACAGGGACTTGAACCCTGGATTCTCAGATTAAAAGTCTGATGCTCTACCGACTGAGTTATCCAGGCTCTGAAAAATGCTCTTCTTAGCTCCTCTAAGCGTCTTAACATAAAATATGGAGGTAAAGAAACAAAGCTTTGGTGGAAAATCAACAATGTGCCCAAAATTTGCTAAACAGACATAGAAGGGTTGTTTCTGCAAAAAACAAAGATTTTCTCAAGCTGCTTCTATACCCTCAGTTTTGCACAGTAGAACACGACAATAAAGAAGCAAAGACTCAGTGGAAAATCAAAGATTTGCTCAATAAAGACATTTGACAGCTTGCTTTAGCAAGTACGCCTGAACAGGGACTTGAACCCTGGACCCTCAGATTAAAAGTCTGATGCTCTACCGACTGAGCTATCCAGGCTCTGAAAAATGATTTTCTTAGCTCCTCTAAGCGTCTTAACATAAAATATGGAGGTAAAGAAACAAAGCTTTGCTGGAAAATCAACAATGTGCCCAAAATTTGCTAAACAGACACAGAAGGGTTGTTTCTGCAAAAAACAAAGATTTTCTCAAGCTGCTTCTATACCCTTGGTTTTGCACAGTAGAACACGACAATAAAGAAGCAAAGACTCAGTGGAAAATCAAAGATTTGCTCAATAAAGACATTTGACAGCTTGCTTTAGCAAGTACGCCTGAACAGGGACTTGAACCCTGGACCCTCAGATTAAAAGTCTGATGCTCTACTGACTGAGCTATCCAGGCTCTGAAAAATGCTCTTCTAAGCTCCTCTAAGCGTCTTAACATAAAATATGGCGGTAAAGAAACAAAGCTTTGGTGGAAAATCAACAATGTACCCAAAAGTTGCTAAACAGACATAGAAGGGTTGTTTCTGCAAAAAACAAAGATTTTCTCAAGCTGCTTCTATACCCTCAGTTTTGCACAGTAGAACACGACAATAAAGAAGCACAGACTCAGTGGAAAATCAAAGATTTGCTCAATAAAGACATTTGACAGCTTGCTTTAGCAAGTACGCCTGAACAGGGACTTGAACCCTGGACCCTCAGATTAAAAGTCTGATGCTCTACTGACTGAGCTATCCAGGCTCTGAAAAACGATTTTCTTAGCTCCTCTAAGCGTCTTAACATAAAATATGGAGGTAAAGAAACAAAGCTTTGCTGGAAAATCAACAATGTGCCCAAAATTTGCTAAACAGACACAGAAGGGTTGTTTCTGCAAAAAACAAAGATTTTCTCAAGCTGCTTCTATACCCTTGGTTTTGCACAGTAGAACACGACAATAAAGAAGCAAAGACTCAGTGGAAAATCAAAGATTTGCTCAATAAAGACATTTGACAGCTTGCTTTAGCAAGTACGCCTGAACAGGGACTTGAACCCTGGACCCTCAGATTAAAAGTCTGATGCTCTACCGACTGAGCTATCCAGGCTCTGAAAAATGCTCTTCTTAGCTCCTCTAAGCGTCTTAACATAAAATATGGAGGTAAAGAAACAAAGCTTTGGTGGAAAATCAAAAATGTGCTCAAAATTTGATAAACTGACATAGAAGGGTTGTTTCTGCAATAACCAAAGATTTTCTCAAGCTGCTTCTATACCCTTGGTTTTGCACAGTCGAACACAGCACTGAAGATGCAGAGACTCAGTGGAAAACCAAAGATGTGCTCAATAAAGACATTTGACAGCTTGCTTTAGCAAGTACGCCTGAACAGGGACTTGAACCCTGGACCCTCAGATTAAAAGTCTGATGCTCTACCGACTGAGCTATCCAGGCTCTGAAAAATGCTCTTCTTAGCTCCTCTAAGCGTCTTAACATAAAATATGGAGGTAAAGAAACAAAGCTTTGGTGGAAAATCAAAAATGTGCCCAAAATCTGTTAAACAGACATAGAAGGGTTGTTTCCACAAAAACCAAAGATGTTCTCAAGCTGCTTCTATACCCTCAGTTTTGCACAGTAGAACACGACAATAAAGAAGCAAAGACTCAGTGGAAAATCAAAGATGTGCTCAATAAAAGCATTGGACAGCTTGCTTTAGCAAGTACGCCTGAACAGGGACTTGAACCCTCAGATTAAAAGTCTGATGCTCTACCGACTGAGCTATCCAGGCTCTGAAAAATGCTCTTCTTAGCTCCTCTAAGCGTCTTAACATAAAATATGGAGGTAAAGAAACAAAGCTTTGGTGGAAAATCAACAATGTGCCCAAAATTTGCTAAACAGACATAGAAGGGTTGTTTCTGCAAAAAACAAAGATTTTCTCAAGCTGCTTCTATACCCTCAGTTTTGCACAGTAGAACACGACAATAAAGAAGCAAAGACTCAGTGGAAAATCAAAGATTTGCTCAATAAAGACATTTGACAGCTTGCTTTAGCAAGTACGCCTGAACAGGGACTTGAACCCTGGATTCTCAGATTAAAAGTCTGATGCTCTACCGACTGAGTTATCCAGGCTCTGAAAAATGCTCTTCTTAGCTCCTCTAAGCGTCTTAACATAAAATATGGAGGTAAAGAAACAAAGCTTTGGTGGAAAATCAACAATGTGCCCAAAATTTGCTAAACAGACATAGAAGGGTTGTTTCTGCAAAAAACAAAGATTTTCTCAAGCTGCTTCTATACCCTCAGTTTTGCACAGTAGAACACGACAATAAAGAAGCAAAGACTCAGTGGAAAATCAAAGATTTGCTCAATAAAGACATTTGACAGCTTGCTTTAGCAAGTACGCCTGAACAGGGACTTGAACCCTGGACCCTCAGATTAAAAGTCTGATGCTCTACCGACTGAGCTATCCAGGCTCTGAAAAATGATTTTCTTAGCTCCTCTAAGCGTCTTAACATAAAATATGGAGGTAAAGAAACAAAGCTTTGCTGGAAAATCAACAATGTGCCCAAAATTTGCTAAACAGACACAGAAGGGTTGTTTCTGCAAAAAACAAAGATTTTCTCAAGCTGCTTCTATACCCTTGGTTTTGCACAGTAGAACACGACAATAAAGAAGCAAAGACTCAGTGGAAAATCAACGATTTGCTCAATAAAGACATTTGACAGCTTGCTTTAGCAAGTACGCCTGAACAGGAACTTGAACCCTGGACCCTCAGATTAAAAGTCTGATGCTCTACCGACTGAGCTATCCAGGCTCTGAAAAATGCTCTTCTTAGCTCCTCTAAGCGTCTTAACAGAAAATATGGAGGTAAAGAAACAAAGCTTTGGTGGAAAATCAAAAATGTGCTCAAAATTTGCTAAACAGACATAGAAGGGTTGTTTCTGCAAAAAACAAAGATTTTCTCAAGCTGCTTCTATACCCTCAGTTTTGCACAGTAGAACACGACAATAAAGAAGCAAAGACTCAGTGGAAAATCAAAGATGTGCTCAATAAAGACATTTGACAGCTTGCTTTAGCAAGTACACCTGAACAGGGACTTCAACCCTGGACCCTCAGATTAAAAGTCTGATGCTCTACCGACTGAGCTATCCAGGCTCTGAAAAATGCTCTTCTTAGCTCCTCTAAGCGTCTTAACATAAAATATGGCGGTAAAGAAACAAAGCTTTGGTGGAAAATCAACAATGTGCCCAAAATCTGCTAAACAGACATAGAAGGGTTGTTTCTGCAAAAAACAAAGATTTTCTCAAGCTGCTTCTATACCCTCAGTTTTGCACAGTAGAACACGACAATAAAGAAGCAAAGACTCTGGAAAATCAAAGATGTGCTCAATAAAGACATTTGGCAGCTTGCTTTAGCAAGTACGCCTGAACAGGGACTTGAACCCTGGACCCTCAGATTAAAAGTCTGATGCTCTACCGACTGAGCTATCCAGGCTCTGAAAAATGCTCTTCTTAGCTCCTCTAAGCGTCTTAACATAAAATATGGAGGTAAAGAAACAAAGCTTTGGTGGAAAATCAACAATGTACCCAAAATTTGCTAAACAGACATAGAAGGGTTGTTTCTGCAAAAAACAAAGATTTTCTCAAGCTGCTTCTATAACCTCAGTTTTGCACAGTAGAACACGACAATAAAGAAGCAAAGACTCAGTGGAAAATCAAAGATGTGCTCAATAAAGACATTTGACAGTTTGCTTTAGCAAGTACGCCTGAACAGGAACTTGAACCCTGGACCCTCAAATTAAAAGTCTGATGCTCTACCGACTGAGCTATCCAGGCTCTGAAAAATGCTCTTCTTAGCTCCTCTAAGCGTCTTAACATAAAATATGGCGGTAAAGAAACAAAGCTTTGGTGGAAAATCAACAATGTGCCCAAAATTTGCTAAACAGACATAGAAGGGTTGTTTCTGCAAAAAACAAAGATTTTCTCAAGCTGCTTCTATACCCTCAGTTTTGCACAGTAGAACACGACAATAAAGAAGCAAAGACTCAGTGGAAAATCAAAGATTTGCTCAATAAAGACATTTGACAGCTTGCTTTAGCAAGTACGCCTGAACAGGGACTTGAACCCTGGACCCTCAGATAAAAAGTCTGATGCTCTACCGACTGAGCTATCCAGGCTCTGAAAAATGCTCTTCTTAGCTCCTCTAAGCGTCTTAACATAAAATATGGCGGTAAAGAAACAAAGCTTTGGTGGAAAATCAACAATGTGCCCAAAATTTGCTAAACAGACATAGAAGGGTTGTTTCTGCAAAAAACAAAGATTTTCTCAAGCTGCTTCTATACCCTCAGTTTTGCACAGTAGAACACGGCACTGAAGATGCAGAGACTCAGTGGAAAATCAAAGATGTGCTCAATAAAGACATTTGGCAGCTTGCTTTAGCAAGTACGCCTGAACAGGGACTTGAACCCTGGACCCTCAGATTAAAAGTCTGATGCTCTACCGACTGAGCTATCCAGGCTCTGAAAAATGCTCTTCTTAGCTCCTCTAAGCGTCTTAACATAAAATATGGAGGTAAAGAAACAAAGCTTTGGTGGAAAATCAACAATGTACCCAAAATTTGCTAAACAGACATAGAAGGGTTGTTTCTGCAAAAAACAAAGATTTTCTCAAGCTGCTTCTATAACCTCAGTTTTGCACAGTAGAACACGACAATAAAGAAGCAAAGACTCCGTGGAAAATCAAAGATTTGCTCAATAAAGACATTTGACAGCTTGCTTTAGCAATTACGCCTGAACAGGGACTTGAACCCTGGACCCTCAGATTAAAAGTCTGATGCTCTACTGACTGAGCTATCCAGGCTCTGAAAAATGATTTTCTTAGCTCCTCTAAGCGTCTTAACATAAAATATGGCGGTAAAGAAACAAAGCTTTGGTGGAAAATCAAAAATGTGCTCAAAATCTGCTAAACAGACATAGAAGGGTTGTTTCTGCAATAAGCAAAGATGTTCTCAAGCTGCTTCTATACCCTTGGTTTTGCACAGTAGAACACGGCACTGAAGATGCAGAGACTCAGTGGAAAATCAAAGATGTGCTCAATAAAGACATTTGACAGCTTGCTTTAGCAAGTACGCCTGAACAGGGACTTGAACCCTGGACCCTCAGATTAAAAGTCTGATGCTCTACCGACTGAGCTATCCAGGCTCTGAAAAATGCTCTTCTTAGCTCCTCTAAGCGTCTTAACATAAAATATGGCGGTAAAGAAACAAAGCTTTGGTGGAAAATCAACAATGTACCCAAAATTTGCTAAACAGACATAGAAGGGTTGTTTCTGCAAAAAACAAAGATTTTCTCAAGCTGCTTCTATACCCTCAGTTTTGCACAGTAGAACACGACAATAAAGAAGCAAAGACTCAGTGGAAAATCAAAGATGTGCTCAATAAAGACATTTGACAGTTTGCTTTAGCAAGTTCGCCTGAACGGGAACTTGAACCCTGGACCCTCAAATTAAAAGTCTGATGCTCTACCGACTGAGCTATCCAGGGTCTGAAAAATGCTCTTCTTAGCTCCTCTAAGCGTCTTAACATAAAATATGGAGGTAAAGAAACAAAGCTTTGGTGGAAAATCAACAATGTGCCCAAAATTTGCTAAACAGACATAGAAGGGTTGTTTCTGCAAAAAACAAAGATTTTCTCAAGCTGCTTCTATACCCTCAGTTTTGCACAGTAGAACACGACAATAAAGAAGCAAAGACTCAGTGGAAAATCAAAGATTTGCTCAATAAAGACATTTGACAGCTTGCTTTAGCAAGTACGCCTGAACAGGGACTTGAACCCTGGACCCTCAGATTAAAAGTCTGATGCTCTACCGACTGAGCTATCCAGGCTCTGAAAAATGATTTTCTTAGCTCCTCTAAGCGTCTTAACATAAAATGTGGAGGTAAAGAAACAAAGCTTTGCTGGAAAATCAACAATGTGCCCAAAATTTGCTAAACAGACACAGAAGGGTTGTTTCTGCAAAAAACAAAGATTTTCTCAAGCTGCTTCTATACCCTTGGTTTTGCACAGTAGAACACGACAATAAAGAAGCAAAGACTCAGTGGAAAATCAAAGATTTGCTCAATAAAGACATTTGACAGCTTGCTTTAGCAAGTACGCCTGAACAGGGACTTGAACCCTGGACCCTCAGATTAAAAGTCTGATGCTCTACTGACTGAGCTATCCAGGCTCTGAAAAATGCTCTTCTAAGCTCCTCTAAGCGTCTTAACATAAAATATGGCGGTAAAGAAACAAAGCTTTGGTGGAAAATCAACAATGTACCCAAAAGTTGCTAAACAGACATAGAAGGGTTGTTTCTGCAAAAAACAAAGATTTTCTCAAGCTGCTTCTATACCCTCAGTTTTGCACAGTAGAACACGACAATAAAGAAGCAAAGACTCAGTGGAAAATCAAAGATGTGCTCAATAAAGACATTTGACAGCTTGCTTTAGCAAGTACGCCTGAACAGGGACTTGAACCCTGGACCCTCAGATTAAAAGTCTGATGCTCTACCGACTGAGCTATCCAGGCTCTGAAAAACGATTTTCTTAGCTCCTCTAAGCGTCTTAACATAAAATATGGAGGTAAAGAAACAAAGCTTTGCTGGAAAATCAACAATGTGCCCAAAATTTGCTAAACAGACACAGAAGGGTTGTTTCTGCAAAAAACAAAGATTTTCTCAAGCTGCTTCTATACCCTTGGTTTTGCACAGTAGAACACGACAATAAAGAAGCAAAGACTCAGTGGAAAATCAAAGATTTGCTCAATAAAGACATTTGACAGCTTGCTTTAGCAAGTACGCCTGAACAGGGACTTGAACCCTGGACCCTCAGATTAAAAGTCTGATGCTCTACCGACTGAGCTATCCAGGCTCTGAAAAATGATTTTCTTAGCTCCTCTAAGCGTCTTAACATAAAATATGGAGGTAAAGAAACAAAGCTTTGCTGGAAAATCAACAATGTGCCCAAAATTTGCTAAACAGACACAGAAGGGTTGTTTCTGCAAAAAACAAAGATTTTCTCAAGCTGCTTCTATACCCTTGGTTTTGCACAGTAGAACACGACAATAAAGAAGCAAAGACTCAGTGGAAAATCAAAGATTTGCTCAATAAAGACATTTGACAGCTTGCTTTAGCAAGTACGCCTGAACAGGGACTTGAACCCTGGACCCTCAGATTAAAAGTCTGATGCTCTACCGACTGAGCTATCCAGGCTCTGAAAAATGCTCTTCTTAGCTCCTCTAAGCGTCTTAACATAAAATATGGAGGTAAAGAAACAAAGCTTTGCTGGAAAATCAAAAATGTGCTCAAAATCTGCTAAACAGACATAGAAGGGTTGTTTCTGCAATAAGCAAAGATGTTCTCAAGCTGCTTCTATACCCTTGGTTTTGCACAGTAGAACACGGCACTGAAGATGCAGAGACTCAGTGGAAAATCAAAGATGTGCTCAATAAAGACATTTGACAGCTTGCTTTAGCAAGTACGCCTGAACAGGGACTTGAACCCTGGACCCTCAGATTAAAAGTCTGATGCTCTACCGACTGAGCTATCCAGGCTCTGAAAAATGATTTTCTTAGCTCCTCTAAGCGTCTTAACATAAAATATGGAGGTAAAGAAACAAAGCTTTGCTGGAAAATCAACAATGTGCCCAAAATTTGCTAAACAGACACAGAAGGGTTGTTTCTGCAAAAAACAAAGATTTTCTCAAGCTGCTTCTATACCCTTGGTTTTGCACAGTAGAACACGACAATAAAGAAGCAAAGACTCAGTGGAAAATCAAAGATTTGCTCAATAAAGACATTTGACAGCTTGCTTTAGCAAGTACGCCTGAACAGGGACTTGAACCCTGGACCCTCAGATTAAAAGTCTGATGCTCTACCGACTGAGCTATCCAGGCTCTGAAAAATGCTCTTCTTAGCTCCTCTAAGCGTCTTAACATAAAATATGGAGGTAAAGAAACAAAGCTTTGGTGGAAAATCAAAAATGTGCTCAAAATCTGCTAAACAGACATAGAAGGGTTGTTTCTGCAATAAGCAAAGATGTTCTCAAGCTGCTTCTATACCCTTGGTTTTGCACAGTAGAACACGGCACTGAAGATGCAGAGACTCAGTGGAAAATCAAAGATGTGCTCAATAAAGACATTTGACAGCTTGCTTTAGCAAGTACGCCTGAACAGGGACTTGAACCCTGGACCCTCCGATTAAAAGTCTGATGCTCTACCGACTGAGCTATCCAGGCTCTGAAAAATGATTTTCTTAGCTCCTCTAAGCGTCTTAACATAAAATATGGAGGTAAAGAAACAAAGCTTTGCTGGAAAATCAACAATGTGCCCAAAATTTGCTAAACAGACACAGAAGGGTTGTTTCTGCAAAAAACAAAGATTTTCTCAAGCTGCTTCTATACCCTTGGTTTTACACAGTAGAACACGACAATAAAGAAGCAAAGACTCAGTGGAAAATCAAAGATTTGCTCAATAAAGACATTTGACAGCTTGCTTTAGCAAGTACGCCTGAACAGGGACTTGAACCCTGGACCCTCAGATTAAAAGTCTGATGCTCTACCGACTGAGCTATCCAGGCTCTGAAAAATGCTCTTCTTAGCTCCTCTAAGCGTCTTAACATAAAATATGGAGGTAAAGAAACAAAGCTTTGGTGGAAAATCAAAAATGTGCTCAAAATCTGCTAAACAGACATAGAAGGGTTGTTTCTGCAATAAGCAAAGATGTTCTCAAGCTGCTTCTATACCCTTGGTTTTGCACAGTAGAACACGGCACTGAAGATGCAGAGACTCAGTGGAAAATCAAAGATGTGCTCAATAAAGACATTTGACAGCTTGCTTTAGCAAGTACGCCTGAACAGGGACTTGAACCCTGGACCCTCAGATTAAAAGTCTGATGCTCTACCGACTGAGCTATCCAGGCTCTGAAAAATGCTCTTCTTAGCTCCTCTAAGCGTCTTAACATAAAATATGGAGGTAAAGAAACAAAGCTTTGGTGGAAAATCAAAAATGTGCCCAAAATCTGTTAAACAGACATAGAAGGGTTGTTTCCACAAAAACCAAAGATGTTCTCAAGCTGCTTCTATACCCTCAGTTTTGCACAGTAGAACACGACAATAAAGAAGCAAAGACTCAGTGGAAAATCAAAGATGTGCTCAATAAAAGCATTGGACAGCTTGCTTTAGCAAGTACGCCTGAACAGGGACTTGAACCCTCAGATTAAAAGTCTGATGCTCTACCGACTGAGCTATCCAGGCTCTGAAAAATGCTCTTCTTAGCTCCTCTAAGCGTCTTAACATAAAATATGGAGGTAAAGAAACAAAGCTTTGGTGGAAAATCAACAATGTGCCCAAAATTTGCTAAACAGACATAGAAGGGTTGTTTCTGCAAAAAACAAAGATTTTCTCAAGCTGCTTCTATACCCTCAGTTTTGCACAGTAGAACACGACAATAAAGAAGCAAAGACTCAGTGGAAAATCAAAGATGTGCTCAATAAAGACATTTGACAGCTTGCTTTAGCAAGCACGCCTGAACAGGAACTTGAACCCTGGATCCTCAGATTAAAAGTCTGATGCTCTACCGACTGAGCTATCCAGGCTCTGAAAGATGCTCTTCTTAGCTCCTCTAAGTGTCTTAACATAAAATATGGAGGTAAAGAAACAAAGCTTTGGTGGAAAATCAACAATGTACCCAAAATTTGCTGAACAGACATAGAAGGGTTGTTTCTGCAAAAAACAAAGATTTTCTCAAGCTGCTTCTATACCCTCAGTTTTGCACAGTAGAACACGACAATAAAGAAGCAAAGACTCAGTGGAAAATCAAAGATGTGCTCAATTAAGACATTTGACAGCTTGCTTTAGCAAGCACGCCTGAACAGGAACTTGAACCCTGGACCCTCAGATTAAAAGTCTGATGCTCTACCGACTGAGCTATCCAGGCTCTGAAAATTGCTCTTCTTAGCTCCTCTAAGCGTCTTAACATAAAATATGGAGGTAAAGAAACAAAGCTTTGGTGGAAAATCAAAAATGTGCCCAAAATCTATTAAACAGACATAGAAGGGTTGTTTCCACAAAAAACAAAGATGTTCTCAAGCTGCTTCTATACCCTCAGTTTTGCACAATAGAACACGGCACTGAAGATGCAAAGACTCAGTGGAAAATCAAAGATGCGCTCAATAAAGACATTTGACAGTTTGCTTTAGCAAGTACGCCTGAACAGGAACTTGAACCCTCAGATTAAAAGTCTGATGCTCTACCGACTGAGCTATCCAGGCTCTGAAAAATGCTCTTCTTAGCTCCTCTAAGCGTCTTAACATAAAATATGGAGGTAAAGAAACAAAGCTTTGGTGGAAAATCAACAATGTACCCAAAATTTGCTAAACAGACATAGAAGGGTTGTTTCTGCAAAAAACAAAGATTTTCTCAAGCTGCTTCTATACCCTCAGTTTTGCACAGTAGAACACGACAATAAAGAAGCAAAGACTCAGTGGAAAATCAAAGATGTGCTCAATAAAGACATTTGACAGTTTGCTTTAGCAAGTACGCCTGAACAGGAACTTGAACCCTGGACCCTCAGATTAAAAGTCTGATGCTCTACCGACTGAGCTATCCAGGCTCTGAAAAATGCTCTTCTTAGCTCCTCTAAGCGTCTTAACATAAAATATGGCGGTAAAGAAACAAAGCTTTGGTGGAAAATCAACAATGTGCCCAAAATTTGCTAAACAGACATAGAAGGGTTGTTTCTGCAAAAAACAAAGATTTTCTCAAGCTGCTTCTATACCCTCAGTTTTGCACAGTAGAACACGACAATAAAGAAGCAAAGACTCAGTGGAAAATCAAAGATTTGCTCAATAAAGACATTTGACAGCTTGCTTTAGCAAGTACGCCTGAACAGGAACTTGAACCCTGGACCCTCAGATTAAAAGTCTGATGCTCTACCGACTGAGCTATCCAGGCTCTGAAAAATGCTCTTCTTAGCTCCTCTAAGCGTCTTAACATAAAATATGGAGGTAAAGAAACAAAGCTTTGGTGGAAAATCAACAATGTGCCCAAAATTTGCTAAACAGACATAGAAGGGTTGTTTCTGCAAAAAACAAAGATTTTCTCAAGCTGCTTCTATACCCTCAGTTTTGCACAGTAGAACACGACAATAAAGAAGCAAAGACTCAGTGGAAAATCAAAGATGTGCTCAATAAAGACATTTGACAGCTTGCTTTAGCAAGCACACCTGAACAGGGACTTGAACCCTGGACCCTCAGATTAAAAGTCTGATGCTCTACCGACTGAGCTATCCAGGCTCTGAAAAATGCTCTTCTTAGCTCCTCTAAGCGTCTTAACATAAAATATGGAGGTAAAGAAACAAAGCTTTGGTGGAAAATCAACAATGTACCCAAAATTTGCTAAACAGACATAGAAGGGTTGTTTCTGCAAAAAACAAAGATTTTCTCAAGCTGCTTCTATACCCTCAGTTTTGCACAGTAGAACACGACAATAAAGAAGCAAAGACTCAGTGGAAAATCAAAGATGTGCTCAATAAAGACATTTGACAGTTTGCTTTAGCAAGTACACCTGAACAGGAACTTGAACCCTGGACCCTCAGATTAAAAGTCTGATGCTCTACCGACTGAGCTATCCAGGCTCTGAAAAATGCTCTTCTTAGCTCCTCTAAGCGTCTTAACATAAAATATGGCGGTAAAGAAACAAAGCTTTGGTGGAAAATCAACAATGTGCCCAAAATTTGCTAAACAGACATAGAAGGGTTGTTTCTGCAAAAAACAAAGATTTTCTCAAGCTGCTTCTATACCCTCAGTTTTGCACAGTAGAACACGACAATAAAGAAGCAATGACTCAGTGGAAAATCAAAGATTTGCTAAATAAAGACATTTGAGAGCTTGCTTTAGCAAGTACGCCTGAACAGGGACTTGAACCCTGGACCCTCAGATTAAAAGTCTGATGCTCTACTGACTGAGCTATCCAGGCTCTGAAAAATGCTCTTCTTAGCTCCTCTAAGCGTCTTAACATAAAATATGGAGGTAAAGAAACAAAGCTTTGCTGGAAAATCAACAATGTGCCCAAAATTTGCTAAACAGACATAGAAGGGTTGTTTCTGCAAAAAACAAAGATTTTCTCAAGCTGCTTCTATACCCTCAGTTTTGCACAGTAGAACACGACAATAAAGAAGCAAAGACTCAGTGGAAAATCAAAGATTTGCTCAATAAAGACATTTGAGAGCTTGCTTCAGCAAGTACGCCTGAACAGGGACTTGAACCCTGGACCCTCAGATTAAAAGTCTGATGCTCTACCGACTGAGCTATCCAGGCTCTAAAAAATGCTCTTCTTAGCTCCTCTAAGCGTCTTAACATAAAATATGGCGGTAAAGAAACAAAGCTTTGGTGGAAAATCAACAATGTGCCCAAAATTTGCTAAACAGACATAGAAGGGTTGTTTCTGCAAAAAACAAAGATTTTCTCAAGCTGCTTCTATACCCTCAGTTTTGCACAGTAGAACACGACAATAAAGAAGCAATGACTCAGTGGAAAATCAAAGATTTGCTAAATAAAGACATTTGAGAGCTTGCTTTAGCAAGTACACCTGAACAGGGACTTGAACCCTGGACCCTCAGATTAAAAGTCTGATGCTCTACTGACTGAGCTATCCAGGCTCTGAAAAATGCTCTTCTTAGCTCCTCTAAGCGTCTTAACATAAAATATGGAGGTAAAGAAACAAAGCTTTGGTGGAAAATCAACAATGTGCCCAAAATTTGCTAAACAGACATAGAAGGGTTGTTTCTGCAAAAAACAAAGATTTTCTCAAGCTGCTTCTATACCCTCAGTTTTGCACAGTAGAACACGACAATAAAGAAGCAAAGACTCAGTGGAAAATCAAAGATGTGCTCAATAAAGACATTTGACAGCTTGCTTTAGCAAGTACGCCTGAACAGGGACTTGAACCCTGGACCCTCAGATTAAAAGTCTGATGCTCTACCGACTGAGCTATCCAGGCTCTGAAAAATGATTTTCTTAGCTCCTCTAAGCGTCTTAACATAAAATATGGAGGTAAAGAAACAAAGCTTTGGTGGAAAATCAACAATGTGCCCAAAATTTGCTAAACAGACATAGAAGGGTTGTTTCTGCAAAAAACAAAGATGTTCTCAAGCTGCTTCTATACCCTTGGTTTTGCACAGTAGAACACGGCACTGAAGATGCAGAGACTCAGTGGAAAATGAAAGATGTGCTCAATAAAGACATTTGACAGCTTGCTATAGCAAGTACACCTGAACAGGGACTTGAACCCTGGACCCTCAGATTAAAAGTCTGATGCTCTACCGACTGAGCTATCCAAGCTCTGAAAAATGATTTTCTTAGCTCCTCTAAGCGTCTTAACATAAAATATGGAGGTAAAGAAACAAAGCTTTGGTGGAAAATCAACAATGTGCCCAAAATTTGCTAAACAGACATAGAAGGGTTGTTTCTGCAAAAAACAAAGATGTTCTCAAGCTGCTTCTATACCCTTGGTTTTGCACAGTAGAACACGGCACTGAAGATGCAGAGACTCAGTGGAAAATCAAAGATGTGCTCAATAAAGACATTTGACAGCTTGCTATAGCAAGTACACCTGAACAGGGACTTGAACCCTGGACCCTCAGATTAAAAGTCTGATGCTCTACCGACTGAGCTATCCAAGCTCTGAAAAATGATTTTCTTAGCTCCTCTAAGCGTCTTAACATAAAATATGGAGGTAAAGAAACAAAGCTTTGGTGGAAAATCAACAATGTGCCCAAAATTTGCTAAACAGACATAGAAGGGTTGTTTCTGCAAAAAACAAAGATGTTCTCAAGCTGCTTCTATACCCTTGGTTTTGCACAGTAGAACACGGCACTGAAGATGCAGAGACTCAGTGGAAAATCAAAGATGTGCTCAATAAAGACATTTGACAGCTTGCTATAGCAAGTACGCCTGAACAGGGACTTGAACCCTGGACCCTCAGATTAAACGTCTGATGCTCTACCGACTGAGCTATCCAGGCTCTGAAAAATGCTCTTCTTAGCTCCTCTAAGCGTCTTAACATAAAATATGGCGGTAAAGAAACAAAGCTTTGGTGGAAAATCAACAATGTACCCAAAATTTGCTAAACAGACATAGAAGGGTTGTTTCTGCAAAAAACAAAGATTTTCTCAAGCTGCTTCTATACCCTCAGTTTTGCACAGTAGAACACGACAATAAAGAAGCAAAGACTCAGTGGAAAATCAAAGATGTGCTCAATAAAGACATTTGACAGTTTGCTTTAGCAAGTTCGCCTGAACGGGAACTTGAACCCTGGACCCTCAAATTAAAAGTCTGATGCTCTACCGACTGAGCTATCCAGGCTCTGAAAAATGCTCTTCTTAGCTCCTCTAAGCGTCTTAACATAAAATATGGAGGTAAAGAAACAAAGCTTTGGTGGAAAATCAACAATGTGCCCAAAATTTGCTAAACAGACATAGAAGGGTTGTTTCTGCAAAAAACAAAGATTTTCTCAAGCTGCTTCTATACCCTCAGTTTTGCACAGTAGAACACGACAATAAAGAAGCAAAGACTCAGTGGAAAATCAAAGATTTGCTCAATAAAGACATTTGACAGCTTGCTTTAGCAAGTACGCCTGAACAGTGACTTGAACCCTGGACCCTCAGATTAAAAGTCTGATGTTCTACCGACTGAGCTAACCATGCTCGGAAACCTGTAGTTTTAGCTCTTCTAAGGGTCTCTACAAACAATATGGAGGTAAAGAAATAAAAGCTTTGGTAGAAAATCAAAAATGTGCTCAAAATGTGCTAAACAGACATAGAAGGGTTGTTTCCACAAAAACCAAAGACGTTCTCAAGCTGCTTCTAAAGCTTCAGATTTGCACAGTAGAAAACGGCACTGAAGAAGCAATGACTCAGTGGAAAATCAAAGATGTGCTCAATAAACATAATTGACAGCTTGCTTTAGCAACTACGCCTGAACCCTGGACCCTCAGATTAAAAGTCTGATGCTCTACCGACTGAGCTATCCAGGCTCGGAAAAATGCTCTTTTTAGGTCCTCTAAGCATCTCAACATAAAATATGGAGGTAAAGAAACAAAGCTTTGGTGGAAAATAAAAAATGGGCCCAAAATCTGTTAAACAGACATAGAAGGGTTGTTTCCACAAAAACCAAAGATGTTCTCAAGCTGCTTCTATACCCTTGGTTTTGTACAGTAGAACATGGCACTGAAGATGCAAAGACTCAGTGGAAAATCAAAGATGTGCTCAATAAAGACATTTGACAGCTTGCTTTAGCAAGTACGCCTGAACAGTGACTTGAACCCTGGACCCTCAGATTAAAAGTCTGATGCTCTACCAACTGAGCTATCCAGGCTCGGAAACCTGTAGCTTTAGCTCTTCTAAGCGCCTCTACAAACAATATGGAGGTAAAGAAATAAAAGCTTTGGTGGAAAATCAAAAATGTGCCCAAAATCTGTTAAACAAACATAGAAGGGTTGTTTCCACAAAAACCAAAGATGTTCTCAAGCTGCTTCTATACCCTCAGTTTTGCACAGTAGAATACGACAATAAAGAAGCAAAGACTCAGTGGAAAATCAAAGATGTGCTCAATAAAGACATTTGACAGCTTGCTTTAGCAAGTACGCCTGAACAGTGACTTGAACTCTGGACCCTCAGATTAAAAGTCTGATGTTCTACCGACTGAGCTATCCAGGCTCGGAAACCTGTAGTTTTAGCTCTTCTAATGGTCTCTACAAACAATATGGAGGTAAAGAAATAAAAGCTTTTTGTGGAAAATCAATAATGTGCTCAAACTGTGCTAAACAGACATAGAAGGGTTGTTTCCACAAAAACCAAAGATGTTCTCAAGCTGCTTCTAAAGCCTCAGTTTTGCACAGTAGAAAACGGCACTGAAGAAGCAATGACTCAGTGGAAAATCAAAGATGTGCTCAATAAAGATATTTGACAGCTTGCTTTAGCAAGTACGCCTGAACCCTGGACCCTCAGATTAAAAGTCTGATGCTCTACGGACTGAGCTATCCAGGCTCGGAAAAATGCTCTTTTTAGCTCCTCTAAGGATCTCAACATAAAATATGGAGGTAAAGAAACAAAGCTTTGGTGGAAAATCAAAAATTTGCCCAAAATCTGTTAAACAGACATAGAAGGGTTGTTTACACAAAAACCAAAGATGTTCTCAAGCTGCTTCTATACCCTCAGTTTTGCACAGTAGAATACGACAATAAAGAAGCAAAGACCCAGTGGAAAATCAAAGATGTGCTCAGAATCTGCTAAACAGACATAGAAGGGTTGTTTCCACAAAAACCAAAGATTTTCTCAAGCTGCTTCTAAACCCTCAGTTTTGCACAGTAGAAAACGGCACTGAAGAAGCAAAGACTCAGTGGAAAATCAAAGATGTGCTCAATAAAGACATTTGACAGCTTGCTTTAGCAAGTACGCCTGAACAGTGACTTGAACCCTGGACCCTCAGATTAAAAGTCTGATGCTCTACCGACTGAGGTATCCAGGCTCTGAAAAATGCTCTTTTTAGCTCCTCTAAGCGTCTTTACATAAAATATGGAGGTAAAGAAACAAAGCTTTGGTGGAAAATCAAAAATGTGCCCAAAATCTGTTAAACAAACATAGAAGGGTTGTTTCCACAAAAACCAAAGATGTTCTCAAGCTGCCTCTATACCCTCAGTTTTGCACAGTAGAAAACGGCACTGAAGAAGCAATGACTCATTGGAAAATCAAAGATGTGCTCAATAAATATATTTGACAGCTTCCTTTAGCAAGTACGCCTGAACCCTGGACCCTCAGATTAAAAGTCTGATGCTCTACCGACTGAGCTATCCAGGCTCTGAAAAATGCTCTTTTTAGCTCCTCTAAGCATCTCAACATAAAATATGGAGGTAAAGAAACAAAACTTTGGTGGAAAATCAAAAATGTGCTCAAAATCGGCTAAACAGACATAGAAGGGTTGTTTCTGCAATAACCAAAGATGTTCTTAAGCTGCTTCTATACCCTTGGTTTTGTACAGTAGAACATGGCACTGAAGATGCAGAGACTCAGTGGAAAATCAAAGATGTGCTCAATAAAGACATTTGACAGCTTGCTTTAGCAAGTACGCCTGAACAGTGACTTGAACCCTGGACCCTCAGATTAAAAGTCTGATGCTCTACCAACTGAGCTATCCAGGCTCGGAAACCTGTAGTTTTAGCTCTTCTAAGCGTCTCTACAAAGACTATGGAGGTAAAGAAATAAAAGCTTTGGTGGAAAATCAAAAATGTGCCCAAAATCTGTTAAACAAACATAGAAGGGTTGTTTCCACAAAAACCAAAGATGTTCTCAAGCTGCTTCTAAACCCTCAGTTTTGCACAGTAGAATACTACAATAAAGAAGCAAAGACTCAGTGGAAAATCAAAGATGTGCTCAATAAAGACATTTGACAGCTTGCTTTAGCAAGTACGCCTGAACAGGGATTTGAACCCTGGACCCTCAGATTAAAAGTCTGATGCTCTACCGACTGAGCTATCCAGGCTCTGAGAAAAAAATGCTCTTCTTAGCTCCTCTAAGCGTCTTAACATAAAATATGGAGGTAAAGAAACAAAGCTTTGGTGGAAAATCAAAAATGTGCTCAAAATCTGCTAAACAGACATAGAAGGGTTGTTTCTGCAATAACCAAAGATGTTCTCAAGCTGCTTCTATACCCTTGGTTTTGTACAGTAGAACATGGCACTGAAGATGCAAAGACTTAGTGGAAAATCAAAGATGTGCTCAATAAAGACATTTACACGCCTGAACAGGGACTTGAACCCTGGACCCTCAGATTAAAAGTCTGATGCTCTACCGACTGAGCTATCCAGACTCAGAAAAATGCTATTTTTAGCTCCTCTAAGCATCTCAACATAAAATATGGAGGTAAAGAAACAAAGCTTTGGTGGTAAATCAAAAATGTGCTCAGAATCTGCTAAACAGACATAGAAGGGTTGTTTCTGCAAAAAACAAAGATTTTCTTAAGTTGCTTCTGTACCCTCAGTTTTGCACAGTAGAACACGACAATAAAGAAGCAAAGACTCAGTGGAAAATCAAAGATGTGCTCAATAAAGACATTTGACAGCTTGCTATAGCTAGTACGCCTGAACAGTGACTTGAACCCTGGACCCTCAGATTAAAAATCTGATGCTCTGCCAACTGAGCTATCCAGGTTCGGAAACCTGTAGTTTTAGCTCTTCTAAGCGTCTCTACAAACAATATGGAGGTAAAGAAATAAAAGCTTTGGTGGAAAATCAAAAATGTGCTCAAAATGTGCTAAACAGACATAGAAGGGTTGTTTCCACGAAAACCAAACATGTTCTCAAGCTGCTTCTAAAGCCTCAGTTTTGCACAGTTGAAAACGGCACTGAAGAAGCAATGACTCAGTGGAAAATCAAAGATGTGCTCAATAAAGATATTTGACAGCTTGCTTTTGCAAGTACGCCTGAACCCTGGACCCTCAGATTAAAAGTCTGATGCTCTACGGACTGAGCTATCCAGGCTCTGAAAAATGCTCTTTTTAGCTCCTCTAAGCATCTCAACATAAAATATGGAGGTAAAGAAACAAAGCTTTGGTGGAAAATCAAAAATGGGCCCAAAATCTGTTAAACAGACATAGAAGGGTTGTTTCCACAAAAACCAAAGATGTTCTCAAGCTGCTTCTAAACCCTCAGTTTTGCACAGTAGAATACTACAATAAAGAAGCAAAGACTCAGTGGAAAATCAAAGATGTGCTCAATAAAAACATTTGACAGCTTGCTTTAGCAAGTACGCCTGAAGAGGGATTTGAACCCTGGACCCTCAGATTAAAAGTCTGATGCTCTACTGACTGAGCTATCCAGGCTCTGAAAAAAAAAAGCTCTATTTAGCTCCTCTAAGTGTCTTAACATAAAATATGGAGGTAAAGAAACAAAGCTTTGGTGGAAAATCAAAAATGTGCCCAAAATCTGTTAAACAGACATAGAAGGGTTGTTTCTGCAATAACCAAAGATGTTCTCAAGCTGCTTCTCTACCCTCAGTTTTGCACAGTAGAACACGACAATAAAGAAGCAGAGACTCAGTGGAAAATCAAAGATGTGCTCAATAAAGACATTTGACAGCTTGCTTTAGCAAGTATGCCTGAACAGTGACTTGAACCCTGGACCCTCAGATTAAAAGTCTGATGTTCTACCGACTGAGCTAACCATGCTCGGAAACCTGTAGTTTTAGCTCTTCTAAGGGTCTCTACAAACAATATGGAGGTAAAGAAATAAAAGCTTTGGTAGAAAATCAAAAATGTGCTCAAAATGTGCTAAACAGACATAGAAGGGTTGTTTCCACAAAAACCAAAGACGTTCTCAAGCTGCTTCTAAAGCTTCAGATTTGCACAGTAGAAAACGGCACTGAAGAAGCAATGACTCAGTGGAAAATCAAAGATGTGCTCAATAAACATATTTGACAGCTTGCTTTAGCAACTACGCCTGAACCCTGGACCCTCAGATTAAAAGTCTGATGCTCTACCGACTGAGCTATCCAGGCTCTGAAAAATGCTCTTTTTAGCTCCTCTAAGCATCTCAACATAAAATATGGAGGTAAAGAAACAAAGCTTTGGTGGAAAATAAAAAAATGGGCCCAAAATCTGTTAAACAGACATAGAAGGGTTGTTTCCACAAAAACCAAAGATGTTCTCAAGCTGCTTCTATACCCTTGGTTTTGTACAGTAGAACATGGCACTGAAGATGCAAAGACTCAGTGGAAAATCAAAGATGTGCTCAATAAAGACATTTGACAGCTTGCTTTAGCAAGTACGCCTGAACAGTGACTTGAACCCTGGACCCTCAGATTAAAAGTCTGATGCTCTACCAACTGAGCTATCCAGGCTCGGAAACCTGTAGCTTTAGCTCTTCTAAGCGCCTCTACAAACAATATGGAGGTAAAGAAATAAAAGCTTTGGTGGAAAATCAAAAATGTGCCCAAAATCTGTTAAACAAACATAGAAGGGTTGTTTCCACAAAAACCAAAGATGTTCTCAAGCTGCTTCTATACCCTCAGTTTTGCACAGTAGAATACGACAATAAAGAAGCAAAGACTCAGTGGAAAATCAAAGATGTGCTCAATAAAGACATTTGACAGCTTGCTTTAGCAAGTACGCCTGAACAGTGACTTGAACTCTGGACCCTCAGATTAAAAGTCTGATGTTCTACCGACTGAGCTATCCAGGCTCGGAAACCTGTAGTTTTAGCTCTTCTAATGGTCTCTACAAACAATATGGAGGTAAAGAAATAAAAGCTTTTTGTGGAAAATCAATAATGTGCTCAAACTGTGCTAAACAGACATAGAAGGGTTGTTTCCACAAAAACCAAAGATGTTCTCAAGCTGCTTCTAAAGCCTCAGTTTTGCACAGTAGAAAACGGCACTGAAGAAGCAATGACTCAGTGGAAAATCAAAGATGTGCTCAATAAAGATATTTGACAGCTTGCTTTAGCAAGTACGCCTGAACCCTGGACCCTCAGATTAAAAGTCTGATGCTCTACGGACTGAGCTATCCAGGCTCGGAAAAATGCTCTTTTTAGCTCCTCTAAGGATCTCAACATAAAATATGGAGGTAAAGAAACAAAGCTTTGGTGGAAAATCAAAAATGGGCCCAAAATCTGTTAAACAGACATAGAAGGGTTGTTTACACAAAAACCAAAGATGTTCTCAAGCTGCTTCTATACCCTCAGTTTTGCACAGTAGAATACGACAATAAAGAAGCAAAGACCCAGTGGAAAATCAAAGATGTGCTCAGAATCTGCTAAACAGACATAGAAGGGTTGTTTCCACAAAAACCAAAGATTTTCTCAAGCTGCTTCTAAACCCTCAGTTTTGCACAGTAGAAAACGGCACTGAAGAAGCAAAGACTCAGTGGAAAATCAAAGATGTGCTCAATAAAGACATTTGACAGCTTGCTTTAGCAAGTACACCTGAACAGTGACTTGAACCCTGGACCCTCAGATTAAAAGTCTGATGCTCTACCGACTGAGGTATCCAGGCTCTGAAAAATGCTCTTTTTAGCTCCTCTAAGCGTCTTTACATAAAATATGGAGGTAAAGAAACAAAGCTTTGGTGGAAAATCAAAAATGTGCCCAAAATCTGTTAAACAAACATAGAAGGGTTGTTTCCACAAAAACCAAAGATGTTCTCAAGCTGCCTCTATACCCTCAGTTTTGCACAGTAGAAAACGGCACTGAAGAAGCAATGACTCATTGGAAAATCAAAGATGTGCTCAATAAAGATATTTGACAGCTTCCTTTAGCAAGTACGCCTGAACCCTGGACCCTCAGATTAAAAGTCTGATGCTCTACCGACTGAGCTATCCAGGCTCTGAAAAACGCTCTTTTTAGCTCCTCTAAGCATCTCAACATAAAATATGGAGGTAAAGAAACAAAACTTTGGTGGAAAATCAAAAATGTGCTCAAAATCGGCTAAACAGACATAGAAGGGTTGTTTCTGCAATAACCAAAGATGTTCTTAAGCTGCTTCTATACCCTTGGTTTTGTACAGTAGAACATGGCACTGAAGATGCAGAGACTCAGTGGAAAATCAAAGATGTGCTCAATAAAGACATTTGACAGCTTGCTTTAGCAAGTACGCCTGAACAGTGACTTGAACCCTGGACCCTCAGATTAAAAGTCTGATGCTCTACCAACTGAGCTATCCAGGCTCGGAAACCTGTAGTTTTAGCTCTTCTAAGCGTCTCTACAAAGACTATGGAGGTAAAGAAATAAAAGCTTTGGTGGAAAATCAAAAATGTGCCCAAAATCTGTTAAACAAACATAGAAGGGTTGTTTCCACAAAAACCAAAGATGTTCTCAAGCTGCTTCTAAACCCTCAGTTTTGCACAGTAGAATACTACAATAAAGAAGCAAAGACTCAGTGGAAAATCAAAGATGTGCTCAATAAAGACATTTGACAGCTTGCTTTAGCAAGCACGCCTGAACAGGGACTTGAACCCTGATGCTCTACCGACTGAACTATCCAGGCTCTGAACAATGCTCTTCTTAGCTCCTCTAAGCGTCTTAACATAAAATATGGAGGTAAAGAAACAAAGCTTTGGTGGAAAATCAAAAATGTGCTCAAAATCTGCTAAACAGACATAGAAGGGTTGTTTCTGCAATAAGCAAAGATGTTCTCAAGCTGCTTCTCTACCCTCAGTTTTGCACAGTAGAACACGACAATAAAGAAGCAGAGACTCAGTGGAAAATCAAAGATGTGCTCAATAAAGACATTTGACAGCTTGCTTTAGCAAGTATGCCTGAACAGTGACTTGAACCCTGGACCCTCAGATTAAAAGTCTGATGTTCTACCGACTGAGCTAACCATGCTCGGAAACCTGTAGTTTTAGCTCTTCTAAGGGTCTCTACAAACAATATGGAGGTAAAGAAATAAAAGCTTTGGTAGAAAATCAAAAATGTGCTCAAAATGTGCTAAACAGACATAGAAGGGTTGTTTCCACAAAAACCAAAGACGTTCTCAAGCTGCTTCTAAAGCTTCAGATTTGCACAGTAGAAAACGGCACTGAAGAAGCAATGACTCAGTGGAAAATCAAAGATGTGCTCAATAAACATATTTGACAGCTTGCTTTAGCAACTACGCCTGAACCCTGGACCCTCAGATTAAAAGTCTGATGCTCTACCGACTGAGCTATCCAGGCTCTGAAAAATGCTCTTTTTAGCTCCTCTAAGCATCTCAACATAAAATATGGAGGTAAAGAAACAAAGCTTTGGTGGAAAATAAAAAAATGGGCCCAAAATCTGTTAAACAGACATAGAAGGGTTGTTTCCACAAAAACCAAAGATGTTCTCAAGCTGCTTCTATACCCTTGGTTTTGTACAGTAGAACATGGCACTGAAGATGCAAAGACTCAGTGGAAAATCAAAGATGTGCTCAATAAAGACATTTGACAGCTTGCTTTAGCAAGTACGCCTGAACAGTGACTTGAACCCTGGACCCTCAGATAAAAAGTCTGATGCTCTACCAACTGAGCTATCCAGGCTCGGAAACCTGTAGCTTTAGCTCTTCTAAGCGCCTCTACAAACAATATGGAGGTAAAGAAATAAAAGCTTTGGTGGAAAATCAAAAATGTGCCCAAAATCTGTTAAACAAACATAGAAGGGTTGTTTCCACAAAAACCAAAGATGTTCTCAAGCTGCTTCTATACCCTCAGTTTTGCACAGTAGAATACGACAATAAAGAAGCAAAGACTCAGTGGAAAATCAAAGATGTGCTCAATAAAGACATTTGACAGCTTGCTTTAGCAAGTACACCTGAACAGTGACTTGAACTCTGGACCCTCAGATTAAAAGTCTGTTGTTCTACCGACTGAGCTATCCAGGCTCGGAAACCTGTAGTTTTAGCTCTTCTAATGGTCTCTACAAACAATATGGAGGTAAAGAAATAAAAGCTTTGGTGGAAAATCAAAAATGTGCTCAAACTGTGCTAAACAGACATGGAAGGGTTGTTTCCACGAAAACCAAAGATGTTCTCAAGCTGCTTCTAAAGCCTCAGTTTTGCACAGTAGAAAACGGCACTGAAGAAGCAATGACTCAGTGGAAAATCAAAGATGTGCTCAATAAAGATATTTGACAGCTTGCTTTTGCAAGTACGCCTGAACCCTGGACCCTCAGATTAAAAGTCTGATGCTCTACGGACTGAGCTATCCAGGCTCTGAAAAATGCTCTTTTTAGCTCCTCTAAGCATCTCAACATAAAATATGGAGGTAAAGAAACAAAGCTTTGGTGGAAAATCAAAAATGGGCCCAAAATCTGTTAAACAGACATAGAAGGGTTGTTTCCACAAAAACCAAAGATGTTCTCAAGCTGCTTCTATACCCTCAGTTTTGCACAGTAGAACACGACGATAAAGAAGAAAAGACTCAGTGGAAAATCAAAGATGTGCTCAATAAAGACATTTGACAGCTTGCTTTAGCAAGTATGCCTGAACAGTGACTTGAACCCTGGACCCTCAGATTAAAAGTCTGATGTTCTACCGACTGAGCTAACCATGCTCGGAAACCTGTAGTTTTAGCTCTTCTAAGGGTCTCTACAAACAATATGGAGGTAAAGAAATAAAAGCTTTGGTAGAAAATCAAAAATGTGCTCAAAATGTGCTAAACAGACATAGAAGGGTTGTTTCCACAAAAACCAAAGACGTTCTCAAGCTGCTTCTAAAGCTTCAGATTTGCACAGTAGAAAACGGCACTGAAGAAGCAATGACTCAGTGGAAAATCAAAGATGTGCTCAATAAACATATTTGACAGCTTGCTTTAGCAACTACGCCTGAACCCTGGACCCTCAGATTAAAAGTCTGATGCTCTACCGACTGAGCTATCCAGGCTCTGAAAAATGCTCTTTTTAGCTCCTCTAAGCATCTCAACATAAAATATGGAGGTAAAGAAACAAAGCTTGGTGGAAAATAAAAAATGGGCCCAAAATCTGTTAAACAGACATAGAAGGGTTGTTTCCACAAAAACCAAAGATGTTCTCAAGCTGCTTCTATACCCTTGGTTTTGTACAGTAGAACATGGCACTGAAGATGCAAAGACTCAGTGGAAAATCAAAGATGTGCTCAATAAAGACATTTGACAGCTTGCTTTAGCAAGTACGCCTGAACAGTGACTTGAACCCTGGACCCTCAGATTAAAAGTCTGATGCTCTACCAACTGAGCTATCCAGGCTCGGAAACCTGTAGCTTTAGCTCCTCTAAGCGCCTCTACAAACAATATGGAGGTAAAGAAATAAAAGCTTTGGTGGAAAATCAAAAATGTGCCCAAAATCTGTTAAACAAACATAGAAGGGTTGTTTCCACAAAAACCAAAGATGTTCTCAAGCTGCTTCTATACCCTCAGTTTTGCACAGTAGAATACGACAATAAAGAAGCAAAGACTCAGTGGAAAATCAAAGATGTGCTCAATAAAGACATTTGACAGCTTGCTTTAGCAAGTACGCCTGAACAGTGACTTGAACTCTGGACCCTCAGATTAAAAGTCTGATGTTCTACCGACTGAGCTATCCAGGCTCGGAAACCTGTAGTTTTAGCTCTTCTAATGGTCTCTACAAACAATATGGAGGTAAAGAAATAAAAGCTTTGGTGGAAAATCAAAAATGTGCTCAAACTGTGCTAAACAGACATAGAAGGGTTGTTTCCACAAAAACCAAAGATGTTCTCAAGCTGCTTCTAAAGCCTCAGTTTTGCACAGTAGAAAACGGCACTGAAGAAGCAATGACTCAGTGGAAAATCAAAGATGTGTTCAGTAAAGATATTTGACAGCTTGCTTTAGCAAGTACGCCTGAACCCTGGACCCTCAGATTAAAAGTCTGATGCTCTACGGACTGAGCTATCCAGGCTCGGAAAAATGCTCTTTTTAGCTCCTCTAAGGATCTCAACATAAAATATGGAGGTAAAGAAACAAAGCTTTGGTGGAAAATCAAAAATGGGCCCAAAATCTGTTAAACAGACATAGAAGGGTTGTTTACACAAAAACCAAAGATGTTCTCAAGCTGCTTCTATACCCTCAGTTTTGCACAGTAGAATACGACAATAAAGAAGCAAAGACCCAGTGGAAAATCAAAGATGTGCTCAGAATCTGCTAAACAGACATAGAAGGGTTGTTTCCACAAAAACCAAAGATTTTCTCAAGCTGCTTCTAAACCCTCAGTTTTGCACAGTAGAAAACGGCACTGAAGAAGCAAAGACTCAGTGGAAAATCAAAGATGTGCTCAATAAAGACATTTGACAGCTTGCTTTAGCAAGTACGCCTGAACAGTGACTTGAACCCTGGACCCTCAGATTAAAAGTCTGATGCTCTACCGACTGAGTTATCCAGGCTCTGAAAAATGCTCTTTTTAGCTCCTCTAAGCATCTCAACATAAAATATGGAGGTAAAGAAACAAAGCTTTGGTGGAAAATAAAAAATGGGCCCAAAATCTGTTAAACAGACATAGAAGGGTTGTTTCCACAAAAACCAAAGATGTTCTCAAGCTGCTTCTATACCCTTGGTTTTGTACAGTAGAACATGGCACTGAAGATGCAAAGACTCAGTGGAAAATCAAAGATGTGCTCAATAAAGACATTTGACAGCTTGCTTTAGCAAGTACGCCTGAACAGTGACTTGAACCCTGGACCCTCAGATTAAAAGTCTGATGCTCTACCAACTGAGCTATCCAGGCTCGGAAACCTGTAGCTTTAGCTCCTCTAAGCGCCTCTACAAACAATATGGAGGTAAAGAAATAAAAGCTTTGGTGGAAAATCAAAAATGTGCCCAAAATCTGTTAAACAAACATAGAAGGGTTGTTTCCACAAAAACCAAAGATGTTCTCAAGCTGCTTCTATACCCTCAGTTTTGCACAGTAGAATACGACAATAAAGAAGCAAAGACTCAGTGGAAAATCAAAGATGTGCTCAATAAAGACATTTGACAGCTTGCTTTAGCAAGTACGCCTGAACAGTGACTTGAACTCTGGACCCTCAGATTAAAAGTCTGATGTTCTACCGACTGAGCTATCCAGGCTCGGAAACCTGCAGTTTTAGCTCTTCTAATGGTCTCTACAAACAATATGGAGGTAAAGAAATAAAAGCTTTGGTGGAAAATCAAAAATGTGCTCAAACTGTGCTAAACAGACATAGAAGGGTTGTTTCCACAAAAACCAAAGATGTTCTCAAGCTGCTTCTAAAGCCTCAGTTTTGCACAGTAGAAAACGGCACTGAAGAAGCAATGACTCAGTGGAAAATCAAAGATGTGCTCAGTAAAGATATTTGACAGCTTGCTTTAGCAAGTACGCCTGAACCCTGGACCCTCAGATTAAAAGTCTGATGCTCTACGGACTGAGCTATCCAGGCTCGGAAAAATGCTCTTTTTAGCTCCTCTAAGGATCTCAACATAAAATATGGAGGTAAAGAAACAAAGCTTTGGTGGAAAATCAAAAATGGGCCCAAAATCTGTTAAACAGACATAGAAGGGTTGTTTACACAAAAACCAAAGATGTTCTCAAGCTGCTTCTATACCCTCAGTTTTGCACAGTAGAATACGACAATAAAGAAGCAAAGACCCAGTGGAAAATCAAAGATGTGCTCGGAATCTGCTAAACAGACATAGAAGGGTTGTTTCCACAAAAACCAAAGATTTTCTCAAGCTGCTTCTAAACCCTCAGTTTTGCACAGTAGAAAACGGCACTGAAGAAGCAAAGACTCAGTGGAAAATCAAAGATGTGCTCAATAAAGACATTTGACAGCTTGCTTTAGCAAGTACGCCTGAACAGTGACTTGAACCCTGGACCCTCAGATTAAAAGTCTGATGCTCTACTGACTGAGCTGTCCAGGCTGTGAAAAATGCTCTTTTTAGCTCCTCTAAGCATCTCAACATAAAATATGGAGGTAAAGAAACAAAGCTTTGGTGGAAAATCAAAAATGTGCTCAAAATCGGCTAAACAGACATAGAAGGGTTGTTTCTGCAATAACCAAAGATGTTCTTAAGCTGCTTCTATACCCTTGGTTTTGTACAGTAGAACATGGCACTGAAGATGCAAAGACTCAGTGGAAAATCAAAGATGTGCTCAATAAAGACATTTGACAGCTTGCTTTAGCAAGCACACCTGAACGGGGACTTGAACCCTGGACCCTCAGATTAAAAGACTGATGCTCTACCAACTGAGGTATCCAAGCTCGGAAAAATGCTATTTTTAGCTCCTCTAAGCATCTCAACCTAAAAAATGGCGGTAAAGAAACAAAGCTTTGGTGGAAAATCAAAAATGTGCCCAAAATCTGTTAAACAGACATAGAAGTGTTGTTTCCACAACAACCAAAGATGTTCTCAAGCTGCTTCTAAACCCTCAGTTTTGCACAGTAGAAAACGGCACTGAAGAAGCAAAGACTCAGTGGAAAATCAAAGATGTGCTCAATAAAGACATTTGACAGCTTGCTTTAGCAAGTACGCCTGAACAGTGACTTGAACTCTGGACCCTCAGATTAAAAGTCTGATGCTCTACCAACTGAGCTATCCAGGCTCGGAAACCTGTAGTTTTAGCTCTTCTAAGCGTCTCTACAAAGAATATGGAGGTAAAGAAATAAAAGCTTTGGTGGAAAATCAAAAATGTGCCCAAAATCTGTTAAACAAACATAGAAGGGTTGTTTCCACAAAAACCAAAGATGTTCTCAAGCTGCTTCTAAACCCTCAGTTTTGCACAGTAGAATACTACAATAAAGAAGCAAAGACTCAGTGGAAAATCAAAGATGTGCTCAATAAAGACATTTGACAGCTTGCTTTAGCAAGTATGCCTGAACAGGGATTTGAACCCTGGACCCTCAGCTTAAAAGTCTGATGCTCTACTGACTGAGCTATCCAGGCTCTGAAAAAAAAAGCTCTATTTAGCTCCTCTAAGTGTCTTAACATAAAATATGGAGGTAAAGAAACAAAGCTTTGGTGGAAAATCAAAAATGTGCCCAAAATCTGTTAAACAGACATAGAAGGGTTGTTTCTGCAATAACCAAAGATGTTCTCAAGCTGCTTCTCTACCCTCAGTTTTGCACAGTAGAACACGACAATAAAGAAGCAGAGACTCAGTGGAAAATCAAAGATGTGCTCAATAAAGACATTTGACAGCTTGCTTTAGCAAGTATGCCTGAACAGTGACTTGAACCCTGGACCCTCAGATTAAAAGTCTGATGTTCTACCGACTGAGCTAACCATGCTCGGAAACCTGTAGTTTTAGCTCTTCTAAGGGTCTCTACAAACAATATGGAGGTAAAGAAATAAAAGCTTTGGTAGAAAATCAAAAATGTGCTCAAAATGTGCTAAACAGACATAGAAGGGTTGTTTCCACAAAAACCAAAGACGTTCTCAAGCTGCTTCTAAAGCTTCAGATTTGCACAGTAGAAAACGGCACTGAAGAAGCAATGACTCAGTGGAAAATCAAAGATGTGCTCAATAAACATATTTGACAGCTTGCTTTAGCAACTACGCCTGAACCCTGGACCCTCAGATTAAAAGTCTGATGCTCTACCGACTGAGCTATCCAGGCTCTGAAAAATGCTCTTTTTAGCTCCTCTAAGCATCTCAACATAAAATATGGAGGTAAAGAAACAAAGCTTTGGTGGAAAATCAAAAATGGGCCCAAAATCTGTTAAACAGACATAGAAGGGTTGTTTACACAAAAACCAAAGATGTTCTCAAGCTGCTTCTATACCCTCAGTTTTGCACAGTAGAATACGACAATAAAGAAGCAAAGACCCAGTGGAAAATCAAAGATGTGCTCAGAATCTGCTAAACAGACATAGAAGGGTTGTTTCCACAAAAACCAAAGATTTTCTCAAGCTGCTTCTAAACCCTCAGTTTTGCACAGTAGAAAACGGCACTGAAGAAGCAAAGACTCAGTGGAAAATCAAAGATGTGCTCAATAAAGACATTTGACAGCTTGCTTTAGCAAGTACGCCTGAACAGTGACTTGAACCCTGGACCCTCAGATTAAAAGTCTGATGCTCTACCGACTGAGTTATCCAGGCTCTGAAAAATGCTCTTTTTAGCTCCTCTAAGCATCTCAACATAAAATATGGAGGTAAAGAAACAAAGCTTTGGTGGAAAATAAAAAATGGGCCCAAAATCTGTTAAACAGACATAGAAGGGTTGTTTCCACAAAAACCAAAGATGTTCTCAAGCTGCTTCTATACCCTTGGTTTTGTACAGTAGAACATGGCACTGAAGATGCAAAGACTCAGTGGAAAATCAAAGATGTGCTCAATAAAGACATTTGACAGCTTGCTTTAGCAAGTACGCCTGAACAGTGACTTGAACCCTGGACCCTCAGATTAAAAGTCTGATGCTCTACCAACTGAGCTATCCAGGCTCGGAAACCTGTAGCTTTAGCTCCTCTAAGCGCCTCTACAAACAATATGGAGGTAAAGAAATAAAAGCTTTGGTGGAAAATCAAAAATGTGCCCAAAATCTGTTAAACAAACATAGAAGGGTTGTTTCCACAAAAACCAAAGATGTTCTCAAGCTGCTTCTATACCCTCAGTTTTGCACAGTAGAATACGACAATAAAGAAGCAAAGACTCAGTGGAAAATCAAAGATGTGCTCAATAAAGACATTTGACAGCTTGCTTTAGCAAGTACGCCTGAACAGTGACTTGAACTCTGGACCCTCAGATTAAAAGTCTGATGTTCTACCGACTGAGCTATCCAGGCTCGGAAACCTGCAGTTTTAGCTCTTCTAATGGTCTCTACAAACAATATGGAGGTAAAGAAATAAAAGCTTTGGTGGAAAATCAAAAATGTGCTCAAACTGTGCTAAACAGACATAGAAGGGTTGTTTCCACAAAAACCAAAGATGTTCTCAAGCTGCTTCTAAAGCCTCAGTTTTGCACAGTAGAAAACGGCACTGAAGAAGCAATGACTCAGTGGAAAATCAAAGATGTGCTCAGTAAAGATATTTGACAGCTTGCTTTAGCAAGTACGCCTGAACCCTGGACCCTCAGATTAAAAGTCTGATGCTCTACGGACTGAGCTATCCAGGCTCGGAAAAATGCTCTTTTTAGCTCCTCTAAGGATCTCAACATAAAATATGGAGGTAAAGAAACAAAGCTTTGGTGGAAAATCAAAAATGGGCCCAAAATCTGTTAAACAGACATAGAAGGGTTGTTTACACAAAAACCAAAGATGTTCTCAAGCTGCTTCTATACCCTCAGTTTTGCACAGTAGAATACGACAATAAAGAAGCAAAGACCCAGTGGAAAATCAAAGATGTGCTCGGAATCTGCTAAACAGACATAGAAGGGTTGTTTCCACAAAAACCAAAGATTTTCTCAAGCTGCTTCTAAACCCTCAGTTTTGCACAGTAGAAAACGGCACTGAAGAAGCAAAGACTCAGTGGAAAATCAAAGATGTGCTCAATAAAGACATTTGACAGCTTGCTTTAGCAAGTACGCCTGAACAGTGACTTGAACCCTGGACCCTCAGATTAAAAGTCTGATGCTCTACTGACTGAGCTGTCCAGGCTGTGAAAAATGCTCTTTTTAGCTCCTCTAAGCATCTCAACATAAAATATGGAGGTAAAGAAACAAAGCTTTGGTGGAAAATCAAAAATGTGCTCAAAATCGGCTAAACAGACATAGAAGGGTTGTTTCTGCAATAACCAAAGATGTTCTTAAGCTGCTTCTATACCCTTGGTTTTGTACAGTAGAACATGGCACTGAAGATGCAAAGACTCAGTGGAAAATCAAAGATGTGCTCAATAAAGACATTTGACAGCTTGCTTTAGCAAGCACACCTGAACGGGGACTTGAACCCTGGACCCTCAGATTAAAAGACTGATGCTCTACCAACTGAGGTATCCAAGCTCGGAAAAATGCTATTTTTAGCTCCTCTAAGCATCTCAACCTAAAAAATGGCGGTAAAGAAACAAAGCTTTGGTGGAAAATCAAAAATGTGCCCAAAATCTGTTAAACAGACATAGAAGTGTTGTTTCCACAACAACCAAAGATGTTCTCAAGCTGCTTCTAAACCCTCAGTTTTGCACAGTAGAAAACGGCACTGAAGAAGCAAAGACTCAGTGGAAAATCAAAGATGTGCTCAATAAAGACATTTGACAGCTTGCTTTAGCAAGTACGCCTGAACAGTGACTTGAACTCTGGACCCTCAGATTAAAAGTCTGATGCTCTACCAACTGAGCTATCCAGGCTCGGAAACCTGTAGTTTTAGCTCTTCTAAGCGTCTCTACAAAGAATATGGAGGTAAAGAAATAAAAGCTTTGGTGGAAAATCAAAAATGTGCCCAAAATCTGTTAAACAAACATAGAAGGGTTGTTTCCACAAAAACCAAAGATGTTCTCAAGCTGCTTCTAAACCCTCAGTTTTGCACAGTAGAATACTACAATAAAGAAGCAAAGACTCAGTGGAAAATCAAAGATGTGCTCAATAAAGACATTTGACAGCTTGCTTTAGCAAGTATGCCTGAACAGGGATTTGAACCCTGGACCCTCAGCTTAAAAGTCTGATGCTCTACTGACTGAGCTATCCAGGCTCTGAAAAAAAAAGCTCTATTTAGCTCCTCTAAGTGTCTTAACATAAAATATGGAGGTAAAGAAACAAAGCTTTGGTGGAAAATCAAAAATGTGCCCAAAATCTGTTAAACAGACATAGAAGGGTTGTTTCTGCAATAACCAAAGATGTTCTCAAGCTGCTTCTCTACCCTCAGTTTTGCACAGTAGAACACGACAATAAAGAAGCAGAGACTCAGTGGAAAATCAAAGATGTGCTCAATAAAGACATTTGACAGCTTGCTTTAGCAAGTATGCCTGAACAGTGACTTGAACCCTGGACCCTCAGATTAAAAGTCTGATGTTCTACCGACTGAGCTAACCATGCTCGGAAACCTGTAGTTTTAGCTCTTCTAAGGGTCTCTACAAACAATATGGAGGTAAAGAAATAAAAGCTTTGGTAGAAAATCAAAAATGTGCTCAAAATGTGCTAAACAGACATAGAAGGGTTGTTTCCACAAAAACCAAAGACGTTCTCAAGCTGCTTCTAAAGCTTCAGATTTGCACAGTAGAAAACGGCACTGAAGAAGCAATGACTCAGTGGAAAATCAAAGATGTGCTCAATAAACATATTTGACAGCTTGCTTTAGCAACTACGCCTGAACCCTGGACCCTCAGATTAAAAGTCTGATGCTCTACCGACTGAGCTATCCAGGCTCTGAAAAATGCTCTTTTTAGCTCCTCTAAGCATCTCAACATAAAATATGGAGGTAAAGAAACAAAGCTTTGGTGGAAAATAAAAAATGGGCCCAAAATCTGTTAAACAGACATAGAAGGGTTGTTTCCACAAAAACCAAAGATGTTCTCAAGCTGCTTCTATACCCTTGGTTTTGTACAGTAGAACATGGCACTGAAGATGCAAAGACTCAGTGGAAAATCAAAGATGTGCTCAATAAAGAGATTTGACAGCTTGCTTTAGCAAGTACGCCTGAACAGTGACTTGAACCCTGGACCCTCAGATTAAAAGTCTGATGCTCTAACAACTGAGCTATCCAGGCTTGGAAACCCGTAGCTTTAGCTCTTCTAAGCGCCTCTACAAACAATATGGAGGTAAAGAAATAAAAGCTTTGGTGGAAAATCAAAAATGTGCCCAAAATCTGTTAAACAAACATAGAAGGGTTGTTTCCACAAAAACCAAAGATGTTCTCAAGCTGCTTCTATACCCTCAGTTTTGCACAGTAGAATACGACAATAAAGAAGCAAAGACTCAGTGGAAAATCAAAGATGTGCTCAATAAAGACATTTGACAGCTTGCTTTAGCAAGTACGCCTGAACAGTGACTTGAACTCTGGACCCTCAGATTAAAAGTCTGATGTTCTACCGACTGAGCTATCCAGGCTCGGAAACCTGTAGTTTTAGCTCTTCTAATGGTCTCTACAAACAATATGGAGGTAAAGAAATAAAAGCTTTGGTGGAAAATCAAAAATGTGCTCAAACTGTGCTAAACAGACATAGAAGGGTTGTTTCCACAAAAACCAAAGATGTTCTCAAGCTGCTTCTAAAGCCTCAGTTTTGCACAGTAGAAAACGGCACTGAAGAAGCAATGACTCAGTGGAAAATCAAAGATGTGCTCAATAAAGATATTTGACAGCTTGCTTTAGCAAGTACGCCTGAACCCTGGACCCTCAGATTAAAAGTCTGATGCTCTACGGACTGAGCTATCCAGGCTCGGAAAAATGCTCTTTTTAGCTCCTCTAAGGATCTCAACATAAAATATGGAGGTAAAGAAACAAAGCTTTGGTGGAAAATCAAAAATGGGCCCAAAATCTGTTAAACAGACATAGAAGGGTTGTTTACACAAAAACCAAAGATGTTCTCAAGCTGCTTCTATACCCTCAGTTTTGCACAGTAGAATACGACAATAAAGAAGCAAAGACCCAGTGGAAAATCAAAGATGTGCTCAGAATCTGCTAAACAGACATAGAAGGGTTGTTTCCACAAAAACCAAAGATTTTCTCAAGCTGCTTCTAAACCCTCAGTTTTGCACAGTAGAAAACGGCACTGAAGAAGCAAAGACTCAGTGGAAAATCAAAGATGTGCTCAATAAAGACATTTGACAGCTTGCTTTAGCAAGTACGCCTGAACAGTGACTTGAACCCTGGACCCTCAGATTAAAAGTCTGATGCTCTACCGACTGAGGTATCCAGGCTCTGAAAAATGCTCTTTTTAGCTCCTCTAAGCGTCTTTACATAAAATATGGAGGTAAAGAAACAAAGCTTTGGTGGAAAATCAAAAATGTGCCCAAAATCTGTTAAACAAACATAGAAGGGTTGTTTCCACAAAAACCAAAGATGTTCTCAAGCTGCCTCTCTACCCTCAGTTTTGCACAGTAGAAAACGGCACTGAAGAAGCAATGACTCATTGGAAAATCAAAGATGTGCTCAATAAAGATATTTGACAGCTTCCTTTAGCAAGTACGCCTGAACCCTGGACCCTCAGATTAAAAGTCTGATGCTCTACCGACTGAGCTATCCAGGCTCTGAAAAATGCTCTTTTTAGCTCCTCTAAGCATCTCAACATAAAATATGGAGGTAAAGAAACAAAGCTTTGGTGGAAAATCAAAAATGTGCTCAAAATCGGCTAAACAGACATAGAAGGGTTGTTTCTGCAATAACCAAAGATGTTCTTAAGCTGCTTCTATACCCTTGGTTTTGTACAGTAGAACATGGCACTGAAGATGCAAAGACTCAGTGGAAAATCAAAGATGTGCTCAATAAAGACATTTGACAGCTTGCTTTAGCAAGCACACCTGAACGGGGACTTGAACCCTGGACCCTCAGATTAAAAGACTGATGCTCTACCAACTGAGCTATCCAGGCTCGGAAAAATGCTATTTTTAGCTCCTCTAAGCATCTCAACATAAAAAATGGAGGTAAAGAAACAAAGCTTTGGTGGAAAATCAAAAATGTGCCCAAAATCTGTTAAACAGACATAGAAGGGTTGTTTCCACAAAAACCAAAGATGTTCTCAAGCTGCTTCTAAACCCTCAGTTTTGCACAGTAGAAAACGGCACTGAAGAAGCAAAGACTCAGTGGAAAATCAAAGATGTGCTCAATAAAGACATTTGACAGCTTGCTTTAGCAAGTACGCCTGAACAGTGACTTGAACTCTGGACCCTCAGATTAAAAGTCTGATGCTCTACCAACTGAGCTATCCAGGCTCAGAAACCTGTAGTTTTAGCTCTTCTAAGCGTCTCTACAAAGAATATGGAGGTAAAGAAATAAAAGCTTTGGTGGAAAATCAAAAATGTGCCCAAAATCTGTTAAACAAACATAGAAGGGTTGTTTCCACAAAAACCAAAGATGTTCTCAAGCTGCTTCTAAACCCTCAGTTTTGCACAGTAGAATACTACAATAAAGAAGCAAAGACTCAGTGGAAAATCAAAGATGTGCTCAATAAAGACATTTGACAGCTTGCTTTAGCAAGTACGCCTGAACAGGGATTTGAACCCTGGACCCTCAGATTAAAAGTCTGATGCTCTACCGACTGAGCTATCCAGGCTCTGAAAAAAAAAAAGCTCTATTTAGCTCCTCTAAGTGTCTTAACATAAAATATGGAGGTAAAGAAACAAAGCTTTGGTGGAAAATCAAAAATGTGCCCAAAATCTGTTAAACAGACATAGAAGGGTTGTTTCTGCAATAAGCAAAGATGTTCTCAAGCTGCTTCTCTACCCTCAGTTTTGCACAGTAGAACACGACAATAAAGAAGCAGAGACTCAGTGGAAAATCAAAGATGTGCTCAATAAAGACATTTGACAGCTTGCTTTAGCAAGTATGCCTGAACAGTGACTTGAACCCTGGACCCTCAGATTAAAAGTCTGATGTTCTACCGACTGAGCTAACCATGCTCGGAAACCTGTAGTTTTAGCTCTTCTAAGGGTCTCTACAAACAATATGGAGGTAAAGAAATAAAAGCTTTGGTAGAAAATCAAAAATGTGCTCAAAATGTGCTAAACAGACATAGAAGGGTTGTTTCCACAAAAACCAAAGACGTTCTCAAGCTGCTTCTAAAGCTTCAGATTTGCACAGTAGAAAACGGCACTGAAGAAGCAATGACTCAGTGGAAAATCAAAGATGTGCTCAATAAACATATTTGACAGCTTGCTTTAGCAACTACGCCTGAACCCTGGACCCTCAGATTAAAAGTCTGATGCTCTACCGACTGAGCTATCCAGGCTCTGAAAAATGCTCTTTTTAGCTCCTCTAAGCATCTCAACATAAAATATGGAGGTAAAGAAACAAAGCTTTGGTGGAAAATAAAAAATGGGCCCAAAATCTGTTAAACAGACATAGAAGGGTTGTTTCCACAAAAACCAAAGATGTTCTCAAGCTGCTTCTATACCCTTGGTTTTGTACAGTAGAACATGGCACTGAAGATGCAAAGACTCAGTGGAAAATCAAAGATGTGCTCAATAAAGACATTTGACAGCTTGCTTTAGCAAGTACGCCTGAACAGTGACTTGAACCCTGGACCCTCAGATTAAAAGTCTGATACTCTACCAACTGAGCTATCCAGGCTCGGAAACCTGTAGCTTTAGCTCTTCTAAGCGCCTCTACAAACAATATGGAGGTAAAGAAATAAAAGCTTTGGTGGAAAATCAAAAATGTGCCCAAAATCTGTTAAACAAACATAGAAGGGTTGTTTCCACAAAAACCAAATATGTTCTCAAGCTGCTTCTATACCCTCAGTTTTGCACAGTAGAATACGACAATAAAGAAGCAAAGACTCAGTGGAAAATCAAAGATGTGCTCAATAAAGACATTTGACAGCTTGCTTTAGCAAGTACGCCTGAACAGTGACTTGAACTCTGGACCCTCAGATTAAAAGTCTGTTGTTCTACCGACTGAGCTATCCAGGCTCGGAAACCTGTAGTTTTAGCTCTTCTAATGGTCTCTACAAACAATATGGAGGTAAAGAAATAAAAGCTTTGGTGGAAAATCAAAAATGTGCTCAAACTGTGCTAAACAGACATAGAAGGGTTGTTTCCACGAAAACCAAAGATGTTCTCAAGCTGCTTCTAAAGCCTCAGTTTTGCACAGTAGAAAACGGCACTGAAGAAGCAATGACTCAGTGGAAAATCAAAGATGTGCTCAATAAAGATATTTGACAGCTTGCTTTTGCAAGTACGCCTGAACCCTGGACCCTCAGATTAAAAGTCTGATGCTCTACGGACTGAGCTATCCAGGCTCTGAAAAATGCTCTTTTTAGCTCCTCTAAGCATCTCAACATAAAATATGGAGGTAAAGAAACAAAGCTTTGGTGGAAAATCAAAAATGGGCCCAAAATCTGTTAAACAGACATAGAAGGGTTGTTTCCACAAAAACCAAAGATGTTCTCAAGCTGCTTCTATACCCTCAGTTTTGCACAGTAGAACACGACAATAAAGAAGCAAAGACTCAGTGGAAAATCAAAGATGTGCTCAATAAAGACATTTGACAGCTTGCTTTAGCAAGTATGCCTGAACAGTGACTTGAACCCTGGACCCTCAGATTAAAAGTCTGATGTTCTACCGACTGAGCTAACCATGCTCAGAAACCTGTAGTTTTAGCTCTTCTAAGGGTCTCTACAAACAATATAGAGGTAAAGAAATAAAAGCTTTGGTAGAAAATCAAAAATGTGCTCAAAATGTGCTAAACAGACATAGAAGGGTTGTTTCCACAAAAACCAAAGACGTTCTCAAGCTGCTTCTAAACCCTCAGTTTTGCACAGTAGAAAACGGCACTGAAGAAGCAAAGACTCAGTGGAAAATCAAAGATGTGCTCAATAAAGACATTTGACAGCTTGCTTTAGCAAGTACGCCTGAACAGTGACTTGAACTCTGGACCCTCAGATTAAAAGTCTGATGCTCTACCAACTGAGCTATCCAGGCTCGGAAACCTGTAGTTTTAGCTCTTCTAAGCGTCTCTACAAAGAATATGGAGGTAAAGAAATAAAAGCTTTGGTGGAAAATCAAAAATGTGCCCAAAATCTGTTAAACAAACATAGAAGGGTTGTTTCCACAAAAACCAAAGATGTTCTCAAGCTGCTTCTAAACCCTCAGTTTTGCACAGTAGAATACTACAATAAAGAAGCAAAGACTCAGTGGAAAATCAAAGATGTGCTCAATAAAGACATTTGACAGCTTGCTTTAGCAAGTACGCCTGAACAGGGATTTGAACCCTGGACCCTCAGATTAAAAGTCTGATGCTCTACCGACTGAGCTATCCAGGCTCTGAAAAAAAAAAGCTCTATTTAGCTCCTCTAAGTGTCTTAACATAAAATATGGAGGTAAAGAAACAAAAGCTTTGGTGGAAAATCAAAAATGTGCCCAAAATCTGTTAAACAGACATAGAAGGGTTGTTTCTGCAATAACCAAAGATGTTCTCAAGCTGCTTCTCTACCCTCAGTTTTGCACAGTAGAACACGACAATAAAGAAGCAGAGACTCAGTGGAAAATCAAAGATGTGCTCAATAAAGACATTTGACAGCTTGCTTTAGCAAGTATGCCTGAACAGTGACTTGAACCCTGGACCCTCAGATTAAAAGTCTGATGTTCTACCGACTGAGCTAACCATGCTCGGAAACCTGTAGTTTTAGCTCTTCTAAGGGTCTCTACAAACAATATGGAGGTAAAGAAATAAAAGCTTTGGTAGAAAATCAAAAATGTGCTCAAAATGTGCTAAACAGACATAGAAGGGTTGTTTCCACAAAAACCAAAGACGTTCTCAAGCTGCTTCTAAAGCTTCAGATTTGCACAGTAGAAAACGGCACTGAAGAAGCAATGACTCAGTGGAAAATCAAAGATGTGCTCAATAAAGATATTTGACAGCTTGCTTTTGCAAGTACGCCTGAACCCTGGACCCTCAGATTAAAAGTCTGATGCTCTACGGACTGAGCTATCCAGGCTCTGAAAAATGCTCTTTTTAGCTCCTCTAAGCATCTCAACATAAAATATGGAGGTAAAGAAACAAAGCTTTGGTGGAAAATCAAAAATGGGCCCAAAATCTGTTAAACAGACATAGAAGGGTTGTTTCCACAAAAACCAAAGATGTTCTCAAGCTGCTTCTATACCCTCAGTTTTGCACAGTAGAACACGACAATAAAGAAGCAAAGACTCAGTGGAAAATCAAAGATGTGCTCAATAAAGACATTTGACAGCTTGCTTTAGCAAGTATGCCTGAACAGTGACTTGAACCCTGGACCCTCAGATTAAAAGTCTGATGTTCTACCGACTGAGCTAACCATGCTCAGAAACCTGTAGTTTTAGCTCTTCTAAGGGTCTCTACAAACAATATAGAGGTAAAGAAATAAAAGCTTTGGTAGAAAATCAAAAATGTGCTCAAAATGTGCTAAACAGACATAGAAGGGTTGTTTCCACAAAAACCAAAGACGTTCTCAAGCTGCTTCTAAACCCTCAGTTTTGCACAGTAGAAAACGGCACTGAAGAAGCAAAGACTCAGTGGAAAATCAAAGATGTGCTCAATAAAGACATTTGACAGCTTGCTTTAGCAAGTACGCCTGAACAGTGACTTGAACTCTGGACCCTCAGATTAAAAGTCTGATGCTCTACCAACTGAGCTATCCAGGCTCGGAAACCTGTAGTTTTAGCTCTTCTAAGCGTCTCTACAAAGAATATGGAGGTAAAGAAATAAAAGCTTTGGTGGAAAATCAAAAATGTGCCCAAAATCTGTTAAACAAACATAGAAGGGTTGTTTCCACAAAAACCAAAGATGTTCTCAAGCTGCTTCTAAACCCTCAGTTTTGCACAGTAGAATACTACAATAAAGAAGCAAAGACTCAGTGGAAAATCAAAGATGTGCTCAATAAAGACATTTGACAGCTTGCTTTAGCAAGTACGCCTGAACAGGGATTTGAACCCTGGACCCTCAGATTAAAAGTCTGATGCTCTACCGACTGAGCTATCCAGGCTCTGAAAAAAAAAAGCTCTATTTAGCTCCTCTAAGTGTCTTAACATAAAATATGGAGGTAAAGAAACAAAAGCTTTGGTGGAAAATCAAAAATGTGCCCAAAATCTGTTAAACAGACATAGAAGGGTTGTTTCTGCAATAACCAAAGATGTTCTCAAGCTGCTTCTCTACCCTCAGTTTTGCACAGTAGAACACGACAATAAAGAAGCAGAGACTCAGTGGAAAATCAAAGATGTGCTCAATAAAGACATTTGACAGCTTGCTTTAGCAAGTATGCCTGAACAGTGACTTGAACCCTGGACCCTCAGATTAAAAGTCTGATGTTCTACCGACTGAGCTAACCATGCTCGGAAACCTGTAGTTTTAGCTCTTCTAAGGGTCTCTACAAACAATATGGAGGTAAAGAAATAAAAGCTTTGGTAGAAAATCAAAAATGTGCTCAAAATGTGCTAAACAGACATAGAAGGGTTGTTTCCACAAAAACCAAAGACGTTCTCAAGCTGCTTCTAAAGCTTCAGATTTGCACAGTAGAAAACGGCACTGAAGAAGCAATGACTCAGTGGAAAATCAAAGATGTGCTCAATAAACATATTTGACAGCTTGCTTTAGCAACTACGCCTGAACCCTGGACCCTCAGATTAAAAGTCTGATGCTCTACCGACTGAGCTATCCAGGCTCTGAAAAATGCTCTTTTTAGCTCCTCTAAGCATCTCAACATAAAATATGGAGGTAAAGAAACAAAGCTTTGGTGGAAAATAAAAAATGGGCCCAAAATCTGTTAAACAGACATAGAAGGGTTGTTTCCACAAAAACCAAAGATGTTCTCAAGCTGCTTCTATACCCTTGGTTTTGTACAGTAGAACATGGCACTGAAGATGCAAAGACTCAGTGGAAAATCAAAGATGTGCTCAATAAAGACATTTGACAGCTTGCTTTAGCAAGTACGCCTGAACAGTGACTTGAACCCTGGACCCTCAGATTAAAAGTCTGATGCTCTACCAACTGAGCTATCCAGGCTCGGAAACCTGTAGCTTTAGCTCTTCTAAGCGCCTCTACAAACAATATGGAGGTAAAGAAATAAAAGCTTTGGTGGAAAATCAAAAATGTGCCCAAAATCTGTTAAACAAACATAGAAGGGTTGTTTCCACAAAAACCAAAGATGTTCTCAAGCTGCTTCTATACCCTCAGTTTTGCACAGTAGAATACGACAATAAAGAAGCAAAGACTCAGTGGAAAATCAAAGATGTGCTCAATAAAGACATTTGACAGCTTGCTTTAGCAAGTACGCCTGAACAGTGACTTGAACTCTGGACCCTCAGATTAAAAGTCTGTTGTTCTACCGACTGAGCTATCCAGGCTCGGAAACCTGTAGTTTTAGCTCTTCTAATGGTCTCTACAAACAATATGGAGGTAAAGAAATAAAAGCTTTGGTGGAAAATCAAAAATGTGCTCAAACTGTGCTAAACAGACATAGAAGGGTTGTTTCCACAAAAACCAAAGATGTTCTCAAGCTGCTTCTAAAGCCTCAGTTTTGCACAGTAGAAAACGGCACTGAAGAAGCAATGACTCAGTGGAAAATCAAAGATGTGCTCAATAAAGATATTTGACAGCTTGCTTTAGCAAGTACGCCTGAACCCTGGACCCTCAGATTAAAAGTCTGATGCTCTACGGACTGAGCTATCCAGGCTCGGAAAAATGCTCTTTTTAGCTCCTCTAAGGATCTCAACATAAAATATGGAGGTAAAGAAACAAAGCTTTGGTGGAAAATCAAAAATGGGCCCAAAATCTGTTAAACAGACATAGAAGGGTTGTTTACACAAAAACCAAAGATGTTCTCAAGCTGCTTCTATACCCTCAGTTTTGCACAGTAGAATACGACAATAAAGAAGCAAAGACCCAGTGGAAAATCAAAGATGTGCTCAGAATCTGCTAAACAGACATAGAAGGGTTGTTTCCACAAAAACCAAAGATTTTCTCAAGCTGCTTCTAAACCCTCAGTTTTGCACAGTAGAAAACGGCACTGAAGAAGCAAAGACTCAGTGGAAAATCAAAGATGTGCTCAATAAAGACATTTGACAGCTTGCTTTAGCAAGTACGCCTGAACAGTGACTTGAACCCTGGACCCTCAGATTAAAAGTCTGATGCTCTACCGACTGAGGTATCCAGGCTCTGAAAAATGCTCTTTTTAGCTCCTCTAAGCGTCTTTACATAAAATATGGAGGTAAAGAAACAAAGCTTTGGTGGAAAATCAAAAATGTGCCCAAAATCTGTTAAACAAACATAGAAGGGTTGTTTCCACAAAAACCAAAGATGTTCTCAAGCTGCCTCTATACCCTCAGTTTTGCACAGTAGAAAACGGCACTGAAGAAGCAATGACTCATTGGAAAATCAAAGATGTGCTCAATAAAGATATTTGACAGCTTCCTTTAGCAAGTACGCCTGAACCCTGGACCCTCAGATTAAAAGTCTGATGCTCTACCGACTGAGCTATCCAGGCTCTGAAAAATGCTCTTTTTAGCTCCTCTAAGCATCTCAACATAAAATATGGAGGTAAAGAAACAAAGCTTTGGTGGAAAATCAAAAATGTGCTCAAAATCGGCTAAACAGACATAGAAGGGTTGTTTCTGCAATAACCAAAGATGTTCTTAAGCTGCTTCTATACCCTTGGTTTTGTACAGTAGAACATGGCACTGAAGATGCAAAGACTCAGTGGAAAATCAAAGATGTGCTCAATAAAGACATTTGACTGCTTGCTTTAGCAAGTACGCCTGAACAGTGACTTGAACTCTGGACCCTCAGATTAAAAGTCTGTTGTTCTACCGACTGAGCTATCCAGGCTCGGAAACCTGTAGTTTTAGCTCTTCTAATGGTCTCTACAAACAATATGGAGGTAAAGAAATAAAAGCTTTGGTGGAAAATCAAAAATGTGCTCAAACTGTGCTAAACAGACATAGAAGGGTTGTTTCCACGAAAACCAAAGATGTTCTCAAGCTGCTTCTAAAGCCTCAGTTTTGCACAGTAGAAAACGGCACTGAAGAAGCAATGACTCAGTGGAAAATCAAAGATGTGCTCAATAAAGATATTTGACAGCTTGCTTTTGCAAGTACGCCTGAACCCTGGACCCTCAGATTAAAAGTCTGATGCTCTACGGACTGAGCTATCCAGGCTCTGAAAAATGCTCTTTTTAGCTCCTCTAAGCATCTCAACATAAAATATGGAGGTAAAGAAACAAAGCTTTGGTGGAAAATCAAAAATGGGCCCAAAATCTGTTAAACAGACATAGAAGGGTTGTTTCCACAAAAACCAAAGATGTTCTCAAGCTGCTTCTATACCCTCAGTTTTGCACAGTAGAACACGACAATAAAGAAGCAAAGACTCAGTGGAAAATCAAAGATGTGCTCAATAAAGACATTTGACAGCTTGCTTTAGCAAGTATGCCTGAACAGTGACTTGAACCCTGGACCCTCAGATTAAAAGTCTGATGTTCTACCGACTGAGCTAACCATGCTCAGAAACCTGTAGTTTTAGCTCTTCTAAGGGTCTCTACAAACAATATAGAGGTAAAGAAATAAAAGCTTTGGTAGAAAATCAAAAATGTGCTCAAAATGTGCTAAACAGACATAGAAGGGTTGTTTCCACAAAAACCAAAGACGTTCTCAAGCTGCTTCTAAACCCTCAGTTTTGCACAGTAGAAAACGGCACTGAAGAAGCAAAGACTCAGTGGAAAATCAAAGATGTGCTCAATAAAGACATTTGACAGCTTGCTTTAGCAAGTACGCCTGAACAGTGACTTGAACTCTGGACCCTCAGATTAAAAGTCTGATGCTCTACCAACTGAGCTATCCAGGCTCGGAAACCTGTAGTTTTAGCTCTTCTAAGCGTCTCTACAAAGAATATGGAGGTAAAGAAATAAAAGCTTTGGTGGAAAATCAAAAATGTGCCCAAAATCTGTTAAACAAACATAGAAGGGTTGTTTCCACAAAAACCAAAGATGTTCTCAAGCTGCTTCTAAACCCTCAGTTTTGCACAGTAGAATACTACAATAAAGAAGCAAAGACTCAGTGGAAAATCAAAGATGTGCTCAATAAAGACATTTGACAGCTTGCTTTAGCAAGTACGCCTGAACAGGGATTTGAACCCTGGACCCTCAGATTAAAAGTCTGATGCTCTACCGACTGAGCTATCCAGGCTCTGAAAAAAAAAAGCTCTATTTAGCTCCTCTAAGTGTCTTAACATAAAATATGGAGGTAAAGAAACAAAAGCTTTGGTGGAAAATCAAAAATGTGCCCAAAATCTGTTAAACAGACATAGAAGGGTTGTTTCTGCAATAACCAAAGATGTTCTCAAGCTGCTTCTCTACCCTCAGTTTTGCACAGTAGAACACGACAATAAAGAAGCAGAGACTCAGTGGAAAATCAAAGATGTGCTCAATAAAGACATTTGACAGCTTGCTTTAGCAAGTATGCCTGAACAGTGACTTGAACCCTGGACCCTCAGATTAAAAGTCTGATGTTCTACCGACTGAGCTAACCATGCTCGGAAACCTGTAGTTTTAGCTCTTCTAAGGGTCTCTACAAACAATATGGAGGTAAAGAAATAAAAGCTTTGGTAGAAAATCAAAAATGTGCTCAAAATGTGCTAAACAGACATAGAAGGGTTGTTTCCACAAAAACCAAAGACGTTCTCAAGCTGCTTCTAAAGCTTCAGATTTGCACAGTAGAAAACGGCACTGAAGAAGCAATGACTCAGTGGAAAATCAAAGATGTGCTCAATAAAGATATTTGACAGCTTGCTTTTGCAAGTACGCCTGAACCCTGGACCCTCAGATTAAAAGTCTGATGCTCTACGGACTGAGCTATCCAGGCTCTGAAAAATGCTCTTTTTAGCTCCTCTAAGCATCTCAACATAAAATATGGAGGTAAAGAAACAAAGCTTTGGTGGAAAATCAAAAATGGGCCCAAAATCTGTTAAACAGACATAGAAGGGTTGTTTCCACAAAAACCAAAGATGTTCTCAAGCTGCTTCTATACCCTCAGTTTTGCACAGTAGAACACGACAATAAAGAAGCAAAGACTCAGTGGAAAATCAAAGATGTGCTCAATAAAGACATTTGACAGCTTGCTTTAGCAAGTATGCCTGAACAGTGACTTGAACCCTGGACCCTCAGATTAAAAGTCTGATGTTCTACCGACTGAGCTAACCATGCTCAGAAACCTGTAGTTTTAGCTCTTCTAAGGGTCTCTACAAACAATATAGAGGTAAAGAAATAAAAGCTTTGGTAGAAAATCAAAAATGTGCTCAAAATGTGCTAAACAGACATAGAAGGGTTGTTTCCACAAAAACCAAAGACGTTCTCAAGCTGCTTCTAAACCCTCAGTTTTGCACAGTAGAAAACGGCACTGAAGAAGCAAAGACTCAGTGGAAAATCAAAGATGTGCTCAATAAAGACATTTGACAGCTTGCTTTAGCAAGTACGCCTGAACAGTGACTTGAACTCTGGACCCTCAGATTAAAAGTCTGATGCTCTACCAACTGAGCTATCCAGGCTCGGAAACCTGTAGTTTTAGCTCTTCTAAGCGTCTCTACAAAGAATATGGAGGTAAAGAAATAAAAGCTTTGGTGGAAAATCAAAAATGTGCCCAAAATCTGTTAAACAAACATAGAAGGGTTGTTTCCACAAAAACCAAAGATGTTCTCAAGCTGCTTCTAAACCCTCAGTTTTGCACAGTAGAATACTACAATAAAGAAGCAAAGACTCAGTGGAAAATCAAAGATGTGCTCAATAAAGACATTTGACAGCTTGCTTTAGCAAGTACGCCTGAACAGGGATTTGAACCCTGGACCCTCAGATTAAAAGTCTGATGCTCTACCGACTGAGCTATCCAGGCTCTGAAAAAAAAAAGCTCTATTTAGCTCCTCTAAGTGTCTTAACATAAAATATGGAGGTAAAGAAACAAAAGCTTTGGTGGAAAATCAAAAATGTGCCCAAAATCTGTTAAACAGACATAGAAGGGTTGTTTCTGCAATAACCAAAGATGTTCTCAAGCTGCTTCTCTACCCTCAGTTTTGCACAGTAGAACACGACAATAAAGAAGCAGAGACTCAGTGGAAAATCAAAGATGTGCTCAATAAAGACATTTGACAGCTTGCTTTAGCAAGTATGCCTGAACAGTGACTTGAACCCTGGACCCTCAGATTAAAAGTCTGATGTTCTACCGACTGAGCTAACCATGCTCGGAAACCTGTAGTTTTAGCTCTTCTAAGGGTCTCTACAAACAATATGGAGGTAAAGAAATAAAAGCTTTGGTAGAAAATCAAAAATGTGCTCAAAATGTGCTAAACAGACATAGAAGGGTTGTTTCCACAAAAACCAAAGACGTTCTCAAGCTGCTTCTAAAGCTTCAGATTTGCACAGTAGAAAACGGCACTGAAGAAGCAATGACTCAGTGGAAAATCAAAGATGTGCTCAATAAACATATTTGACAGCTTGCTTTAGCAACTACGCCTGAACCCTGGACCCTCAGATTAAAAGTCTGATGCTCTACCGACTGAGCTATCCAGGCTCTGAAAAATGCTCTTTTTAGCTCCTCTAAGCATCTCAACATAAAATATGGAGGTAAAGAAACAAAGCTTTGGTGGAAAATAAAAAATGGGCCCAAAATCTGTTAAACAGACATAGAAGGGTTGTTTCCACAAAAACCAAAGATGTTCTCAAGCTGCTTCTATACCCTTGGTTTTGTACAGTAGAACATGGCACTGAAGATGCAAAGACTCAGTGGAAAATCAAAGATGTGCTCAATAAAGACATTTGACAGCTTGCTTTAGCAAGTACGCCTGAACAGTGACTTGAACCCTGGACCCTCAGATTAAAAGTCTGATGCTCTACCAACTGAGCTATCCAGGCTCGGAAACCTGTAGCTTTAGCTCTTCTAAGCGCCTCTACAAACAATATGGAGGTAAAGAAATAAAAGCTTTGGTGGAAAATCAAAAATGTGCCCAAAATCTGTTAAACAAACATAGAAGGGTTGTTTCCACAAAAACCAAAGATGTTCTCAAGCTGCTTCTATACCCTCAGTTTTGCACAGTAGAATACGACAATAAAGAAGCAAAGACTCAGTGGAAAATCAAAGATGTGCTCAATAAAGACATTTGACAGCTTGCTTTAGCAAGTACGCCTGAACAGTGACTTGAACTCTGGACCCTCAGATTAAAAGTCTGTTGTTCTACCGACTGAGCTATCCAGGCTCGGAAACCTGTAGTTTTAGCTCTTCTAATGGTCTCTACAAACAATATGGAGGTAAAGAAATAAAAGCTTTGGTGGAAAATCAAAAATGTGCTCAAACTGTGCTAAACAGACATAGAAGGGTTGTTTCCACAAAAACCAAAGATGTTCTCAAGCTGCTTCTAAAGCCTCAGTTTTGCACAGTAGAAAACGGCACTGAAGAAGCAATGACTCAGTGGAAAATCAAAGATGTGCTCAATAAAGATATTTGACAGCTTGCTTTAGCAAGTACGCCTGAACCCTGGACCCTCAGATTAAAAGTCTGATGCTCTACGGACTGAGCTATCCAGGCTCGGAAAAATGCTCTTTTTAGCTCCTCTAAGGATCTCAACATAAAATATGGAGGTAAAGAAACAAAGCTTTGGTGGAAAATCAAAAATGGGCCCAAAATCTGTTAAACAGACATAGAAGGGTTGTTTACACAAAAACCAAAGATGTTCTCAAGCTGCTTCTATACCCTCAGTTTTGCACAGTAGAATACGACAATAAAGAAGCAAAGACCCAGTGGAAAATCAAAGATGTGCTCAGAATCTGCTAAACAGACATAGAAGGGTTGTTTCCACAAAAACCAAAGATTTTCTCAAGCTGCTTCTAAACCCTCAGTTTTGCACAGTAGAAAACGGCACTGAAGAAGCAAAGACTCAGTGGAAAATCAAAGATGTGCTCAATAAAGACATTTGACAGCTTGCTTTAGCAAGTACGCCTGAACAGTGACTTGAACCCTGGACCCTCAGATTAAAAGTCTGATGCTCTACCGACTGAGGTATCCAGGCTCTGAAAAATGCTCTTTTTAGCTCCTCTAAGCGTCTTTACATAAAATATGGAGGTAAAGAAACAAAGCTTTGGTGGAAAATCAAAAATGTGCCCAAAATCTGTTAAACAAACATAGAAGGGTTGTTTCCACAAAAACCAAAGATGTTCTCAAGCTGCCTCTATACCCTCAGTTTTGCACAGTAGAAAACGGCACTGAAGAAGCAATGACTCATTGGAAAATCAAAGATGTGCTCAATAAAGATATTTGACAGCTTCCTTTAGCAAGTACGCCTGAACCCTGGACCCTCAGATTAAAAGTCTGATGCTCTACCGACTGAGCTATCCAGGCTCTGAAAAATGCTCTTTTTAGCTCCTCTAAGCATCTCAACATAAAATATGGAGGTAAAGAAACAAAGCTTTGGTGGAAAATCAAAAATGTGCTCAAAATCGGCTAAACAGACATAGAAGGGTTGTTTCTGCAATAACCAAAGATGTTCTTAAGCTGCTTCTATACCCTTGGTTTTGTACAGTAGAACATGGCACTGAAGATGCAAAGACTCAGTGGAAAATCAAAGATGTGCTCAATAAAGACATTTGACAGCTTGCTTTAGCAAGCACACCTGAACGGGGACTTGAACCCTGGACCCTCAGATTAAAAGACTGATGCTCTACCAACTGAGCTATCCAGGCTCGGAAAAATGCTATTTTTAGCTCCTCTAAGCATCTCAACATAAAAAATGGAGGTAAAGAAACAAAGCTTTGGTGGAAAATCAAAAATGTGCCCAAAATCTGTTAAACAGACATAGAAGGGTTGTTTCCACAAAAACCAAAGATGTTCTCAAGCTGCTTCTAAACCCTCAGTTTTGCACAGTAGAAAACGGCACTGAAGAAGCAAAGACTCATTGGAAAATCAAAGATGTGCTCAATAAAGATATTTGACAGCTTCCTTTAGCAAGTACGCCTGAACCCTGGACCCTCAGATTAAAAGTCTGATGCTCTACCGACTGAGCTATCCAGGCTCTGAAAAATGCTCTTTTTAGCTCCTCTAAGCATCTCAACATAAAATATGGAGGTAAAGAAACAAAGCTTTGGTGGAAAATCAAAAATGTGCTCAAAATCGGCTAAACAGACATAGAAGGGTTGTTTCTGCAATAACCAAAGATGTTCTTAAGCTGCTTCTATACCCTTGGTTTTGTACAGTAGAACATGGCACTGAAGATGCAAAGACTCAGTGGAAAATCAAAGATGTGCTCAATAAAGACATTTGACAGCTTGCTTTAGCAAGTACGCCTGAACAGTGACTTGAACTCTGGACCCTCAGATTAAAAGTCTGATGCTCTACCAACTGAGCTATCCAGGCTCGGAAACCTGTAGTTTTAGCTCTTCTAAGCGTCTCTACAAAGAATATGGAGGTAAAGAAATAAAAGCTTTGGTGGAAAATCAAAAATGTGCCCAAAATCTGTTAAACAAACATAGAAGGGTTGTTTCCACAAAAACCAAAGATGTTCTCAAGCTGCTTCTAAACCCTCAGTTTTGCACAGTAGAATACTACAATAAAGAAGCAAAGACTCAGTGGAAAATCAAAGATGTGCTCAATAAAGACATTTGACAGCTTGCTTTAGCAAGTACGCCTGAACAGGGATTTGAACCCTGGACCCTCAGATTAAAAGTCTGATGCTCTACCGACTGAGCTATCCAGGCTCTGAAAAAAAAAAGCTCTATTTAGCTCCTCTAAGTGTCTTAACATAAAATATGGAGGTAAAGAAACAAAGCTTTGGTGGAAAATCAAAAATGTGCCCAAAATCTGTTCAGGCGTAGTTGCTAAAGCAAGCTGTCAAATATGTTTATTGAGCACATCTTTGATTTTCCACTGAGTCATTGCTTCTTCAGTGCCGTTTTCTACTGTGCAAATCTGAAGCTTTAGAAGCAGCTTGAGAACGTCTTTGGTTTTTGTGGAAACAACCCTTCTATGTCTGTTTAGCACATTTTGAGCACATTTTTGATTTTCTACCAAAGCTTTTATTTCTTTACCTCCATATTGTTTGTAGAGACCCTTAGAAGAGCTAAAACTACAGGTTTCCGAGCATGGTTAGCTCAGTCGGTAGAACATCAGACTTTTAATCTGAGGGTCCAGGGTTCAAGTCACTGTTCAGGCATACTTGCTAAAGCAAGCTGTCAAATGTCTTTATTGAGCACATCTTTGATTTTCCACTGAGTCTCTGCTTCTTTATTGTCGTGTTCTACTGTGCAAAACTGAGGGTAGAGAAGCAGCTTGAGAACATCTTTGTTTTTTGCAGAAACAACCCTTCTGTGTCTGTTTAGCAAATTTTGGGCACATTGTTGATTTTCCAGCAAAGCTTTGTTTCTTTACCTCCATATTTTATGTTAAGACGCTTAGAGGAGCTAAGACTCAGTGGAAAATCAAAGATTTGCTCAATAAAGACATTTGACAGCTTGCTTTAGCAAGTACGCCTGAACAGGGACTTGAACCCTGGACCCTCAGATTAAAAGTCTGATGCTCTACCGACTGAGCTATCCAGGCTCTGAAAAATGATTTTCTTAGCTCCTCTAAGCGTCTTAACATAAAATATGGAGGTAAAGAAACAAAGCTTTGCTGGAAAATCAACAATGTGCCCAAAATTTGCTAAACAGACACAGAAGGGTTGTTTCTGCAAAAAACAAAGATTTTCTCAAGCTGCTTCTATACCCTTGGTTTTGCACAGTAGAACACGACAATAAAGAAGCAAAGACTCAGTGGAAAATCAAAGATTTGCTCAATAAAGACATTTGACAGCTTGCTTTAGCAAGTACGCCTGAACAGGGACTTGAACCCTGGACCCTCAGATTAAAAGTCTGATGCTCTACCGACTGAGCTATCCAGGCTCTGAAAAATGCTCTTCTTAGCTCCTCTAAGCGTCTTAACATAAAATATGGAGGTAAAGAAACAAAGCTTTGCTGGAAAATCAAAAATGTGCTCAAAATCTGCTAAACAGACATAGAAGGGTTGTTTCTGCAATAAGCAAAGATGTTCTCAAGCTGCTTCTATACCCTTGGTTTTGCACAGTAGAACACGGCACTGAAGATGCAGAGACTCAGTGGAAAATCAAAGATGTGCTCAATAAAGACATTTGACAGCTTGCTTTAGCAAGTACGCCTGAACAGGGACTTGAACCCTGGACCCTCAGATTAAAAGTCTGATGCTCTACCGACTGAGCTATCCAGGCTCTGAAAAATGATTTTCTTAGCTCCTCTAAGCGTCTTAACATAAAATATGGAGGTAAAGAAACAAAGCTTTGCTGGAAAATCAACAATGTGCCCAAAATTTGCTAAACAGACACAGAAGGGTTGTTTCTGCAAAAAACAAAGATTTTCTCAAGCTGCTTCTATACCCTTGGTTTTGCACAGTAGAACACGACAATAAAGAAGCAAAGACTCAGTGGAAAATCAAAGATTTGCTCAATAAAGACATTTGACAGCTTGCTTTAGCAAGTACGCCTGAACAGGGACTTGAACCCTGGACCCTCAGATTAAAAGTCTGATGCTCTACCGACTGAGCTATCCAGGCTCTGAAAAATGCTCTTCTTAGCTCCTCTAAGCGTCTTAACATAAAATATGGAGGTAAAGAAACAAAGCTTTGGTGGAAAATCAAAAATGTGCTCAAAATCTGCTAAACAGACATAGAAGGGTTGTTTCTGCAATAAGCAAAGATGCTCTTCTTAGCTCCTCTAAGCGTCTTAACATAAAATATGGAGGTAAAGAAACAAAGCTTTGGTGGAAAATCAAAAATGTGCTCAAAATCTGCTAAACAGACATAGAAGGGTTGTTTCTGCAATAAGCAAAGATGTTCTCAAGCTGCTTCTATACCCTTGGTTTTGCACAGTAGAACACGGCACTGAAGATGCAGAGACTCAGTGGAAAATCAAAGATGTGCTCAATAAAGACATTTGACAGCTTGCTTTAGCAAGTACGCCTGAACAGGGACTTGAACCCTGGACCCTCCGATTAAAAGTCTGATGCTCTACCGACTGAGCTATCCAGGCTCTGAAAAATGATTTTCTTAGCTCCTCTAAGCGTCTTAACATAAAATATGGAGGTAAAGAAACAAAGCTTTGCTGGAAAATCAACAATGTGCCCAAAATTTGCTAAACAGACACAGAAGGGTTGTTTCTGCAAAAAACAAAGATTTTCTCAAGCTGCTTCTATACCCTTGGTTTTACACAGTAGAATACTACAATAAAGAAGCAAAGACTCAGTGGAAAATCAAAGATGTGCTCAATAAAGACATTTGACAGCTTGCTTTAGCAAGTACGCCTGAACAGGGATTTGAACCCTGGACCCTCAGATTAAAAGTCTGATGCTCTACCGACTGAGCTATCCAGGCTCTGAAAAAAAAAAGCTCTATTTAGCTCCTCTAAGTGTCTTAACATAAAATATGGAGGTAAAGAAACAAAAGCTTTGGTGGAAAATCAAAAATGTGCCCAAAATCTGTTAAACAGACATAGAAGGGTTGTTTCTGCAATAACCAAAGATGTTCTCAAGCTGCTTCTCTACCCTCAGTTTTGCACAGTAGAACACGACAATAAAGAAGCAGAGACTCAGTGGAAAATCAAAGATGTGCTCAATAAAGACATTTGACAGCTTGCTTTAGCAAGTATGCCTGAACAGTGACTTGAACCCTGGACCCTCAGATTAAAAGTCTGATGTTCTACCGACTGAGCTAACCATGCTCGGAAACCTGTAGTTTTAGCTCTTCTAAGGGTCTCTACAAACAATATGGAGGTAAAGAAATAAAAGCTTTGGTAGAAAATCAAAAATGTGCTCAAAATGTGCTAAACAGACATAGAAGGGTTGTTTCCACAAAAACCAAAGACGTTCTCAAGCTGCTTCTAAAGCTTCAGATTTGCACAGTAGAAAACGGCACTGAAGAAGCAATGACTCAGTGGAAAATCAAAGATGTGCTCAATAAACATATTTGACAGCTTGCTTTAGCAACTACGCCTGAACCCTGGACCCTCAGATTAAAAGTCTGATGCTCTACCGACTGAGCTATCCAGGCTCTGAAAAATGCTCTTTTTAGCTCCTCTAAGCATCTCAACATAAAATATGGAGGTAAAGAAACAAAGCTTTGGTGGAAAATAAAAAATGGGCCCAAAATCTGTTAAACAGACATAGAAGGGTTGTTTCCACAAAAACCAAAGATGTTCTCAAGCTGCTTCTATACCCTTGGTTTTGTACAGTAGAACATGGCACTGAAGATGCAAAGACTCAGTGGAAAATCAAAGATGTGCTCAATAAAGACATTTGACAGCTTGCTTTAGCAAGTACGCCTGAACAGTGACTTGAACCCTGGACCCTCAGATTAAAAGTCTGATGCTCTACCAACTGAGCTATCCAGGCTCGGAAACCTGTAGCTTTAGCTCTTCTAAGCGCCTCTACAAACAATATGGAGGTAAAGAAATAAAAGCTTTGGTGGAAAATCAAAAATGTGCCCAAAATCTGTTAAACAAACATAGAAGGGTTGTTTCCACAAAAACCAAAGATGTTCTCAAGCTGCTTCTATACCCTCAGTTTTGCACAGTAGAATACGACAATAAAGAAGCAAAGACTCAGTGGAAAATCAAAGATGTGCTCAATAAAGACATTTGACAGCTTGCTTTAGCAAGTACGCCTGAACAGTGACTTGAACTCTGGACCCTCAGATTAAAAGTCTGTTGTTCTACCGACTGAGCTATCCAGGCTCGGAAACCTGTAGTTTTAGCTCTTCTAATGGTCTCTACAAACAATATGGAGGTAAAGAAATAAAAGCTTTGGTGGAAAATCAAAAATGTGCTCAAACTGTGCTAAACAGACATAGAAGGGTTGTTTCCACAAAAACCAAAGATGTTCTCAAGCTGCTTCTAAAGCCTCAGTTTTGCACAGTAGAAAACGGCACTGAAGAAGCAATGACTCAGTGGAAAATCAAAGATGTGCTCAATAAAGATATTTGACAGCTTGCTTTAGCAAGTACGCCTGAACCCTGGACCCTCAGATTAAAAGTCTGATGCTCTACGGACTGAGCTATCCAGGCTCGGAAAAATGCTCTTTTTAGCTCCTCTAAGGATCTCAACATAAAATATGGAGGTAAAGAAACAAAGCTTTGGTGGAAAATCAAAAATGGGCCCAAAATCTGTTAAACAGACATAGAAGGGTTGTTTACACAAAAACCAAAGATGTTCTCAAGCTGCTTCTATACCCTCAGTTTTGCACAGTAGAATACGACAATAAAGAAGCAAAGACCCAGTGGAAAATCAAAGATGTGCTCAGAATCTGCTAAACAGACATAGAAGGGTTGTTTCCACAAAAACCAAAGATTTTCTCAAGCTGCTTCTAAACCCTCAGTTTTGCACAGTAGAAAACGGCACTGAAGAAGCAAAGACTCAGTGGAAAATCAAAGATGTGCTCAATAAAGACATTTGACAGCTTGCTTTAGCAAGTACGCCTGAACAGTGACTTGAACCCTGGACCCTCAGATTAAAAGTCTGATGCTCTACCGACTGAGGTATCCAGGCTCTGAAAAATGCTCTTTTTAGCTCCTCTAAGCGTCTTTACATAAAATATGGAGGTAAAGAAACAAAGCTTTGGTGGAAAATCAAAAATGTGCCCAAAATCTGTTAAACAAACATAGAAGGGTTGTTTCCACAAAAACCAAAGATGTTCTCAAGCTGCCTCTATACCCTCAGTTTTGCACAGTAGAAAACGGCACTGAAGAAGCAATGACTCATTGGAAAATCAAAGATGTGCTCAATAAAGATATTTGACAGCTTCCTTTAGCAAGTACGCCTGAACCCTGGACCCTCAGATTAAAAGTCTGATGCTCTACCGACTGAGCTATCCAGGCTCTGAAAAATGCTCTTTTTAGCTCCTCTAAGCATCTCAACATAAAATATGGAGGTAAAGAAACAAAGCTTTGGTGGAAAATCAAAAATGTGCTCAAAATCGGCTAAACAGACATAGAAGGGTTGTTTCTGCAATAACCAAAGATGTTCTTAAGCTGCTTCTATACCCTTGGTTTTGTACAGTAGAACATGGCACTGAAGATGCAAAGACTCAGTGGAAAATCAAAGATGTGCTCAATAAAGACATTTGACAGCTTGCTTTAGCAAGCACACCTGAACGGGGACTTGAACCCTGGACCCTCAGATTAAAAGACTGATGCTCTACCAACTGAGCTATCCAGGCTCGGAAAAATGCTATTTTTAGCTCCTCTAAGCATCTCAACATAAAAAATGGAGGTAAAGAAACAAAGCTTTGGTGGAAAATCAAAAATGTGCCCAAAATCTGTTAAACAGACATAGAAGGGTTGTTTCCACAAAAACCAAAGATGTTCTCAAGCTGCTTCTAAACCCTCAGTTTTGCACAGTAGAAAACGGCACTGAAGAAGCAAAGACTCATTGGAAAATCAAAGATGTGCTCAATAAAGATATTTGACAGCTTCCTTTAGCAAGTACGCCTGAACCCTGGACCCTCAGATTAAAAGTCTGATGCTCTACCGACTGAGCTATCCAGGCTCTGAAAAATGCTCTTTTTAGCTCCTCTAAGCATCTCAACATAAAATATGGAGGTAAAGAAACAAAGCTTTGGTGGAAAATCAAAAATGTGCTCAAAATCGGCTAAACAGACATAGAAGGGTTGTTTCTGCAATAACCAAAGATGTTCTTAAGCTGCTTCTATACCCTTGGTTTTGTACAGTAGAACATGGCACTGAAGATGCAAAGACTCAGTGGAAAATCAAAGATGTGCTCAATAAAGACATTTGACAGCTTGCTTTAGCAAGTACGCCTGAACAGTGACTTGAACTCTGGACCCTCAGATTAAAAGTCTGATGCTCTACCAACTGAGCTATCCAGGCTCGGAAACCTGTAGTTTTAGCTCTTCTAAGCGTCTCTACAAAGAATATGGAGGTAAAGAAATAAAAGCTTTGGTGGAAAATCAAAAATGTGCCCAAAATCTGTTAAACAAACATAGAAGGGTTGTTTCCACAAAAACCAAAGATGTTCTCAAGCTGCTTCTAAACCCTCAGTTTTGCACAGTAGAATACTACAATAAAGAAGCAAAGACTCAGTGGAAAATCAAAGATGTGCTCAATAAAGACATTTGACAGCTTGCTTTAGCAAGTACGCCTGAACAGGGATTTGAACCCTGGACCCTCAGATTAAAAGTCTGATGCTCTACCGACTGAGCTATCCAGGCTCTGAAAAAAAAAAGCTCTATTTAGCTCCTCTAAGTGTCTTAACATAAAATATGGAGGTAAAGAAACAAAGCTTTGGTGGAAAATCAAAAATGTGCCCAAAATCTGTTAAACAGACATAGAAGGGTTGTTTCTGCAATAACCAAAGATGTTCTCAAGCTGCTTCTCTACCCTCAGTTTTGCACAGTAGAACACGACAATAAAGAAGCAGAGACTCAGTGGAAAATCAAAGATGTGCTCAATAAAGACATTTGACAGCTTGCTTTAGCAAGTATGCCTGAACAGTGACTTGAACCCTGGACCCTCAGATTAAAAGTCTGATGTTCTACCGACTGAGCTAACCATGCTCGGAAACCTGTAGTTTTAGCTCTTCTAAGGGTCTCTACAAACAATATGGAGGTAAAGAAATAAAAGCTTTGGTAGAAAATCAAAAATGTGCTCAAAATGTGCTAAACAGACATAGAAGGGTTGTTTCCACAAAAACCAAAGACGTTCTCAAGCTGCTTCTAAAGCTTCAGATTTGCACAGTAGAAAACGGCACTGAAGAAGCAATGACTCAGTGGAAAATCAAAGATGTGCTCAATAAACATATTTGACAGCTTGCTTTAGCAACTACGCCTGAACCCTGGACCCTCAGATTAAAAGTCTGATGCTCTACCGACTGAGCTATCCAGGCTCTGAAAAATGCTCTTTTTAGCTCCTCTAAGCATCTCAACATAAAATATGGAGGTAAAGAAACAAAGCTTTGGTGGAAAATAAAAAATGGGCCCAAAATCTGTTAAACAGACATAGAAGGGTTGTTTCCACAAAAACCAAAGATGTTCTCAAGCTGCTTCTATACCCTTGGTTTTGTACAGTAGAACATGGCACTGAAGATGCAAAGACTCAGTGGAAAATCAAAGATGTGCTCAATAAAGACATTTGACAGCTTGCTTTAGCAAGTACGCCTGAACAGTGACTTGAACCCTGGACCCTCAGATTAAAAGTCTGATGCTCTACCAACTGAGCTATCCAGGCTCGGAAACCTGTAGCTTTAGCTCTTCTAAGCGCCTCTACAAACAATATGGAGGTAAAGAAATAAAAGCTTTGGTGGAAAATCAAAAATGTGCCCAAAATCTGTTAAACAAACATAGAAGGGTTGTTTCCACAAAAACCAAAGATGTTCTCAAGCTGCTTCTATACCCTCAGTTTTGCACAGTAGAATATGACAATAAAGAAGCAAAGACTCAGTGGAAAATCAAAGATGTGCTCAATAAAGACATTTGACAGCTTGCTTTAGCAAGTACGCCTGAACAGTGACTTGAACTCTGGACCCTCAGATTAAAAGTCTGTTGTTCTACCGACTGAGCTATCCAGGCTCGGAAACCTGTAGTTTTAGCTCTTCTAATGGTCTCTACAAACAATATGGAGGTAAAGAAATAAAAGCTTTGGTGGAAAATCAAAAATGTGCTCAAACTGTGCTAAACAGACATAGAAGGGTTGTTTCCACGAAAACCAAAGATGTTCTCAAGCTGCTTCTAAAGCCTCAGTTTTGCACAGTAGAAAACGGCACTGAAGAAGCAATGACTCAGTGGAAAATCAAAGATGTGCTCAATAAAGATATTTGACAGCTTGCTTTTGCAAGTACGCCTGAACCCTGGACCCTCAGATTAAAAGTCTGATGCTCTACGGACTGAGCTATCCAGGCTCTGAAAAATGCTCTTTTTAGCTCCTCTAAGCATCTCAACATAAAATATGGAGGTAAAGAAACAAAGCTTTGGTGGAAAATCAAAAATGGGCCCAAAATCTGTTAAACAGACATAGAAGGGTTGTTTACACAAAAACCAAAGATGTTCTCAAGCTGCTTCTATACCCTCAGTTTTGCACAGTAGAATACGACAATAAAGAAGCAAAGACCCAGTGGAAAATCAAAGATGTGCTCAGAATCTGCTAAACAGACATAGAAGGGTTGTTTCCACAAAAACCAAAGATTTTCTCAAGCTGCTTCTAAACCCTCAGTTTTGCACAGTAGAAAACGGCACTGAAGAAGCAAAGACTCAGTGGAAAATCAAAGATGTGCTCAATAAAGACATTTGACAGCTTGCTTTAGCAAGTACGCCTGAACAGTGACTTGAACCCTGGACCCTCAGATTAAAAGTCTGATGCTCTACCGACTGAGGTATCCAGGCTCTGAAAAATGCTCTTTTTAGCTCCTCTAAGCGTCTTTACATAAAATATGGAGGTAAAGAAACAAAGCTTTGGTGGAAAATCAAAAATGTGCCCAAAATCTGTTAAACAAACATAGAAGGGTTGTTTCCACAAAAACCAAAGATGTTCTCAAGCTGCCTCTATACCCTCAGTTTTGCACAGTAGAAAACGGCACTGAAGAAGCAATGACTCATTGGAAAATCAAAGATGTGCTCAATAAAGATATTTGACAGCTTCCTTTAGCAAGTACGCCTGAACCCTGGACCCTCAGATTAAAAGTCTGATGCTCTACCGACTGAGCTATCCAGGCTCTGAAAAATGCTCTTTTTAGCTCCTCTAAGCATCTCAACATAAAATATGGAGGTAAAGAAACAAAGCTTTGGTGGAAAATCAAAAATGTGCTCAAAATCGGCTAAACAGACATAGAAGGGTTGTTTCTGCAATAACCAAAGATGTTCTTAAGCTGCTTCTATACCCTTGGTTTTGTACAGTAGAACATGGCACTGAAGATGCAAAGACTCAGTGGAAAATCAAAGATGTGCTCAATAAAGACATTTGACAGCTTGCTTTAGCAAGCACACCTGAACGGGGACTTGAACCCTGGACCCTCAGATTAAAAGACTGATGCTCTACCAACTGAGCTATCCAGGCTCGGAAAAATGCTATTTTTAGCTCCTCTAAGCATCTCAACATAAAAAATGGAGGTAAAGAAACAAAGCTTTGGTGGAAAATCAAAAATGTGCCCAAAATCTGTTAAACAGACATAGAAGGGTTGTTTCCACAAAAACCAAAGATGTTCTCAAGCTGCTTCTAAACCCTCAGTTTTGCACAGTAGAAAACGGCACTGAAGAAGCAAAGACTCAGTGGAAAATCAAAGATGTGCTCAATAAAGACATTTGACAGCTTGCTTTAGCAAGTACGCCTGAACAGTGACTTGAACTCTGGACCCTCAGATTAAAAGTCTGATGCTCTACCAACTGAGCTATCCAGGCTCGGAAACCTGTAGTTTTAGCTCTTCTAAGCGTCTCTACAAAGAATATGGAGGTAAAGAAATAAAAGCTTTGGTGGAAAATCAAAAATGTGCCCAAAATCTGTTAAACAAACATAGAAGGGTTGTTTCCACAAAAACCAAAGATGTTCTCAAGCTGCTTCTAAACCCCCAGTTTTGCACAGTAGAATACTACAATAAAGAAGCAAAGACTCAGTGGAAAATCAAAGATGTGCTCAATAAAGACATTTGACAGCTTGCTTTAGCAAGTACGCCTGAACAGGGATTTGAACCCTGGACCCTCAGATTAAAAGTCTGATGCTCTACCGACTGAGCTATCCAGGCTCTGAAAAAAAAAAGCTCTATTTAGCTCCTCTAAGTGTCTTAACATAAAATATGGAGGTAAAGAAACAAAGCTTTGGTGGAAAATCAAAAATGTGCCCAAAATCTGTTAAACAGACATAGAAGGGTTGTTTCTGCAATAACCAAAGATGTTCTCAAGCTGCTTCTCTACCCTCAGTTTTGCACAGTAGAACACGACAATAAAGAAGCAGAGACTCAGTGGAAAATCAAAGATGTGCTCAATAAAGACATTTGACAGCTTGCTTTAGCAAGTATGCCTGAACAGTGACTTGAACCCTGGACCCTCAGATTAAAAGTCTGATGTTCTACCGACTGAGCTAACCATGCTCGGAAACCTGTAGTTTTAGCTCTTCTAAGGGTCTCTACAAACAATATGGAGGTAAAGAAATAAAAGCTTTGGTAGAAAATCAAAAATGTGCTCAAAATGTGCTAAACAGACATAGAAGGGTTGTTTCCACAAAAACCAAAGACGTTCTCAAGCTGCTTCTAAAGCTTCAGATTTGCACAGTAGAAAACGGCACTGAAGAAGCAATGACTCAGTGGAAAATCAAAGATGTGCTCAATAAACATATTTGACAGCTTGCTTTAGCAACTACGCCTGAACCCTGGACCCTCAGATTAAAAGTCTGATGCTCTACCGACTGAGCTATCCAGGCTCTGAAAAATGCTCTTTTTAGCTCCTCTAAGCATCTCAACATAAAATATGGAGGTAAAGAAACAAAGCTTTGGTGGAAAATAAAAAATGGGCCCAAAATCTGTTAAACAGACATAGAAGGGTTGTTTCCACAAAAACCAAAGATGTTCTCAAGCTGCTTCTATACCCTTGGTTTTGTACAGTAGAACATGGCACTGAAGATGCAAAGACTCAGTGGAAAATCAAAGATGTGCTCAATAAAGACATTTGACAGCTTGCTTTAGCAAGTACGCCTGAACAGTGACTTGAACCCTGGACCCTCAGATTAAAAGTCTGATGCTCTACCAACTGAGCTATCCAGGCTTGGAAACCTGTAGCTTTAGCTCTTCTAAGCGCCTCTACAAACAATATGGAGGTAAAGAAATAAAAGCTTTGGTGGAAAATCAAAAATGTGCCCAAAATCTGTTAAACAAACATAGAAGGGTTGTTTCCACAAAAACCAAAGATGTTCTCAAGCTGCTTCTATACCCTCAGTTTTGCACAGTAGAATACGACAATAAAGAAGCAAAGACTCAGTGGAAAATCAAAGATGTGCTCAATAAAGACATTTGACAGCTTGCTTTAGCAAGTACGCCTGAACAGTGACTTGAACTCTGGACCCTCAGATTAAAAGTCTGTTGTTCTACTGACTGAGCTATCCAGGCTCGGAAACCTGTAGTTTTAGCTCTTCTAATGGTCTCTACAAACAATATGGAGGTAAAGAAATAAAAGCTTTGGTGGAAAATCAAAAATGTGCTCAAACTGTGCTAAACAGACATAGAAGGGTTGTTTCCACGAAAACCAAAGATGTTCTCAAGCTGCTTCTAAAGCCTCAGTTTTGCACAGTAGAAAACGGCACTGAAGAAGCAATGACTCAGTGGAAAATCAAAGATGTGCTCAATAAAGATATTTGACAGCTTGCTTTTGCAAGTACGCCTGAACCCTGGACCCTCAGATTAAAAGTCTGATGCTCTACGGACTGAGCTATCCAGGCTCTGAAAAATGCTCTTTTTAGCTCCTCTAAGCATCTCAACATAAAATATGGAGGTAAAGAAACAAAGCTTTGGTGGAAAATCAAAAATGGGCCCAAAATCTGTTAAACAGACATAGAAGGGTTGTTTCCACAAAAACCAAAGATGTTCTCAAGCTGCTTCTATACCCTCAGTTTTGCACAGTAGAACACGACAATAAAGAAGCAAAGACTCAGTGGAAAATCAAAGATGTGCTCAATAAAGACATTTGACAGCTTGCTTTAGCAAGTACGCCTGAACAGTGACTTGAACCCTGGACCGTCAGATTAAAAGTCTGATGCTCTACCGACTGAGGTATCCAGGCTCTGAAAAATGCTCTTTTTAGCTCCTCTAAGCGTCTTTACATAAAATATGGAGGTAAAGAAACAAAGCTTTGGTGGAAAATCAAAAATGTGCCCAAAATCTGTTAAACAAACATAGAAGGGTTGTTTCCACAAAAACCAAAGATGTTCTCAAGCTGCCTCTATACCCTCAGTTTTGCACAGTAGAAAACGGCACTGAAGAAGCAATGACTCATTGGAAAATCAAAGATGTGCTCAATAAAGATATTTGACAGCTTGCTTTAGCAAGTACGCCTGAACCCTGGACCCTCAGATTAAAAGTCTGATGCTCTACCGACTGAGCTATCCAGGCTCTGAAAAATGCTCTTTTTAGCTCCTCTAAGCATCTCAACATAAAATATGGAGGTAAAGAAACAAAGCTTTGGTGGAAAATCAAAAATGTGCTCAAAATAGGCTAAACAGACATAGAAGGGTTGTTTCTGCAATATCCAAAGATGTTCTCAAGCTGCTTCTAAACCCTCAGTTTTGCACAGTAGAAAACGTCACTGAAGAGGCAAAGACTCAGTGGAAAATCAAAGATGTGCTCAATAAAGACATTTGACAGCTTGTTTTAGCAAGTACGCCTGAACCCTGGACCCTCAGATTAAAAGTCTGATGCTCTACCGACTGAGCTATCCAGGCTCTAAAAAATGCTCTTTTTAGCTCCTCTAAGCATCTCAACATAAAATATGGAGGTAAAGAAACAAAGCTTTGGTGGAAAATCAAAAATGTGCTCAAAATCGGCTAAACAGACATAGAAGGGTTGTTTCTGCAATAACCAAAGATGTTCTTAAGCTGCTTCTATACCCTTGGTTTTGTACAGTAGAACATGGCACTGAAGATGCAAAGACTCAGTGGAAAATCAAAGATGTGCTCAATAAAGACATTTGACAGCTTGCTTTAGCAAGCACACCTGAATGGGGACTTGAACCCTGGACCCTCAGATTAAAAGACTGATGCTCTACCAACTGAGCTATCCAGGCTCAGAAAAATGCTATTTTTAGCTCCTCTAAGCATCTCAACATAAAAAATGGAGGTAAAGAAACAAAGCTTTGGTGGAAAATCAAAAATGTGCCCAAAATCTGTTAAACAGACATAGAAGGGTTGTTTCCACAAAAACCAAAGATGTTCTCAAGCTGCTTCTAAACCCTCAGTTTTGCACAGTAGAAAACGGCACTGAAGAAGCAAAGACTCAGTGGAAAATCAAAGATGTGCTCAATAAAGACATTTGACAGCTTGCTTTAGCAAGTACGCCTGAACAGTGACTTGAACTCTGGACCCTCAGATTAAAAGTCTGATGCTCTACCAACTGAGCTATCCAGGCTTGGAAACCTGTAGTTTTAGCTCTTCTAAGCGTCTCTACAAAGAATATGGAGGTAAAGAAATAAAAGCTTTGGTGGAAAATCAAAAATGTGCCCAAAATCTGTTAAACAAACATAGAAGGGTTGTTTCCACAAAAACCAAAGATGTTCTCAAGCTGCTTCTAAACCCTCAGTTTTGCACAGTAGAATACTACAATAAAGAAGCAAAGACTCAGTGGAAAATCAAAGATGTGCTCAATAAAGACATTTGACAGCTTGCTTTAGCAAGTACGCCTGAACAGGGATTTGAACCCTGGACCCTCAGATTAAAAGTCTGATGCTCTACTGACTGAGCTATCCAGGCTCTGAAAAAAAAAAGCTCTATTTAGCTCCTCTAAGTGTCTTAACATAAAATATGGAGGTAAAGAAACAAAGCTTTGGTGGAAAATCAAAAATGTGCCCAAAATCTGTTAAACAGACATAGAAGGGTTGTTTCTGCAATAACCAAAGATGTTCTCAAGCTGCTTCTCTACCCTCAGTTTTGCACAGTAGAACACGACAATAAAGAAGCAGAGACTCAGTGGAAAATCAAAGATGTGCTCAATAAAGACATTTGACAGCTTGCTTTAGCAAGTATGCCTGAACAGTGACTTGAACCCTGGACCCTCAGATTAAAAGTCTGATGTTCTACCGACTGAGCTAACCATGCTCGGAAACCTGTAGTTTTAGCTCTTCTAAGGGTCTCTACAAACAATATGGAGGTAAAGAAATAAAAGCTTTGGTAGAAAATCAAAAATGTGCTCAAAATGTGCTAAACAGACATAGAAGGGTTGTTTCCACAAAAACCAAAGACGTTCTCAAGCTGCTTCTAAAGCTTCAGATTTGCATAGTAGAAAATGGCACTGAAGAAGCAATGACTCAGTGGAAAATCAAAGATGTGCTCAATAAACATATTTGACAGTTTGCTTTAGCAACTACGCCTGAACCCTGGACCCTCAGATTAAAAGTCTGATGCTCTACCGACTGAGCTATCCAGGCTCTGAAAAATGCTCTTTTTAGCTCCTCTAAGCATCTCAACATAAAATATGGAGGTAAAGAAACAAAGCTTTGGTGGAAAATAAAAAATGGGCCCAAAATCTGTTAAACAGACATAGAAGGGTTGTTTCCACAAAAACCAAAGATGTTCTCAAGCTGCTTCTATACCCTTGGTTTTGTACAGTAGAACATGGCACTGAAGATGCAAAGACTCAGTGGAAAATCAAAGATGTGCTCAATAAAGACATTTGACAGCTTGCTTTAGCAAGTACGCCTGAACAGTGACTTGAACCCTGGACCCTCAGATTAAAAGTCTGATGCTCTACCAACTGAGCTATCCAGGCTCGGAAACCTGTAGCTTTAGCTCTTCTAAGCGCCTCTACAAACAATATGGAGGTAAAGAAATAAAAGCTTTGGTGGAAAATCAAAAATGTGCCCAAAATCTGTTAAACAAACATAGAAGGGTTGTTTCCACAAAAACCAAAGATGTTCTCAAGCTGCTTCTATACCCTCAGTTTTGCACAGTAGAATACGACAATAAAGAAGCAAAGACTCAGTGGAAAATCAAAGATGTGCTCAATAAAGACATTTGACAGCTTGCTTTAGCAAGTACGCCTGAACAGTGACTTGAACTCTGGACCCTCAGATTAAAAGTCTGATGTGCTACCGACTGAGCTATCCAGGCTCGGAAACCTGTAGTTTTAGCTCTTCTAATGGTCTCTACAAACAATATGGAGGTAAAGAAATAAAAGCTTTGGTGGAAAATCAAAAATGTGCTCAAACTGTGCTAAACAGACATAGAAGGGTTGTTTCCACAAAAACCAAAGATGTTCTCAAGCTGCTTCTAAAGCCTCAGTTTTGCACAGTAGAAAACGGCACTGAAGAAGCAATGACTCAGTGGAAAATCAAAGATGTGCTCAATAAAGATATTTGACAGCTTGCTTTAGCAAGTACGCCTGAACCCTGGACCCTCAGATTAAGAGTCTGATGCTCTACGGACTGAGCTATCCAGGCTCGGAAAAATGCTCTTTTTAGCTCCTCTAAGGATCTCAACATAAAATATGGAGGTAAAGAAACAAAGCTTTGGTGGAAAATCAAAAATGGGCCCAAAATCTGTTAAACAGACATAGAAGGGTTGTTTACACAAAAACCAAAGATGTTCTCAAGCTGCTTCTATACCCTCAGTTTTGCACAGTAGAATACGACAATAAAGAAGCAAAGACCCAGTGGAAAATCAAAGATGTGCTCAGAATCTGCTAAACAGACATAGAAGGGTTGTTTCCACAAAAACCAAAGATTTTCTCAAGCTGCTTCTAAACCCTCAGTTTTGCACAGTAGAAAACGGCACTGAAGAAGCAAAGACTCAGTGGAAAATCAAAGATGTGCTCAATAAAGACATTTGACAGCTTGCTTTAGCAAGTACGCCTGAACAGTGACTTGAACCCTGGACCCTCAGATTAAAAGTCTGATGCTCTACCGACTGAGGTATCCAGGCTCTGAAAAATGCTCTTTTTAGCTCCTCTAAGCGTCTTTACATAAAATATGGAGGTAAAGAAACAAAGCTTTGGTGGAAAATCAAAAATGTGCCCAAAATCTGTTAAACAAACATAGAAGGGTTGTTTCCACAAAAACCAAAGATGTTCTCAAGCTGCCTCTATACCCTCAGTTTTGCACAGTAGAAAACGGCACTGAAGAAGCAATGACTCATTGGAAAATCAAAGATGTGCTCAATAAAGATATTTGACAGCTTCCTTTAGCAAGTACGCCTGAACCCTGGACCCTCAGATTAAAAGTCTGATGCTCTACCGACTGAGCTATCCAGGCTCTGAAAAATGCTCTTTTTAGCTCCTCTAAGCATCTCAACATAAAATATGGAGGTAAAGAAACAAAGCTTTGGTGGAAAATCAAAAATGTGCTCAAAATCGGCTAAACAGACATAGAAGGGTTGTTTCTGCAATAACCAAAGATGTTCTTAAGCTGCTTCTATACCCTTGGTTTTGTACAGTAGAACATGGCACTGAAGATGCAAAGACTCAGTGGAAAATCAAAGATGTGCTCAATAAAGACATTTGACAGCTTGCTTTAGCAAGCACACCTGAACGGGGACTTGAACCCTGGACCCTCAGATTAAAAGACTGATGCTCTACCAACTGAGCTATCCAGGCTTGGAAAAATGCTATTTTTAGCTCCTCTAAGCATCTCAACATAAAAAATGGAGGTAAAGAAACAAAGCTTTGGTGGAAAATCAAAAATGTGCCCAAAATCTGTTAAACAGACATAGAAGGGTTGTTTCCACAAAAACCAAAGATGTTCTCAAGCTGCTTCTAAACCCTCAGTTTTGCACAGTAGAAAACGGCACTGAAGAAGCAAAGACTCAGTGGAAAATCAAAGATGTGCTCAATAAAGACATTTGACAGCTTCCTTTAGCAAGTACGCCTGAACAGTGACTTGAACTCTGGACCCTCAGATTAAAAGTCTGATGCTCTACCAACTGAGCTATCCAGGCTCGGAAACCTGTAGTTTTAGCTCTTCTAAGCGTCTCTACAAAGAATATGGAGGTAAAGAAATAAAAGCTTTGGTGGAAAATCAAAAATGTGCCCAAAATCTGTTAAACAAACATAGAAGGGTTGTTTCCACAAAAACCAAAGATGTTCTCAAGCTGCTTCTAAACCCTCAGTTTTGCACAGTAGAATACTACAATAAAGAAGCAAAGACTCAGTGGAAAATCAAAGATGTGCTCAATAAAGACATTTGACAGCTTGCTTTAGCAAGTACGCCTGAACAGGGATTTGAACCCTGGACCCTCAGATTAAAAGTCTGATGCTCTACCGACTGAGCTATCCAGGCTCTGAAAAAAAAAAGCTCTATTTAGCTCCTCTAAGTGTCTTAACATAAAATATGGAGGTAAAGAAACAAAGCTTTGGTGGAAAATAAAAAATGGGCCCAAAATCTGTTAAACAGACATAGAAGGGTTGTTTCCACAAAAACCAAAGATGTTCTCAAGCTGCTTCTATACCCTTGGTTTTGTACAGTAGAACATGGCACTGAAGATGCAAAGACTCAGTGGAAAATCAAAGATGTGCTCAATAAAGAGATTTGACAGCTTGCTTTAGCAAGTACGCCTGAACAGTGACTTGAACCCTGGACCCTCAGATTAAAAGTCTGATGCTCTACCAACTGAGCTATCCAGGCTCGGAAACCTGTAGCTTTAGCTCTTCTAAGCGCCTCTACAAACAATATGGAGGTAAAGAAATAAAAGCTTTGGTGGAAAATCAAAAATGTGCCCAAAATCTGTTAAACAAACATAGAAGGGTTGTTTCCACAAAAACCAAAGATGTTCTCAAGCTGCTTCTATACCCTCAGTTTTGCACAGTAGAATACGACAATAAAGAAGCAAAGACTCAGTGGAAAATCAAAGATGTGCTCAATAAAGACATTTGACATCTTGCTTTAGCAAGTACGCCTGAACAGTGACTTGAACTCTGGACCCTCAGATTAAAAGTCTGATGTTCTACCGACTGAGCTATCCAGGCTCGGAAACCTGTAGTTTTAGCTCTTCTAATGGTCTCTACAAACAATATGGAGGTAAAGAAATAAAAGCTTTGGTGGAAAATCAAAAATGTGCTCAAACTGTGCTAAACAGACATAGAAGGGTTGTTTCCACAAAAACCAAAGATGTTCTCAAGCTGCTTCTAAAGCCTCAGTTTTGCACAGTAGAAAACGGCACTGAAGAAGCAATGACTCAGTGGAAAATCAAAGATGTGCTCAATAAAGATATTTGACAGCTTGCTTTAGCAAGTACGCCTGAACCCTGGACCCTCAGATTAAAAGTCTGATGCTCTACGGACTGAGCTATCCAGGCTCGGAAAAATGCTCTTTTTAGCTCCTCTAAGGATCTCAACATAAAATATGGAGGTAAAGAAACAAAGCTTTGGTGGAAAATCAAAAATGGGCCCAAAATCTGTTAAACAGACATAGAAGGGTTGTTTACACAAAAACCAAAGATGTTCTCAAGCTGCTTCTATACCCTCAGTTTTGCACAGTAGAATACGACAATACAGAAGCAAAGACCCAGTGGAAAATCAAAGATGTGCTCAGAATCTGCTAAACAGACATAGAAGGGTTGTTTCCACAAAAACCAAAGATTTTCTCAAGCTGCTTCTAAACCCTCAGTTTTGCACAGTAGAATACGACAATAAAGAAGCAAAGACTCAGTGGAAAATCAAAGATGTGCTCAATAAAGACATTTGACAGCTTGCTTTAGCAAGTACGCCTGAACAGTGACTTGAACTCTGGACCCTCAGATTAAAAGTCTGATGTTCTACCGACTGAGCTATCCAGGCTCGGAAACCTGTAGTTTTAGCTCTTCTAATGGTCTCTACAAACAATATGGAGGTAAAGAAATAAAAGCTTTGGTGGAAAATCAAAAATGTGCTCAAACTGTGCTAAACAGACATAGAAGGGTTGTTTCCACAAAAACCAAAGATGTTCTCAAGCTGCTTCTAAAGCCTCAGTTTTGCACAGTAGAAAACGGCACTGAAGAAGCAATGACTCAGTGGAAAATCAAAGATGTGCTCAATAAAGATATTTGACAGCTTGCTTTAGCAAGTACGCCTGAACCCTGGACCCTCAGATTAAAAGTCTGATGCTCTACGGACTGAGCTATCCAGGCTCGGAAAAATGCTCTTTTTAGCTCCTCTAAGGATCTCGACATAAAATATGGAGGTAAAGAAACAAAGCTTTGGTGGAAAATCAAAAATGGGCCCAAAATCTGTTAAACAGACATAGAAGGGTTGTTTACACAAAAACCAAAGATGTTCTCAAGCTGCTTCTATACCCTCAGTTTTGCACAGTAGAATACGACAATAAAGAAGCAAAGACCCAGTGGAAAATCAAAGATGTGCTCAGAATCTGCTAAACAGACATAGAAGGGTTGTTTCCACAAAAACCAAAGATTTTCTCAAGCTGCTTCTAAACCCTCAGTTTTGCACAGTAGAAAACGGCACTGAAGAAGCAAAGACTCAGTGGAAAATCAAAGATGTGCTCAATAAAGACATTTGACAGCTTGCTTTAGCAAGTACGCCTGAACAGTGACTTGAACCCTGGACCCTCAGATTAAAAGTCTGATGCTCTACCGACTGAGGTATCCAGGCTCTGAAAAATGCTCTTTTTAGCTCCTCTAAGCGTCTTTACATAAAATATGGAGGTAAAGAAACAAAGCTTTGGTGGAAAATCAAAAATGTGCCCAAAATCTGTTAAACAAACATAGAAGGGTTGTTTCCACAAAAACCAAAGATGTTCTCAAGCTGCCTCTCTACCCTCAGTTTTGCACAGTAGAAAACGGCACTGAAGAAGCAATGACTCATTGGAAAATCAAAGATGTGCTCAATAAAGATATTTGACAGCTTCCTTTAGCAAGTACGCCTGAACCCTGGACCCTCAGATTAAAAGTCTGATGCTCTACCGACTGAGCTATCCAGGCTCTGAAAAATGCTCTTTTTAGCTCCTCTAAGCATCTCAACATAAAATATGGAGTTAAAGAAACAAAGCTTTGGTGGAAAATCAAAAATGTGCTCAAAATCGGCTAAACAGACATAGAAGGGTTGTTTCTGCAATAACCAAAGATGTTCTTAAGCTGCTTCTATACCCTTGGTTTTGTACAGTAGAACATGGCACTGAAGATGCAGAGACTCAGTGGAAAATCAAAGATGTGCTCAATAAAGACATTTGACAGCTTGCTTTAGCAAGCACACCTGAACGGGGACTTGAACCCTGGACCCTCAGATTAAAAGACTGATGCTCTACCAACTGAGCTATCCAGGCTCGGAAAAATGCTATTTTTAGCTCCTCTAAGCATCTCAACATAAAAAATGGAGGTAAAGAAACAAAGCTTTGGTGGAAAATCAAAAATGTGCCCAAAATCTGTTAAACAGACATAGAAGGGTTGTTTCCACAAAAACCAAAGATGTTCTCAAGCTGCTTCTAAACCCTCAGTTTTGCACAGTTGAAAACGGCACTGAAGAAGCAAAGACTCAGTGGAAAATCAAAGATGTGCTCAATAAAGACATTTGACAGCTTGCTTTAGCAAGTACGCCTGAACAGTGACTTGAACTCTAGACCCTCAGATTAAAAGTCTGATGCTCTACCAACTGAGCTATCCAGGCTCGGAAACCTGTAGTTTTAGCTCTTCTAAGCGTCTCTACAAAGAATATGGAGGTAAAGAAATAAAAGCTTTGGTGGAAAATCAAAAATGTGCCCAAAATCTGTTAAACAAACATAGAAGGGTTGTTTCCACAAAAACCAAAGATGTTCTCAAGCTGCTTCTAAACCCTCAGTTTTGCACAGTAGAATACTACAATAAAAAAGCAAAGACTCAGTGGAAAATCAAAGATGTGCTCAATAAAGACATTTGACAGCTTGCTTTAGCAAGTACGCCTGAACAGGGATTTGAACCCTGGACCCTCAGATTAAAAGTCTGATGCTCTACCGACTGAGCTATCCAGGCTCTGAAAAATGCTCTTTTTAGCTCCTCTAAGCGTCTTTACATAAAATATGGAGGTAAAGAAACAAAGCTTTGGTGGAAAATCAAAAATGTGCCCAAAATCTGTTAAACAGACATAGAAGGGTTGTTTCCACAAAAACCAAAGATGTTCTCAAGCTGCTTCTAAACCCTCAGTTTTGCACAGTAGAACACGACAATAAAGAAGCAAAGACTCAGTGGAAAATCAAAGATGTGCTCAAGAAAGACATTTTGTAGTGGAAACCCAATATTTCTATATTTTGGACTTTGAGCCTTTGGTAGTGGACATTAGTGAATTTAACATTCTGTATAACCAAATGTCATGTTTGCCTTCTGTTCTTACATTTACGCAATATGCAATACATCCTCTTATGAAACTTCTGTTCTCAAAACGCTGACAAGATAATATATAGTATAAACACGTTACATTTTCCATCTGTTTTGCAACTTTGGAAGACAGTATAACTCAGACATGGACAACCGCAGTCTGAAACAGCTACCGCAATAATTACTCAAGCAATTTTACTGGAAACGTATGCAAATAACATGGGAGGTCTATGCTATTACTAACTCATGATGTAACCCAATTATATCGAAGGAACCACACGTGGGCCTAAGACAACCCAGTCATTTCATCCACCACCTGATGGCCAATCACAGATGACCGGAGGATGGAAGAATTGCAAGATGCTTATCCAATAATTAAACAATACGTTGTATCTATGTAATCTTTTGACCTGCCCAGATGTTAAACTCTTAAAAGAGGCTACATGCCCAACATTAAAGTTAGAATTGAGGAAGCTATACATGCTGAACCTCGTGTCAGTGTGAAAACTTCTTATGCGCATTATCAATTCAGAATTAATATGGAGGGGTGTAAACATTCCAAATTGAGTAAGCCGTGGTTCCACAAAGGAAAGCCACGACAGCTGGTGGCCCGTACGGGGAGTGATCGATAGGTTCCAAACATCTCGGACAGAAAACACGGACATAGGCAACCTTGGACTTAGTGGGCCCAACAGACTCATCAGAACACGGTAAGATAAATTAATTATCTATACCTGTGTGGCTAACTCCGGGCTTGCCTATGTGCCGTGCCAGGCCGATAGATTTGGAACCGCACGACGACAGGTATTTATAAGTCTCGATCACGTGATAAGAACCTGTCATAAGATATAAAGGAATGTTTACATGCCTGTTGTTTTGAGAGTTCTGGTCGAGTGGCGAGGTCAATAAGCTGCCTTAAGGGGGGGGAGACCCTGCACAGGCGTCCCTACTTGGTCACAGGTTTGGTTACAAAACCTAAGAGTAAGGGACCTGTGAGGGTAGTTTGGCTGAGGTGTTCCTGCTCTGGTCCGGTTTGATTACAAAGCCTAAGGGTCAGGAAGCCGTCAAACGTCTGGGCAGGTATCGCTACTTCGGTAAAGTCTGGTAAAAGGCTTCCGAAGAAAGGGAACTGACAGACCGGATCCCGAGGGGCAGTGAGACTAAAACCAGTCGTACCGGTACTCTGTCTATTTGTTTGTTTAGTTGTGTGGGTATACCACCCATGTCTTGCCCAAATTGCCAAAAAGGATTGTTATTGACGATAAGTACCCTCGGATGGGAGATCTGTAGTCAGAATAATCCCTACCCCCCCCCCCCCCCCCCCGCTGTGGTTACGGTCCACTGTTTGAGGATCATGGTCCGCAAATATTTGTTTATCGTTTAAACGTGCACGAGTAGATCCCTCCGTCTGAGGGTAGATCAATGAACTGTGTAGTGACAGAAATGCTAGAGACTCTAGGGCGGGGCATATTGTGTCCGGCGTCTGAGGAGACTTTTATAATCATGAATCTGGCAGCCATGATTGAAATTGAAAGGCAACAAACATTGTACCGAGGTCAATTCTTACACCCTCCAGGAAAGTGTGGAAGGAGTGGGGAGTCAAGTTATCATTGATTAATCAAGCAATCTTCCTGTGTGTCCTACCTGTCTTTTATATGAAGTTAGTGTGCTTGTCTGTTGTGTAGAGTTAATCCTGCTGAGTTGTTATATAGGAATAGTTTGTTTGTCTGTCATATAGAAGTAGTATCAGTCCTGCTCAACTGTAAGAAGAGATTGTTGGCAATGAGAACGCATTGGCTGGGTTATAGCCAAGATTAATGCACCGTACACAGCGGCTCGCTGTGGGTTTGGACTTTGTAGGTTGCATGTTCATTATTGGATCCCTTCTAGTAAGACAGACTACTAGACTCTGTTGCTGTTGAATTGTTAAAAGTTGAAAGTATAGGCTTGTGCCCGTAAGTGAATGTATAAAAAGGGTTAACTGAATGTGTTTAGCGGAAAAAAAAAAAAAAGGCTGCTAACTTCATTTAAAAAGAGGAAGTGCCATAACTCTTAATAGAAGTGAAGCAATTCCTGTGCTGTAATAAATAACTACTGTTGGATGTTAAAACTACTGCGGATGGCTTGTTATGTAATCTAATCCTTGATATACATCCGTCACACAAATGTAAAAAGTTATATGCCACTCACATCCTGAGGGGGCTCTTAAGAATACAAACTGTAACAGACTGCGTAGCCCATCATACCCACAAGAAAATACATCTATGTTTGCCAAGTCCCCAATTCAATTGTAACCACATACAATGTTAGGTGGTCACCGCTGTGACAGTAAAGTTACAACATAATATATGTAATTTATGCATTAGACATTAGAATTTCCCTGAGTGTCAGAAAGAGGAAGAGAAGGTGGGCTGAAATGGCGTCTGTATCAGCACACGCCAAAGACACCAGCGTTCAATATAACAGTTTAGTAAATAGAGAGAATTGCAGTACATTACCAATCAGATGGAGATGCCCGGCATCTAAGACTGCATCTGCCCGGTCGCCGGAAGTCTGGGACAAAAACTGTTGTAAAAGTAAAAATTAGCCACGTTCTCCCTTGTAATCCTGTCGCTGGGCTGTCACAGGAGCGAGAGGTTTTAAAAAGAGGAAGTTACTGATGTTGCAGTAATAGGGAAGTTAAATTTAGATAGTTTAAACTGGTTTGAATAGTTAACTTTAATAAACGTTAAAATAAATTACAGGGAGTAAGGTGTGAAGGAAGTAAGTTGCTGCAGATAAGCCGAAGAATGGGAAACAAGCAGGTAACGATAAGGCCAGGTATCCACAGGAGGAACGGGGCAGATTGACCCGTAATTTGTAAAATGTAAATTGTGTGGTGCATAAGACTTTATCTTTATTGGGTTGTGATGTGTATCCAAGGACTGCCAACCTTGAATGAGAGAATAAGGAAGTAAGGGATTAGCCTGATTCAGGGGGGTGGAGCTAGATGATGCAAGAACACGTCTCTTATCCAAGGAGGGGGTAAGAATCATAGATAGCCAGAAGAAAAAGTTTTGTTTTTTCCTCCTGTCTCAAACTCAGCTTTCCACGGTTCCTGACACCCACAAGACAGGCATAGGGAAATTGAATATACCCACCATGATAATATATACGAGACCCAGATACACACCCCTGGGTCAAACAGTATCCCCCTAGTTTAAAAAAAAAAAAAAAAAAAAAAGGGGTGAAGGGTCAGCCACGCATGTTACGTGCTGTGTGCTGATGCTTTGGAAAAACTGCCAACCGGCCACAATTTCACCGTTAATTTCCCTTGTAGAAGGCCTGGAGGCATCCAAAGACTAACCAAGTTCTGCAAGAAAGGTTGTTCTCCGGGCCAGGCCATACCTGTACATACACCCGTTGCCAAATTCCGCACCTTTCTGGGCCTTGTTTCATACTGCCGCCCATACGACAGTATTGACACAAAAGCACAGAGGACAACCACAGCCATGAGGTTAGATCCAGTGACTCGAGGAGCTCCCTCATCTGCTTGTGCGGTGGCAGCAGTACAGGCAATGGTTGACAAATCTTCTAAGTTGGTATTGGACTACCCCCTAGTGGTCTACACCCCAAATGACACCCAGAACATACTCATGCAAGTGTAACCCAAGCACTTATCTCTGGCCTATTAGATCCGGCTACAATGTGCTCTTTCCATGCCTCCCCCAATATTTCTTCCCAATGTTGTAATACCTTGAATCCGGCTACTCTTCTTTTAATCAGGTATTCCGGTTCAAATGGGGGAGGGGAGGCATAGGTGATCTGAGTATGACAGATCAGCTATTTTTTTAAGTTTTTTGAGATTCTGTGCAACAAAATTCTGACAAAAACTGTTATTAGAATACACTGTTAATGATGCATATTTTGAGTTTTCTTTTGTAGATGGTACCAGGGTGAGGATTGATGACTCCGAACCAGATATGCAGAGCTCACACAACAAGATGTCCTAAACGCAGAAGCTCTGCCTCTGCATGTCTCAGGGCAAGAAGCGAAACTGGAGGCCCTCACTGAGGCGTGTGGAGTGGTAGAAGGTAAGACGGCAACTCTTTACACTGACTCCTGGAATGCATTTGGCATGGCTCATGATTACGGCCCAATATGGAAGGCCAGACAGTTTGTTACCTCAGCAGGACAGCCAATTAAGAATGGTGCAGCGGTGCAGAATCCCATGGAAACCCTACTACTACTACCTGGCAATGGAGAATTCACACCGATTTCTACAATGGAGAAGCGAGAGGTGACACCCTCGCCGACAACACAGCAAAGGCAGCAGCCCTCAAGCCGTGGAAGAAAGAAGAATAGATACTGACAGCATGAGTCAGTGATAAAAACTTTGGACTTTGATAAAAACTTTGGACTTTGATAAAACCTTGGACTTTGATATGTCAAGGACTTTACAGTTACAAGTCAACGAGGAAAGAAAGCAGATGGGCTAAAAGACGGGAGCGACAGAACAGGACGGCGTATGGCGAACAATCAACAGAACTTGCCTACAGAGGTCTCTGTCCCCCATGATGGCCCAACTGGTACACAGAATCAAAAGCAGCGATGACGTTGACACTGAACAAGAATGGGTGACACCTAGGTTCTCTGTAGCTGCTGCATCATTTGTCCAGTTAGCATGATCTTTGCCATATGCGAGTCCGGACAGAAGTAAGGTGGCCATATAACACTTGCCTTGACCACTCTACCCATTTCAGAGATTGCCAATTTGACCACACTCAGCTCACACCTGTTGGGGAGTATGAATATGTGCTTTTTGTTGCTCGAGTCTTTTTCAGGTTTGAGGCCCACCCTGATACTAAGGTAAATGAGCAGATAACCACACAGAAGCTCATGAATGAGGTAATCTGCAGACACAGGGTACCAGAAGTGAATGAGGTAAACGAAGGTACACACTTCACAGGTAAAATAATGTGACATCATGTCTGGAAAGTAATTGGACAGGGGAGTGTGCCTTAGTAAAGCCCTTATGCTCCTCCACATCCTGTCAGACAGCATTGAGGATAATGAGGTTACCCCCCATAGTTACTCTATCTTGATCCAACTCTGCTGTGTTCTGTAGTTATCCTGTCATGTTGGTCTACCCTTGTTTTCTGCATAGGTACGATGGCTCTTTCCAGTCTTGTCACTAGGTAGTGTAGGGTCAGGGTAGGCGGCCTGGACGTGTTCACCATCAGGACTATCTCCAGGAGGGACATTGGTGTGGGTGAAGATCAGGGAGTCCCAATCCGTGCGTATCTGTGCACACTACTAGTATGTACTTCTAGTACAGCACATTAGAGTGAGAAGAGAGGCTCCTGGTGATAGTTTGGACCTACACGTGTACATTGACGTCATAAGACAGCCAAGGGGGGTACCTGACGAGTTTTTAAAAATCTTCCTGCTTATTATGGTAAATAAAATGTGGACTGGATTAATTATGATTATTATAATTAGCAGTAGTTTGTAAATTATACTAGAGATGCCTTATAGCGACTAGTCGACCAATAGGACCTACCTCGACTATGACTTTTCAAAATAGAATGGCACTAGGTACGATTTTAGCCAAAAAAGGGAGTGTCTGTTAGATGATAGGGTTGACTTGTATCTACATTCCAGACAAAACGTGACCCGCAGGTAAAGACGCAGTTGCCATTAAGAAGCTGACCGCACTAACTAAAAAGAGCTAACCTTAATCTGTTTTCCTCAGTAAGGTACCTAACGGGAGAAGGAAAAAATATATATAAATAAGTTTTGAAACATTGTGTATTTAAAACACAGTGATAGGTTTTCGCTAAGATTTTGCTTTATTTTATCTGCAGTGCACTCTGCTCATGCCATGCAACATGCCGGTGTTACAACGCCCCTGGTCCTGTTACCTTGCTGCCTCTGGAAAAGGGAAGTGGGAATAATCACCTGGTAGCTCTTCCCTTCCAGACTAATATATATGATAATGCACTTACTAATGAGACAAAGATTCAGTCATGTTGATCAGTCATTATATGGTCCTGACTTTGCACTCTTGTTGATGAATCGAGGTAACGTCAAGAAGGCGGGGTTCTATACAAGTTATGCAGTGTTTACCTGAAATAGTAAAAGTCGCACCTCTCCTAACCTAATGCCTCGAGATCCCAGGTGGTAGCCTAGACCTCCACATGTACCAAAAGACCCGATTGCCATGAACCCACACCTAGGTATCAGAGGGGCATTTGCAGCCTAGGCGACAGTTGTGAAAGACCGCCACTCTACTGAGTTTTCAGAACGTTCTACACAAGAGGTTATTCTGATAAGGAAGTTATTAATTATATTTGTCACCTTTATAGTCATCCTAATTTCTGTTTGTCGTTGCATACAGTGTATTCCGACCCTGATGACTACCTGGTCCACCTGTCTCACTACGATGTCCAACAAAAAGCCCACTGTCAGCGCAAACATCAACATCATGGATCCAGAATACGATGATGTCGAACCATCCTATACCCCCATGACAGCAATAGCTCCAGTGTACAACACAATGCGAGTCTAGGGTCAGCGGTGGGGGTGGGACGGAGCAGGGCGAGTTTAGTGAAACAGATAGTTTCAAGGGGGGTCTGTAGTGGAAACCCAATATTTCTATATTTTGGACTTTGAGCCTTTGGTAGTGGACATTAGTGAATTTAACATTCTGTATAACCAAATGTCATGTTTGCCTTCTGTTCTTACATTTACGCAATATGCAATACATCCTCTTATGAAACTTCTGTTCTCAAAACACTGACAAGATAATATATAGTATAAACACGTTACATTTTCCATCTGTTTTGCAACTTTGGAAGACAGTATAACTCAGACATGGACAACAGCAGTCTGAAACAGCTACCGCAATAATTACTCAAGCAATTTTACTGGAAACGTATGCAAATAACATGGGAGGTCTATGTTATTACTAACTCATGATGTAACCCAATTATATCGAAGGAACCACACGTGGGCCTAAGACAACCCAGTCATTTCATCCACCACCTGATGGCCAATCACAGATGACCGGAGGATGGAAGAATTGCAAGATGCTTATCCAATAATTAAACAATACGTTGTATCTATGTAATCTTTTGACCTGCCCAGATGTTAAACTCTTAAAAGAGGCTACACGCCCAACATTAAAGTTAGAATTGAGGAAGCTATACATGCTGAACCTCGTGTCAGTGTGAAAACTTCTTATGCGCATTATCAATTCAGAATTAATATGGAGGGGTGTAAACATTCCAAATTGAGTAAGCCATGGTTCCACAAAGGAAAGCCACGACAATTTGACAGCTTGCTTTAGCAAGTACGCCTGAACAGTGACTTGAACCCTGGACCCTCAGATTAAAAGTTTGATGTTCTACCGACTGAGCTTTCCAGGCTCGGAAACCTGTAGTTTTAGCTCTTCTAAGCGTCTCTACAGACAATATGGAGGTAAAGCAATAAAAGCTTTGGTGGAAAATCAAAAATGTGCCCAAAATCTGTTAAACAAACATAGAAGGGTTGTTTCCACAAAAACCAAAGATGTTCTCAAGCTGCCTCTATACCCTCAGTTTTGCACAGTAGAAAACGGTACTGAAGAAGCAATGACTCAGTGGAAAATCAAAGATGTGCTCAATAAAGATATTTGACAGCTTGCTTTAGCAAGTACGCCTGAACCCTGGACCCTCAGATTAAAAGTCTGATGCTCCACCGACTGAGCTATCCAGGCTCTGAAAAATGCTCTATTTAGCTCCTCTAAGCATCTCAACATAAAATATGGAGGTAAAGAAACAAAGCTTTGGTGGAAAATCAAAAATGTGCCCAAAATCTGTTAAACAGACATAGAAGGGTTGTTTCCACAAAAAACAAAGATGTTCTCAAGCTGCTTCTATACCCTCAGATTTGCACAGTAGAATACGACAATAAAGAAGCAAAGACTCAGTGGAAAATCAAAGATGTGCTCAATAAAGATATTTGACGGCTTGCTTTAGCAAGTACGCCTGAACAGGGACTTGAACCCTGGACCCTCAGATTAAAAGTCTGATGCTCTACCGACTGAGCTATCCAGGCTTGAAAAAATGTTCTTTTTAGCTCCTCTAAGCGTCTTAACATAAAATATGGAGGTAAAGAAACAAAGCTTTGGTGGAAAATCAAAATGTGCCCAAAATCTGTTAAACAGACATAGAAGGGTTGTTTTCACAAAAACCAAAGATTTTCTCAAGCTGCTTCTAAACCCTCAGTTTTGCACAGTAGAAAACGGCACTGAAGAAGCAAAGACTCAGTGGAAAATCAAAGATGTGCTCAATAAAGACATTTGACAGCTTGCTTTAGCAAGTACGCCTGAACAGTGACTTGAACCCTGGACCCTCAGATTAAAAGTCTGATGTTCTACCGACTGAGCTATCCAGGCTCGGAAACCTGTAGTTTTAGCTCTTCTAAGCGTCTCTACAGACAATATGGAGGTAAAGCAATAAAAGCTTTGGTGGAAAATCAAAAATGTGCCCAAAATCTGTTAAACAAACATAGAAGGGTTGTTTCCACAAAAACCAAAGATGTTCTCAAGCTGCCTCTATACCCTCAGTTTTGCACAGTAGAAAACGGCACTGAAGAAGCAATGACTCAGTGGAAAATCAAAGATGTGCTCAATAAAGATATTTGACAGCTTGCTTTAGCAAGTACGCCTGAACCCTGGACCCTCAGATTAAAAGTCTGATGCTCTACCGACTGAGCTATCCAGGCTCTGAAAAATGCTCTTTTTAGCTCCTCTAAGCATCTCAACATAAAATATGGAGGTAAAGAAACAAATCTTTGGTGGAAAATCAAAAATCGGCCCAAAATCTTTTAAACAGACATAGAAGGGTTGTTTCCACAAAAACCAAAGATGTTCTCAAGCTGCCTCTATACCCTCAGTTTTGCACAGTAGAAAACGGCACTGAAGAAGCAATGACTCAGTGGAAAATCAAAGATGTGCTCAATAAAGACGTTTGACAGCTTGCTTTAGCAAGTATGCCTGAACCCTGGACCCTCAGATTAAAAGTCTGATGCTCTACCGACTGAGCTATCCAGGCTCTGAAAAATGCTCTTTTTAGCTCCTCTAAGCATCTCAACATAAAATATGGAGGTAAAGAAACAAATCTTTGGTGGAAAATCAAAAATCGGCCCAAAATCTTTTAAACAGACATAGAAGGGTTGTTTCCACAAAAACCAAAGATGTTCTCAAGCTGCTTCTACACCCTTGGTTTTGCACAGTAGAACACGACAATAAAGAAGCAAAGACTCAGTGGAAAATCAAAGATGTGCTCAATAAAGACATTTGACAGCTTGCTTTAGCAAGCACGCCTGAACTGGCACTTGAACCGCCGGACCCTCAGATTAAAAGTCTGATGCTCTACCGACTGAGCTATCCAGGCTCTGAAAATGCTCTTTTTAGCTCCTCTAAGCGTCTTAACATAAAATATGGAGGTAAAGAAACAAAGCTTTGGTGGAAAAATAAAAATGTGCCCAAAATCTGTTAAACAGACATAGAAGGGTTGTTTCCACAAAAACCAAAGATGTTCTCAAGCTGCCTCTATACCCTCAGTTTTGCACAGTAGAAAACGGCACTGAAGAAGCAATGACTCAGTGGAAAATCAAAGATGTGCTCAATAAAGATATTTGACAGCTTGCTTTAGCAAGTACGCCTGAACCCTGGACCCTCAGATTAAAAGTCTGATGCTCTACCGACTGAGCTACCCAGGCTCTGAAAAATGCTCTTTTTAGCTCCTCTAAGCATCTCAACATAAAATATGGAGGTAAAGAAACAAATCTTTGGTGGAAAATCAAAAATCGGCCCAAAATCTTTTAAACAGACATAGAAGGGTTGTTTCCACAAAAACCAAAGATGTTCTCAAGCTGCCTCTATACCCTCAGTTTTGCACAGTAGAAAACGGCACTGAAGAAGCAATGACTCAGTGGAAAATCAAAGATGTGCTCAATAAAGACGTTTGACAGCTTGCTTTAGCAATTATGCCTGAACCCTGGACCCTCAGATTAAAAGTCTGATGCTCTACCGACTGAGCTATCCAGGCTCTGAAAAATGCTCTTTTTAGCTCCTCTAAGCATCTCAACATAAAATATGGAGGTAAAGAAACAAATCTTTGGTGGAAAATCAAAAATCGGCCCAAAATCTTTTAAACAGACATAGAAGGGTTGTTTCCACAAAAACCAAAGATGTTCTCAAGCTGCTTCTATACCCTTGGTTTTGCACAGTAGAACACGACAATAAAGAAGCAAAGACTCAGTGGAAAATCAAAGATGTGCTCAATAAAGACATTTGACAGCTTGCTTTAGCAAGCACGCCTGAACTGGCACTTGAACCGCCGGACCCTCAGATTAAAAGTCTGATGCTCTACCGACTGAGCTATCCAGGCTCTGAAAATGCTCTTTTTAGCTCCTCTAAGCGTCTTAACATAAAATATGGAGGTAAAGAAACAAAGCTTTGGTGGAAAATCAAAAATGTGCCCAAAATCTGTTAAACAGACATAGATGGGTTGTTTCCACAAAAACCAAAAATGTTCTCAAGCTGCTTCTAAACCCTCAGTTTTGCACAGTAGAAAACGGCACTGAAGAAGCAAAAACTCAGTGGAAAATCAAAGATGTGCTCAATAAAGACATTTGACAGCTTGCTTTAGCAAGCACGCCTGAACTGGCACTTGAACCGCCGGACCCTCAGATTAAAAGTCTGATGCTCTACCGACTGAGCTATCCAGGCTCTGAAAATGCTCTTTTTAGCTCCTCTAAGCGTCTTAACATAAAATATGGAGGTAAAGAAACAAAGCTTTGGTGGAAAAATAAAAATGTGCCCAAAATCTGTTAAACAGACATAGAAGGGTTGTTTCCACAAAAACCAAAGATGTTCTCAAGCTGCCTCTATACCCTCAGTTTTGCACAGTAGAAAACGGCACTGAAGAAGCAATGACTCAGTGGAAAATCAAAGATGTGCTCAATAAAGATATTTGACAGCTTGCTTTAGCAAGTACGCCTGAACCCTGGACCCTCAGATTAAACGTCTGATGCTCTACCGACTGAGCTATCCAGGGTCGGAAACCTGTAGTTTTAACTCTTCTAAGCGTCTCTACAAACAATATGGAGGTAAAGAAAAAAAAAGGTTTCGTGGAAAATCAAAAATTGTGCTCAAAATCTGCTAAACAGACATAGAAGGGTTGTTTCTGCAAAACCAAAGATGTTCTCAAGCTGCTTCTATACCCTCAGTTTTGCACAGTAGAACACGGCACTGAAGATGCAAAGACTCAGTGGAAAATCAAAGATGCGCTCAATAAAGACATTTGACAGCTTGCTTTAGCAAGTACGCCTGAACAGGGACTTGAACCCTGGACCCTCAGATTAAAAGTCTGATGATCTACCGACTGAGCTATCCATGCTCGGAAAAATGTTCTTTTTAGCTCCTCTAAGTGTCTTAACATAAAATATGGAGGTAAAGAAACAAAGCTTTGGTGGAAAATCAAAAATGTGCCCAAAATCTGTTAAACAGACAAAGAAGGGTTGTTTCCACAAAAACCAAAGATGTTCTCAAGCTGCTTCTATACCCTTGGTTTTGCACAGTAGAACACGACAATAAAGAAGCAAAGACTCAGTGCAAAATCAAAGATGTGCTCAATAAAGACATTTGACAGCTTGCTTTAGCAAGCACGCCTGAACTGGCACTTGAACCCTGGACCCTCAGATTAAAAGTCTGATGCTCTACCGACTGAGCTATCCAGGCTCGGAAAAGTGCTATTTTTAGCTCCTCTAAGCATCTCAACATAAAATATGGAGGTAAAGAAACAAAGCTTTGGTGGTAAATCAACAATGTGCTCAGAATCTGCTAAACAGACATAGAAGGGTTGTTTCTGCAAAAAACAAAGATTTTCTCAAGCTGCTTCTATAGCCTCAGTTTTGCACAGTAGATTCCGACAATAAAGAAGCAAAGACTCAGTGGAAAATCAAAGATGTGCTCAATAAAGATATTTGACAGCTTGCTTTAGCTAGTACGCCTGAACAGGGACTTGAACCGTGGACCCTCAGATTAAAAGTCTGATGCTCTACCGACTGAGCTATCCAGGCTCGGAAACCTGTAGTTTTAGCTCTTCTAAGCATCTCTACAAACAATATGGAGGTAAAGAACTAAAAGCTTTGGTGGAAAATCAAAAATGTGCCCAAAATCTGTTAAACAAACATAGAAGGGTTGTTTCCACAAAAACCAAAGATGTTCTCAAGCTGCTTCTATACCCTCAGTTTTGCACAGTAGAATACGACAATAAAGAAGCAAAGACTCAGTGGAAAATCAAAGATGTGCTCAATAAAGATATTTGACAGCTTCCTTTAGCAAGTACGCCTGAACCCTGGACCCTCAGATTAAAAGTCTGATGCTCTACCGACTGAGCTATCCAGGCTCTGAAAAATGCTCTTTTTAGCTCCTCTAAGCATCTCAACATAAAATATGGAGGTAAAGAAACAAAGCTTTGGTGGAAAATCAAAAATGTGCTCAAAATCGGCTAAACAGACATAGAAGGGTTGTTTCTGCAATAACCAAAGATGTTCTTAAGCTGCTTCTATACCCTTGGTTTTGTACAGTAGAACATGGCACTGAAGATGCAGAGACTCAGTGGAAAATCAAAGATGTGCTCAATAAAGACATTTGACAGCTTGCTTTAGCAAGCACACCTGAACGGGGACTTGAACCCTGGACCCTCAGATTAAAAGACTGATGCTCTACCAACTGAGCTATCCAGGCTCGGAAAAATGCTATTTTTAGCTCCTCTAAGCATCTCAACATAAAAAATGGAGGTAAAGAAACAAAGCTTTGGTGGAAAATCAAAAATGTGCCCAAAATCTGTTAAACAGACATAGAAGGGTTGTTTCCACAAAAACCAAAGATGTTCTCAAGCTGCTTCTAAACCCTCAGTTTTGCACAGTTGAAAACGGCACTGAAGAAGCAAAGACTCAGTGGAAAATCAAAGATGTGCTCAATAAAGACATTTGACAGCTTGCTTTAGCAAGTACGCCTGAACAGTGACTTGAACTCTAGACCCTCAGATTAAAAGTCTGATGCTCTACCAACTGAGCTATCCAGGCTCGGAAACCTGTAGTTTTAGCTCTTCTAAGCGTCTCTACAAAGAATATGGAGGTAAAGAAATAAAAGCTTTGGTGGAAAATCAAAAATGTGCCCAAAATCTGTTAAACAAACATAGAAGGGTTGTTTCCACAAAAACCAAAGATGTTCTCAAGCTGCTTCTAAACCCTCAGTTTTGCACAGTAGAATACTACAATAAAAAAGCAAAGACTCAGTGGAAAATCAAAGATGTGCTCAATAAAGACATTTGACAGCTTGCTTTAGCAAGTACGCCTGAACAGGGATTTGAACCCTGGACCCTCAGATTAAAAGTCTGATGCTCTACCGACTGAGCTATCCAGGCTCTGAAAAATGCTCTTTTTAGCTCCTCTAAGCGTCTTAACATAAAATATGGAGGTAAAGAAACAAAGCTTTGGTGGAAAATCAAAAATGTGCCCAAAATCTGTTAAACAGACATAGAAGGGTTGTTTCCACAAAAACCAAAGATGTTCTCAAGCTGCTTCTAAACCCTCAGTTTTGCACAGTAGAACACGACAATAAAGAAGCAAAGACTCAGTGGAAAATCAAAGATGTGCTCAAGAAAGACATTTTGTAGTGGAAACCCAATATTTCTATATTTTGGACTTTGAGCCTTTGGTAGTGGACATTAGTGAATTTAACATTCTGTATAACCAAATGTCATGTTTGCCTTCTGTTCTTACATTTACGCAATATGCAATACATCCTCTTATGAAACTTCTGTTCTCAAAACGCTGACAAGATAATATATAGTATAAACACGTTACATTTTCCATCTGTTTTGCAACTTTGGAAGACAGTATAACTCAGACATGGACAACCGCAGTCTGAAACAGCTACCGCAATAATTACTCAAGCAATTTTACTGGAAACGTATGCAAATAACATGGGAGGTCTATGCTATTACTAACTCATGATGTAACCCAATTATATCGAAGGAACCACACGTGGGCCTAAGACAACCCAGTCATTTCATCCACCACCTGATGGCCAATCACAGATGACCGGAGGATGGAAGAATTGCAAGATGCTTATCCAATAATTAAACAATACGTTGTATCTATGTAATCTTTTGACCTGCCCAGATGTTAAACTCTTAAAAGAGGCTACATGCCCAACATTAAAGTTAGAATTGAGGAAGCTATACATGCTGAACCTCGTGTCAGTGTGAAAACTTCTTATGCGCATTATCAATTCAGAATTAATATGGAGGGGTGTAAACATTCCAAATTGAGTAAGCCGTGGTTCCACAAAGGAAAGCCACGACAGCTGGTGGCCCGTACGGGGAGTGATCGATAGGTTCCAAACATCTCGGACAGAAAACACGGACATAGGCAACCTTGGACTTAGTGGGCCCAACAGACTCATCAGAACACGGTAAGATAAATTAATTATCTATACCTGTGTGGCTAACTCCGGGCTTGCCTATGTGCCGTGCCAGGCCGATAGATTTGGAACCGCACGACGACAGGTATTTATAAGTCTCGATCACGTGATAAGAACCTGTCATAAGATATAAAGGAATGTTTACATGCCTGTTGTTTTGAGAGTTCTGGTCGAGTGGCGAGGTCAATAAGCTGCCTTAAGGGGGGGGAGACCCTGCACAGGCGTCCCTACTTGGTCACAGGTTTGGTTACAAAACCTAAGAGTAAGGGACCTGTGAGGGTAGTTTGGCTGAGGTGTTCCTGCTCTGGTCCGGTTTGATTACAAAGCCTAAGGGTCAGGAAGCCGTCAAACGTCTGGGCAGGTATCGCTACTTCGGTAAAGTCTGGTAAAAGGCTTCCGAAGAAAGGGAACTGACAGACCGGATCCCGAGGGGCAGTGAGACTAAAACCAGTCGTACCGGTACTCTGTCTATTTGTTTGTTTAGTTGTGTGGGTATACCACCCATGTCTTGCCCAAATTGCCAAAAAGGATTGTTATTGACGATAAGTACCCTCGGATGGGAGATCTGTAGTCAGAATAATCCCTACCCCCCCCCCCCCCCCGCTGTGGTTACGGTCCACTGTTTGAGGATCATGGTCCGCAAATATTTGTTTATCGTTTAAACGTGCACGAGTAGATCCCTCCGTCTGAGGGTAGATCAATGAACTGTGTAGTGACAGAAATGCTAGAGACTCTAGGGCGGGGCATATTGTGTCCGGCGTCTGAGGAGACTTTTATAATCATGAATCTGGCAGCCATGATTGAAATTGAAAGGCAACAAACATTGTACCGAGGTCAATTCTTACACCCTCCAGGAAAGTGTGGAAGGAGTGGGGAGTCAAGTTATCATTGATTAATCAAGCAATCTTCCTGTGTGTCCTACCTGTCTTTTATATGAAGTTAGTGTGCTTGTCTGTTGTGTAGAGTTAATCCTGCTGAGTTGTTATATAGGAATAGTTTGTTTGTCTGTCATATAGAAGTAGTATCAGTCCTGCTCAACTGTAAGAAGAGATTGTTGGCAATGAGAACGCATTGGCTGGGTTATAGCCAAGATTAATGCACCGTACACAGCGGCTCGCTGTGGGTTTGGACTTTGTAGGTTGCATGTTCATTATTGGATCCCTTCTAGTAAGACAGACTACTAGACTCTGTTGCTGTTGAATTGTTAAAAGTTGAAAGTATAGGCTTGTGCCCGTAAGTGAATGTATAAAAAGGGTTAACTGAATGTGTTTAGCGGAAAAAAAAAAAAAAAGGCTGCTAACTTCATTTAAAAAGAGGAAGTGCCATAACTCTTAATAGAAGTGAAGCAATTCCTGTGCTGTAATAAATAACTACTGTTGGATGTTAAAACTACTGCGGATGGCTTGTTATGTAATCTAATCCTTGATATACATCCGTCACACAAATGTAAAAAGTTATATGCCACTCACATCCTGAGGGGGCTCTTAAGAATACAAACTGTAACAGACTGCGTAGCCCATCATACCCACAAGAAAATACATCTATGTTTGCCAAGTCCCCAATTCAATTGTAACCACATACAATGTTAGGTGGTCACCGCTGTGACAGTAAAGTTACAACATAATATATGTAATTTATGCATTAGACATTAGAATTTCCCTGAGTGTCAGAAAGAGGAAGAGAAGGTGGGCTGAAATGGCGTCTGTATCAGCACACGCCAAAGACACCAGCGTTCAATATAACAGTTTAGTAAATAGAGAGAATTGCAGTACATTACCAATCAGATGGAGATGCCCGGCATCTAAGACTGCATCTGCCCGGTCGCCGGAAGTCTGGGACAAAAACTGTTGTAAAAGTAAAAATTAGCCACGTTCTCCCTTGTAATCCTGTCGCTGGGCTGTCACAGGAGCGAGAGGTTTTAAAAAGAGGAAGTTACTGATGTTGCAGTAATAGGGAAGTTAAATTTAGATAGTTTAAACTGGTTTGAATAGTTAACTTTAATAAACGTTAAAATAAATTACAGGGAGTAAGGTGTGAAGGAAGTAAGTTGCTGCAGATAAGCCGAAGAATGGGAAACAAGCAGGTAACGATAAGGCCAGGTATCCACAGGAGGAACGGGGCAGATTGACCCGTAATTTGTAAAATGTAAATTGTGTGGTGCATAAGACTTTATCTTTATTGGGTTGTGATGTGTATCCAAGGACTGCCAACCTTGAATGAGAGAATAAGGAAGTAAGGGATTAGCCTGATTCAGGGGGGTGGAGCTAGATGATGCAAGAACACGTCTCTTATCCAAGGAGGGGGTAAGAATCATAGATAGCCAGAAGAAAAAGTTTTGTTTTTTCCTCCTGTCTCAAACTCAGCTTTCCACGGTTCCTGACACCCACAAGACAGGCATAGGGAAATTGAATATACCCACCATGATAATATATACGAGACCCAGATACACACCCCTGGGTCAAACAGTATCCCCCTAGTTTAAAAAAAAAAAAAAAAAAAAAAGGGGTGAAGGGTCAGCCACGCATGTTACGTGCTGTGTGCTGATGCTTTGGAAAAACTGCCAACCGGCCACAATTTCACCGTTAATTTCCCTTGTAGAAGGCCTGGAGGCATCCAAAGACTAACCAAGTTCTGCAAGAAAGGTTGTTCTCCGGGCCAGGCCATACCTGTACATACACCCGTTGCCAAATTCCGCACCTTTCTGGGCCTTGTTTCATACTGCCGCCCATACGACAGTATTGACACAAAAGCACAGAGGACAACCACAGCCATGAGGTTAGATCCAGTGACTCGAGGAGCTCCCTCATCTGCTTGTGCGGTGGCAGCAGTACAGGCAATGGTTGACAAATCTTCTAAGTTGGTATTGGACTACCCCCTAGTGGTCTACACCCCAAATGACACCCAGAACATACTCATGCAAGTGTAACCCAAGCACTTATCTCTGGCCTATTAGATCCGGCTACAATGTGCTCTTTCCATGCCTCCCCCAATATTTCTTCCCAATGTTGTAATACCTTGAATCCGGCTACTCTTCTTTTAATCAGGTATTCCGGTTCAAATGGGGGAGGGGAGGCATAGGTGATCTGAGTATGACAGATCAGCTATTTTTTTAAGTTTTTTGAGATTCTGTGCAACAAAATTCTGACAAAAACTGTTATTAGAATACACTGTTAATGATGCATATTTTGAGTTTTCTTTTGTAGATGGTACCAGGGTGAGGATTGATGACTCCGAACCAGATATGCAGAGCTCACACAACAAGATGTCCTAAACGCAGAAGCTCTGCCTCTGCATGTCTCAGGGCAAGAAGCGAAACTGGAGGCCCTCACTGAGGCGTGTGGAGTGGTAGAAGGTAAGACGGCAACTCTTTACACTGACTCCTGGAATGCATTTGGCATGGCTCATGATTACGGCCCAATATGGAAGGCCAGACAGTTTGTTACCTCAGCAGGACAGCCAATTAAGAATGGTGCAGCGGTGCAGAATCCCATGGAAACCCTACTACTACTACCTGGCAATGGAGAATTCACACCGATTTCTACAATGGAGAAGCGAGAGGTGACACCCTCGCCGACAACACAGCAAAGGCAGCAGCCCTCAAGCCGTGGAAGAAAGAAGAATAGATACTGACAGCATGAGTCAGTGATAAAAACTTTGGACTTTGATAAAAACTTTGGACTTTGATAAAACCTTGGACTTTGATATGTCAAGGACTTTACAGTTACAAGTCAACGAGGAAAGAAAGCAGATGGGCTAAAAGACGGGAGCGACAGAACAGGACGGCGTATGGCGAACAATCAACAGAACTTGCCTACAGAGGTCTCTGTCCCCCATGATGGCCCAACTGGTACACAGAATCAAAAGCAGCGATGACGTTGACACTGAACAAGAATGGGTGACACCTAGGTTCTCTGTAGCTGCTGCATCATTTGTCCAGTTAGCATGATCTTTGCCATATGCGAGTCCGGACAGAAGTAAGGTGGCCATATAACACTTGCCTTGACCACTCTACCCATTTCAGAGATTGCCAATTTGACCACACTCAGCTCACACCTGTTGGGGAGTATGAATATGTGCTTTTTGTTGCTCGAGTCTTTTTCAGGTTTGAGGCCCACCCTGATACTAAGGTAAATGAGCAGATAACCACACAGAAGCTCATGAATGAGGTAATCTGCAGACACAGGGTACCAGAAGTGAATGAGGTAAACGAAGGTACACACTTCACAGGTAAAATAATGTGACATCATGTCTGGAAAGTAATTGGACAGGGGAGTGTGCCTTAGTAAAGCCCTTATGCTCCTCCACATCCTGTCAGACAGCATTGAGGATAATGAGGTTACCCCCCATAGTTACTCTATCTTGATCCAACTCTGCTGTGTTCTGTAGTTATCCTGTCATGTTGGTCTACCCTTGTTTTCTGCATAGGTACGATGGCTCTTTCCAGTCTTGTCACTAGGTAGTGTAGGGTCAGGGTAGGCGGCCTGGACGTGTTCACCATCAGGACTATCTCCAGGAGGGACATTGGTGTGGGTGAAGATCAGGGAGTCCCAATCCGTGCGTATCTGTGCACACTACTAGTATGTACTTCTAGTACAGCACATTAGAGTGAGAAGAGAGGCTCCTGGTGATAGTTTGGACCTACATGTGTACATTGACGTCATAAGACAGCCAAGGGGGGTACCTGACGAGTTTTTAAAAATCTTCCTGCTTATTATGGTAAATAAAATGTGGACTGGATTAATTATGATTATTATAATTAGCAGTAGTTTGTAAATTATACTAGAGATGCCTTATAGCGACTAGTCGACCAATAGGACCTACCTCGACTATGACTTTTCAAAATAGAATGGCACTAGGTACGATTTTAGCCAAAAAAGGGAGTGTCTGTTAGATGATAGGGTTGACTTGTATCTACATTCCAGACAAAACGTGACCCGCAGGTAAAGACGCAGTTGCCATTAAGAAGCTGACCGCACTAACTAAAAAGAGCTAACCTTAATCTGTTTTCCTCAGTAAGGTACCTAACGGGAGAAGGAAAAAATATATATAAATAAGTTTTGAAACATTGTGTATTTAAAACACAGTGATAGGTTTTCGCTAAGATTTTGCTTTATTTTATCTGCAGTGCACTCTGCTCATGCCATGCAACATGCCGGTGTTACAACGCCCCTGGTCCTGTTACCTTGCTGCCTCTGGAAAAGGGAAGTGGGAATAATCACCTGGTAGCTCTTCCCTTCCAGACTAATATATATGATAATGCACTTACTAATGAGACAAAGATTCAGTCATGTTGATCAGTCATTATATGGTCCTGACTTTGCACTCTTGTTGATGAATCGAGGTAACGTCAAGAAGGCGGGGTTCTATACAAGTTATGCAGTGTTTACCTGAAATAGTAAAAGTCGCACCTCTCCTAACCTAATGCCTCGAGATCCCAGGTGGTAGCCTAGACCTCCACATGTACCAAAAGACCCGATTGCCATGAACCCACACCTAGGTATCAGAGGGGCATTTGCAGCCTAGGCGACAGTTGTGAAAGACCGCCACTCTACTGAGTTTTCAGAACGTTCTACACAAGAGGTTATTCTGATAAGGAAGTTATTAATTATATTTGTCACCTTTATAGTCATCCTAATTTCTGTTTGTCGTTGCATACAGTGTATTCCGACCCTGATGACTACCTGGTCCACCTGTCTCACTACGATGTCCAACAAAAAGCCCACTGTCAGCGCAAACATCAACATCATGGATCCAGAATACGATGATGTCGAACCATCCTATACCCCCATGACAGCAATAGCTCCAGTGTACAACACAATGCGAGTCTAGGGTCAGCGGTGGGGGTGGGACGGAGCAGGGCGAGTTTAGTGAAACAGATAGTTTCAAGGGGGGTCTGTAGTGGAAACCCAATATTTCTATATTTTGGACTTTGAGCCTTTGGTAGTGGACATTAGTGAATTTAACATTCTGTATAACCAAATGTCATGTTTGCCTTCTGTTCTTACATTTACGCAATATGCAATACATCCTCTTATGAAACTTCTGTTCTCAAAACACTGACAAGATAATATATAGTATAAACACGTTACATTTTCCATCTGTTTTGCAACTTTGGAAGACAGTATAACTCAGACATGGACAACAGCAGTCTGAAACAGCTACCGCAATAATTACTCAAGCAATTTTACTGGAAACGTATGCAAATAACATGGGAGGTCTATGTTATTACTAACTCATGATGTAACCCAATTATATCGAAGGAACCACACGTGGGCCTAAGACAACCCAGTCATTTCATCCACCACCTGATGGCCAATCACAGATGACCGGAGGATGGAAGAATTGCAAGATGCTTATCCAATAATTAAACAATACGTTGTATCTATGTAATCTTTTGACCTGCCCAGATGTTAAACTCTTAAAAGAGGCTACACGCCCAACATTAAAGTTAGAATTGAGGAAGCTATACATGCTGAACCTCGTGTCAGTGTGAAAACTTCTTATGCGCATTATCAATTCAGAATTAATATGGAGGGGTGTAAACATTCCAAATTGAGTAAGCCATGGTTCCACAAAGGAAAGCCACGACAATTTGACAGCTTGCTTTAGCAAGTACGCCTGAACAGTGACTTGAACCCTGGACCCTCAGATTAAAAGTTTGATGTTCTACCGACTGAGCTTTCCAGGCTCGGAAACCTGTAGTTTTAGCTCTTCTAAGCGTCTCTACAGACAATATGGAGGTAAAGCAATAAAAGCTTTGGTGGAAAATCAAAAATGTGCCCAAAATCTGTTAAACAAACATAGAAGGGTTGTTTCCACAAAAACCAAAGATGTTCTCAAGCTGCCTCTATACCCTCAGTTTTGCACAGTAGAAAACGGTACTGAAGAAGCAATGACTCAGTGGAAAATCAAAGATGTGCTCAATAAAGATATTTGACAGCTTGCTTTAGCAAGTACGCCTGAACCCTGGACCCTCAGATTAAAAGTCTGATGCTCCACCGACTGAGCTATCCAGGCTCTGAAAAATGCTCTATTTAGCTCCTCTAAGCATCTCAACATAAAATATGGAGGTAAAGAAACAAAGCTTTGGTGGAAAATCAAAAATGTGCCCAAAATCTGTTAAACAGACATAGAAGGGTTGTTTCCACAAAAAACAAAGATGTTCTCAAGCTGCTTCTATACCCTCAGATTTGCACAGTAGAATACGACAATAAAGAAGCAAAGACTCAGTGGAAAATCAAAGATGTGCTCAATAAAGATATTTGACGGCTTGCTTTAGCAAGTACGCCTGAACAGGGACTTGAACCCTGGACCCTCAGATTAAAAGTCTGATGCTCTACCGACTGAGCTATCCAGGCTTGAAAAAATGTTCTTTTTAGCTCCTCTAAGCGTCTTAACATAAAATATGGAGGTAAAGAAACAAAGCTTTGGTGGAAAATCAAAATGTGCCCAAAATCTGTTAAACAGACATAGAAGGGTTGTTTTCACAAAAACCAAAGATTTTCTCAAGCTGCTTCTAAACCCTCAGTTTTGCACAGTAGAAAACGGCACTGAAGAAGCAAAGACTCAGTGGAAAATCAAAGATGTGCTCAATAAAGACATTTGACAGCTTGCTTTAGCAAGTACGCCTGAACAGTGACTTGAACCCTGGACCCTCAGATTAAAAGTCTGATGTTCTACCGACTGAGCTATCCAGGCTCGGAAACCTGTAGTTTTAGCTCTTCTAAGCGTCTCTACAGACAATATGGAGGTAAAGCAATAAAAGCTTTGGTGGAAAATCAAAAATGTGCCCAAAATCTGTTAAACAAACATAGAAGGGTTGTTTCCACAAAAACCAAAGATGTTCTCAAGCTGCCTCTATACCCTCAGTTTTGCACAGTAGAAAACGGCACTGAAGAAGCAATGACTCAGTGGAAAATCAAAGATGTGCTCAATAAAGATATTTGACAGCTTGCTTTAGCAAGTACGCCTGAACCCTGGACCCTCAGATTAAAAGTCTGATGCTCTACCGACTGAGCTATCCAGGCTCTGAAAAATGCTCTTTTTAGCTCCTCTAAGCATCTCAACATAAAATATGGAGGTAAAGAAACAAATCTTTGGTGGAAAATCAAAAATCGGCCCAAAATCTTTTAAACAGACATAGAAGGGTTGTTTCCACAAAAACCAAAGATGTTCTCAAGCTGCCTCTATACCCTCAGTTTTGCACAGTAGAAAACGGCACTGAAGAAGCAATGACTCAGTGGAAAATCAAAGATGTGCTCAATAAAGACGTTTGACAGCTTGCTTTAGCAAGTATGCCTGAACCCTGGACCCTCAGATTAAAAGTCTGATGCTCTACCGACTGAGCTATCCAGGCTCTGAAAAATGCTCTTTTTAGCTCCTCTAAGCATCTCAACATAAAATATGGAGGTAAAGAAACAAATCTTTGGTGGAAAATCAAAAATCGGCCCAAAATCTTTTAAACAGACATAGAAGGGTTGTTTCCACAAAAACCAAAGATGTTCTCAAGCTGCTTCTACACCCTTGGTTTTGCACAGTAGAACACGACAATAAAGAAGCAAAGACTCAGTGGAAAATCAAAGATGTGCTCAATAAAGACATTTGACAGCTTGCTTTAGCAAGCACGCCTGAACTGGCACTTGAACCGCCGGACCCTCAGATTAAAAGTCTGATGCTCTACCGACTGAGCTATCCAGGCTCTGAAAATGCTCTTTTTAGCTCCTCTAAGCGTCTTAACATAAAATATGGAGGTAAAGAAACAAAGCTTTGGTGGAAAAATAAAAATGTGCCCAAAATCTGTTAAACAGACATAGAAGGGTTGTTTCCACAAAAACCAAAGATGTTCTCAAGCTGCCTCTATACCCTCAGTTTTGCACAGTAGAAAACGGCACTGAAGAAGCAATGACTCAGTGGAAAATCAAAGATGTGCTCAATAAAGATATTTGACAGCTTGCTTTAGCAAGTACGCCTGAACCCTGGACCCTCAGATTAAAAGTCTGATGCTCTACCGACTGAGCTATCCAGGCTCTGAAAAATGCTCTTTTTAGCTCCTCTAAGCATCTCAACATAAAATATGGAGGTAAAGAAACAAATCTTTGGTGGAAAATCAAAAATCGGCCCAAAATCTTTTAAACAGACATAGAAGGGTTGTTTCCACAAAAACCAAAGATGTTCTCAAGCTGCCTCTATACCCTCAGTTTTGCACAGTAGAAAACGGCACTGAAGAAGCAATGACTCAGTGGAAAATCAAAGATGTGCTCAATAAAGACGTTTGACAGCTTGCTTTAGCAATTATGCCTGAACCCTGGACCCTCAGATTAAAAGTCTGATGCTCTACCGACTGAGCTATCCAGGCTCTGAAAAATGCTCTTTTTAGCTCCTCTAAGCATCTCAACATAAAATATGGAGGTAAAGAAACAAATCTTTGGTGGAAAATCAAAAATCGGCCCAAAATCTTTTAAACAGACATAGAAGGGTTGTTTCCACAAAAACCAAAGATGTTCTCAAGCTGCTTCTATACCCTTGGTTTTGCACAGTAGAACACGACAATAAAGAAGCAAAGACTCAGTGGAAAATCAAAGATGTGCTCAATAAAGACATTTGACAGCTTGCTTTAGCAAGCACGCCTGAACTGGCACTTGAACCGCCGGACCCTCAGATTAAAAGTCTGATGCTCTACCGACTGAGCTATCCAGGCTCTGAAAATGCTCTTTTTAGCTCCTCTAAGCGTCTTAACATAAAATATGGAGGTAAAGAAACAAAGCTTTGGTGGAAAATCAAAAATGTGCCCAAAATCTGTTAAACAGACATAGATGGGTTGTTTCCACAAAAACCAAAAATGTTCTCAAGCTGCTTCTAAACCCTCAGTTTTGCACAGTAGAAAACGGCACTGAAGAAGCAAAAACTCAGTGGAAAATCAAAGATGTGCTCAATAAAGACATTTGACAGCTTGCTTTAGCAAGCACGCCTGAACTGGCACTTGAACCGCCGGACCCTCAGATTAAAAGTCTGATGCTCTACCGACTGAGCTATCCAGGCTCTGAAAATGCTCTTTTTAGCTCCTCTAAGCGTCTTAACATAAAATATGGAGGTAAAGAAACAAAGCTTTGGTGGAAAAATAAAAATGTGCCCAAAATCTGTTAAACAGACATAGAAGGGTTGTTTCCACAAAAACCAAAGATGTTCTCAAGCTGCCTCTATACCCTCAGTTTTGCACAGTAGAAAACGGCACTGAAGAAGCAATGACTCAGTGGAAAATCAAAGATGTGCTCAATAAAGATATTTGACAGCTTGCTTTAGCAAGTACGCCTGAACCCTGGACCCTCAGATTAAACGTCTGATGCTCTACCGACTGAGCTATCCAGGGTCGGAAACCTGTAGTTTTAACTCTTCTAAGCGTCTCTACAAACAATATGGAGGTAAAGAAAAAAAAAGGTTTCGTGGAAAATCAAAAATTGTGCTCAAAATCTGCTAAACAGACATAGAAGGGTTGTTTCTGCAAAACCAAAGATGTTCTCAAGCTGCTTCTATACCCTCAGTTTTGCACAGTAGAACACGGCACTGAAGATGCAAAGACTCAGTGGAAAATCAAAGATGCGCTCAATAAAGACATTTGACAGCTTGCTTTAGCAAGTACGCCTGAACAGGGACTTGAACCCTGGACCCTCAGATTAAAAGTCTGATGATCTACCGACTGAGCTATCCATGCTCGGAAAAATGTTCTTTTTAGCTCCTCTAAGTGTCTTAACATAAAATATGGAGGTAAAGAAACAAAGCTTTGGTGGAAAATCAAAAATGTGCCCAAAATCTGTTAAACAGACAAAGAAGGGTTGTTTCCACAAAAACCAAAGATGTTCTCAAGCTGCTTCTATACCCTTGGTTTTGCACAGTAGAACACGACAATAAAGAAGCAAAGACTCAGTGCAAAATCAAAGATGTGCTCAATAAAGACATTTGACAGCTTGCTTTAGCAAGCACGCCTGAACTGGCACTTGAACCCTGGACCCTCAGATTAAAAGTCTGATGCTCTACCGACTGAGCTATCCAGGCTCGGAAAAGTGCTATTTTTAGCTCCTCTAAGCATCTCAACATAAAATATGGAGGTAAAGAAACAAAGCTTTGGTGGTAAATCAACAATGTGCTCAGAATCTGCTAAACAGACATAGAAGGGTTGTTTCTGCAAAAAACAAAGATTTTCTCAAGCTGCTTCTATAGCCTCAGTTTTGCACAGTAGATTCCGACAATAAAGAAGCAAAGACTCAGTGGAAAATCAAAGATGTGCTCAATAAAGATATTTGACAGCTTGCTTTAGCTAGTACGCCTGAACAGGGACTTGAACCGTGGACCCTCAGATTAAAGTCTGATGCTCTACCGACTGAGCTATCCAGGCTCGGAAACCTGTAGTTTTAGCTCTTCTAAGCGTCTCTACAAACAATATGGAGGTAAAGAACTAAAAGCTTTGGTGGAAAATCAAAAATGTGCCCAAAATCTGTTAAACAAACATAGAAGGGTTGTTTCCACAAAAACCAAAGATGTTCTCAAGCTGCTTCTATACCCTCAGTTTTGCACAGTAGAATACGACAATAAAGAAGCAAAGACTCAGTGGAAAATCAAAGATGTGCTCAATAAAGATATTTGACAGCTTGCTTTAGCAAGTACGCCTGAACAGGGACTTGAACCGTGGACCCTCAGATTAAAAGTCTGATGCTCTACCGACTGAGCTATCCAGGCTCTGAAAAATGCTCTTTTTAGCTCCTCTAAGCGTCTTAACATAAAATATGGAGGTAAAGACACAAAGCTTTGGTGGAAAATCAAAAATGTGCCCAAAATCTGTTAAACAGACATAGAAGGGTTGTTTCCAGAAAAACCGAAGATGTTCTCAAGCTGCTTCTAAACCCTCAGTTTTGCACAGTGGAACACGGCACTGAAGATGCAAAGACTCAGTGGAAAATCAAAGATGTGCTCAATAAAGACATTTGACAGCTTGCTTTAGCAAGTATGCCTGAACAGGGACTTGAACCCTGGACCCTCAGATTAAAAGTCTGATGCTCTACCGACTGAGCTATCCAGGCTCGGAAAAATGTTCTTTTTAGCTCCTCTAAGCGTATTAACATAAAATATGGAGGTAAAGAAACAAAGCTTTGGTGGAAAATCAAAAATGTGCCCAAAATCTGTTAAACAGACAAAGAAGGGTTGTTTCCACAAAAACCAAAGATGTTCTCAAGCTGCTTCTAAACCCTCAGTTTTGCACAGTATAAAACGGCACTGAAGAAGCAAAGACTCAGTGGAAAATCAAAGATGTGCTCAATAAAGATATTTGACAGCTTGCTTTAGCTAGTACGCCTGAACAGTGACTTGAACCCTGGACCCTCAGATTAAAAGTCTGATGCTCTGCCAACTGAGCTATCCAGGCTCGGAAACCTGTAGTTTTAGCTCTTCTAAGCGTCTCTACAAACAATATGGAGGTAAAGAACTAAAAGCTTTGGTGGAAAATCAAAAATGTGCCCAAAATCTGTTAAACAAACATAGAAGGGTTGTTTCCACAAAAACCAAAGATGTTCTCAAGCTGCTTCTATACCCTCAGTTTTGCACAGTAGAACACGACAATAAAGAAGCAAAGACTCAGTGCAAAATCAAAGATGTGCTCAATAAAGACATTTGACAGCTTGCTTTAGCAAGCACGCCTGAACTGGCACTTGAACCCTGGACCCTCAGATTAAAAGTCTGATGCTCTACCGACTGAGCTATCCAGGCTCGGAAAAGTGCTATTTTTAGCTCCTCTAAGCATCTCAACATAAAATATGGAGGTAAAGAAATAAAGCTTTGGTGGTAAATCAACAATGTGCTCAGAATCTGCTAAACAGACATAGAAGGGTTGTTTCTGCAAAAAACAAAGATTTTCTCAAGCTGCTTCTATAGCCTCAGTTTTGCACAGTAGAATACGACAATAAAGAAGCAAAGACTCAGTGGAAAATCAAAGATGTGCTCAATAAAGATATTTGACAGCTTGCTTTCGCTAGTACGCCTGAACAGTGACTTGAACCCTGGACCCTCAGATTAAAAGTCTGATGCTCCGCCAACTGAGCTATCCAGGCTCGGAAACCTGTAGTTTTAGCTCTTCTAAGCGTCTCTACAAACAATATGGAGGTAAAGAACTAAAAGCTTTGGTGGAAAATCAAAAATGTGCCCAAAATCTGTTAAACAAACATAGAAGGGTTGTTTCCACAAAAACCAAAGATGTTCTCAAGCTGCTTCTATACCCTCAGTTTTGCACAGTAGAATACGACAATAAAGAAGCAAAGACTCAGTGGAAAATCAAAGATGTGCTCAATAAAGATATTTGACAGCTTGCTTTAGCAAGTACGCCTGAACAGGGACTTGAACCGTGGACCCTCAGATTAAAAGTCTGATGCTCTACCGACTGAGCTATCCAGGCTCTGAAAAATGCTCTTTTTAGCTCCTCTAAGCGTCTTAACATAAAATATGGAGGTAAAGAAACAAAGCTTTGGTGGAAAATCAAAAATGTGCCCAAAATCTGTTAAACAGACATAGATGGGTTGTTTCCACAAAAACCAAAGATGTTCTCAAGCTGCTTCTAAACCCTCAGTTTTGCTCAGTAGAAAACGGCACTGAAGAAGCAAAGACTCAGTGGAAAATCAAAGATGTGCTCAATAAAGACATTTGACAACTTGCTTTAGCAAGCACGCCTGAACAGGGACTTGAACCCTGGACCCTCAGATTAAAAGTCTGATGCTCTACCGACTGAGCTATCCAGGCTCGGAAACCTGTAGTTTTAGCTCTTCTAAGCGTCTCTACAAACAATATGGAGGTAAAGAAATAAAAGCTTTGGTAGAAAATCAAAAATGTGCTCAAAATGTGCTAAACAGACATAGAAGGGTTGTTTCCAGAAAAACCAAAGATGTTCTCAAGCTGCTTCTAAACCCTCAGTTTTGCTCAGTAGAAAACGGCACTGAAGAAGCAAAGACTCAGTGGAAAATCAAAGATGTGCTCAATAAAGACATTTGACAACTTGCTTTAGCAAGCACGCCTGAACAGGGACTTGAACCCTGGACCCTCAGATTAAAAGTCTGATGCTCTACCGACTGAGCTATCCAGGCTCGGAAAAATGTTCTTTTTAGCTCCTCTAAGCGTCTTAACATAAAATATGGAGGTAAAGAAACAAAGCTTTGGTGGAAAATCAAAAATGTGCCCAAAATCTGTTAAACAGACAAAGAAGGGTTGTTTCCACAAAAACCAAAGATGTTCTCAAGCTGCTTCTAAACCCTCAGTTTTGCACAGTATAAAACGGCACTGAAGAAGCAAAGACTCAGTGGAAAATCAAAGATGTGCTCAAAACAGATATTTGCCAGCCTGCTTCAGCAAGTACACCTAAACGGGGACTTGAACCCTGGACCCTCAGATTAAAAGTCTGATGCTTTACCCACTGAGCTATCCAGGCTCTGAAAAACGCTCTTCTTAGCTCCTCTAAGTGTCTTAACTAGAGATGAGCGAGCACCAAAATGCTCGGGTGCTCGTTACTCGGGACGAACTTTTCGCGATGCTCGAGGGTTCGTTTCGAATACCGAACCCTATTGAAGTCAATGGGCGACCCGAGCATTTTTGTATTTCGCCGATGCTCGCTAAGGTTTTCATGTGTGAAAATCTGGGCAATTCAAGAAAGTGATGGGAACGGCACAGCAACGGATAGGGCAGGCGAGGGGCTACATGTTGGGCTGCATCTCAAGTTCACAGGTCCCACTATTAAGCCACAATAGCGGCAAGAGTGGGTGCCCCCCCCCTCCCAACAACTTTTACTTCTGAAAAGCACTCATTAGCATGGCATACCTTAGCTAAGCACCACACTACCTCCAACACAGCACAATCACTGCCTGCATGACACTCCGCTGCCACTTCTCCTGGGTTACATGCTGCCCAAACCCCTCCCCCCATGACCCAGTGTCCACAGCGCACACCAAACTGTCCCTGCCCAGCCTTCAGCTGCCCTCATGCCACACCACCCTCATGTCTATTTATAAGTGCATCTGCCACAGGAAAAGCAGGCACACACTGCAGAGGGTTGGCATGGCTAGGCAGCGACCGGCCCTTAAAAGGGGCGGGCCGATAGTCCACAATGCTGTACAGAAGCAATGAGAAATCCAATCCTGTGCCACCTCCATCTGGAGCTGCACACGTGGGCATAGCAATGGGGAACCTATGTGCCACACACTATTCATTCTGTCAAGGTGTCTGCACGCCCCAGTCAGACCGCGGTTTTTTATAAATAGTCACAGGCAGGTACAACTCCGCAATGGGAATTCCGTGTGCACCCACAGCATGGGTGGCTCCCTGGAACCCACCGGCGGTACATAAAAATATCCCATCGCATTGCCCAACACAGCTGAGGTAGTAATGTCGTGCTTAATGCAGGTGGGCTTCGGCCCACACTGCATGCCCCAGTCAGACTGGGGTTCTTTATAAGTGGAAACAGATGCATTTACAACTCCCTGTGGACCCACAGCATGGGTGGGTGCCAGGAAGCCACCGGCGGTACATTAAAATATCCCATTGCAGTGCCCATCACAGCTGAGGTAGTAATGTCATGTTTAATGCAGGTGGGCTTCGGCCAACACTGCATGCCCCAGTCAGACTGGGGTTCTTTAGAAGTGGACAGATGTAGGTTAAACTCCGTGTGCACATACAGCATGGGTGGCTCCCTGGAACCCACAGGTGGTACATAAATATATCCCATTGCAGTGCCCTACTCAGCAGAGCTAACGTCATATACAATACAGGTGGGCTTTGGCCCACACTGCATGCCCCAGTCAGACTGGTAATATGTACCTTAACAGTAACCTCGTTGGTGGTAATGTGGTGGTGACTGCGGACCTAGTAGCGCGGTTTTATGTAGTTGGTTTTCGGAATGTGGCCATGATTAAGTGGGCCGTGGCGGGGGGATGGTGGTGGTGCTCTCTTGTAGTGTCGTTAAAGGTGAAATTCTTGGACTGCCACCAGACGGACCAATGCAAAGGTATTTGCCAAGAATGTTTTCATTGTTGGAGGAGGAGGAGGGGGATGTTTTGGAGGCACTATGTGTCCTCTCCACGTGTCCGTGGTTATATGCACCTTAACAGTAACAGCGTTGGTGGGAAATGGCCTCGCCGCCATCATGTCTTTGTGAAGCCTCTGTTTCCACACCCCAGTGACATACCATTAGCTGCGGTATAGGCAGAGCCCCGAATTATTAACATTTCAGCGGTAGTATTAGGGACAGCCCCACTAACATATCACTAGCAGCAGTATAGGGGGAGTGCAGTCTTAGTTCCATTTCAGTAATAGTAGCACTCAAGACAGGCTCCAGTAACAATTCTGAAGCAGTAGTATAGGAGGAGCGCAGTCTTAGTTCCATTTCAGTAATAGTAGCACTCAAGACAAGCCCCAGTAACAATTCCGAAGCAGCAGTATAGGAGGAGCGCAGTCTTAGTTCCATTTCAGTAATAGTAGCACTCAAGACAAGCCCCAGTAACAATTCCCATTGCAGCAGTATAGGAGGAGCGCAGTCTTAGTTCCATTTCAGTAATAGTAGCACTCAAGACAAGCCCCAGTAACAATTCCCATTGCAGCAGTATAGGAGGAGCGCAGTCTTAGTTCCATTTCAGTAATAGTAGCACTCAAGACAAGCCCCAGTAACAATTCCGAAGCAGCAGTATAGGAGGAGCGCAGTCTTAGTTCCATTTCAGTAATAGTAGCACTCAAGACAAGCCCCAGTAACAATTCCCATTGCAGCAGTTTAGGGAGATAACAGTCTCTTTCACATTTCAGTAGCTGCAGTATAGACAAGGCCCCAGTTACATTTATGTAGCAAAAGTGTAGGCCAACCCCACACACCTTTCTGTATCATGAGTGCAGGTGAAGAACATAGAAATTACAATGATTACACTGTAGGTGAGGGCCCAAAAAAATTGGTGTAGCAACAGTACTAATGTACCTCAGAAAAAATTGGCCATGCCCAACCAAGATGGCAGGTGAAACCCATTAATCGCTTTGGTTAATGTGGCTTAAGTGGTAACTAGGCCTGGAGGCAGCCCAGTTTAACGAAAAATTGGTTCAAGTTAAAGTTTCATCGCTTGTAAGAGCATTGAAACGTATAAAAATTGTTTGGAAAAATTATATGAGTGAGCCTTGTGGCCCAAAGAAAAATTGCCCGTTCGGCGTGATTACGTGAGGTTTCAGGAGGAGGAGCAGGAGGAGGAGGAGGAATATTATACACAGATTGATGAAGCAGAAATGTCACCGTTTTGGATGGTGATACAGAACGATGCTTCCATCCGCGGGTGCAGCCTACGTATTGCTTAGGTATCGCTGCTGTCCGCTGGTGGAGAAGAGAAGTCTGGGGAAATCCAGCCTTTGTTCATCTTGATGAGTGTAAGCCTGTTGGCACTGTCGGTTGACAGGCGTGTACGCTTATCTGTGATGATTCCCCCAGCCGCACTAAACACCCTCTCTGACAAGACGCTAGCCGCAGGACAAGCAAGCACCTCTAGGGCATACAGCGCGAGTTCAGGCCACGTGTCCAGCTTCGACACCCAGTAGTTGTAGGGGGCAGAGGCGTCACGGAGGACGGTCATGCGATCGGCTATGTACTCCCTCACCATCCTTTTACAGTGCTCCCGCCGACTCAGCCTTGACTGGGGAGCGGTGACACAGTCTTGGTGGGGAGCCATAAAGCTGTCCAGGGCCTTAAAGAGTGTTGCACTGCCTGTGCTGAACATGCTGCTCGATCTCCGCACCTCCCCTGCTACCTGGCCCTCGGAACTGCGCCTTCTGCCACTAGCGCTGTCGGAGGGGAATTTTACCATCAGCTTGTCCGCCAGGGTCCTGTGGTATAGCAACACTCTCGAACCCCTTTCCTCTTCGGGAATGAGAGTCGAAAGGTTCTCCTTATACCGTGGGTCGAGCAGTGTGTACACCCAGTAATCCGTAGTGGCCAGAATGCGGGCAACACGAGGGTCACGAGAAAGGCATCCTAACATGAAGTCAGCCATGTGTGCCAGGGTACCTGTACGCAACACATGGCTGTCTTCACTAGGAAGATTACTTTCAGGATCCTCCTCCTCCTCCGCCTCCTCCTCCTCAGGCCATACACGCTGAAAGGATGACAGGCAAGCAGCATGGGTACCGTCAGCAGTGGGCCAAGCTGTCTCTTCCCCCTCCTCCTCATCCTCCTCATGCTCCTCCTCCTCCTCCTCAACGCGCTGAGATATAGACAGGAGGGTGCTCTGACTATCCAGCGACATACTGTCTTCCCCCGCCTCCGTTTCCGAGCGCAAAGCATTTGCCTTTATGCTTTGCAGGGAACTTCTCAAGAGGCATAGCAGAGGAATGGTGACGCTAATGATTGCAGCATCGCCGCTCACCACCTGGGTAGACTCCTCAAACTTTCCAAGGACCTGGCAGATGTCTGCCAACCAGGCCCACTCTTCTGAAAATAATTGAGGAGGCTGACTCCCACTGCGCCGCCCATGTTGGAGTTGGTATTCCACTATAGCTCTACGCTGCTCATAGAGCCTGGCCAACATGTGGAGCGTAGAGCTCCACCGTGTGGGCACGTCGCACAGCAGTCGGTGCACTGGCAGATTAAACCGATGTTGCAGTGTCCGCAGGGTGGCAGCGTCCGTGTGGGACTTGCGGAAATGTGCGCAGAGCCGGCGCACCTTTACGAGCAGGTCTGACAAGCGTGGGTAGCTTTTCAGAAAGCGCTGACCCACCAAATTAAAGACGTGGGCCAGGCATGGCACGTGCGTGAGGCTGCCGAGCTGCAGAGCCGCCACCAGGTTACGGCCGTTGTCACACACGACCATGCCCGGTTGGAGGCTCAGCGGCGCAAGCCAACGGTCGGTCTGCTCTGTTAGACCCCGCAGCAGTTCGTGGGCCGTGTGCCTCTTATCTCCTAAGCTGAGTAGTTTCAGCACGGCCTGCTGACGCTTGCCCACCGCTGTGCTGCCACGCCGCGCGACACCGACTGCTGGCGACGTCCTGCTGCTGCTGACACATCTAGATTGCGAGACAGAGGTTGAGGAGGAGGAGGGTGCTTTAGTGGAGGAAGCATACACCGCCGAACATACCACCACCGAGCTGGGGCCCGCAATTCTGGGGGTGGGTAGGACGTGAGCGGTCCCAGGTTCTGACTCTGTCCCAGCCTCCACTAAATTCACCCAATGTGCCGTCAGGGAGATGTAGTGGCCCTGCCCGCCTGTGCTTGTCCACGTGTCCGTTGTTAAGTGGACCTTGCCACTAACCTCATTGGTGAGGGCGCGTACAATGTTGCGGGAGACGTGGTCGTGCAGGGCTGGGATGGCACATCGGGAAAAGTGTGGCGACTGGGAACTGAGTAGCGTGGGGCCGCCGCCGCCATCATACTTTTGAAAGACTCCGTTTCCACAACCCTATACGGCAGCATCTCAAGGCTGATAAATTTCGCTATGTGGACGGTTAACGCTTGAGCGTGCGGGTGCGTGGCGGCGTACTTGCACTTGCGCTCAAAGACTTGCGCTAGCGACGGCTGGACGGTGCGGTGCGAGACATTGCTGGATGGGGCCGAGGACACCGGAGGTGAGGGTGTGGGTGCAGGCCAGGAGACGGTAGTGCCTGTGTCCTCAGAGGGGGGTTGGATCTCAGTGGCAGGTTGGGGCACAGGGGGAGAGGCAGCGGTGCAAACCGGAGGCGGTGAACGGCCTTCGTCCCACCTTGTGGGGTGCTTGGCCATCATATGTCTGCGCATGCTGGTGGTGGTGAGGCTGGTGGTGGTGGCTCCCCGGCTGATCTTGGCGCGACAAAGGTTGCACACCACTGTTCTTCGGTCGTCTGCACTCTCAGTGAAAAACTGCCAGACCTTTGAGCACCTCGGCCTCTGCAGGGTGGCATGGCGCGAGGGGGCGCTTTGGGAAACAGTTGGTGGATTATTCGGTCTGGCCCTGCCTCTACCCCTGGACACCGCACTGCCTCTTGCAACCTGCCCTGCTGCTGCCCTTGCCTCCCCCTCTGAAGACCTGTCCTGAGTAGGCGTTGCACACCAGGTGGGGTCAGTCACCTCATCGTCCTGCTGCTCTTCCTCAGAATCCTCTGTGCGCTCCTCCCTCGGACTTAATGCCCTTACTACTACCTCACTGATAGACAACTGTGTCTCATCGTCATCGGCCTCCTCACCCACTGAAAGGTCTTGAGACAGTTGCCGGAAGTCCCCAGCCTTATCCCCCGGACCCCAGGAACTTTGCAATGGTTGGGCATCAGTCACGATAAACTCCTCTGGTGGGAGAGGAACCACTGCTGCCCAATCTGAGCAGGGGCCCGAGAACAGTTCCTGGGAGTCTGCCCGCTCCTGAGCATGTGTCATTGTAGTGGAGTGAGGAGGCTGGGAGGAAGGAGGAGCAGCAGCCAGAGGATTCGGATTTGCAGCACTGGACGGCGCAGAACTGTGGGTGGATGATAGGTTGCTCGAAGCACTTTCTGCCATCCACAACAGGACCTGCTCACACTGCTCATTTTCTAATAAAGGTCTCCCGCGTGGACCCATTAATTGGGCGATGAATGTGGGGACGCCAGAAACGTGCCTCTCTCCTAATCGCGCAGCAGTCGGCTGCGGTACACCTTGATCAGGAGCTCGGCCTGTGCCCACACCCTCACTTGGGCCTACGCGTCCTCGGCCACGTCCACGTCCTCTAGGCCTACCCCTACCCCTCAACATGCTGTATTACCAGTGATTTCCCAGGCAGGAAATAAATTGGCGCAAGCCTGCAGGCCAAATAGAATGTTTCCCTTTTTTTTTTAAAGGGAAGGCCCACTGACTATATTCAATCAGATAAGAAATGTGTTCCACAGAACTGCAGTGTTATATGAAGTGCAGCAGAGCAGTGATTTTTCCCAGGCAGGAAATAAATTGGCGCAAGCCTGCTGTTAAACGTAGCTGGCTGCGTATGATTTCTTTACATTCTCCACCCACCACACACGTACCCAGAACGCTGAGGACTGTCAGAGACAGGCCAAATAGAATGTTTCCCTTTTTTTTTTTTAAAGGGAAGGCCCACTGACTACATTCAATCAGATAAGAAATGTGTTCCACAGAACTGCAGTGTTATATGAAGTGCAGCAGAGCAGTGATTTTTCCCAGGCAGGAAATAAATTGGCGCAAGCCTGCTGTTAAACGTAGCTGGCTGCGTATGATTTCTTTACGTTCTCCACCCACCACACACGTACCCAGAACGCTGAGGACTGTCAGAGGCAGGCCAAATAGAATGTTTCCCTTTTTTTTTTAAAGGGAAGGCCCACTGACTATATTCAATCAGATAACAAATGTGTTCCACAGAACTGCAGTGTTATATGAAGTGCAGCAGAGCGGTGATTTTTCCCAGGCAGGAAATAAATTGGCGCAAGCCTGCTGTTAAACGTAGCTGGCTGCGTATGATTTCTTTACGTTCTCCACCCACCACACACGTACCCAGAACGCTGAGGACTGTCAGAGGCAGGCCAAATAGAATGTTTCCCTTTTTTTTTAAAGAAAAGGCCCACTGACTATATTCAATCAATAATATATGTCTTCTGGCCCTGCCTACACAATTCTGTCCCTGTAGTATTACTGCAGGGAGCAATGCTCTGCACAGTCGATTTTGAAAAAAAAAAAATGCAACACTGCTAACAGCAGCCTGCACAGTACTGCACACGGTTAAATGTGGCCCTAAGAAGGACCGTTGGGGTTCTTGAAGCCTACACTCACTCCTAACACTCTCCCTGCCTAACCACCACTTCTATCCCTGTAGTATTACTGCAGGGCGCAATGCTCTGCACAGCCGATTTTGAAAAAAAAATTTGTGCAACACTCCTAACAGCAGCCTCCACACTACTGCACACGGATAGATGTGGCCCTAAGAAGGACCGTTGGGGTTCTTGAATCTTACACTCACTCCTAACACTCTCCCTACAGCAGCTCCAACACAACAGCACTTTCCCTCAGCTAACTCACAACGCATCTGAGGAGAGCCGCGGGAGGGGCTGATTTTTATACTCGGGTGACATCTGATCTCGCCAGCCACTCACAGCAGGGGGGTGGTATAGGGTTTGAACGTCACAAGGGGAAGTTGTAATGTCAGGGTAAAATATTCTAAGTACAGCACCAATCAGGCCCACCCCACTTGCCCCGCTGCCGGCCGTAAGAAGAAAACACCACACGGAGGTCTGGTATAGTTTCTCACACGGGACATGGCTCTCTGTGCTTTATTACAGATTACATGAGATCTTATACCCTTTGTCTCATCACCAGCAAGGGGTGATGGGCTCATAACCATATATGGGAAGTCCGGATTTCCGGCCTGAGACAGTGAAAACAGTCGTTATCTTGCTACGGCGCCTCTGGCTTATGTACAGAAAATCACGTTTTCAATTAACTCCAGTGCAAAGAATCACCCACTCAATTCTAAGAAAACGGCCAAGCATGCATTCTCCATATATCTCTTCCCTCCTCCACTTTAACCTTCATCCTTCATCCAGTATCTTTGGACATTCTTCCTCTGTTTGCCTTGCAAAGCATCTTGGCATATCTGATGTAAGGCGACGTATTAAGTTTTTATAGAGTGAGGGCGAGCACCCACTGGCGTTTGCGTTTCCCGCGGGGAAAAAACGCAGCGTTTTCGCCGCGTGTCCCGCGTTTTTTTCCGCGCGTTTTCCGCGGCGTTTTTCGCGGCGTTTTCGCAGCGTTTTCGCGGCTTTGCCATTAATTTCCATGGAGAAAAATAAGGACACATATGCAACTGACAGTTCCTATGTTAAAAACGCAAACGCAATGCAAAAAAAACGCCAGTGGACAGGAACACATGTTATCTCTATGCCTGTGCAGGAAAAACGCAAAACGCAAAACGCAAAACGCAGGTAAAAAAACGCCAGTGGGTGCTCGCCCTGAGTACATGTGAGAATAAAGTTAGTATACATAAAAAGAAAGGCATATAACTATATCTATATAAATGTATATATTCCAGTGTTTTCTTTTCTACCTACAAGGATATATATGTATCCCTCTCAAACCCCCCTAAAAACTTAATACGGAGATCAACCACCAGGCCTCGCACTCTCCCTCGGTCGCCTCTCCCTTGCGTCAGGGATCCCTACCTAACCTCAGAAGGAGGCCATGGATTCCCTGGGCTTATTTCCGGGCATCCATACCCTCTATCTGTACGAGTTAACACCCCACAGGGTGTGCCCTCGCCGGAACCTAAGGTCTTCTGCACTTTCCCTAGGCAAATGGGAAGTCCACTGACAGTCCATCTTATGAGACCGGGGCAGGCGCAGTACTAGTACATTTCTCCATTCTTCTGGTAACGTATCTGGTTGGCATTATCGGAACTGGCTCTTCATCTTTTTAAACAAGGGAAACGTTGGTGTCACATTGTCCAGTCCCTTACTCATACTCTTTGATCAAAGGGATTATACACATACAGGAAGTTATATACCCAACCTCTTTCTGCTAAAATCATATCCAGGGCCACTCTAGGGCCATGGATGCAGTGGGCCCTAACTGGTCAGCTAACCCTTGTAAAGCATCCCTGGTGTAGTTTACAAACCTCTGCTGATTGCAATAGATATAATTCATCCAATCTACATTATTATTAACAGTGACAATAGCAAATAAGGACTCAAAACCTGCTTTAACCTGATCTCTAGAATTAAATTCATCTCGCACCCCCCTTGGCACTGTACATGTGGATTAAAGTTACCACCTGGAGCGTCAACGTCTCTCTTAGCACGATGCGGTGTTGGATTCTCACCCTCAGTGTAGTCTTCATATTGCACATTTGATTGTATTAATTTGTTCTGAAACAGGGGGCTAATGTACAGTAGTCAAAGGTGTGTGTTAGAGGAATTGTACCACATTATAGCATGTAAAGGATATGCAGGATCATTAGTTTTTTCAGTGCGAAGTGTGGATCCAAGTGGGCTTTCCTTCAAGCTTGACTGCAGTTGGGGTGGTGAACAACATCTGGTAGGGACATTCAAACAGGGTTTGTCTCTCTTAAACTCTTTCACATAGACCCTGTCACCTGGTTTCAGATTGTGACACTCATCTGTAGGACCTGGGAGAAAAGCAGAGACTGCAGAATGCATTACTAATAGAGATGAGCGAACACCAAAATGTTCGGGTGCTCGTTATTCGGAACGAACTTCCCGCGATGCTCGAGGGTTCGTTTCGAACAACGAACCCCATTGAAGTCAATGGGCGACCAGAGCATTTTTGTATTTCGCCGATGCTCGCTAAGGTTTTCATGTGTGAAAATCTGGGCAATTCAACAAAGTGATGGGAACGACACAGCAACGGATAGGGCAGGCGAGGGGCTACATGTTGGGCTGCATCTCAAGTTCACAGGTCCCACTATTAAGCCACAATACCGGCAAGAGTGGGCCCCCCCCCCCTCCCAACAACTTTTACTTCTGAAAAGCCCTCATTAGCATGGCATACCTTTGCTAAGCACCACACTACCTACAACAAAGCACAATCACTGCCTGCATGACACTCCACTGACACTTCTCCTGGGTTACATGCTGCCCAACCGCCCCCCCCTCCCCCCCACAGCGCACACCAAAGTGTCCCTGGGCAGCCTTCAGCTGCCCTCATGCCACACTACGCTCATGTCTATTTAGACTTGCGTCTGCCATGACGAGGGACCGCAGGCACACACTGCAGAGGTTGGCACGGCTAGGCAGCGACCCTCTTTAAAAGTGGCGGAGCGATAGCCCACAATGCTGTACAGAAGCAATGAGAAATAGAATCCTGTGCCACCGCCATCAGGAGCTGCACACGTGGGCATAGCAATGGGGAACCTATGTGCCACACACTATTCATTCTGTCAAGGTGTCTGCATGCCCCAGTCAGACCGGGCTTTTTAATTCATAGACACAGGCAGGTACAACTCCCTATTGTGAAGTCCCTGTCGACCCACAGCATGGGTGGCTCCCTGGAACCCACCGGCGGTACACAGAAATATCCCATTGCATTGCCCAACACAGCTGAGGTAGTAATGTCGTCCTTTATGCAGGTGGGCTTCGGCCCACACTGCATGCCCCAGTCTGACTGGGGTTCTTTATAAGTGTACAGATGTAGTAAAAACTCCGTGTGCACCTACAGCATGGGTGGGTGCCAGGAAGCCACCGGCGGTACATAGAAATATCCCATTGCATTGCCCAACACAGCTGAGGTAGTAATGTTGTGCTTAACCCTTTCCAATCCAATTTGTATATGGTTTTCCTAGGGGGCTTACTCTTTTTCTGCCGTTATACAACGGCGCTATATGCTGGCTAAAGCCAGTACTGCATGAGCTGACACGTAGGATAGGCTCCGACAGCAGAGAGGCTGGCAATATACAGTAAGAGAACCCCGACGGACGTCTACCAACAACGGAGCTGTACAGCCTTAAACCCTAATGTCTTCACAGGTCACACAGTGGACTGGAAAGGGTTAATGCAGGTGGGTTTCGGCCCACACTGCATGCCCAGTCAGACTGGGTTTCTTTATAAGTGGAAACAGATGCATTTATAATTCCCTGTGGACCCACAGCATGGGTGGGTGCCAGGAAGCCACCGGCGGTACATAGAAATATCCCATTGCATTGCCCAACACAGCTGAGGTAGTAATGTCGTGCTTAATGCAGGTGGGCTTCGGCCCACACTGCATGCCCCAGTCAGACTGGGGTTCTTTAGAAGTGGACACATGTAGGTTAAACTCCCTGTGGACCCACTGCCTGGGTGGGTGCCAGGAAGCCACCGGCGGTACATAGAAATATCCCATTGCATTGCCCAACACAGCTGAGGTAGTAATGTCGTGCGTAATACAGGTGGGCTTCGGCCCACACTGCATGCCCCAGTCAGACTGGGGTTCTTTAGAAGTGGACACATGTATTAAAAACTCCGTGTGCACCTACAGCATGGGTGGCTCCCTGGAACCCACCGGCGGTACATAAAAATATCCCATTGCATTGCCCAACACAGCTGAGGTAACGTCAGCTGTAATGCAGGTGGGCTAAAAATTAATTTGATTACACTGTAGGCGAGGGCCCACAAAAATTGCTGTATCAACAGTACTAATGTACATCCCAAAAATTGGCCATGGCCAGCCAAGAGGGCAGGTGAAACCCATTAATCGCTTTGGTTAATGTGGCTTAAGTGGTAACTAGGCCTGGAGGCAGCCCAGTGTAACGAAAAATTGGTTCAAGTTAAAGTTCCAATGCTTTTAAGCGCATTGAAACTTATAAAAATTGTTCTGAAAAATTATTTGAGTGAGCCTTGTGGCCCTAAGAAAAATTGCCCGTTCAGCGTGATTACGTGAGGTTTCAGGAGGAGGAGCAGGAGGAGGAGGAGGAGGAATATTAGACACAGATTGATGAAGCAGAAATGTCCCCGTTTTGGATGGTGAGAGAGAACGTAGCTTCCATCCGCGGGTGCAGCCTACGTATTGCTTACGTATCGCTGCTGTCCGCTGGTGGAGAACAGAAGTCTGGGGAAATCCAGCCTTTGTTCATCTTGATGAGTGTTAGCCTGTCGGCACTGTCGGTTGACAAGCGGCTACGCTTATCTGTGATGATTCCCCCAGCCGCACTAAACACCCTCTCCGACAAGACGCTAGCCGCAGGACAAGCAAGCACCTCCAGGGCATACAGCGCTAGTTCAGGCCACGTGTCCAGCTTCGACACCCAGTAGTTGTAGGGGGCAGAGGCGTCACCAAGGATGGTCGTGCGATCCGCTACGTACTCCCTCACCATCCTTTTACAGTGCTCCCGCCGACTCAGCCGTGACTGGGGAGCGGTGACACAGTCTTGGTGGGGAGCCATAAAGCTGGCCAGGCCCTTAAAGACTGTTGCACTGCCTGGGATGTACATGCTGCTCGATCTACGCACATCCCCTGCTACCTTGCCCTCGGTACTGCGCCTTCTGCCACTAGCGCTGTCGGCTGGGAATTTTACCATCAGCTTGTCCGCAAGGGTCCTGTGGTATAGCAACACTCTCGAACCCCTTTCCTCTTCGGGAATCAGAGTGGGCAGGTTCTCCTTATACAGTGGATCGAGCAGTGTGTACACCCAGTAATCCGTCGTGGCCAGAATGCGTGCAACGCGAGGGTCACGAGAAAGGCATCCTAACATGAAGTCAGCCATGTGTGCCAGGGTACCTGTACGCAACACATGGCTGTCTTCACTAGGAAGATCACTTTCAGGATCCTCCTCCTCCTCCTCCTCCTCAGGCCATACACGCTGAAAGGATGACAGGCAATCAGCCGGTGTACCGTCAGCAGCGGCCCAAGCTGTCTCTTCCCCCTCCTCCTCATCCTCCTCATGCTCCTCCTCCTCCTCCTGTACGCGCTGAGAAATAGACAGGAGGGTGCCCTGACTATCCAGCGGCATACTGTCTTCCCCCGCCCCTGTTTCCGAGCGCAAAGCAGCTGCCTTTATGGTTTGCAGGGAATTTCTCAAGATGCATAGCAGAGGAATGGTGACGCTAATGATTGTAGCATCGCCGCTCACCACCTGGGTAGACTCCTCAAAATTACCAAGGACATGGCAGATGTCTGCCAACCAGGCCCACTCTTCTGAAAGGAATTGAGGAGGCTGACTCCCACTGCGCCGCCCATGTTGGAGTTGGTATTCGACTATAGCTCTACGTTGTTCATAGAGCCTGGCCAACATGTGGAGCGTAGAGTTCCACCGTGTGGGCACGTCGCACAGCAGTCGGTGCACTGGCAGCTTAAAGTGATGTTGCAGGGTGCGCAGGGTGGCAGCATCCGTGTGGGACTTGCGAAAATGTGCACAGAGCCGGCGCGCCTTTACGAGCAGGTCTGACAAGCGTGGGTAGCTTTTCAGAAAGCGCTGAACCACCAAATTAAAGACATGGGCCAGGCATGGAACGTGCGTGAGGCTGCCGAGCTGCAGAGCCGCCACCAGGTTACGGCCGTTGTCACACACGACCATGCCCGGTTGGAGGCTCAGCGGCGCAAGCCAGCGGTCGGTCTGCTGTGTCAGACCCCGCAGCAGTTCGTGGGCCGTGTGCCTCTTATCGCCTAAGCTGAGTAGTTTCAGCACGGCCTGCTGACGCTTGCCCACCGCTGTGCTGCCACACCGCGCGACACCGACTGCTGGCGACATGCTGCTGCTAACACATCTTGATTGCGAGACAGAGGAGGAGGAGGAGGAGGGTGCTTTAGTGGAGGAAGCATACACCTCCGCAGATACCACCACCGAGCTGGGGCCCGCAATTCTGGGGGTGGGTAGGACGTGAGCGGTCCCAGGCTCTGACTCTGTCCCAGCCTCCACTAAATTCACCCAATGTGCCGTCAGGGAGATGTAGTGGCCCTGCCCGCCTGTGCTTGTCCACGTGTCCGTAGTTAAGTGGACCGTGGCAGTAACCGCGTTGGTGAGGGCGCGTACAATTTTGCGGGAGACGTGGTCGTGCAGGGCTGGGACGGCACATCGGGAAAAGTAGTGGCGACTGGGAACTGAGTAGCGCGGGGCCGCCGCCTCCATGATACTTTTGAAGGACTCCGTTTCCACAACCCTATACGGCAGCATCTCAAGGCTGATGAATTTTGCTATGCGGACGGTTAACGTTTGAGCGTGCGGGTGCGTGGCGGCGTACTTGCGCTTGCGCTCCAACAGTTGCGCAAGCGACGGCTGGACGGTGCGCTGAACTACACTGCTGGATGGGGCCGAGGACAGCGGAGGTGAGGGTGTGGGTGCAGGCCAGGAGACGGTAGTGCCTGTGTCCTGAGAGGGGGGTTGCATCTCAGTGGCAGGTTGGGGCATAGGGGGAGAGGCAGGGGTGCAAACCGGAGGCGCTGAACGGCCTTCGTCCCACCTTGCGGGGTGCTTGGCCATCATATGTCTGCGCATGGTGGTGGTGGTGAGGCTGGTGGTGTTGGCTCCCCGGCTGAGCTTTGCGCGACAAAGGTTGCACACCACTGTTCGTCGGTCGTCAGGCGTCTCTGTGAAAAACTGCCAGACCTTAGAGCACCTCGACCTCTGCAGGGTGGCATGGCGCGAGGGGGCGCTTTGGGAAACACTTGGTGGATTATTCGGTCTGGCCCTGCCTCTACCCCTGGCCACCGCACTGCCTCTTGCAACCTGCCCTGCTGATGCCCTTGACTCCCCCTCTGAAGACCTGTCCTCCTGAGTAAGCGTTGCACACCAGGTGGGGTCAGTCACCTCATCGTCCTGCTGCTCTTCCTCCGAATCCTCTGTGCGCTGCTCCCTCGGACTTACTGCCCTTACTACTACCTCACTGCAAGACAACTGTGTCTGATCGTCATCGTCCTCCTCACCCACAGAAAGTTGTTGAGACAGTTGGCGGAAGTCCCCAGCCTCTTCCCCCGGACCCCGGGAACTTTCGAATGGTTGGGCATCAGTGACGATAAACTCCTCTGGTGGGAGAGGAACCGCTGCTGCCCAATCTAAGCAGGGGCCCGAGAACAGTTCCTGGGAGTGTTCCCGCTCCTGAGCAGGTGTTATTGTAGTGGAGTGAGGAGGCTGGGAGGAAGGAGGAGCAGCAGACAGAGGATTCGGATTGGCAGCAGTGGACGGCGCAGAACTGCGGGTAGACGATAGGTTGCTCGAAGCACTTTCTGCCATCCAGGACAGGACCTGCTCACACTGCTCATTTTCTAATAACCGTCTCCCGCGTGGACCCATTAATTGGGCGATGAATGTGGGGACACCAGAAACGTGCCTCTCTCCTAATCGCGTAGCAGTCGGCTGCGACACACCTGGATCAGGAGCTTGACCTGTGCCCACACCCTGACTTGGCCCTCCGCGTCCTCGGCCGCGTCCACGTCCTCTAGGCCTACCCCTATCCCTCAGCATGCTGTATTACCAGTGATTTGATTTCACAGGCAGGAAATAAATTGGCGCAAGACTGCAGGCCAAATATAATTTTTTCCCTTTTTTGAAAACGAAAGGCCCCACTGCCTCTAGTGAATGAATAATCTAAGTTTAATAACTGTGCTGTTTTCCTGCTAATGTGTCACAGAACGTGAGGGTAGCAGAGTTATTAACTGTGGCAGAGCAGGTATTTTTTTTCCCAATTAAGGAAAGCAAATGGCGAAGCCAGGAGTAAAACGTAGCTGGGTGCGTATGATTTTTACAGGTTGCAGACGCAGCCGACACGTGTCCACCGGCGTTAGGACGGACAGAGGCAGGACAAATAGAATTATTTTCCGTTTTTTTGCACCAAAAGGCAGCACTGCGTATATTCTATGAACATGAGAAGTTTAATAACTGTGCTGTTTTCCTGCTAATGTGTCACAGAACGTGAGGGTAGCAGAGTTATTAACTGTGGCAGAGCAGGTATTTTTTTTCCCAATTAAGGAAAGCAAATGGCGAAGCCAGGAGTAAAACGTAGCTGGGTGCGTATGTTTTTTACAGGTTGCAGACGCAGCCGACACGTGTCCACCGGCGTTAGGACGGACAGAGGCAGGACAAATAGAATTATTTTCCGTTTTTTTGCACCAAAAGGCAGCACTGCGTATATTCTATGAACATGAGAAGTTTAATAACTGTGCTGTTTTCCTGCTAATGTGTCACAGAATGTGAGGGTAGCAGAGTTATTAACTGTGGCAGAGCAGGTATTTTTCTTCCCAATTAAGGAAAGCAAATGGCGAAGCCAGGAGTAAAACGTAGCTGGGTGCGTATGATTTTTACAGGTTGCACACGCAGCCGACACGTGTCCACCGGCGTTAGGACGGACAGAGGCAGGACAAATAGAATTATTTTCCGTTTTTTTGCACCAAAAGGCAGCACTGCGTATATTCTATGAACATGAGAAGTTTAATAACTGTGCTGTTTTCCTGCTAATGTGTCACAGAACGTGAGGGTAGCAGAGTTATTAACTGTGGCAGAGCAGGTATTTTTTTTCCCAATTAAGGAAAGCAAATGGCGAAGCCAGGAGTAAAACGTAGCTGGGTGCGTATGATTTTTACAGGTTGCACACGCAGCCGACACGTGTCCACCGGCGTTAGGACGGACAGAGGCAGGACAAATAGAATTATTTTCACTTGTTTTACAAGCAAAAGGCAGCACTGCGTATATTCTATGAATAATAACTGTGTTGTGGCCCTGCCTATACAATTCTTTCCCTGCAGTATCAATGGAGGGTGGAATGCTCTGCAGAGGCGATTTTGAGAAGCAAAAAAAAATGCAGCACAGCTAACAGCAGCCTGGACAGTACTGCACACGGATAAATATGGCCCTAGAAAGGACCGTTGAGGTTCTTGAAGGCTACACTCACTCCTAACACTCTCCCTGCCTATGCAGCACTTCTGTCCCTAATGCCAGGTGCAACGCTCTGCAGAGCCGATTTTGAGAGAAAAAAAAATGGCACTGCTAACAGCAGCCAACACACAGCTATCAGTGGCCCTAATAAGAACCTTTGGGGGGTCTTGAAGCCTACACTAACTACCAATTCTTTCCCTACAGCAGCTCCGGTACCAGCAGCACTGTCCCTCATCTAACTCACCAGGCATCTGAGCCGAACCGCGGGAGGGGCCGACTTTTATGTTCGGGTGACACCTGATCTTCCCAGCCACTCACAGCAGGGGGGTGGTATAGGGCTTGAACGTCACAGGGGGAAGTTGTAATGCCTTCCCTGTCTTTCAATTGGCCAAAAAAAGCGCGCTAACGTCTCAGGGAAGGAAGTGAAAGTAACCAGAACACCGCATGGTGTTCGTTACGAATAACGAACATCCCGAACACCCTAATATTCGCACGAATATCAAGCTCGGAAGAACACGTTCGCTCATCTCTAATTACTAACAATTCCTTGGAGAAACCTATGACAAAATCAACAAGAAAATCATTCCCCAAACTCAGCTACTGTGGCATGTATCCTCCTAAGAAAAAGAACCAATGGGAGACACTCAATTCAAAATTTACCCATTTTCTTCATTGCCTTTTGTATCTACTTTCCCACTACTCCGCGGATGGTAGGGTGTGTGAAAAACCTGGAATATACCCAAAACAGACATGATGTGTTGCATTATTTCACCTGTGAAGTTTGTACCTTTGTTTGACTCAATTACTTCCGGTACCCCATATCTGCAGATTACCTCATTCATGAGCTTCTGTGCGGTTACCTGCTTATTTACTTTGGTAACAGGGTAGGTCTCCAACCTGAAAAGACATCAACAACAACAAGCACATATTCATGCTTCCCAACAAGTGGGAGCTGAGTGTAGCCAATTTGCAATCCCTGAAATGGGTAGAGTGGTCTAGGCAAGTGTTGTGTGGCAAATTTACTTCTGCCCTGTTGCTTACGGCAAAGATCATGCAAAACTGGACAAATGATGCAGCAGCTACAGAAAACCAAGGAGCCACCCGTCCTCGTTCAAGCATCGACATCATTACTGCTTTGAGAGGCGCGTCTTTCCGTGCGTCAGCTGGGCCATCATGGGGCACAGGGACTATGGTAAGCAAGTTCTGTTGACTGTTCACCATACGCCGTCACTTTTTTAGTCCATTTTTCCTTTTTCTTCCTTGCTGGCTTGTAACTGTAAAGTCTTTAGCATATCAAAGTTCACATTTTTATCAAAGTCCAAGTTTTTATCAAAGTCCAAGTTTTTATCAAAGTCCAAGTTTTTATCAAAGTCCAAGTTTTAGTTAAAGTCCAAAGTTATTGTCAAATTCTTCTTTTCTTCTTTTCTTCCACGGCTTCAGGGCCGCTGCTTTTGCTGTGTGGTCTGTGATGGCATTGCCTCTCGCTTCTTTGGTGTAGGAATTGGTGTGAGCTTTCCACCTTGTCAGGTAGAAGTAGGGCCTCCATGAGACCGCTGCATCATTCTTAATTGGCTGTCCTGCTGAGGTAAAAAACTGTCTGGCCTTCCATGTTGGGCCGTAATCATGAGCTATGCCAAATGCATACCGGGAGTCAGTGTAAATGGTTGCCGTCTTACCTTCCTCCACTCTACACGCCTCAGCGAGGGCTTTTAGTTCCGCTTCTTGTGCTGAGACATGCGGAGGCATTCTGCTTTTACCGTGTCATGTTGTGTTACGACTGCATATCCAGTGTGGAGTCGTCAATCACCCTGGGTACCATCTTTAAAAAACAACTCAAAATATGCATTATTAACAAGGGCTTTCAGTAACTTTTTAAAACATAAATTTTCTTGTTGCATCACTGCTAGACAATCAGGCTGATATTCTATTTCAAAAAGATCAGAACCTTGTTGCAAAAAATTTAAAAATGGCTTGCAAAAAATTTAAAAATGGCTGACTTGCAATACCTAGATCACCTATGCCTTCTCCTCCCCCCCTTTAAACCAGGGTACTCAATTGGAAGAATAGTAGCCGGGTTTAAGTTAGTACAACATTGTAAAAAGATTTGATGGATGCAGATAAGGCCTGTAAGATGTTAGCACCAATAACAGACATGAGTTACATCGGGGCAGAATAATCTACAAACATCTATTAATATTGGAAATGTGATATTCCTTTAAGTGAATTCATTATTAGTCTGTTCCTGCCTGCAATGTCTTATCAAAATTTGAGACAGGAGAAAAAAAAAACAAAAAAAACAACTTTTACTAGCTGCTCAAGCTCCTCACCCCTCCCTTGTGCAAGAGGGATGAAACATTACGTACTATTACATCATCTAGCTCCACCCCTTCGATATTGGCTGCGTGCGTCTTTTTTCAGAACTTCATTTCAGCTTAACAGTCTACACGTCCACATCTCAACCAAGCAAAGTCCCATGCATGGGGAGGACTTTTATCCCCAGTCATTACCTGCATCACACACTCACCACAGCCCGAACACGGGTCACTAACTCTCATCCATCCATTCGCTCAAGTCTGCTCCGTCACCCCCTATTGAAGGTGTACCAGTACATACAGATGCACAGACAAAAAAAGTTTGACAAACATACATACATCAGCTGAAAAACACCGAGGTGAGTGCTATGATCTTATAAAGTACATGATTCTATTGAGATGAGATTGTGAATGAGCGCTATCTTTGACAAATTATGTGAAAAAGTTTGCTGAGTGACTGAGACATTCTATATTTCTTATTTACTGAAGCTATTATATGCTGTATTAAACGCTAAAGTATTTTAGAATCTGTGACCCTGAATTTGGAGTGAATTCTGAAAGCCCCCACCTTTTCAAAACAAACTGTTATCTCTCTACGAATATGAAACACAGACTGAATTGTTTTAGCTTAAACTATTGCCTGCATTTGAACTCATAATTAACACATATGCTGGGACCTTGCAACATTCATTTTCAACCCCTGTATAAGTAAGAATATACCTTAGAAATTGCTATATTTCCTGCCTACTAAGACAGTATAATTAATTAAATTCATTTAAAACCTCCATTCCATTTAAGCAAGCAGAGATATTATCCAGGGTTATTATTGCATTTTCTCTCGCTTCGTTATCTCTTGACCTTGAAAACTAAACACAAGCTCGCAGCTACATGTAAACAAGCTCTTCTCCCCTAAAAGCAGGCTCAGTTAACTATTTGCACATACAGTATATACATATATACACATATATATCCACCTAGTATGGATTATACATATTATCTATTATCTATCTTGTATTATACACATTTTCCTCTCTTTTTGCCAACAAATCACATGCATTGTAACTTTCTTCTCGACTTGCTTGTTCCTTCAGCACTTTCTCCCTACCTAACTGCCAATATAACCTTCAATAGACACTCTCCTGACGCCCTCTTGATCACTTACTGTACTTTTCAACATTTCACTTACGGATACTTTCTTAAACAAATAATGTGTACATACCTAACTTACTCTGACTGTCTCTCTGCTTCTAGCAAACCTTGGTCTTTCAAGGCGCCTCTTGGTCCTAAAGACCTCCCTCCCAGGCACCATTTTTGTAATCTACCGTGCGGGTCGATGTCACACATCTTCATAAGTTTTCTTACAGTTTACAAATTCATCCACACGGCGGCAGCCCGTGAGGGGCTCTGTCTTCTTAAGGGCGAGCACCCACTGGCGTTTGCGTTTTCCGCGGGAAAAAAACGCAGCGTTTTCGCCGCGTTCCCCGCGGTTTTTCCGCCCGTTTTCCGCGGCGTTTTTCGCGGCGTTTTCGCGGCTTTTCCATTAATTTCCATGGAGAAAAATAAGGACACATATGCAACTGACAGCTCCTATGTTAAAAACGCAAACGCAACGCAAAAAAAACGCCAGTGGACAGGAACACATGTTATCTCTATGCCTGTGCAGGAAAAACGCAAAACGCAAAACGCAAAACGCAGGTAAAAAAACGCCAGTGGGTGCTCGCCCTTAGTAAGATCTTACGCATATTAGAACAACAACAATAATAATAACACGCTCCATAGAATGCATCCCTCTTAATTTTCAAATTGTCAGCCCCTTATATACCGGCAAAACAACCGAGGGTCCCTTGTCCTATGGAACCAGCCTCATAAAATGCATCTCTCTGAAATCAAATCGTTAGCCCCATATATAAGGCAAAACAACCAAGAGTCCCTTCTCCTATGAAGCCTATCTCACAAAATGCATCCCTCTTAATTTTCAAATTGTTAGTCCCTTATATACTGGAAAAACAACCGAGGGTCCCTTCTCTTGTGAGACTAAATGAAAAGAAAGAGAAAAAAAATTCTGCAGATACAACAATCTCCACTATTATTAAAACGTTAAAACTCCAAAGTACAAATAAACTACAGACTAGTTTCTGGGTGACCTATTGGTGCGCATATCACGGTCAGTGGTCCATGACGGCAAACCCGGAGCTCACACGAGTTACCGTGTAGAACTCTTAACCCAACCCGTCCGGTCACAAACCACAGATAGTCCCTCCTGCTGCAAGACTCGCAGTGTAAAACACAACATAAACATATGCTGGCCTTACCTGGAGTTCTAAGTGAGTTGATCAGGCTCGGTTTGCAGCAGGACGGCTTCTCAGTGGCGTGGATTCCGGTGGAATGCGTTGTAGGCTCTGGCTTTGTCGCCCCAGTTGGTTGCGCCATTTTGTCAGGGTAAAATATTCTAAGTACAGCACCAATCAGGCCCACCCCACTTGCCCCGCTGCCGGCCGTAAGAAGAAAACACCACACAGAGGTCTGGTATAGTTTCTCACACGGGACATGGCTCTCTGTGCTTTATTACAGATTACATGAGATCTTATACCCTTTGTCTCATCACCAGCAAGGGGTGATGGGCTCATAACCATATATGGGAAGTCCGGATTTCCGGCCTGAGACAGTGAAAACAGTCGTTATCTTGCTACGGCGCCTCTGGCTTATGTACAGAAAATCACGTATTCAATTAACTCCAGTGCAAAGAATCACCCACTCAATTCTAAGAAAATGGCCAAGCATGCATTCTCCATATATCTCTTCCCTCCTCCACTTTAACCTTCATCCTTCATCCAGTATCTTTGGACATTCTTCCTCTGTTTGCCTTGCAAAGCATCTTGGCATATCTGATGTAAGGCGACGTATTAAGTTTTTTATAGAGTTAGTACATGTGAGAATAAAGTTAGTATACATAAAAAGAAAGGCATATAACTATATCTATATAAATGTATATATTCCAGTGTTTTCTTTTCTACCTACAGGATATATATGTATCCCTCTCAGTAATGCCTTCCCTGTCTTTCAATTGGCCAGAAAAGTGCGCTAACGTCTCAGAGATGAAAGTGAAAGTAACCCGAACATCCTAATATTCGCCCGAGCATCAAGCTCGTACGAGTACGTTCGCTCATCTCTAGTCTTAACATAAAATATGGAGGTAAAGAAACAAAGCTTTGGTGGAAAATCAAAAATGTGCTCAAAATTTGCTAAACAGACAAAGAAGGATTGTTTCTGCAAAAAACAAAGATTTTCTCAAGCTGCTTCTATACCCTCAGTTTTGCACAGTAGAACACAACAATAACGAAGCAAAGACTCAGTGGAAAATCAAAGATGTGCTCAATAAAGACATTTGACAGCTTGCGTTAGCAAGTGCGCCTGAACAGTGACTTGAACTCTGGACCCTCAGATTAAAAGTCTGATGCTCTACCGACTGAGCTATCCAGGCTCTGAAGAATGCTCTTCTTAGCTCCTCTAAGTGCCTTAACATAAAATATGGAGGTAAAGAAACAAAGCTTTGGTGGAAAATCAAAAATGTGCTCAAAATTTGCTAAACAGACATAGAAGGGTTGTTTCTGCAAAAAACAAAGATTTTCTCAAGCTGCTTCTATACCCTCAGTTTTGCACAGTAGAACACGACAATAAAGAAGCAAATACTCAGTGGAAAATCAAAGATGTGCTCAATAAAGACATTTGACAGCTTGCTTTAGCAAGTACACCTGAACAGTGAGTTGAACCCTGGACCCTCAGATTAAAAGTCTGATGCTCTACCGACTGAGCTATCCAGGCTCTGAAAAATGCTCTTTTTAGCTCCTCTAAGCGTCTTTACATAAAATATGGAGGTAAAGAAACAAAGCTTTGGTGGAAAATCAAAAATGTGCTCAAAATCTGCTAAACAGACATAGAAGGATTGTTTCTGCAAAAACCAAAGATGTTCTCAAGCTGCTTCTATACCCTTGGTTTTGCACAGTAGAACACGGCACTGAAGATGCAAAGACTCAGTGGAAAATCAAAGATGTGCTCAATAAAGACATTTGACAGCTCGCTTTAGCAAGCACGCCGGAACAGGGACTTGAACCCTGGACCCTCAGATTAAAAGTCTGATGCTCTACCGACTGAGCTATCCAGGCTTGAAAAACTGTAGTTTTAGCTTTTCTAAGCGTCTCTACAAACAATATGGAGGTAAAGAAATAAAAGCTTTGGTGGAAAATTAAAAATTGTGCTCAAAATCTGCTAAACAGACATAGAAGGGTTGTTTCTGCAAAACCAAAGATGTTCTCAAGCTTCTATACCCTCAGTTTTGCACAGTAGAACACGGCACTGAAGATGCAAAGACTCAGTGGAAAATCAAAGATGTGCTCAATTAAGACATTTGACAGCTTGCTTTAGCAAGCACGCCTGAACAGGGACTTGAACCCTGGAACCTCAGATTAAAAGTCTGATGCTCTACCGACTGAGCTATTCAGGCTCTAAAATCCATATTTGTAGCTCTTCTAAGCGTCAAAAGATACAATATGGAGGTAAAGAAACAAAGCTTTGGTGGAAAATCAAAAATGTGCTCAAAATCTGCTAAACAGACATAGAAGGGTTGTTTCTGCAAAGCCAAAGATGTTCTCAAGCTTCTATACCCTCAGTTTTGCACAGTAGAACACGGCACTGAAGATGCAAAGACTCAGTGGAAAATCAAAGATGTGCTTAATAAAAACATTTGAGAGCTTGCTTTACCAAGCACGCCTGAACAGGGACCCTCAGATTAAAAGTCTGATGCTCTACCGACTGAGCTATCCAGGCTCGGAAACCTGTAGTTTTATCTCTTCTAAGCGTCTCTACAAACAATATGGAGGTAAAGAAATAAAAGCTTTGGTGGAAAATCAAAAATGTGCTCAAAATTTGCTAAACAGACATAGAAGGGTTGTTTCTGCAAAAAACAAAGATTTTCTCAAGCTGCTTCTATACCCTCAGTTTTGCACAGTAGAACACGACAATAAAGAAGCAAATACTCAGTGGAAAATCAAAGATGTGCTCAATAAAGACATTTGACAGCTTGCTTTAGCAAGTACACCTGAACAGTGAGTTGAACCCTGGACCCTCAGATTAAAAGTCTGATGCTCTACCGACTGAGCTATCCAGGCTCTGAAAAATGCTCTTTTTAGCTCCTCTAAGCGTCTTTACATAAAATATGGAGGTAAAGAAACAAAGCTTTGGTGGAAAATCAAAAATGTGCTCAAAATCTGCTAAACAGACATAGAAGGGTTGTTTCTGCAAAAACCAAAGATGTTCTCAAGCTGCTTCTATACCCTTGGTTTTGCACAGTAGAACACGGCACTGAAGATGCAAAGACTCAGTGGAAAATCAAAGATGTGCTCAATAAAGACATTTGACAGCTTGCTTTAGCAAGCACGCCTGAACAGGGACTTGAACCCTGGACCCTCAGATTAAAAGTCTGATGCTCTACCGACTGAGCTATCCAGGCTTGGAAAACTGTAGTTTTAGCTTTTCTAAGCGTCTCTACAAACAATATGGAGGTAAAGAAATAAAAGCTTTGGTGGAAAATTAAAAATTGTGCTCAAAATCTGCTTTACAGACATAGAAGGGTTGTTTCTGCAAAACCAAAGATGTTCTCAAGCTGCTTCTATACCCTCGGTTTTGCACAGTAGAACACGGCACTGAAGATGCAAAGACTCAGTGGAAAATCAAAGATGTGCTCAATTAAGACATTTGACAGCTTGCTTTAGCAAGCACGCCTGAACAGGGACTTGAACCCTGGAACCTCAGATTAAAAGTCTGATGCTCTACCGACTGAGCTATTCAGGCTCTAAAATCCATATCTGTAGCTCTTCTAAGCGTCAAAAGATACAATATGGAGGTAAAGAAACAAAGCTTTGGTGGAAAATCAAAAATGTGCTCAAAATCTGCTAAACAGACATAGAAGGGTTGTTTCTGCAAAGCCAAAGATGTTCTCAAGCTTCTATACCCTCAGTTTTGCACAGTAGAACACGGCACTGAAGATGCAAAGACTCAGTGGAAAATCAAAGATGTGCTTAATAAAAACATTTGAGAGCTTGCTTTACCAAGCACGCCTGAACAGGGACCCTCAGATTAAAAGTCTGATGCTCTACCGACTAAGCTATCCAGGCTCGGAAACCTGTAGTTTTATCTCTTCTAAGCGTCTCTACAAACAATATGGAGGTAAAGAAATAAAAGCTTTGGTGGAAAATCAAAAATGTGCTCAAAATTTGCTAAACAGACATAGAAGGGTTGTTTCTGCAAAAAACAAAGATTTTCTCAAGCTGCTTCTATACCCTTGGTTTTGCACAGTAGAACACGGCACTGAAGATGCAAAGACTCAGTGGAAAATCAAAGATGTGCTCAATAAAGACATTTGACAGCTTGCTTTAGCAAGCACGCCTGAACAGGGACTTGAACCCTGGACCCTCAGATTAAAAGTCTGATGCTCTACCGACTGAGCTATCCAGGCTCTGAAAAATGCTCTTTTTAGCTCCTCTAAGCGTCTTTACATAAAATATGGAGGTAAAGAAACAAAGCTTTGGTGGAAAATCAAAAATGTGCTCAAAATCTGCTAAACAGACATAGAAGGGTTGTTTCTGCAAAAACCAAAGATGTTCTCAAGCTGCTTCTATACCCTTGGTTTTGCACAGTAGAACACGGCACTGAAGATGCAAAGACTCAGTGGAAAATCAAAGATGTGCTCAATAAAGACATTTGACAGCTTGCTTTAGCAAGCACGCCTGAACAGGGACTTGAACCCTGGACCCTCAGATTAAAAGTCTGATGCTCTACCGACTGAGCTATCCAGGCTTGGAAAACTGTAGTTTTAGCTTTTCTAAGCGTCTCTACAAACAATATGGAGGTAAAGAAATAAAAGCTTTGGTGGAAAATTAAAAATTGTGCTCAAAATCTGCTAAACAGACATAGAAGGGTTGTTTCTGCAAAACCAAAGATGTTCTCAAGCTTCTATACCCTCAGTTTTGCACAGTAGAACACGGCACTGAAGATGCAGAGACTCAGTGGGAAATCAAAGATGTGCTCAATAAAGACATTTGACAGCTTGCTTTAGCAAGTATGCCTGAACATGGACTTAAACCCTTGACCATCAGATTAAATGTCTGATGCTCTACTGACTGAGCTATCCAGGCTCTGAAGAATGCTCTTCTTAGCTCCTCTAAGCGTCTTAACATAAAATATGGAGGCAAAGAAACAAAGCTTTGGTGGAAAATTAAAAATTGTGCTCAAAATCTGCTAAACAGACATAGAAGGGTTGTTTCTGCAAAACCAAAGATGTTCTCAAGCTTCTATACCCTCAGTTTTGCACAGTAGAACACGGCACTGAAGATGCAAAGACTCAGTGGAAAATCAAAGATGTGCTTAATAAAAGCATTTGACAGCTTGCTTTAGCAAGCACGCCGACACAGGGACTTGAACCCTGGACCCTCAGATTAAAAGTCTGATGCTCTACCGACTGAGCTATCCAGGCTCAGAAACCTGTACTTTTATCTCTTCTAAGCGTCTCTACAAACAATATGGAGGTAAAGAAATAAAAGCTTTGGTGGAAAATCAACAATGTGCCCAAAATCTGCTTTACAGACATAGAAGGGTTGTTTCTGCAAAACCAAAGATGTTCTCAAGCTGTTTCTATACCCTCAGTTTTGCACAGTAGAACACGGCACTGAAGATGCAAAGACTCAGTGGGAAATGAAAGATGTGCTCAATAAAGACATTTGACAGCTTGCTTTAGCAAGCACGCCTGAACAGTGACTTGAACTCTGGACCCTCAGATTAAAACTCTGATGCTCTACCGACTGAGCTATCCAGGCTCTGAAAAATACTCTTCTTAGCTCCTCTAAGCGTCTCAACATAAAATATGGAGGTAAAGAAACAAAACTTTGGTGGAAAATCAAAAATGTGCCCAAAATCTGTTAAACAGACATAGAAGGGTTGTTTCCACAAAAACCAAAGATGTTCTCAAGCTGCTTCTAAACCCTCAGTTTTGCACAGTAGAACACGGCACTGAAGATGCAAAGACTCAGTGGAAAATCAAAGATGTGCTTAATGAAAACATTTGACAGCTTGCTTTAGCAAGCACGCCTGAACAGGGACTTGACCCCTGGACCCTCAGATTAAAAGTCTGATGTTCTACCGACTGAGCTATCCAGGCTTGGAAACCTGTAGTTTTAGCTTTTCTAAGCGTCTCTACAAACAATATGGAGGTAAAGAAATAAAAGCTTTGGTGGAAAATTAAAAATTGTGCTCAAAATCTGCTTTACAGACATAGAAGGGTTGTTTCTGCAAAACCAAAGATGTTCTCAAGCTGCTTCTATACCCTCGGTTTTGCACAGTAGAACACGGCACTGAAGATGCAGAGACTCAGTGGAAAATCAAAGATGTGCTCAATAAAGACATTTGACGGCTTGCTTTAACAAGTACGCCTGAACAGGGACTTGAACCCTGGACCCTCAGATTAAAAGTCTGATGCTCTACCGACTGAGCTATCCAGGCTCTGAACAATGCTCTTCTTAGCTCCTCTAAGCGTCTTAACATAAAATATGGAGGTAAAGAAACAAAGCTTTGGTGGAAAATCAACAATGTGCCCAAAATCTGTTAAACAGACATAGAAGGGTTGTTTCCACAAAAACCAAAGATGTTCTCAAGCTGCTTCTAAACCCTCAGTTTTGCACAGTAGAACACGGCACTGAAGATGCAAAGACTCAGTGGAAAATCAAAGATGTGCTTAATGAAAACATTTGACAGCTTGCTTTAGCAAGCACGCCTGAACAGGGACTTGACCCCTGGACCCTCAGATTAAAAGTCTGATGTTCTACCGACTGAGCTATCCAGGCTTGGAAAACTGTAGTTTTAGCTTTTCTAAGCGTCTCTACAAACAATATGGAGGTAAAGAAATAAAAGCTTTGGTGGAAAATTAAAAATTGTGCTCAAAATCTGCTTTACAGACATAGAAGGGTTGTTTCTGCAAAACCAAAGATGTTCTCAAGCTGCTTCTATACCCTCGGTTTTGCACAGTAGAACACGGCACTGAAGATGCAAAGACTCAGTGGAAAATCAAAGATGTGCTCAATTAAGACATTTGACAGCTTGCTTTAGCAAGCACGCCTGAACAGGGACTTGAACCCTGGAACCTCAGATTAAAAGTCTGATGCTCTACCGACTGAGCTATTCAGGCTCTAAAATCCATATTTGTAGCTCTTCTAAGCGTCAAAAGATACAATATGGAGGTAAAGAAACAAAGCTTTGGTGGAAAATCAAAAATGTGCTCAAAATCTGCTAAACAGACATAGAAGGGTTGTTTCTGCAAAGCCAAAGATGTTCTCAAGCTTCTATACCCTCAGTTTTGCACAGTAGAACACGGCACTGCAGATGCAAAGACTCAGTGGAAAATCAAAGATGTGCTTAATAAAAACATTTGAGAGCTTGCTTTACCAAGCACGCCTGAACAGGGACCCTCAGATTAAAAGTCTGATGCTCTACCGACTGAGCTATCCAGGCTCAGAAACCTGTAGTTTTATCTCTTCTAAGCGTCTCTACAAACAATATGGAGGTAAAGAAATAAAAGCTTTGGTGGAAAATCAAAAATGTGCTCAAAATTTGCTAAACAGACATAGAAGGGTTGTTTCTGCAAAAAACAAAGATTTTCTCAAGCTGCTTCTATACCCTCAGTTTTGCACAGTAGAACACGACAATAAAGAAGCAAATACTCAGTGGAAAATCAAAGATGTGCTCAATAAAGACATTTGACAGCTTGCTTTAGCAAGTACACCTGAACAGTGAGTTGAACCCTGGACCCTCAGATTAAAAGTCTGATGCTCTACCGACTGAGCTATCCAGGCTCTGAAAAATGCTCTTTTTAGCTCCTCTAAGCGTCTTTACATAAAATATGGAGGTAAAGAAACAAAGCTTTGGTGGAAAATCAAAAATGTGCTCAAAATCTGCTAAACAGACATAGAAGGGTTGTTTCTGCAAAAACCAAAGATGTTCTCAAGCTGCTTCTATACCCTTGGTTTTGCACAGTAGAACACGGCACTGAAGATGCAAAGACTCAGTGGAAAATCAAAGATGTACTTAATAAAAGCATTTGACAGCTTGCTTTAGCAAGCACGCCGGAACAGGGACTTGAACCCTGGACCCTCAGATTAAAAGTCTGATGCTCTACCGACTGAGCTATCCAGGCTCAGAAACCTGTACTTTTATCTCTTCTAAGCGTCTCTACAAACAATATGGAGGTAAAGAAATAAAAGCTTTGGTGGAAAATCAACAATGTGCCCAAAATCTGCTTTACAGACATAGAAGGGTTGTTTCTGCAAAACCAAAGATGTTCTCAAGCTGTTTCTATACCCTCAGTTTTGCACAGTAGAACACGGCACTGAAGATGCAAAGACTCAGTGGAAAATCAAAGATGTGCTTAATGAAAACATTTGACAGCTTGCTTTAGCAAGCACGCGTGAACAGGGACTTGACCCCTGGACCCTCAGATTAAAAGTCTGATGTTCTACCGACTGAACTATCCAGGCTTGGAAAACTGTAGTTTTAGCTTTTCTAAGCGTCTCTACAAACAATGTGGAGGTAAAGAAATAAAAGCTTTGGTGGAAAATTAAAAATTGTGCTCAAAATCTGCTTTACAGACATAGAAGGGTTGTTTCTGCAAAACCAAAGATGTTCTCAAGCTGCTTCTATACCCTTGGTTTTGCACAGTAGAACACGGCACTGAAGATGCAAAGACTCAGTGGAAAATCAAAGATGTGCTTAATAAAAACATTTGAGAGCTTGCTTTACCAAGCACGCCTGAACAGGGACCCTCAGATTAAAAGTCTGATGCTCTACCGACTGAGCTATCCAGGCTCGGAAACCTGTAGTTTTATCTCTTCTAAGCGTCTCTACAAACAATATGGAGGTAAAGAAATAAAAGCTTTGGTGGAAAATCAAAAATGTGCTCAAAATTTGCTAAACAGACATAGAAGGGTTGTTTCTGCAAAAAACAAAGATTTTCTCAAGCTGCTTCTATACCCTCAGTTTTGCACAGTAGAACACGACAATAAAGAAGCAAATACTCAGTGGAAAATCAAAGATGTGCTCAATAAAGACATTTGACAGCTTGCTTTAGCAAGTACACCTGAACAGTGAGTTGAACCCTGGACCCTCAGATTAAAAGTCTGATGCTCTACCGACTGAGCTATCCAGGCTCTGAAAAATGCTCTTTTTAGCTCCTCTAAGCGTCTTTACATAAAATATGGAGGTAAAGAAACAAAGCTTTGGTGGAAAATCAAAAATGTGCTCAAAATCTGCTAAACAGACATAGAAGGGTTGTTTCTGCAAAAACCAAAGATGTTCTCAAGCTGCTTCTATACCCTTGGTTTTGCACAGTAGAACACGGCACTGAAGATGCAAAGACTCAATGGAAAATCAAAGATGTGCTCAATAAAGACATTTGACAGCTTGCTTTAGCAAGCACGCCTGAACAGGGACTTGAACCCTGGACCCTCAGATTAAAAGTCTGATGCTCTACCGACTGAGCTATCCAGGCTTGGAAAACTGTAGTTTTAGCTTTTCTAAGCGTCTCTACAAACAATATGGAGGTAAAGAAATTAAAGCTTTGGTGAAAAATTAAAAATTGTGCTCAAAATCTGCTAAACAGACATAGAAGGGTTGTTTCTGCAAAACCAAAGATGTTCTCAAGCTTCTATACCCTCAGTTTTGCACAGTAGAACACGGCACTGAAGATGCAAAGACTCAGTGGGAAATCAAAGATGTGCTCAATAAAGACATTTGACAGCTTGCTTTAGCAAGTATGCCTGAACATGGACTTAAACCCTTGACCATCAGATTAAATGTCTGATGCTCTACTGACTGAGCTATCCAGGCTCTGAAGAATGCTCTTCTTAGCTCCTCTAAGCGTCTTAACATAAAATATGGAGGCAAAGAAACAAAGCTTTGGTGGAAAATCAAAAATGTGCTCAAAATCTGCTTAACAGACATAGAAGGGTTGTTTCTGCAAAGCCAAAGATGTTCTCAAGCTTCTATACCCTCAGTTTTGCACAGTAGAACACGGCACTGAAGATGCAAAGACTCAGTGGAAAATCAAAGATGTGCTTAATAAAAGCATTTGACAGCTTGCTTTAGCAAGCACGCCGACACAGGGACTTGAACCCTGGACCCTCAGATTAAAAGTCTGATGCTCTACCGACTGAGCTATCCAGGCTCAGAAACCTGTACTTTTATCTCTTCTAAGCGTCTCTACAAACAATATGGAGGTAAAGAAATAAAAGCTTTGGTGGAAAATCAACAATGTGCCCAAAATCTGCTTTACAGACATAGAAGGGTTGTTTCTGCAAAACCAAAGATGTTCTCAAGCTGTTTCTATACCCTCAGTTTTGCACAGTAGAACACGGCACTGAAGATGCAAAGACTCAGTGGAAAATCAAAGATGTGCTTAATGAAAACATTTGACAGCTTGCTTTAGCAAGCACGCGTGAACAGGGACTTGACCCCTGGACCCTCAGATTAAAAGTCTGATGTTCTACCGACTGAACTATCCAGGCTTGGAAAACTGTAGTTTTAGCTTTTCTAAGCGTCTCTACAAACAATGTGGAGGTAAAGAAATAAAAGCTTTGGTGGAAAATTAAAAATTGTGCTCAAAATCTGCTTTACAGACATAGAAGGGTTGTTTCTGCAAAACCAAAGATGTTCTCAAGCTGCTTCTATACCCTTGGTTTTGCACAGTAGAACACGGCACTGAAGATGCAAAGACTCAGTGGAAAATCAAAGATGTGCTTAATAAAAACATTTGAGAGCTTGCTTTACCAAGCACGCCTGAACAGGGACCCTCAGATTAAAAGTCTGATGCTCTACCGACTGAGCTATCCAGGCTCGGAAACCTGTAGTTTTATCTCTTCTAAGCGTCTCTACAAACAATATGGAGGTAAAGAAATAAAAGCTTTGGTGGAAAATCAAAAATGTGCTCAAAATTTGCTAAACAGACATAGAAGGGTTCTTTCTGCAAAAAACAAAGATTTTCTCAAGCTGCTTCTATACCCTCAGTTTTGCACAGTAGAACACGACAATAAAGAAGCAAATACTCAGTGGAAAATCAAAGATGTGCTCAATAAAGACATTTGACAGCTTGCTTTAGCAAGTACACCTGAACAGTGAGTTGAACCCTGGACCCTCAGATTAAAAGTCTGATGCTCTACCGACTGAGCTATCCAGGCTCTGAAAAATGCTCTTTTTAGCTCCTCTAAGCGTCTTTACATAAAATATGGAGGTAAAGAAACAAAGCTTTGGTGGAAAATCAAAAATGTGCTCAAAATCTGCTAAACAGACATAGAAGGGTTGTTTCTGCAAAAACCAAAGATGTTCTCAAGCTGCTTCTATACCCTTGGTTTTGCACAGTAGAACACGGCACTGAAGATGCAAAGACTCAATGGAAAATCAAAGATGTGCTCAATAAAGACATTTGACAGCTTGCTTTAGCAAGCACGCCTGAACAGGGACTTGAACCCTGGACCCTCAGATTAAAAGTCTGATGCTCTACCGACTGAGCTATCCAGGCTTGGAAAACTGTAGTTTTAGCTTTTCTAAGCGTCTCTACAAACAATATGGAGGTAAAGAAATTAAAGCTTTGGTGAAAAATTAAAAATTGTGCTCAAAATCTGCTAAACAGACATAGAAGGGTTGTTTCTGCAAAACCAAAGATGTTCTCAAGCTTCTATACCCTCAGTTTTGCACAGTAGAACACGGCACTGAAGATGCAAAGACTCAGTGGGAAATCAAAGATGTGCTCAATAAAGACATTTGACAGCTTGCTTTAGCAAGTATGCCTGAACATGGACTTAAACCCTTGACCATCAGATTAAATGTCTGATGCTCTACTGACTGAGCTATCCAGGCTCTGAAGAATGCTCTTCTTAGCTCCTCTAAGCGTCTTAACATAAAATATGGAGGCAAAGAAACAAAGCTTTGGTGGAAAATCAAAAATGTGCTCAAAATCTGCTTAACAGACATAGAAGGGTTGTTTCTGCAAAGCCAAAGATGTTCTCAAGCTTCTATACCCTCAGTTTTGCACAGTAGAACACGGCACTGAAGATGCAAAGACTCAGTGGAAAATCAAAGATGTGCTTAATAAAAGCATTTGACAGCTTGCTTTAGCAAGCACGCCAGAACAGGGACTTGAACCCTGGACCCTCAGATTAAAAGTCTGATGCTCTACCGACTGAGCTATCCAGGCTCAGAAACCTGTACTTTTATCTCTTCTAAGTGTCTCTACAAACAATATGGAGGTAAAGAAATAAAAGCTTTGGTGGAAAATCAACAATGTGCCCAAAATCTGCTTTACAGACATAGAAGGGTTGTTTCTGCAAAACGAAAGATGTTCTCAAGCTGTTTCTATACCCTCAGTTTTGCACAGTAGAACACGGCACGGAAGATGCAAAGACTCAGTGGGAAATGAAAGATGTGCTCAATAAAGACATTTGACAGCTTGCTTTAGCAAGCACGCCTGAACAGTGACTTGAACTCTGGACCCTCAGATTAAAACTCTGATGCTCTACCGACTGAGCTATCCAGGCTCTGAAAAATACTCTTCTTAGCTCCTCTAAGCGTCTCAACATAAAATATGGAGGTAAAGAAACAAAACTTTGGTGGAAAATCAAAAATGTGCCCAAAATCTGTTAAACAGACATAGAAGGGTTGTTTCCACAAAAACCAAAGATGTTCTCAAGCTGCTTCTAAACCCTCAGTTTTGCACAGTAGAACACGGCACTGAAGATGCAAAGACTCAGTGGAAAATCAAAGATGTGCTTAATGAAAACATTTGACAGCTTGCTTTAGCAAGCACGCCTGAACAGGGACTTGACCCCTGGACCCTCAGATTAAAAGTCTGATGTTCTACCGACTGAGCTATCCAGGCTTGGAAACCTGTAGTTTTAGCTTTTCTAAGCGTCTCTACAAACAATATGGAGGTAAAGAAATAAAAGCTTTGGTGGAAAATTAAAAATTGTGCTCAAAATCTGCTTTACAGACATAGAAGGGTTGTTTCTGCAAAACCAAAGATGTTCTCAAGCTGCTTCTATACCCTCGGTTTTGCACAGTAGAACACGGCACTGAAGATGCAAAGACTCAGTGGAAAATCAAAGATGTGCTCAATTAAGACATTTGACAGCTTGCTTTAGCAAGCACGCCTGAACAGGGACTTGAACCCTGGAACCTCAGATTAAAAGTCTGATGCTCTACCGACTGAGCTATTCAGGCTCTAAAATCCATATCTGTAGCTCTTCTAAGCGTCAAAAGATACAATATGGAGGTAAAGAAACAAAGCTTTGGTGGAAAATCAAAAATGTGCTCAAAATCTGCTAAACAGACATAGAAGGGTTGTTTCTGCAAAGCCAAAGATGTTCTCAAGCTTCTATACCCTCAGTTTTGCACAGTAGAACACGGCACTGAAGATGCAAAGACTCAGTGGAAAATCAAAGATGTGCTTAATAAAAACATTTGAGAGCTTGCTTTACCAAGCACGCCTGAACAGGGACCCTCAGATTAAAAGTCTGATGCTCTACCGACTAAGCTATCCAGGCTCGGAAACCTGTAGTTTTATCTCTTCTAAGCGTCTCTACAAACAATATGGAGGTAAAGAAATAAAAGCTTTGGTGGAAAATCAAAAATGTGCTCAAAATTTGCTAAACAGACATAGAAGGGTTGTTTCTGCAAAAAACAAAGATTTTCTCAGGCTGCTTCTATACCCTCAGTTTTGCACAGTAGAACACGACAATAAAGAAGCAAATACTCAGTGGAAAATCAAAGATGTGCTCAATAAAGACATTTGACAGCTTGCTTTAGCAAGTACACCTGAACAGTGAGTTGAACCCTGGACCCTCAGATTAAAAGTCTGATGCTCTACCGACTGAGCTATCCAGGCTCTGAAAAATGCTCTTTTTAGCTCCTCTAAGCGTCTTTACATAAAATATGGAGGTAAAGAAACAAAGCTTTGGTGGAAAATCAAAAATGTGCTCAAAATCTGCTAAACAGACATAGAAGGGTTGTTTCTGCAAAAACCAAAGATGTTCTCAAGCTGCTTCTATACCCTTGGTTTTGCACAGTAGAACACGGCACTGAAGATGCAAAGACTCAGTGGAAAATCAAAGATGTGCTCAATAAAGACATTTGACAGCTTGCTTTAGCAAGCACGCCTGAACAGGGACTTGAACCCTGGACCCTCAGATTAAAAGTCTGATGCTCTACCGACTGAGCTATCCAGGCTTGGAAAACTGTAGTTTTAGCTTTTCTAAGCGTCTCTACAAACAATATGGAGGTAAAGAAATAAAAGCTTTGGTGGAAAATTAAAAATTGTGCTCAAAATCTGCTAAACAGACATAGAAGGGTTGTTTCTGCAAAACCAAAGATGTTCTCAAGCTTCTATACCCTCAGTTTTGCACAGTAGAACACGGCACTGAAGATGCAGAGACTCAGTGGGAAATCAAAGATGTGCTCAATAAAGACATTTGACAGCTTGCTTTAGCAAGTATGCCTGAACATGGACTTAAACCCTTGACCATCAGATTAAATGTCTGATGCTCTACTGACTGAGCTATCCAGGCTCTGAAGAATGCTCTTCTTAGCTCCTCTAAGCGTCTTAACATAAAATATGGAGGCAAAGAAACAAAGCTTTGGTGGAAAATTAAAAATTGTGCTCAAAATCTGCTAAACAGACATAGAAGGGTTGTTTCTGCAAAACCAAAGATGTTCTCAAGCTTCTATACCCTCAGTTTTGCACAGTAGAACACGGCACTGAAGATGCAAAGACTCAGTGGAAAATCAAAGATGTGCTTAATAAAAGCATTTGACAGCTTGCTTTAGCAAGCACGCCGACACAGGGACTTGAACCCTGGACCCTCAGATTAAAAGTCTGATGCTCTACCGACTGAGCTATCCAGGCTCAGAAACCTGTACTTTTATCTCTTCTAAGCGTCTCTACAAACAATATGGAGGTAAAGAAATAAAAGCTTTGGTGGAAAATCAACAATGTGCCCAAAATCTGCTTTACAGACATAGAAGGGTTGTTTCTGCAAAACCAAAGATGTTCTCAAGCTGTTTCTATACCCTCAGTTTTGCACAGTAGAACACGGCACTGAAGATGCAAAGACTCAGTGGGAAATGAAAGATGTGCTCAATAAAGACATTTGACAGCTTGCTTTAGCAAGCACGCCTGAACAGTGACTTGAACTCTGGACCCTCAGATTAAAACTCTGATGCTCTACCGACTGAGCTATCCAGGCTCTGAAAAATACTCTTCTTAGCTCCTCTAAGCGTCTCAACATAAAATATGGAGGTAAAGAAACAAAACTTTGGTGGAAAATCAAAAATGTGCCCAAAATCTGTTAAACAGACATAGAAGGGTTGTTTCCACAAAAACCAAAGATGTTCTCAAGCTGCTTCTAAACCCTCAGTTTTGCACAGTAGAACACGGCACTGAAGATGCAAAGACTCAGTGGAAAATCAAAGATGTGCTTAATGAAAACATTTGACAGCTTGCTTTAGCAAGCACGCCTGAACAGGGACTTGACCCCTGGACCCTCAGATTAAAAGTCTGATGTTCTACCGACTGAGCTATCCAGGCTTGGAAACCTGTAGTTTTAGCTTTTCTAAGCGTCTCTACAAACAATATGGAGGTAAAGAAATAAAAGCTTTGGTGGAAAATTAAAAATTGTGCTCAAAATCTGCTTTACAGACATAGAAGGGTTGTTTCTGCAAAACCAAAGATGTTCTCAAGCTGCTTCTATACCCTCGGTTTTGCACAGTAGAACACGGCACTGAAGATGCAGAGACTCAGTGGAAAATCAAAGATGTGCTCAATAAAGACATTTGACGGCTTGCTTTAACAAGTACGCCTGAACAGGGACTTGAACCCTGGACCCTCAGATTAAAAGTCTGATGCTCTACCGACTGAGCTATCCAGGCTCTGAACAATGCTCTTCTTAGCTCCTCTAAGCGTCTTAACATAAAATATGGAGGTAAAGAAACAAAGCTTTGGTGGAAAATCAACAATGTGCCCAAAATCTGTTAAACAGACATAGAAGGGTTGTTTCCACAAAAACCAAAGATGTTCTCAAGCTGCTTCTAAACCCTCAGTTTTGCACAGTAGAACACGGCACTGAAGATGCAAAGACTCAGTGGAAAATCAAAGATGTGCTTAATGAAAACATTTGACAGCTTGCTTTAGCAAGCACGCCTGAACAGGGACTTGACCCCTGGACCCTCAGATTAAAAGTCTGATGTTCTACCGACTGAGCTATCCAGGCTTGGAAAACTGTAGTTTTAGCTTTTCTAAGCGTCTCTACAAACAATATGGAGGTAAAGAAATAAAAGCTTTGGTGGAAAATTAAAAATTGTGCTCAAAATCTGCTTTACAGACATAGAAGGGTTGTTTCTGCAAAACCAAAGATGTTCTCAAGCTGATTCTATACCCTCGGTTTTGCACAGTAGAACACGGCACTGAAGATGCAAAGACTCAGTGGAAAATCAAAGATGTGCTCAATTAAGACATTTGACAGCTTGCTTTAGCAAGCACGCCTGAACAGGGACTTGAACCCTGGAACCTCAGATTAAAAGTCTGATGCTCTACCGACTGAGCTATTCAGGCTCTAAAATCCATATTTGTAGCTCTTCTAAGCGTCAAAAGATACAATATGGAGGTAAAGAAACAAAGCTTTGGTGGAAAATCAAAAATGTGCTCAAAATCTGCTAAACAGACATAGAAGGGTTGTTTCTGCAAAGCCAAAGATGTTCTCAAGCTTCTATACCCTCAGTTTTGCACAGTAGAACACGGCACTGCAGATGCAAAGACTCAGTGGAAAATCAAAGATGTGCTTAATAAAAACATTTGAGAGCTTGCTTTACCAAGCACGCCTGAACAGGGACCCTCAGATTAAAAGTCTGATGCTCTACCGACTGAGCTATCCAGGCTCAGAAACCTGTAGTTTTATCTCTTCTAAGCGTCTCTACAAACAATATGGAGGTAAAGAAATAAAAGCTTTGGTGGAAAATCAAAAATGTGCTCAAAATTTGCTAAACAGACATAGAAGGGTTGTTTCTGCAAAAAACAAAGATTTTCTCAAGCTGCTTCTATACCCTCAGTTTTGCACAGTAGAACACGACAATAAAGAAGCAAATACTCAGTGGAAAATCAAAGATGTGCTCAATAAAGACATTTGACAGCTTGCTTTAGCAAGTACACCTGAACAGTGAGTTGAACCCTGGACCCTCAGATTAAAAGTCTGATGCTCTACCGACTGAGCTATCCAGGCTCTGAAAAATGCTCTTTTTAGCTCCTCTAAGCGTCTTTACATAAAATATGGAGGTAAAGAAACAAAGCTTTGGTGGAAAATCAAAAATGTGCTCAAAATCTGCTAAACAGACATAGAAGGGTTGTTTCTGCAAAAACCAAAGATGTTCTCAAGCTGCTTCTATACCCTTGGTTTTGCACAGTAGAACACGGCACTGAAGATGCAAAGACTCAGTGGAAAATCAAAGATGTACTTAATAAAAGCATTTGACAGCTTGCTTTAGCAAGCACGCCGGAACAGGGACTTGAACCCTGGACCCTCAGATTAAAAGTCTGATGCTCTACCGACTGAGCTATCCAGGCTCAGAAACCTGTACTTTTATCTCTTCTAAGCGTCTCTACAAACAATATGGAGGTAAAGAAATAAAAGCTTTGGTGGAAAATCAACAATGTGCCCAAAATCTGCTTTACAGACATAGAAGGGTTGTTTCTGCAAAACCAAAGATGTTCTCAAGCTGTTTCTATACCCTCAGTTTTGCACAGTAGAACACGGCACTGAAGATGCAAAGACTCAGTGGAAAATCAAAGATGTGCTTAATGAAAACATTTGACAGCTTGCTTTAGCAAGCACGCGTGAACAGGGACTTGACCCCTGGACCCTCAGATTAAAAGTCTGATGTTCTACCGACTGAACTATCCAGGCTTGGAAAACTGTAGTTTTAGCTTTTCTAAGCGTCTCTACAAACAATGTGGAGGTAAAGAAATAAAAGCTTTGGTGGAAAATTAAAAATTGTGCTCAAAATCTGCTTTACAGACATAGAAGGGTTGTTTCTGCAAAACCAAAGATGTTCTCAAGCTGCTTCTATACCCTTGGTTTTGCACAGTAGAACACGGCACTGAAGATGCAAAGACTCAGTGGAAAATCAAAGATGTGCTTAATAAAAACATTTGAGAGCTTGCTTTACCAAGCACGCCTGAACAGGGACCCTCAGATTAAAAGTCTGATGCTCTACCGACTGAGCTATCCAGGCTCGGAAACCTGTAGTTTTATCTCTTCTAAGCGTCTCTACAAACAATATGGAGGTAAAGAAATAAAAGCTTTGGTGGAAAATCAAAAATGTGCTCAAAATTTGCTAAACAGACATAGAAGGGTTGTTTCTGCAAAAAACAAAGATTTTCTCAAGCTGCTTCTATACCCTCAGTTTTGCACAGTAGAACACGACAATAAAGAAGCAAATACTCAGTGGAAAATCAAAGATGTGCTCAATAAAGACATTTGACAGCTTGCTTTAGCAAGTACACCTGAACAGTGAGTTGAACCCTGGACCCTCAGATTAAAAGTCTGATGCTCTACCGACTGAGCTATCCAGGCTCTGAAAAATGCTCTTTTTAGCTCCTCTAAGCGTCTTTACATAAAATATGGAGGTAAAGAAACAAAGCTTTGGTGGAAAATCAAAAATGTGCTCAAAATCTGCTAAACAGACATAGAAGGGTTGTTTCTGCAAAAACCAAAGATGTTCTCAAGCTGCTTCTATACCCTTGGTTTTGCACAGTAGAACACGGCACTGAAGATGCAAAGACTCAATGGAAAATCAAAGATGTGCTCAATAAAGACATTTGACAGCTTGCTTTAGCAAGCACGCCTGAACAGGGACTTGAACCCTGGACCCTCAGATTAAAAGTCTGATGCTCTACCGACTGAGCTATCCAGGCTTGGAAAACTGTAGTTTTAGCTTTTCTAAGCGTCTCTACAAACAATATGGAGGTAAAGAAATTAAAGCTTTGGTGAAAAATTAAAAATTGTGCTCAAAATCTGCTAAACAGACATAGAAGGGTTGTTTCTGCAAAACCAAAGATGTTCTCAAGCTTCTATACCCTCAGTTTTGCACAGTAGAACACGGCACTGAAGATGCAAAGACTCAGTGGGAAATCAAAGATGTGCTCAATAAAGACATTTGACAGCTTGCTTTAGCAAGTATGCCTGAACATGGACTTAAACCCTTGACCATCAGATTAAATGTCTGATGCTCTACTGACTGAGCTATCCAGGCTCTGAAGAATGCTCTTCTTAGCTCCTCTAAGCGTCTTAACATAAAATATGGAGGCAAAGAAACAAAGCTTTGGTGGAAAATCAAAAATGTGCTCAAAATCTGCTTAACAGACATAGAAGGGTTGTTTCTGCAAAGCCAAAGATGTTCTCAAGCTTCTATACCCTCAGTTTTGCACAGTAGAACACGGCACTGAAGATGCAAAGACTCAGTGGAAAATCAAAGATGTGCTTAATAAAAGCATTTGACAGCTTGCTTTAGCAAGCACGCCAGAACAGGGACTTGAACCCTGGACCCTCAGATTAAAAGTCTGATGCTCTACTGACTGAGCTATCCAGGCTCAGAAACCTGTACTTTTATCTCTTCTAAGTGTCTCTACAAACAATATGGAGGTAAAGAAATAAAAGCTTTGGTGGAAAATCAACAATGTGCCCAAAATCTGCTTTACAGACATAGAAGGGTTGTTTCTGCAAAACGAAAGATGTTCTCAAGCTGTTTCTATACCCTCAGTTTTGCACAGTAGAACACGGCACGGAAGATGCAAAGACTCAGTGGGAAATGAAAGATGTGCTCAATAAAGACATTTGACAGCTTGCTTTAGCAAGCACGCCTGAACAGTGACTTGAACTCTGGACCCTCAGATTAAAACTCTGATGCTCTACCGACTGAGCTATCCAGGCTCTGAAAAATACTCTTCTTAGCTCCTCTAAGCGTCTCAACATAAAATATGGAGGTAAAGAAACAAAACTTTGGTGGAAAATCAAAAATGTGCCCAAAATCTGTTAAACAGACATAGAAGGGTTGTTTCCACAAAAACCAAAGATGTTCTCAAGCTGCTTCTAAACCCTCAGTTTTGCACAGTAGAACACGGCACTGAAGATGCAAAGACTCAGTGGAAAATCAAAGATGTGCTTAATGAAAACATTTGACAGCTTGCTTTAGCAAGCACGCCTGAACAGGGACTTGACCCCTGGACCCTCAGATTAAAAGTCTGATGTTCTACCGACTGAGCTATCCAGGCTTGGAAACCTGTAGTTTTAGCTTTTCTAAGCGTCTCTACAAACAATATGGAGGTAAAGAAATAAAAGCTTTGGTGGAAAATTAAAAATTGTGCTCAAAATCTGCTTTACAGACATAGAAGGGTTGTTTCTGCAAAACCAAAGATGTTCTCAAGCTGCTTCTATACCCTCGGTTTTGCACAGTAGAACACGGCACTGAAGATGCAAAGACTCAGTGGAAAATCAAAGATGTGCTCAATTAAGACATTTGACAGCTTGCTTTAGCAAGCACGCCTGAACAGGGACTTGAACCCTGGAACCTCAGATTAAAAGTCTGATGCTCTACCGACTGAGCTATTCAGGCTCTAAAATCCATATTTGTAGCTCTTCTAAGCGTCAAAAGATACAATATGGAGGTAAAGAAACAAAGCTTTGGTGGAAAATCAAAAATGTGCTCAAAATCTGCTAAACAGACATAGAAGGGTTGTTTCTGCAAAGCCAAAGATGTTCTCAAGCTTCTATACCCTCAGTTTTGCACAGTAGAACACGGCACTGAAGATGCAAAGACTCAGTGGAAAATCAAAGATGTGCTTAATAAAAACATTTGAGAGCTTGCTTTACCAAGCACGCCTGAACAGGGACCCTCAGATTAAAAGTCTGATGCTCTACCGACTAAGCTATCCAGGCTCGGAAACCTGTAGTTTTATCTCTTCTAAGCGTCTCTACAAACAATATGGAGGTAAAGAAATAAAAGCTTTGGTGGAAAATCAAAAATGTGCTCAAAATTTGCTAAACAGACATAGAAGGGTTGTTTCTGCAAAAAACAAAGATTTTCTCAAGCTGCTTCTATACCCTCAGTTTTGCACAGTAGAACACGACAATAAAGAAGCAAATACTCAGTGGAAAATCAAAGATGTGCTCAATAAAGACATTTGACAGCTTGCTTTAGCAAGTACACCTGAACAGGGAGTTGAACCCTGGACCCTCAGATTAAAAGTCTGATGCTCTACCGACTGAGCTATCCAGGCTCTGAAAAATGCTCTTTTTAGCTCCTCTAAGCGTCTTTACATAAAATATGGAGGTAAAGAAACAAAGCTTTGGTGGAAAATCAAAAATGTGCTCAAAATCTGCTAAACAGACATAGAAGGGTTGTTTCTGCAAAAACCAAAGATGTTCTCAAGCTGCTTCTATACCCTTGGTTTTGCACAGTAGAACACGGCACTGAAGATGCAAAGACTCAGTTGAAAATCAAAGATGTGCTCAATAAAGACATTTGACAGCTTGCTTTAGCAAGCACACCTGAACAGGGACTTGAACCCTGGACCCTCAGATTAAAAGTCTGATGCTCTACCGACTGAGCTATCCAGGCTTGGAAAACTGTAGTTTTAGCTTTTCTAAGCGTCTCTACAAACAATATGGAGGTAAAGAAATAAAAGCTTTGGTGGAAAATTAAAAATTGTGCTCAAAATCTGCTAAACAGACAGAGAAGGGTTGTTTCTGCAAAACCAAAGATGTTCTCAAGCTTCTATACCCTCAGTTTTGCACAGTAGAACACGGCACTGAAGATGCAGAGACTCAGTGGGAAATCAAAGATGTGCTCAATAAAGACATTTGACAGCTTGCTTTAGCAAGTATGCCTGAACATGGACTTAAACCCTTGACCATCAGATTAAATGTCTGATGCTCTACTGACTGAGCTATCCAGGCTCTGAAGAATGCTCTTCTTAGCTCCTCTAAGCGTCTTAACATAAAATATGGAGGCAAAGAAACAAAGCTTTGGTGGAAAATTAAAAATTGTGCTCAAAATCTGCTAAACAGACATAGAAGGGTTGTTTCTGCAAAACCAAAGATGTTCTCAAGCTTCTATACCCTCAGTTTTGCACAGTAGAACACGGCACTGAAGATGCAAAGACTCAGTGGAAAATCAAAGATGTGCTTAATAAAAGCATTTGACAGCTTGCTTTAGCAAGCACGCCGACACAGGGACTTGAACCCTGGACCCTCAGATTAAAAGTCTGATGCTCTACCGACTGAGCTATCCAGGCTCAGAAACCTGTACTTTTATCTCTTCTAAGCGTCTCTACAAACAATATGGAGGTAAAGAAATAAAAGCTTTGGTGGAAAATCAACAATGTGCCCAAAATCTGCTTTACAGACATAGAAGGGTTGTTTCTGCAAAACCAAAGATGTTCTCAAGCTGTTTCTATACCCTCAGTTTTGCACAGTAGAACACGACAATAAAGAAGCAAATACTCAGTGGAAAATCAAAGATGTGCTCAATAAAGACATTTGACAGCTTGCTTTAGCAAGTACACCTGAACAGTGAGTTGAACCCTGGACCCTCAGATTAAAAGTCTGATGCTCTACCGACTGAGCTATCCAGGCTCTGAAAAATGCTCTTTTTAGCTCCTCTAAGCGTCTTTACATAAAATATGGAGGTAAAGAAACAAAGCTTTGGTGGAAAATCAAAAATGTGCTCAAAATCTGCTAAACAGACATAGAAGGGTTGTTTCTGCAAAAACCAAAGATGTTCTCAAGCTGCTTCTATACCCTTGGTTTTGCACAGTAGAACACGGCACTGAAGATGCAAAGACTCAGTGGAAAATCAAAGATGTACTTAATAAAAGCATTTGACAGCTTGCTTTAGCAAGCACGCCGGAACAGGGACTTGAACCCTGGACCCTCAGATTAAAAGTCTGATGCTCTACCGACTGAGCTATCCAGGCTCAGAAACCTGTACTTTTATCTCTTCTAAGCGTCTCTACAAACAATATGGAGGTAAAGAAATAAAAGCTTTGGTGGAAAATCAACAATGTGCCCAAAATCTGCTTTACAGACATAGAAGGGTTGTTTCTGCAAAACCAAAGATGTTCTCAAGCTGTTTCTATACCCTCAGTTTTGCACAGTAGAACACGGCACTGAAGATGCAAAGACTCAGTGGAAAATCAAAGATGTGCTTAATGAAAACATTTGACAGCTTGCTTTAGCAAGCACGCGTGAACAGGGACTTGACCCCTGGACCCTCAGATTAAAAGTCTGATGTTCTACCGACTGAACTATCCAGGCTTGGAAAACTGTAGTTTTAGCTTCTCTAAGCGTCTCTACAAACAATGTGGAGGTAAAGAAATAAAAGCTTTGGTGGAAAATTAAAAATTGTGCTCAAAATCTGCTTTACAGACATAGAAGGGTTGTTTCTGCAAAACCAAAGATGTTCTCAAGCTGCTTCTATACCCTTGGTTTTGCACAGTAGAACACGGCACTGAAGATGCAAAGACTCAGTGGAAAATCAAAGATGTGCTTAATAAAAACATTTGAGAGCTTGCTTTACCAAGCACGCCTGAACAGGGACCCTCAGATTAAAAGTCTGATGCTCTACCGACTGAGCTATCCAGGCTCGGAAACCTGTAGTTTTATCTCTTCTAAGCGTCTCTACAAACAATATGGAGGTAAAGAAATAAAAGCTTTGGTGGAAAATCAAAAACTGTGCTCAAAATCTGCTAAACAGACATAGAAGGGTTGTTTCTGCAATAAGCAAAGATGTTCTCAAGCTGCTTCTATACCCTCAGTTTTGCACAGTAGAACACGGCACTGAAGATGCAAAGACTCAGTGGAAAATCAAAGATGTGCTCAATAAAGACATTTGACAGCTTGCTTTCAAGCACGCCTGAACAGGGACCCTCAGATTAAAAGTCTGATGCTCTACCGACTGAGCTATCCAGGCTTGGAAACCTCAAGTTTTAGCTCTTCTAAGCGTCTCTACAAACAATATAGAGGTAAAGAAATAAAAGCTTTGGTGGAAAATCAAAAATGTGCTCAAAATCTGCTAAACAGACATAGAAGGGTTGTTTCTGCAAAGCCAAAGATGTTCTCAAGCTTCTATACCCTCAGTTTTGCACAGTAGAACACGGCACTGAAGATGCAAAGACTCAGTGGAAAATCAAAGATGTGCTTAATAAAAACATTTGAGAGCTTGCTTTACCAAGCACGCCTGAACAGGGACCCTCAGATTAAAAGTCTGATGCTCTACCGACTGAGCTATCCAGGCTCAGAAACCTGTAGTTTTATCTCTTCTAAGCGTCTCTACAAACAATATGGAGGTAAAGAAATAAAAGCTTTGGTGGAAAATCAAAAATGTGCTCAAAATTTGCTAAACAGACATAGAAGGGTTGTTTCTGCAAAAAACAAAGATTTTCTCAAGCTGCTTCTATACCCTCAGTTTTGCACAGTAGAACACGACAATAAAGAAGCAAATACTCAGTGGAAAATCAAAGATGTGCTCAATAAAGCCATTTGACAGCTTGCTTTAGCAAGTACACCTGAACAGTGAGTTGAACCCTGGACCCTCAGATTAAAAGTCTGATGCTCTACCGACTGAGCTATCCAGGCTCTGAAAAATGCTCTTTTTAGCTCCTCTAAGCGTCTTTACATAAAATATGGAGGTAAAGAAACAAAGCTTTGGTGGAAAATCAAAAATGTGCTCAAAATCTGCTAAACAGACATAGAAGGGTTGTTTCTGCAAAAACCAAAGATGTTCTCAAGCTGCTTCTATACCCTTGGTTTTGCACAGTAGAACACGGCACTGAAGATGCAAAGACTCAGTGGAAAATCAAAGATGTACTTAATAAAAGCATTTGACAGCTTGCTTTAGCAAGCACGCCGGAACAGGGACTTGAACCCTGGACCCTCAGATTAAAAGTCTGATGCTCTACCGACTGAGCTATCCAGGCTCAGAAACCTGTACTTTTATCTCTTCTAAGCGTCTCTACAAACAATATGGAGGTAAAGAAATAAAAGCTTTGGTGGAAAATCAACAATGTGCCCAAAATCTACTTTACAGACATAGAAGGGTTGTTTCTGCAAAACCAAAGATGTTCTCAAGCTGTTTCTATACCCTCAGTTTTGCACAGTAGAACACGGCACTGAAGATGCAAAGACTCAGTGGAAAATCAAAGATGTGCTTAATGAAAACATTTGACAGCTTGCTTTAGCAAGCACGCGTGAACAGAGACTTGACCCCTGGACCCTCAGATTAAAAGTCTGATGTTCTACCGACTGAACTATCCAGGCTTGGAAAACTGTAGTTTTAGCTTTTCTAAGCGTCTCTACAAACAATGTGGAGGTAAAGAAATAAAAGCTTTGGTGGAAAATTAAAAATTGTGCTCAAAATCTGCTTTACAGACATAGAAGGGTTGTTTCTGCAAAACCAAAGATGTTCTCAAGCTGCTTCTATACCCTTGGTTTTGCACAGTAGAACACGGCACTGAAGATGCAAAGACTCAGTGGAAAATCAAAGATGTGCTTAATAAAAACATTTGAGAGCTTGCTTTACCAAGCACGCCTGAACAGGGACCCTCAGATTAAAAGTCTGATGCTCTACCGACTGAGCTATCCAGGCTCGGAAACCTGTAGTTTTATCTCTTCTAAGCGTCTCTACAAACAATATGGAGGTAAAGAAATAAAAGCTTTGGTGGAAAATCAAAAACTGTGCTCAAAATCTGCTAAACAGACATAGAAGGGTTGTTTCTGCAATAAGCAAAGATGTTCTCAAGCTGCTTCTATACCCTCAGTTTTGCACAGTAGAACACGGCACTGAAGATGCAAAGACTCAGTGGAAAATCAAAGATGTGCTCAATAAAGACATTTGACAGCTTGCTTTCAAGCACGCCTGAACAGGGACCCTCAGATTAAAAGTCTGATGCTCTACCGACTGAGCTATCCAGGCTTGGAAACCTCAAGTTTTAGCTCTTCTAAGCGTCTCTACAAACAATATAGAGGTAAAGAAATAAAAGCTTTGGTGGAAAAATCAAAAATGTGCTCAAAATCTGCTAAACAGACATAGAAGGGTTGTTTCCACAAAAACCAAAGATGTTCTCAAGCTGCTTCTATACCCTTGGTTTTGCACAGTAGAATACGACAATAAAGAAGCAAAGACTCAGTGGAAAATCAAAGATGTGCTCAATAAAGACATTTGACAGCTTGCTTTAGCTAGTACACCTGAACAGGGACCTGAACCCTGGACCCTCAGATTAAAAGTCTGATGCTCTACTGACTGAGCTATGCTGGCTCTGAAAAATGCTCTTCTTAGCTCCTCTAAGCGTCTCAACATAAAATATGGAGGTAAAGAAACAAAACTTTGGTGGAAAATCAAAAATGTGCCCAAAATCTGTTAAACAGACATAGAAGGGTTGTTTCCACAAAAACCAAAGATGTTCTCAAGCTGCTTCTAAACCCTCAGTTTTGCACAGTAGAACACGGCACTGAAGATGCAAAGACTCAGTGGAAAATCAAAGATGTGCTTAAAGGGGTTGTCCCGAGGCAGCAAGTGGGTCTATACACTTCTGTATGGCCATAATAATGCACTTTGTAATGTACATTGTGCATTAATTATGAGCCATACAGAAGTTATAAAAAGTTTTATACTTACCTGCTCCGTTGCTAGCGTCCTCGTTCCCATGGTGCCGACTAATTTTCGCCCTCCGATGGCCAAATTAGCCGCGCTTGCGCAGTCCGGGTCTTCTGCTTTCTTCTATGGAGCCGCTCGTGCCAGAGAGCGGCTCCGTGTAGCTCCGCCCCGTCACGTGCCGATTCCAGCCAATCAGGAGGCTGGAATCGGCAGTGGACCGCACAGAAGAGCTGCGGTCCACGAAGGTAGAAGATCCCGGCGGCCATCTTCAGCGGTAAGTATTGAAGTCACCGGACCGCCGGGATTCAGGTAAGCGCTGTGCGGGTGGTTTTTTTAACCCCTGCATCGGGGTTGTCTCGCGCCGAACGGGGGGGGGGGGTTTAAAAAAAAAAAAACCCGTTTCGACGCGGGACATCTCCTTTAATGAAAACATTTGACAGCTTGCTTTAGCAAGCACGCCTGAACAGGGACTTGACCCCTGGACCCTCAGATTAAAAGTCTGATGTTCTACCGACTGAGCTATCCAGGGTTGGAAACCTGTAGTTTTAGCTTTTCTAAGCGTCTCTACAAACAATATGGAGGTAAAGAAATAAAAGCTTTGGTGGAAAATTAAAAATTGTGCTCAAAATCTGCTTTACAGACATAGAAGGGTTGTTTCTGCAAAACCAAAGATGTTCTCAAGCTGCTTCTATACCCTCGGTTTTGCACAGTAGAACACGGCACTGAAGATGCAAAGACTCAGTGGAAAATCAAAGATGTGCTCAATTAAGACATTTGACAGCTTGCTTTAGCAAGCACGCCTGAACAGGGACTTGAACCCTGGAACCTCAGATTAAAAGTCTGATGCTCTACCGACTGAGCTATTCAGGCTCTAAAATCCATATTTGTAGCTCTTCTAAGCGTCAAAAGATACAATATGGAGGTAAAGAAACAAAGCTTTGGTGGAAAATCAAAAATGTGCTCAAAATCTGCTAAACAGACATAGAAGGGTTGTTTCTGCAAAGCCAAAGATGTTCTCAAGCTTCTATACCCTCAGTTTTGCACAGTAGAACACGGCACTGAAGATGCAAAGACTCAGTGGAAAATCAAAGATGTGCTTAATAAAAACATTTGAGAGCTTGCTTTACCAAGCACGCCTGAACAGGGACCCTCAGATTAAAAGTCTGATGCTCTACCGACTGAGCTATCCAGGCTCAGAAACCCGTAGTTTTATCTCTTCTAAGCGTCTCTACAAACAATATGGAGGTAAAGAAATAAAAGCTTTGGTGGAAAATCAAAAATGTGCTCAAAATTTGCTAAACAGACATAGAAGGGTTGTTTCTGCAAAAAACAAAGATTTTCTCAAGCTGCTTCTATACCCTCAGTTTTGCACAGTAGAACACGACAATAAAGAAGCAAATACTCAGTGGAAAATCAAAGATGTGCTCAATAAAGACATTTGACAGCTTGCTTTAGCAAGTACACCTGAACAGGGACTTGAACCCTGGACCCTCAGATTAAAAGTCTGATGCTCTACCGACTGAGCTATCCAGGCTCTGAAAAATGCTCTTTTTAGCTCCTCTAAGCGTCTTTACATAAAATATGGAGGTAAAGAAACAAAGCTTTGGTGGAAAATCAAAAATGTGCTCAAAATCTGCTAAACAGACATAGAAGGGTTGTTTCTGCAAAAACCAAAGATGTTCTCAAGCTGCTTCTATACCCTTGGTTTTGCACAGTAGAACACGGCACTGAAGATGCAAAGACTCAGTGGAAAATCAAAGATGTACTTAATAAAAGCATTTGACAGCTTGCTTTAGCAAGCACGCCGGAACAGGGACTTGAACCCTGGACCCTCAGATTAAAAGTCTGATGCTCTACCGACTGAGCTATCCAGGCTCAGAAACCTGTACTTTTATCTCTTCTAAGCGTCTCTACAAACAATCTGGAGGTAAAGAAATAAAAGCTTTGGTGGAAAATCAACAATGTGCCCAAAATCTGCTTTACAGACATAGAAGGGTTGTTTCTGCAAAACCAAAGATGTTCTCAAGCTGTTTCTATACCCTCAGTTTTGCACAGTAGAACACGGCACTGAAGATGCAAAGACTCAGTGGAAAATCAAAGATGTGCTTAATGAAAACATTTGACAGCTTGCTTTAGCAAGCACGCCTGAACAGGGACTTGACCCCTGGACCGTCAGATTAAAAGTCTGATGTTCTACCGACTGAACTATCCAGGCTTGAAAAACTGTAGTTTTAGCTTTTCTAAGCGTCTCTACAAACAATGTGGAGGTAAAGAAATAAAAGCTTTGGTGGAAAATAAAAAATTGTGCTCAAAATCTGCTTTACAGACATAGAAGGGTTGTTTCTGCAAAACCAAAGATGTTCTCAAGCTGCTTCTATACCCTTGGTTTTGCACAGTAGAACACGGCACTGAAGATGCAAAGACTCAGTGGAAAATCAAAGATGTGCTTAATAAAAACATTTGAGAGCTTGCTTTACCAAGCACGCCTGAACAGGGACCCTCAGATTAAAAGTCTGATGCTCTACCGACTGAGCTATCCAGGCTCGGAAACCTGTAGTTTTATCTCTTCTAAGCGTCTCTACAAACAATATGGAGGTAAAGAAATAAAAGCTTTGGTGGAAAATCAACAATGTGCCCAAAATCTGCTTTACAGACATAGAAGGGTTGTTTCTGCAAAACCAAAGATGTTCTCAAGCTGTTTCTATACCCTCAGTTTTGCACAGTAGAACACGGCACTGAAGATGCAAAGACTCAGTGGGAAATGAAAGATATGCTCAATAAAGACATTTGACAGCTTGCTTTAGCAAGCACGCCTGAACAGTGACTTGAACTCTGGACCCTCAGATTAAAACTCTGATGCTCTACCGACTGAGCTATCCAGGCTCTGAAAAATACTCTTCTTAGCTCCTCTAAGCGTCTCAACATAAAATATGGAGGTAAAGAAACAAAACTTTGGTGGAAAATCAAAAATGTGCCCAAAATCTGTTAAACAGACATAGAAGGGTTGTTTCCACAAAAACCAAAGATGTTCTCAAGCTGCTTCTAAACCCTCAGTTTTGCACAGTAGAACACGGCACTGAAGATGCAAAGACTCAGTGGAAAATCAAAGATGTGCTTAATGAAAACATTTGACAGCTTGCTTTAGCAAGCACGCCTGAACAGGGACTTGACCCCTGGACCCTCAGATTAAAAGTCTGATGTTCTACCGACTGAGCTATCCAGGCTTGGAAACCTGTAGTTTTAGCTTTTCTAAGCGTCTCTACAAACAATATGGAGGTAAAGAAATAAAAGCTTTGGTGGAAAATTAAAAATTGTGCTCAAAATCTGCTTTACAGACATAGAAGGGTTGTTTCTGCAAAACCAAAGATGTTCTCAAGCTGCTTCTATACCCTCGGTTTTGCACAGTAGAACACGGCACTGAAGATGCAAAGACTCAGTGGAAAATCAAAGATGTGCTCAATTAAGACATTTGACAGCTTGCTTTAGCAAGCACGCCTGAACAGGGACTTGAACCCTGGAACCTCAGATTAAAAGTCTGATGCTCTACCGACTGAGCTATTCAGGCTCTAAAATCCATATTTCTAGCTCTTCTAAGCGTCAAAAGATACAATATGGAGGTAAAGAAACAAAGCTTTGGTGGAAAATCAAAAATGTGCTCAAAATCTGCTAAACAGACATAGAAGGGTTGTTTCTGCAAAGCCAAAGATGTTCTCAAGCTTCTATACCCTCAGTTTTGCACAGTAGAACACGGCACTGAAGATGCAAAGACTCAGTGGAAAATCAAAGATGTGCTTAATAAAAACATTTGAGAGCTTGCTTTACCAAGCACGCCTGAACAGGGACCCTCAGATTAAAAGTCTGATGCTCTACCGACTGAGCTATCCAGGCTCAGAAACCTGTAGTTTTATCTCTTCTAAGCGTCTCTACAAACAATATGGAGGTAAAGAAATAAAAGCTTTGGTGGAAAATCAAAAATGTGCTCAAAATTTGCTAAACAGACATAGAAGGGTTGTTTCTGCAAAAAACAAAGATTTTCTCAAGCTGCTTCTATACCCTCAGTTTTGCACAGTAGAACACGACAATAAAGAAGCAAATACTCAGTGGAAAATCAAAGATGTGCTCAATAAAGACATTTGACAGCTTGCTTTAGCAAGTACACCTGAACAGTGAGTTGAACCCTGGACCCTCAGATTAAAAGTCTGATGCTCTACCGACTGAGCTATCCAGGCTCTGAAAAATGCTCTTTTTAGCTCCTCTAAGCGTCTTTACATAAAATATGGAGGTAAAGAAACAAAGCTTTGGTGGAAAATCAAAAATGTGCTCAAAATCTGCTAAACAGACATAGAAGGGTTGTTTCTGCAAAAACCAAAGATGTTCTCAAGCTGCTTCTATACCCTTGGTTTTGCACAGTAGAACACGGCACTGAAGATGCAAAGACTCAGTGGAAAATCAAAGATGTACTTAATAAAAGCATTTGACAGCTTGCTTTACCAAGCACGCCTGAACAGGGACCCTCAGATTAAAAGTCTGATGCTCTACCGACTGAGCTATCCAGGCTCGGAAACCTGTAGTTTTATCTCTTCTAAGCGTCTCTACAAACAATATGGAGGTAAAGAAATAAAAGCTTTGGTGGAAAATCAAAAACTGTGCTCAAAATCTGCTAAACAGACATAGAAGGGTTGTTTCTGCAATAAGCAAAGATGTTCTCAAGCTGCTTCTATACCCTCAGTTTTGCACAGTAGAACACGGCACTGAAGATGCAAAGACTCAGTGGAAAATCAAAGATGTGCTCAATAAAGACATTTGACAGCTTGCTTTCAAGCACGCCTGAACAGGGACCCTCAGATTAAAAGTCTGATGCTCTACCGACTGAGCTATCCAGGCTTGGAAACCTCAAGTTTTAGCTCTTCTAAGCGTCTCTACAAACAATATAGAGGTAAAGAAATAAAAGCTTTGGTGGAAAAATCAAAAATGTGCTCAAAATCTGCTAAACAGACATAGAAGGGTTGTTTCCACAAAAACCAAAGATGTTCTCAAGCTGCTTCTATACCCTTGGTTTTGCACAGTAGAATACGACAATAAAGAAGCAAAGACTCAGTGGAAAATCAAAGATGTGCTCAATAAAGACATTTGACAGCTTGCTTTAGCTAGTACACCTGAACAGGGACCTGAACCCTGGACCCTCAGATTAAAAGTCTGATGCTCTACTGACTGAGCTATGCTGGCTCTGAAAAATGCTCTTCTTAGCTCCTCTAAGCGTCTCAACATAAAATATGGAGGTAAAGAAACAAAACTTTGGTGGAAAATCAAAAATGTGCCCAAAATCTGTTAAACAGACATAGAAGGGTTGTTTCCACAAAAACCAAAGATGTTCTCAAGCTGCTTCTAAACCCTCAGTTTTGCACAGTAGAACACGGCACTGAAGATGCAAAGACTCAGTGGAAAATCAAAGATGTGCTTAATAAAAACATTTGACAGCTTGCTTTAGCAAGCACGCCTGAACAGGGACTTGACCCCTGGACCCTCAGATTAAAAGTCTGATGTTCTACCGACTGAGCTATCCAGGCTTGGAAACCTGTAGTTTTAGCTTTTCTAAGCGTCTCTACAAACAATATGGAGGTAAAGAAATAAAAGCTTTGGTGGAAAATTAAAAATTGTGCTCAAAATCTGCTTTACAGACATAGAAGGGTTGTTTCTGCAAAGCCAAAGATGTTCTCAAGCTGCTTCTATACCCTCGGTTTTGCACAGTAGAACACGGCACTGAAGATGCAAAGACTCAGTGGAAAATCAAAGATGTGCTCAATTAAGACATTTGACAGCTTGCTTTAGCAAGCACGCCTGAACAGGGACTTGAACCCTGGAACCTCAGATTAAAAGTCTGATGCTCTACCGACTGAGCTATTCAGGCTCTAAAAGCCATATTTGTAGCTCTTCGAAGCGTCAAAAGATACAATATGGAGGTAAAGAAACAAAGCTTTGGTGGAAAATCAAAAATGTGCTCAAAATCTGCTAAACAGACATAGAAGGGTTGTTTCTGCAAAGCCAAAGATGTTCTCAAGCTTCTATACCCTCAGTTTTGCACAGTAGAACACGGCACTGAAGATGCAAAGACTCAGTGGAAAATCAAAGATGTGCTCAATAAAGACATTTGACAGCTTGCTTTAGCAAGTACACCTGAACAGTGAGTTGAACCCTGGACCCTCAGATTAAAAGTCTGATGCTCTACCGACTGAGCTATCCAGGCTCTGAAAAATGCTCTTTTTAGCTCCTCTAAGTGTCTTTACATAAAATATGGAGGTAAAGAAACAAAGCTTTGGTGGAAAATCAAAAATGTGCTCAAAATCTGCTAAACAGACATAGAAGGGTTGTTTCTGCAAAGCCAAAGATGTTCTCAAGCAGCTTCTATACCCTCAGTTTTGCACAGTAGAACACGGCACTGAAGATGCAAAGACTCAGTGGAAAATCAAAGATGTGCTCAATAAAGACATTTGACAGCTTGCTTTAGCAAGCACGCCTGAACAGGGACTTGAACCCTGGACCCTCAGATTAAAAGTCTGATGCTCTACCGACTGAGCTATCCAGGCTTGGAAAACTGTAGTTTTAGCTTTTCTAAGCGTCTCTACAAACAATATGGAGGTAAAGAAATAAAAGCTTTGGTGGAAAATTAAAAATTGTGCTCAAAATCTGCTAAACAGACATAGAAGGGTTGTTTCTGCAAAATCAAAGATGTTCTCAAGCTTCTATACCCTCAGTTTTGCACAGTAGAACACGGCACTGAAGATGCAAAGATTCAGTGGGAAATCAAAGATGTGCTCAATAAAGACATTTGACAGCTTGCTTTAGCAAGTATGCCTGAACATGGACTTAAACCCTTGACCATCAGATTAAATGTCTGATGCTCTACTGACTGAGCTATCCAGGCTCTGAAGAATGCTCTTCTTAGCTCCTCTAAGCGTCTTAACATAAAATATGGAGGCAAAGAAACAAAGCTTTGGTGGAAAATCAAAAATGTGCTCAAAATCTGCTAAACAGACATAGAAGGGTTGTTTCTGCAAACCCAAAGATGTTCTCAAGCTTCTATACCCTCAGTTTTGCACAGTAGAACACGGCACTGAAGATGCAAAGACTCAGTGGAAAATCAAAGATGTGCTTAATAAAAGCATTTGACAGCTTGCTTTAGCAAGCACGCCGGAACAGGGACTTGAACCCTGGACCCTCAGATTAAAAGTCTGATGCGCTACCGACTGAGCTATCCAGGCTCAGAAACCTGTACTTTTATCTCTTCTAAGCGTCTCTACAAACAATATGGAGGTAAAGAAATAAAAGCTTTGGTGGAAAATCAACAATGTGCCCAAAATCTGCTTTACAGACATAGAAGGGTTGTTTCTGCAAAACCAAAGATGTTCTCAAGCTGTTTCTATACCCTCAGTTTTGCACAGTAGAACACGGCACTGAAGATGCAAAGACTCAGTGGGAAATCAAAGATGTGCTTAATGAAAACATTTGACAGCTTGCTTTAGCAAGCACGCCTGAACAGGGACTTGACCCCTGGACCCTCAGATTAAAAGTCTGATGTTCTACCGACTGAGCTATCCAGGCTTGGAAAACTGTAGTTTTAGCTTTTCTAAGCGTCTCTACAAACAATATGGAGGTAAAGAAATAAAAGCTTTGGTGGAAAATTAAAAATTGTGCTCAAAATCTGCTTTACAGACATAGAAGGGTTGTTTCTGCAAAACCAAAGATGTTCTCAAGCTTCTATACCCTCAGTTTTGCACAGTAGAACACGGCACTGAAGATGCAAAGACTCAGTGGGAAATCAAAGATGTGCTCACTAAAGACATTTGACAGCTTGCTTTAGCAAGTATGCCTGAACATGGACTTAAACCCTTGACCATCAGATTAAATGTCTGATGCTCTACTGACTGAGCTATCCAGGCTCTGAAGAATGCTCTTCTTAGCTCGTCTAAGCGTCTTAACATAAAATATGGAGGTAAAGAAACAAAGCTTTGGTGGAAAATCAACAATGTGCCCAAAATTTGCTAAACAGACATAGAAGGGTTGTTTCTGCAAAAAACAAAGATTTTCTCAAGCTGCTTCTATACCCTCAGTTTTGCACAGTAGAACACGACAATAAAGAAGCAAAGACTCAGTGGAAAATCAAAGATGTGCTCAATTAAGACATTTGACAGCTTGCTTTAGCAAGCACGCCTGAACAGGAACTTGAACCCTGGATCCTCAGATTAAAAGTCTGATGCTCTACCGACTGAGCTATCTAGGCTCTGAGAAATGCTCTTCTTAGCTCCTCTAAGCGTCTTAACATAAAATATGGAGGTAAAGAAACAAAGTTTTGGTGGAAAATCAAAAATGTGCTCAAAATCTGCTAAACAGACATAGAAGGGTTGTTTCTGCAAAGCCAAAGATGTTCTCAAGCTTCTATACCCTCAGTTTTGCACAGTAGAACACGGCACTGAAGATGCAAAGACTCAGTGGAAAATCAAAGATGTGCTTAATAAAAACATTTGAGAGCTTGCTTTACCAAGCACGCCTGAACAGGGACCCTCAGATTAAAAGTCTGATGCTCTACCGACTGAGCTATCCAGGCTCGGAAACCTGTAGTTTTATCTCTTCTAAGCGTCTCTACAAACAATATGGAGGTAAAGAAATAAAAGCTTTGGTGGAAAATCAAAAATGTGCTCAAAATTTGCTAAACAGACATAGAAGGGTTGTTTCTGCAAAAAACAAAGATTTTCTCAAGCTGCTTCTATACCCTCAGTTTTGCACAGTAGAACACGACAATAAAGAAGCAAATACTCAGTGGAAAATCAAAGATGTGCTCAATAAAGACATTTGACAGCTTGCTTTAGCAAGTACACCTGAACAGTGAGTTGAACCCTGGACCCTCAGATTAAAAGTCTGATGCTCTACTGACTGAGCTATCCAGGCTCTGAAAAATGCTCTTTTTAGCTCCTCTAAGCGTCTTTACATAAAATATGGAGGTAAAGAAACAAAGCTTTGGTGGAAAATCAAAAAATGTGCTCAAAATCTGCTAAACAGACATAGAAGGGTTGTTTCTGCAAAAACCAAAGATGTTCTCAAGCAGCTTCTATACCCTTGGTTTTGCACAGTAGAACACGGCACTGAAGATGCAAAGACTCAGTGGAAAATCAAAGATGTGCTCAATAAAGACATTTGACAGCTTGCTTTAGCAAGCACGCCTGAACAGTGAGTTGAACCTTGGACCCTCAGATTAAAAGTCTGATGCTCTACCGACTGAGCTATCCAGGCTTGGAAAACTGTAGTTTTAGCTTTTCTAAGCGTCTCTACAAACAATATGGAGGTAAAGAAATAAAAGCTTTGGTGGAAAATAAAAAATTGTGCTCAAAATCTGCTAAACAGACATAGAAGGGTTGTTTCTGCAAAACCAAAGATGTTCTCAAGCTTCTATACCCTCAGTTTTGCACAGTAGAACACGGCACTGAAGATGCAAAGATTCAGTGGGAAATCAAAGATGTGCTCAATAAAGACATTTGACAGCTTGCTTTAGCAAGTATGCCTGAACATGGACTTAAACCCTTGACCATCAGATTAAATGTCTGATGCTCTACTGACTGAGCTATCCAGGCTCTGAAGAATGCTCTTCTTAGCTCCTCTAAGCGTCTTAACATAAAATATGGAGGCAAAGAAACAAAGCTTTGGTGGAAAATCAAAAATGTGCTCAAAATCTGCTTTACAGACATAGAAGGGTTGTTTCTGCAAAACCAAAGATGTTCTCAAGCTTCTATACCCTCAGTTTTGCACAGTAAAACACGGCACTGAAGATGCAAAGACTCAGTGGAAAATCAAAGATGTGCTTAATAAAAGCATTTGACAGCTTGCTTTAGCAAGCACGCTGGAACAGGGACTTGAACCCTGGACCCTCAGATTAAAAGTCTGATGCTCTACCGACTGAGCTATCCAGGCTCAGAAACCTGTACTTTTATCTCTTCTAAGCGTCTCTACAAACAATATGGAGGTAAAGAAATAAAAGCTTTGGTGGAAAATTAAAAATTGTGCTCAAAATCTGCTTTACAGACATAGAAGGGTTGTTTCTGCAAAACCAAAGATGTTCTCAAGCTTCTATACCCTCAGTTTTGCACAGTAAAACACGGCACTGAAGATGCAAAGACTCAGTGGAAAATCAAAGATGTGCTTAATGAAAACATTTGACAGCTTGCTTTAGCAAGCACGCCTGAACAGGGACTTGAACCCTGGACCCTCAGATTAAAAGTCTGATGTTCTACCGACTGAGCTATCCAGGCTTGGAAAACTGTAGTTTTAGCTTTTCTAAGCGTCTCTACAAACAATATGGAGGTAAAGAAATAAAAGCTTTGGTGGAAAATTAAAAATTGTGCTCAAAATCTGCTTTACAGACATAGAAGGGTTGTTTCTGCAAAACCAAAGATGTTCTCAAGCTGTTTCTATACCCTCAGTTTTGCACAGTAGAACACGGCACTGAAGATGCAAAGACTCAGTGGGAAATCAAAGATGTGCTCAATAAAGACATTTGACAGCTTGCTTTAGCAAGCACGCCTGAACAGTGACCTGAACTCTGGACCCTCAGATTAAAACTCTGATGCTCTACCGACTGAGCTATCCAGGCTCTGAAAAATACTCTTCTTAGCTCCTCTAAGCGTCTCAACATAAAATATGGAGGTAAAGAAACAAAACTTTGGTGGAAAATCAAAAATGTGCCCAAAATCTGTTAAACAGACATAGAAGGGTTGTTTCCACAAAAACCAAAGATGTTCTCAAGCTGCTTCTAAACCCTCAGTTTTGCACAGTAGAACACGGCACTGAAGATGCAAAGACTCAGTGGAAAATCAAAGATGTGCTTAATGAAAGCATTTGACAGCTTGCTTTAGCAAGCACGCCTGAACAGGGACTTGACCCCTGGACCCTCAGATTAAAAGTCTGATGTTCTACCGACTGAGCTATCCAGGCTTGGAAAACTGTAGTTTTAGCTTTTCTAAGCGTCTCTACAAACAATATGGAGGTAAAGAAATAAAAGCTTTGGTGGAAAATTAAAAATTGTGCTCAAAATCTGCTTTACAGACATAGAAGGGTTGTTTCTGCAAAACCAAAGATGTTCTCAAGCTTCTATACCCTCAGTTTTGCACAGTAAAACACGGCACTGAAGATGCAAAGACTCAGTGGAAAATCAAAGATGTGCTTAATGAAAACATTTGACAGCTTGCTTTAGCAAGCACGCCTGAACAGGGACTTGAACCCTGGACCCTCAGATTAAAAGTCTGATGTTCTACCGACTGAGCTATCCAGGCTTGGAAAACTGTAGTTTTAGCTTTTCTAAGCGTCTCTACAAACAATATGGAGGTAAAGAAATAAAAGCTTTGGTGGAAAATTAAAAATTGTGCTCAAAATCTGCTTTACAGACATAGAAGGGTTGTTTCTGCAAAACCAAAGATGTTCTCAAGCTGTTTCTATACCCTCAGTTTTGCGCAGTAGAACACAGCACTGAAGATGCAAAGACTCAGTGGGAAATCAAAGATGTGCTCACTAAAGACATTTGACAGCTTGCTTTAGCAAGCACGCCTGAACAGTGACTTGAACTCTGGACCCTCAGATTAAAACTCTGATGCTCTACCGACTGAGCTATCCAGGCTCTGAAAAATACTCTTCTTAGCTCCTCTAAGCGTCTCAACATAAAATATGGAGGTAAAGAAACAAAACTTTGGTGGAAAATCAAAAATGTGCCCAAAATCTGTTAAACAGACATAGAAGGGTTGTTTCCACAAAAACCAAAGATGTTCTCAAGCTGCTTCTAAACCCTCAGTTTTGCACAGTAGAACACGGCACTGAAGATGCAAAGACTCAGTGGAAAATCAAAGATGTGCTTAATGAAAACATTTGACAGCTTGCTTTAGCAAGCACGCCTGAACAGGGACTTGACCCCTGGACCCTCAGATTAAAAGTCTGATGTTCTACCGACTGATCTATCCAGGCTTGGAAACCTGTAGTTTTAGCTTTTCTAAGCGTCTCTACAAACAATATGGAGGTAAAGAAATAAAAGCTTTGGTGGAAAATTAAAAATTGTGCTCAAAATCTGCTTTACAGACATAGAAGGGTTGTTTCTGCAAAACCAAAGATGTTCTCAAGCTGCTTCTATACCCTCGGTTTTGCACAGTAGAACACGGCACTGAAGATGCAAAGACTCAGTGGAAAATCAAAGATGTGCTCAATTAAGACTTTTGACAGCTTGCTTTAGCAAGCACGCCTGAACAGGGACTTGAACCCTGGAACCTCAGATTAAAAGTCTGATGCTCTACCGACTGAGCTATTCAGGCTCTAAAATCCATATTTGTAGCTCTTCTAAGCGTCAAAAGATACAATATGGAGGTAAAGAATCAAAGCTTTGGTGGAAAATCAAAAATGTGCTCAAAATCTGCTAAACAGACATAGAAGGGTTGTTTCTGCAAAGCCAAAGATGTTCTCAAGCTTCTATACCCTCAGTTTTGCACAGTAGAACACGGCACTGAAGATGCAAAGACTCAGTGGAAAATCAAAGATGTGCTTAATAAAAACATTTGAGAGCTTGCTTTACCAAGCACGCCTGAACAGGGACCCTCAGATTAAAAGTCTGATGCTCTACCGACTGAGCTATCCAGGCTCGGAAACCTGTAGTTTAATCTCTTCTAAGCGTCTCTACAAACAATATGGAGGTAAAGAAATAAAAGCTTTGGTGGAAAATCAAAAATGTGCTCAAAAATTTGCTAAACAGACATAGAAGGGTTGTTTCTGCAAAAAACAAAGATTTTCTCAAGCTGCTTCTATACCCTCAGTTTTGCACAGTAGAACACGACAATAAAGAAGCAAATACTCAGTGGAAAATCAAAGATGTGCTCAATAAAGACATTTGACAGCTTGCTTTAGCAAGTACACCTGAACAGTGAGTTGAACCCTGGACCCTCAGATTAAAAGTCTGATGCTCTACCGACTGAGCTATCCAGGCTCTGAAAAATGCTCTTTTTAGCTCCTCTAAGCGTCTTTACATAAAATATGGAGGTAAAGAAACAAAGCTTTGGTGGAAAATCAAAAATGTGCTCAAAATCTGCTAAACAGACATAGAAGGGTTGTTTCTGCAAAAACCAAAGATGTTCTCAAGCTGCTTCTATACCCTTGGTTTTGCACAGTAGAACACGGCACTGAAGATGCAAAGACTCAGTGGAAAATCAAAGATGTGCTTAATAAAAGCATTTGACAGCTTGCTTTAGCAAGCACGCCGGAACAGGGACTTGCACCCTGGACCCTCAGATTAAAAGTCTGATGCTCTACCGACTGAGCTATCCAGGCTCAGAAACCTGTACTTTTATCTCTTCTAAGCGTCTCTACAAACAATATGGAGGTAAAGAAATAAAAGCTTTGGTGGAAAATCAGCAATGTGCCCAAAATCTGCTTTACAGACATAGAAGGGTTGTTTCTGCAAAACCAAAGATGTTCTCAAGCTGTTTCTATACCCTCAGTTTTGCACAGTAGAACACGGCACTGAAGATGCAAAGACTCAGTGGGAAATCAAAGATGTGCTCAATAAAGACATTTGACAGCTTGCTTTAGCAAGCACGCCTGAACAGTGACTTGAACTCTGGACCCTCAGATTAAAACTCTGATGCTCTACCGACTGAGCTATCCAGGCTCTGAAAAATACTCTTCTTAGCTCCTCTAAGCGTCTCAACATAAAATATGGAGGTAAAGAAACAAAACTTTGGTGGAAAATCAAAAATGTGCCCAAAATCTGTTAAACAGACATAGAAGGGTTGTTTCCACAAAAACCAAAGATGTTCTCAAGCTGCTTCTAAACCCTCAGTTTTGCACAGTAGAACACGGCACTGAAGATGCAAAGACTCAGTGGAAAATCAAAGATGTGCTTAATGAAAACATTTGACAGCTTGCTTTAGCAAGCACGCCTGAACAGGGACTTGACCCCTGGACCCTCAGATTAAAAGTCTGATGTTCTACCAACTGAGCTATCCAGGCTTGGAAAACTGTAGTTTTAGCTTTTCTAAGCGTCTCTACAAACAATATGGAGGTAAAGAAATAAAAGCTTTGGTGGAAAATTAAAAATTGTGCTCAAAATCTGCTTTACAGACATAGAAGGGTTGTTTCTGCAAAACCAAAGATGTTCTCAAGCTTCTATACCCTCAGTTTTGCACAGTAGAACACGGCACTGAAGATGCAAAGACTCAGTGGAAAATCAAAGATGTGCTCAATAAAGACATTTGACAGCTTGCTTTAGCAAGCACGCCTGAACAGGGACTTGAACCCTGGACCCTCAGATTAAAAGTCTGATGCTCTACCGACTGAGCTATCCAGGCTTGGAAAACTGTAGTTTTAGCTTTTCTAAGCGTCTCTACAAACAATATGGAGGTAAAGAAATAAAAACTTTGGTGGAAAATTAAAAATTGTGCTCAAAATCTGCTAAACAGACATAGAAGGGTTGTTTCTGCAAAACCAAAGATGTTCTCAAGCTGCTTCTATACCCTTGGTTTTGCACAGTAGAACACGGCACTGAAGATGCAAAGACTCAGTGGAAAATCAAAGATGTGCTCAATAAAGACATTTGACAGCTTGCTTTATCAAGCACGCCTGAACAGGGACTTGAACCCTGGACCCTCAGATTAAAAGTCTGATGCTCTACCGACTGAGCTATCCAGGCTTGGAAAACTGTAGTTTTAGCTTTTCTAAGCGTCTCTACAAACAATATGGAGGTAAAGAAATAAAAACTTTGGTGGAAAATTAAAAATTGTGCTCAAAATCTGCTAAACAGACATAGAAGGGTTGTTTCTGCAAAACCAAAGATGTTCTCAAGCTGCTTCTATACCCTTGGTTTTGCACAGTAGAACACGGCACTGAAGATGCAAAGACTCAGTGGAAAATCAAAGATGTGCTCAATAAAGACATTTGACAGCTTGCTTTATCAAGCACGCCTGAACAGGGACTTGAACCCTGGACCCTCAGATTAAAAGTCTGATGCTCTACCGACTGAGCTATCCAGGCTTGGAAAACTGTAGTTTTAGCTTTTCTAAGCGTCTCTACAAACAATATGGAGGTAAAGAAATAAAAACTTTGGTGGAAAATTAAAAATTGTGCTCAAAATCTGCTAAACAGACATAGAAGGGTTGTTTCTGCAAAACCAAAGATTTTCTCAAGCTGCTTCTATACCCTCAGTTTTGCACAGTAGAACACGGGACTGAAGATGCAAAGACTCAGTGGAAAATCAAAGATGTGCTCAATAAAGACATTTGACAGCTTGCTTTAGCAAGCACGCCTGAACAGGGACTTGAACCCTGGAACCTCAGATTAAAAGTCTGATGCTCTACCGACTGAGCTATTCAGGCTCTAAAATCCATATTTGTAGCTCTTCTAAGCGTCAAAAGATACAATATGGAGGTAAAGAAACAAAGCTTTGGTGGAAAATCAAAAATGTGCTCAAAATCTGCTAAACAGACATAGAAGGGTTGTTTCTGCAAAGCTAAAGATGTTCTCAAGCTTCTATACCCTCAGTTTTGCACAGTAGAACACGGCACTGAAGAAGCAAAGACTCAGTAGAAAATCAAAGATGTGCTCAAAGACATTTGACAGCTTGCTTTAGCAAGTATACCTGAACAGGGACTTGAACCCTGGACCCTCAGATTAAAAGTCTGATGCTCTACTGACTGAGTTATCCAGGCTCTGAAAAATGCTCTTCTTAGCTCCTCTTAGCTCCTCTTAGCGTCTTAACATAAAATATGGAGGACCTTTAAAATTGGCAATACTTTAACCCCTTCCCGCTCCTGGACGTACCTGGTACGTCATGGTAGCGGGATACTTCCCGCAACATGACGTACCTGGTACGTCATGTCATTTAAAGTGTCGCCGCGGTGACAATCGCGGCGATACAGCAGTGATGTCTGCTGACATAGTCAGCAGACAAGTGCTGCGTCCGGGCTGGGGACCAATCAGAGCGGTCCCTCCCCCACGATCGCTGTGATTGGTCAGGGAAAAACTCCCTGACCAATCACAGCGCAGCAGCGGACTTCGCGCTGTTTACAGTAGGGGCTCCATGTGCAAGCATCCGGTGCTTGTAGATAGAGCACCTACTGTGATAAAAAAGAGCGATTAGTGTGTAGATTAGGCAGGGAGTGCGTGATCAGTGTAGTGTAGTGTAGTGTAGTGGAGTGTAGTGTAGTGATCAGTGTAGTGGAGAGGAGTTAGTGATCAGTGTAGTGGAGAGGAGTTAGTCATCAGTGTGGTGTAGTGGAGTGAGTGTTAGTGATCAGTGTGGTGTAGTGTAGTGAGTGTAGTGAGTGATTGATCAGGCAGTGTAGTGTAGTGAGTGTAGTGAGTGATTGATCAGGCAGTGTAGTGTAGCAGAGTGGAGTGAGTGATCAGAAGTGCAGTGTAGTGTAGTGAGTGAGGGATCTGTAGTGTGTGATCAGAAGTGTAGTGAGTGAGCTGTAGCGTGCGATCAGCAGTGTAGTGTAGCGCAGCGTGTAGTCAGTGTATCCCTTGGTGTAAAAAAAAAAAAAAAAGTTCCTGTTGTTCCCATTTCGTTACCTGTCCCGTCACCCGTTATTAGTTAGTGTAGCGTTTAGTTAGTCCGTCTAGTGTGTAGCGTGTCGTTAGTCCGTGTACTGTCAGTGTATTCGTCTGTGTAAAAAAAAAAACTAAAAAAAAATCCTGTTGTTCCCATTTCGTTACCTGTCCCGTCACCCGTCATTAGTTAGTGTAGCGTGTCGTTAGTCCGTCTAGTGTGTAGTGTGTCGTTAGTCCGTGTTGTGTCAGTGTATTCGTCTGTGTAAAAAAAAAAAAAAGAAAAAAAAAAAAACACTTACGTGAATACACCACATAAGTTTCCGCGTTCTTTCCGACCCCCATCCCGTGGTCACCCCATCCCGCAGTGTCCCATCTAATAAAACTTTTTCCCCGTGTGCCCCATTTTATGTAAATATGGCCCGCAGGAGGTACACTTCAGAGGAACTGTATGCAATCATTGCATCAGACTCGGACTCAGGTAGTGGTGATGACGACCCCACTTTTTTGGCATTCTCCGACCCCTCATCCTCATCCAGTGAGTCTGAGCTCCCTGCACCCCCGAGAAGGCGTCCAAGGACCGCCACTGACCCCAATGCATCAGATGCTCACTGGAGTACCCCGGAAGATTACAGACCCCAGATCCCTGATTTTATTGGGAACCCAGGGATTCAATTTGACACGGAAGGGCTCAGAGGGAAGGACTTCTTCAAGTTTTTTTTTTTTGAAGAGTTCATTGCCCACATTGTTACCCAGACGAATTTGTACGCCCAGAATTTTATAGAAGAAAATCCCACCTCCAGCTATGCCAGACCCGATAAGTGGACCCCTGTGGATGCACCAGAGATAAAAAAATTTGGGGGGCTTATACTAACCATGGGGCTAATAAAGAAGCCAACAATCAGGGCGTACTGGTCTACCGATATTTTGTACCACACCCCAATGTTCCGCATGGCGATGTCGAGGACGCGCTTTGAGTGTATTTTAAAATTTCTGCACTACAATGACAACCAGCTGTGCCCCCCCAGCGATCACCCCAATTACGATCGGTTGTATAAGATCAGGCCCGTAATAGACCATTTTAACTCCAAGTTTGCCCAGGCGTATGCCCCACAGATAAACATTGCAGTAGACGAGTCCCTGGTACACTTCAAGGGGAGGCTAAAATTCCGCCAGTACCTGCCCAGTAAGCGGGCACGGTATGGTGTGAAGTTGTACAAGCTGTGCGAAAGTACATCAGGGTACACCCACAAGTTCCGTATTTACGAGGGGAAGGACACTAAAATTGAGCCCCCAGAATGCCCCCCCGTGCTGGGAGTAACAGGGAAAATAGTGTGGGAACTGGTGCACCCACTATTAGACCAGGGTTACCATCTGTACCTGGATAACTTTTATACCAGTGTCCCCCTGTTTCAGTGCCTCGCTTCCAGAGGAACAGTGGCATGTGGCACTGTTCGGAAAAATCAAAAAAGCCTCCCTAAGACGCTGCTTGGGCAACTGCTCAGAAGGGGTGAGAGCCGGGCCCAATGCAGCGACAATGTATTGTGCGTTAAATATAAGAACAAGAGGGATGTCCTTATGTTGACAACAATACACGGCCACAGCAGTACCCCCTGCCCAGTACGAGGTACCAGTGCAGAGACCCCCAAACCAGACTGCGTCCTCGACTATAATAAGTACATGGGAGGGGTCGATCTATCAGACCAGGTACTGGAGCCCTATAGAGCCATGCGGAAAACACGGGTGTGGTACAAAAAACTGGCCGTGCACCTCGTACAGATGGCACTGTATAATGCCTACGTGCTGTTCCTAGGTGCAGGCCACAGGGGGACATTCCTTGAATTTCAAGAGGAAGTTATCAAGGACCTAATATTTGGGGACCAGGAGGTGGGGGAGAGGCCCAGTACTTCTGGAAGCGAGGCCACAAGAATTGTACCAGGGCAGCATTTTCTCAGTGAAATTCCCTCCACTGCGACGAAGGGAAGGACCCAAAAGAGGTGCAGAGTGTGCTACAAACAGGGGATAAGAAAAGACACCATATACCAGTGTGAAACGTGCCCCACACAACCCGGCCTCTGTATAAATGAGTGTTTTAAGATCTACCACACGTCCCTGAAATTTTAATTTTTTTATTGCCCTGACGTTTTACCCTGATGTACTTCGCACAGCTTGTACATAAAGCCACATGCTAAGTCCTTCCCTTCTGAGTCCTGCGCCCTAAAAACAGTTTAGATTCACATATGGGGCCTTTCCCTGTTGGGTAACATCATGGGTTACGTTTTCTCCTTCTGCCCCTGGTAAAAAATAAAAATCTGGGCCTAAACTGAGCATTATTGGAAAAATGTGAATTTTTCGTTCTCAACTCAAATTGTTAAAAAAAAATCCTCAAATACCTGTGGGTTCAAACCGCTCACTACACCCCTTAAAAAATTCCCTGAGGGGTGTAGTTTCCAAAATGGGGTCAGTTGTTGGGGGTCTCAAATGCACTGGTACCTCAGGGGCACTGCAAACACTACACGGTGTCTGAAAATTATTCCAGCAAAATCTGCATTCAAAAAAAGCGCTCCTTTCTTTCTGAGCCCTGCCTTGTGCCCAAACAACAGTTTACATCCACATATGGGGCATTTCCGTGCTCGAGAGTAATTGGGTAATGCATTATGGACTATGTTTTCTCCTTCTGCCCCTGGTAAAAAATGAAAATCTGGGCCTAAAGCTGAACATTATTGGAAAAATGTGAATTTTTCGTTCTCAACTCAAATTGTTAAAAACAATTCCTCAAATACCTGTGGGTTCAAACCGCTCACTACACCCCTTAAAAAATTCCCTGAGGGGTGTAGTTTACAAAATGGGGTCAGTTGTTGGGGGTTTCAAATGCACTGGTACCTCAGGGGCACTGCAAACACTACATGGGGTCTGAAAATTATTCCAGCAAAATCTGCATTCAAAAAGCCAAGAAGCGCTCCTATCCTTCTGAGTCCTGCCATGTGCCCATACAACAGGCTACGTCCACATATGGGGCATTTCCGTGTTCGAGCGCAACTGGGTAACGCATCATGGGGTACGTTTTTCCTTCTGCCACTGGTGAAAAATGAAAATCTGGGCCTAAAGCTAAACATTATGTGAAAAATTGGACTTTTTCGTATTGAACTCAAACTGTTAAAAAAAATTCCTCAAACATCTGTGGGTTCAAACCGCTCACTACACCCCTTAATAAATTCCCTGAGGGGTGTAGTTTCCAAAATGGGGTCAGTTATTGGGGGTTTCAAATGTACTGCTACCTCAGGGGCACTGCAAACACTACATGGGGTCTGAAAATTATTCCTGCCAAATCTGCATTCAAAAAGACAAGAAGCGCTCCTTTCCTTCTGAGACCTACCATGTGCCCATACAACAGGCTACGTCCACATAAGGGGCATTTCTAAAAACTGCGGAATCTGGGTAATACATTCCAAGTTTTGTTTCTTTGCTAACTCCTACTGTTTTATATAAAAAAGGTTTTATATTGAAAATCAGTAAAAAAAGGAACTGTTCTAATTTTTGATGCACTTTCCTTTAATTCCTGTAAAACATCTAAAGGGTTAATAAACTTTCTAAATGCCATTTTGAATACTTTGAAGGGTGCTGATTTTAAAATGGGGCAATTCATGGGGGATTCTGATATACAGGCTCGGCAAAACTATGTCTGAACTGCATTGGTCCTTAAAAAATTTAGATTTTGAAATTTGCTAGTAAATGTGAAAAATTACTGCTAAATTTATATACTTTGTGGAGTCTGCAAAAAGTAAAATAACACTTAAAAAATTATTGCTGTGTAAAGTAGGCCTATGGAAAATGTTAATTAATAACTATGTTGTGGTGTTTGACTTTCTATCTTACAAAGAAAACAATTCAAAGTTTGAAAATTGTGAATTTTTCCAAATTTTCAGTAAATTTGGATTTTTTTTCCTAATAAGGACAAAACTTATTGATGAAATTTTTACACTAACATAAAATACAATATGTCACGAAAAAACAATCTCAGAATCAACTTGATAAGTAAAAGCATTCAAAAGTTATTAGCACAGAAAGTGACAGATGTCAGATTTGAAAAATAAGGCTTGGTCCTTAAGCTCAAAATAGGCCATGTCATTAAGGGGTTAAGGTGACTGGTAGAGATGAGAGAACGTACTCGGATAAGCACTACTCGTCCGAATAATGTGCTTCATCCGAGTATCGCTGTGCTCGTCTTGAAAGATTCGGGGAGCGCCGCTGCTGACAGGTGAGTTGCGGCGCGGAGCAGGGGAGAGCGGGCGGGAGAGAAGGAGAGAAAGATCTCCCCTCCGTTCCTCCCGGCTCTCCCCAGCAGCTCCCCGCTCCGCGGCGCTCCCCGAATTTTTCAAGACGAGTACATCGATACTCGGATAAAGCACATTACTCGGACGAGTAGTGCTAATCCGAGCACGTTCGCTCATCTCTAGTGACTGGCCTATGACGAGGATGACCATGGAAGTGGACAGTCCTTAAAGATGCATTATTGTTAGTGGGTGGCCTTCTAAGAGACAACCCTGGGAATGGACAGACCTTTGGAAATGTCAATGTGGCTTATGAAGTGGAAAGCCACTTGAACATGTGACATGTTTTGCGGACTGGCCCTTTAAGAGGCAGACCCTAGAAGTGGACAAACCCTTGAAGAGGTGACAAATTTAGGGAATTATGTCCTTTAAGAGGTTGACCAGGGTTGTGTACAAACCCTCGAAACAACAGCATTTTAAGTGTACTGGCCCTTTAAGAGGTGGACCTGGGAAGCTTACGGACCTTTAAAATTGGCAATACTTTAAGGTGACTGGCCTATAAAGAGGATGACCATGGAAGTGGACAGTCCTTAAAGATGCATTATTGTGTGTGGGTGGCCTTCTAAGAGACAACCCTGGGAATGGACAGACCTTTGGAAATGTCAATGTGGCTTATGAAGTGGAAAGCCACTTGAACATGTGACATGTTTTGCGGACTGGCCCTTTAAGAGGCAGACCCTAGAATTGGACAAACCCTTGAAGAGGTGACAAATTTAGGTAATTATGTCCATTAAGAGGTTGACCAGGGTTGTGTACAAACCCTCGAAACAACCGCATTTTAAGTGTACTGGCCCTTTAAGAGGTGGACCTGGGAAGCTTACGGACCTTTAAAATTGGCAATACTTTAAGGTGACTGGCCTATGAAGAGGATGACCATGGAAGTGGACAGTCCTTAAAGATGCATTATTGTGTGTGGGTGGCCTTCTAAGAGACAACCCTGGGAATGGACAGACCTTTGGAAATGTCAATGTGGCTTATGAAGTGGAAAGCCACTTGAACATGTGACAAGTTTTGCGGACTGGCCCTTTAAGAGGCAGACCCTAGAAGTGGACAAACCCTTGAAGAGGTGATAAATTTAGGGAATTATGTCCTTTAAAAGGGTTGACCAGGGTTGTGTACAAACCCTCAAAACAACAGCATTTTAAGTGTCCTGGCCCTTTAAGAGGTGGACCTGGGAAGCTTACGGACCTATAAAATTGGCAATACTTTAAGGTGACTGGCCTATGAAGAGGATGACCATGGAAGTGGACAGTCCTTAAAGATGCATTATTGTGTGTGGGTGGCCTTCTAAGAGACAACCCTGGGAATGGACAGACCTTTGGAAATGTCAATGTGGCTTATGAAGTGGAAAGCCACTTGAACATGTGACATGTTTTGCGGACTGGCCCTTTAAGAGGGAGACCCTAGAAGTGGACAAACCCTTGAAGAGGTGACAAATTTAGGGAATTATGTCCTTTAAGAGGTTGACCAGGGTTGTGTACAAACCCTCGAAACAACAGCATTTTAAGTATACTGGCTCTTTAAGAGGTGGACCTGGGAAGCTTACAGACCTTTAAAATTGGCAATACTTTAAGGTGACTGGCCTATGAAGAGGATGACCATGGAAGTGGACAGTCCTTAAAGATGCATTATTGTGTGTGGGTGGCCTTCTAAGAGACAACCCTGGGAATGGACAGACCTTTGGAAATGTCAATGTGGCTTATGAAGTGGAAAGCCACTTGAACAAGTGACATGTTTTGCGGACTGGCCCTTTAAGAGGCAGACCCTAGAATTGGACAAACCCTTGAAGAGGTGACAAATTTAGGTAATTATGTCCATTAAGAGGTTGACCAGGGTTGTGTACAAACCCTCGAAACAACAGCATTTTAAGTGTCCTGGCCCTTTAAGAGGTGGACCTGGGAAGCTTACGGAACTATAAAATTGGCAATACTTTAAGGTGACTGGCCTATGAAGAGGATGACCATGGAAGTGGACAGTCCTTAAAGATGCATTATTGTGTGTGGGTGGCCTTCTAAGAGACAACCCTGGGAATGGACAGACCTTTGGAAATGTCAATGTGGCTTATGAAGTGGAAAGCCACTTGAACATGTGACATGTTTTGCGGACTGGCCCTTTAAGAGGGAGACCCTAGAAGTGGACAAACCCTTGAAGAGGTGACAAATTTAGGGAATTATGTCCTTTAAGAGGTTGACCAGGGTTGTGTACAAACCCTCGAAACAACAGCATTTTAAGTGTACTGGCCCTTTAAGAGGTGGACCTGGGAAGCTTACGGACCTTTAAAATTGGCAATACTTTAAGGTGACTCGCCTATGAAGAGGATGATCATGGAAGTGGACAGTCCTTAAAGATGCATTATTGTGTGTGGGTGGCTTTCTAAGAGACAATCCTGGGAATGGACAGATCTTTGGAAATGTCAATGTGGCTTATGAAGTGGAAAGCCACTTCAACATGTGACATGTTTTGCGGACTGGCCCTTTAAGAGGCAGACCCTAGATATGGACAAACCCTTGAAGAGGTGACAAATTTAGGGAATTATGTCCTTTAAGAGGTTGACCAGGGTTGTGTACAAACCCTCGAAACAACAGCATTTTAAGTGTACTGGCCCTTTAAGAGGTGGACCTGGGAAGCTTACGGACCTTTAAAATTGGCAATACTTTAAGGTGACTGGCCTATGAAGAGGATGACCATGGAAGTGGACAGTCCTTAAAGATGCATTATTGTGTGTGGGTGGCCTTCTAAGAGACAACCCTGGGAATGGACAGACCTTTGGAAATGTCAATGTGGCTTATGAAGTGGAAAGCCACTTGAACATGTGAAATGATTTGCGGACTAGCCCTTTAAGAGGCAGACTCTAGAAGTGGACAAACCCTTGAAGAGGTGACAAATTTAGGGAATTATGTCCTTTAAGTGGTTGACCAGGGTTGTGTACAAACCCTCAAAACAACAGCATTTTAAGTGTACTGGCCCTTTAAGAGGCTGACCTGGGAAGCTTACAGACCTTTAAAATTGGCAATACTTTAAGGTGACTGGCCTATGAAGAGGATGACCATGGAAGTGGACAGTCCTTAAAGATGCATTATTGTGTGTGGTGGCCTTCTAAGAGACAACCCTGGGAATGGACAGACCTTTGGAAATGTCAATGTGGCTTATGAAGTGGAAAGCCACTTGAACATGTGACATGTTTTGCGGACTGGCCCTTTAAGAGGCAGACCCTAGGAGAGGACAAACCCTTGAAGAGGTGACAAATTTAGGGAATTATGTCCTTTAAGAGGTTGACCAGGGTTGTGTACAAACCCTCAAAACAACAGCATTTTAAGTGTCCTGGCCCTTTAAGAGGTGGACCTGGGAAGCCTACGGACCTTTAAAATTGGCTATACTTTAAGGTGACTGGCCTGTGAAGAGGATGACCATGGAAGTGGACAGTCCTTAAAGATGCATTATTGTGTGTGGGTGGCCTTCTAAGAGACAACCCTGGGAATGGACAGACCTTTGGAAATGTCAATGTGGCTTATGAAGTGGAAAGCCACTTGAACATGTGACAAGTTTTGCGGACTGGCCCTTTAAGAGGCAGACCCTAGAAGTGGACAAACCCTTGAAGAGGTGATAAATTTAGGGAATTATGTCCTTTAAAAGGGTTGACCAGGGTTGTGTACAAACCCTCAAAACAACAGCATTTTAAGTGTCCTGGCCCTTTAAGAGGTGGACCTGGGAAGCTTACGGACCTATAAAATTGGCAATACTTTAAGGTGACTGGCCTATGAAGAGGATGACCATGGAAGTGGACAGTCCTTAAAGATGCATTATTGTGTGTGGTGGCCTTCTAAGAGACAACCCTGGGAATGGACAGACCTTTGGAAATGTCAATGTGGCTTATGAAGTGGAAAGCCACTTGAACATGTGACATGTTTTGCGGACTGGCCCTTTAAGAGGCAGACCCTAGGAGAGGACAAACCCTTGAAGAGGTGACAAATTTAGGGAATTATGTCCTTTAAGAGGTTGACCAGGGTTGTGTACAAACCCTCAAAACAACAGCATTTTAAGTGTCCTGGCCCTTTAAGAGGTGGACCTGGGAAGCTTACGGACCTTTAAAATTGGCTATACTTTAAGGTGACTGGCCTATGAAGAGGATGACCATGGAAGTGGACAGTCCTTAAAGATGCATTATTGTGTGTGGGTGGCCTTCTAAGAGACAACCCTGGGAATGGACAGACCTTTGGAAATGTCAATGTGGCTTATGAAGTGGAAAGCCACTTGAACATGTGACAAGTTTTGCGGACTGGCCCTTTAAGAGGCAGACCCTAGAAGTGGACAAACCCTTGAAGAGGTGATAAATTTAGGGAATTATGTCCTTTAAAAGGGTTGACCAGGGTTGTGTACAAACCCTCAAAACAACAGCATTTTAAGTGTCCTGGCCCTTTAAGAGGTGGACCTGGGAAGCTTACGGACCTATAAAATTGGCAATACTTTAAGGTGACTGGCCTATGAAGAGGATGACCATGGAAGTGGACAGTCCTTAAAGATGCATTATTGTGTGTGGGTGGCCTTCTAAGAGACAACCCTGGGAATGGACAGACCTTTGTAAATGTCAATGTGGCTTATGAAGTGGAAAGCCACTTGAACATGTGACATGTTTTGCGGACTGGCCCTTTAAGAGGGAGACCCTAGAAGTGGACAAACCCTTGAAGAGGTGACAAATTTAGGGAATTATGTCCTTTAAGAGGTTGACCAGGGTTGTGTACAAACCCTCGAAACAACAGCATTTTAAGTATACTGGCTCTTTAAGAGGTGGACCTGGGAAGCTTACAGACCTTTAAAATTGGCAATACTTTAAGGTGACTGGCCTATGAAGAGGATGACCATGGAAGTGGACAGTCCTTAAAGATGCATTATTGTGTGTGGGTGGCCTTCTAAGAGACAACCCTGGGAATGGACAGACCTTTGGAAATGTCAATGTGGCTTATGAAGTGGAAAGCCACTTGAACAAGTGACATGTTTTGCGGACTGGCCCTTTAAGAGGCAGACCCTAGAATTGGACAAACCCTTGAAGAGGTGACAAATTTAGGTAATTATGTCCATTAAGAGGTTGACCAGGGTTGTGTACAAACCCTCGAAACAACCGCATTTTAAGTGTACTGGCCCTTTAAGAGGTGGACCTGGGAAGCTTACGGACCTTTAAAATTGGCAATACTTTAAGGTGACTGGCCTATGAAGAGGATGACCATGGAAGTGGACAGTCCTTAAAGATGCATTATTGTGTGTGGGTGGCCTTCTAAGAGACAACCCTGGGAATGGACAGACCTTTGGAAATGTCAATGTGGCTTATGAAGTGGAAAGCCACTTGAACATGTGACAAGTTTTGCGGACTGGCCCTTTAAGAGGCAGACCCTAGAAGTGGACAAACCCTTGAAGAGGTGATAAATTTAGGGAATTATGTCCTTTAAAAGGGTTGACCAGGGTTGTGTACAAACCCTCAAAACAACAGCATTTTAAGTGTCCTGGCCCTTTAAGAGGTGGACCTGGGAAGCTTACGGACCTTTAAAATTGGCAATACTTTAAGGTGACTCGCCTATGAAGAGGATGATCATGGAAGTGGACAGTCCTTAAAGATGCATTATTGTGTGTGGGTGGCTTTCTAAGAGACAATCCTGGGAATGGACAGATCTTTGGAAATGTCAATGTGGCTTATGAAGTGGAAAGCCACTTCAACATGTGACATGTTTTGCGGACTGGCCCTTTAAGAGGCAGACCCTAGATATGGACAAACCCTTGAAGAGGTGACAAATTTAGGGAATTATGTCCTTTAAGAGGTTGACCAGGGTTGTGTACAAACCCTCGAAACAACAGCATTTTAAGTGTACTGGCCCTTTAAGAGGTGGACCTGGGAAGCTTACGGACCTTTAAAATTGGCAATACTTTAAGGTGACTGGCCTATGAAGAGGATGACCATGGAAGTGGACAGTCCTTAAAGATGCATTATTGTGTGTGGGTGGCCTTCTAAGAGACAACCCTGGGAATGGACAGACCTTTGGAAATGTCAATGTGGCTTATGAAGTGGAAAGCCACTTGAACATGTGAAATGATTTGCGGACTAGCCCTTTAAGAGGCAGACCCTAGAAGTGGACAAACCCTTGAAGAGGTGACAAATTTAGGGAATTATGTCCTTTAAGAGGTTGACCAGGGTTGTGTACAAACCCTCGAAACAACAGCATTTTAAGTGTACTGGCCCTTTAAGAGGCAGGCCTGAGAAGCTTACGGACCTTTAAAATTGGCAATACTTTAAGGTGACTGGCCTATGAAGAGGATGACCATGGAAGTGGACAGTCCTTAAAGATGCATTATTGTGTGTGGGTGGCCTTCTAAGAGACAACCCTGGGAATGGACAGACCTTTGGAAATGTCAATGTGGCTTATGAAGTGGAAAGCCACTTGAACATGTGGCATATTTTGCGGACAGGCCCTTTATGAGGCAGACCCTAGAAGTGGACAAACCCTTGAAGAGGTGACAAATTTAGGGAATTATGTCCTTTAAGAGGTTGACCAGGGTTGTGTACAAACCCTCAAAACAACAGCATTTTAAGTGTACTGGCCCTTTAAGAGGCTGACCTGGGAAGCTTACAGACCTTTAAAATTGGCAATACTTTAAGGTGACTGGCCTATGAAGAGGATGACCATGGAAGTGGACAGTCCTTAAAGATGCATTATTGTGTGTGGTGGCCTTCTAAGAGACAACCCTGGGAATGGACAGACCTTTGGAAATGTCAATGTGGCTTATGAAGTGGAAAGCCACTTGAACATGTGACATGTTTTGCGGACTGGCCCTTTAAGAGGCAGACCCTAGGAGAGGACAAACCCTTGAAGAGGTGACAAATTTAGGGAATTATGTCCTTTAAGAGGTTGACCAGGGTTGTGTACAAACCCTCAAAACAACAGCATTTTAAGTGTCCTGGCCCTTTAAGAGGTGGACCTGGGAAGCTTACGGACCTATAAAATTGGCAATACTTTAAGGTGACTGGCCTATGAAGAGGATGACCATGGAAGTGGACAGTCCTTAAAGATGCATTATTGTGTGTGGGTGGCCTTCTAAGAGACAACCCTGGGAATGGACAGACCTTTGGAAATGTCAATGTGGCTTATGAAGTGGAAAGCCACTTGAACATGTGACATGTTTTGCGGACTGGCCCTTTAAGAGGGAGACCCTAGAAGTGGACAAACCCTTGAAGAGGTGACAAATTTAGGGAATTATGTCCTTTAAGAGGTTGACCAGGGTTGTGTACAAACCCTCGAAACAACAGCATTTTAAGTATACTGGCTCTTTAAGAGGTGGACCTGGGAAGCTTACAGACCTTTAAAATTGGCAATACTTTAAGGTGACTGGCCTATGAAGAGGATGACCATGGAAGTGGACAGTCCTTAAAGATGCATTATTGTGTGTGGGTGGCCTTCTAAGAGACAACCCTGGGAATGGACAGACCTTTGGAAATGTCAATGTGGCTTATGAAGTGGAAAGCCACTTGAACAAGTGACATGTTTTGATGACTGGCCCTTTAAGAGGCAGACCCTAGAATTGGACAAACCCTTGAAGAGGTGACAAATTTAGGGAATTATGTCCTTTAAAAGGGTTGACCAGGGTTGTGTACAAACCCTCAAAACAACAGCATTTTAAGTGTCCTGGCCCTTTAAGAGGTGGACCTGGGAAGCTTACGGAACTTTAAAATTGGCAATACTTTAAGGTGACTGGCCTATGAAAAGGATGACCATGGAAGTGGACAGTCCTTAAAGATGCATTATTGTGTGTGGGTGGCCTTCTAAGAGACAACCTTGGGAATGCACAGACCTTTGGAAATGTCAATGTGGCTTATGAAGTGGAAAGCCACTTGAACATGTGGCATATTTTGCGGACAGGCCCTTTATGAGGCAGACCCTAGAAGTGGACAAACCCTTGAAGAGGTGACAAATTTAGGGAATTATGTCCTTTAAGAGGTTGACCAGGGTTGTGTACAAACCCTCGAAACAACAGCATTTTAAGTGTACTGGCCCTTTAAGAGGTGGACCTGGGAAGCTTACGGACCTTTAAAATTGGCAATACTTTAAGGTGACTGGCCTATGAAGAGGATGACAATGGAAGTGGACAGTCCTTAAAGATGCATTATTGTGTGTGGGTGGCCTTCTAAGAGACAACCCTGGGAATGGACAGACCTTTGGAAATGTCAATGTGGCTTATGAAGTGGAAAGCCACTTGAACATGTGACATGTTTTGCGGACTGGCCCTTTAAGAGGGAGACCCTAGAAGTGGACAAACCCTTGAAGAGGTGACAAATTTAGGGAATTATGTCCTTTAAGAGGTTGACCAGGGTTGTGTACAAACCCTCGAAACAACAGCATTTTAAGTGTACTGGCCCTTTAAGAGGTGGACCTGGGAAGCATACGGACCTTTAAAATTGGCAATACTTTAAGGTGACTCGCCTATGAAGAGGATGATCATGGAAGTGGACAGTCCTTAAAGATGCATTATTGTGTGTGGGTGGCTTTCTAAGAGACAATCCTGGGAATGGACAGATCTTTGGAAATGTCAATGTGGCTTATGAAGTGGAAAGCCACTTCAACATGTGACATGTTTTGCGGACTGGCCCTTTAAGAGGCAGACCCTAGATATGGACAAACCCTTGAAGAGGTGACAAATTTAGGGAATTATGTCCTTTAAGAGGTTGACCAGGGTTGTGTACAAACCCTCGAAACAACAGCATTTTAAGTGTCCTGGCCCTTTAAGAGGTGGACCTGGGAAGCTTACAGACCTTTAAAATTGGCAATACTTTAAGGTGACTGGCCTATGAAGAGGATGACCATGGAAGTGGACAGTCCTTAAAGATGCATTATTGTGTGTGGGTGGCCTTCTAAGAGACAACCCTGGGAATGGACAGACCTTTGGAAATGTCAATGTGGCTTATGAAGTGGAAAGCCACTTGAACATGTGACATGTTTTGCGGACTGGCCCTTTAAGAGGCAGACCCTAGGAGTGGACAAACCCTTGAAGAGGTGACAAATTTAGGGAATTATGTCCTTTAAGAGGTTGACCAGGTTTGTGTACAAACCCTCGAAACAACCGCATTTTAAGTGTACTGGCCCTTTAAGAGGTGGACCTGGGAAGCTTACGGACCTTTAAAATTGGCAATACTTTAAGGTGACTGGCCTATGAAGAGGATGACCATGGAAGTGGACAGTCCTTAAAGATGCATTATTGTGTGTGGGTGGCCTTCTAAGAGACAACCCTGGGAATGGACAGACCTTTGGAAATGTCAATGTGGCTTATGAAGTGGAAAGCCACTTGAACATGTGACAAGTTTTGCGGACTGGCCCTTTAAGAGGCAGACCCTAGAAGTGGACAAACCCTTGAAGAGGTGATAAATTTAGGGAATTATGTCCTTTAAAAGGGTTGACCAGGGTTGTGTACAAACCCTCAAAACAACAGCATTTTAAGTGTCCTGGCCCTTTAAGAGGTGGACCTGGGAAGCTTACGGACCTTTAAAATTGGCAATACTTTAAGGTGACTCGCCTATGAAGAGGATGATCATGGAAGTGGACAGTCCTTAAAGATGCATTATTGTGTGTGGGTGGCTTTCTAAGAGACAATCCTGGGAATGGACAGATCTTTGGAAATGTCAATGTGGCTTATGAAGTGGAAAGCCACTTAACATGTGACATGTTTTGCGGACTGGCCCTTTAAGAGGCAGACCCTAGATATGGACAAACCCTTGAAGAGGTGACAAATTTAGGGAATTATGTCCTTTAAGAGGTTGACCAGGGTTGTGTACAAACCCTCGAAACAACAGCATTTTAATTGTACTGGCCCTTTAAGAGGTGGACCTGGGAAGCTTACGGACCTTTAAAATTGGCAATACTTTAAGGTGACTGGCCTATGAAGAGGATGACCATGGAAGTGGACAGTCCTTAAAGATGCATTATTGTGTGTGGGTGGCCTTCTAAGAGACAACCCTGGGAATGGACAGACCTTTGGAAATGTCAATGTGGCTTATGAAGTGAAAGCCACTTGAACATGTGAAATGATTTGCGGACTAGCCCTTTAAGAGGCAGACCCTAGAAGTGGACAAACCCTTGAAGAGGTGACAAATTTAGGGAATTATGTCCTTTAAGAGGTTGACCAGGGTTGTGTCCAAACCCTCGAAACAACAGCATTTTAAGTGTACTGGCCCTTTAAGAGGCAGGCCTGGGAAGCTTACGGACCTTTAAAATTGGCAATACTTTAAGGTGACTGGCCTATGAAGAGGATGACCATGGAAGTGGACAGTCCTTAAAGATGCATTATTGTGTGTGGGTGGCCTTCTAAGAGACAACCCTGGGAATGGACAGACCTTTGGAAATGTCAATGTGGCTTATGAAGTGGAAAGCCACTTGAACATGTGGCATATTTTGCGGACAGGCCCTTTATGAGGCAGACCCTAGAAGTGGACAAACCCTTGAAGAGGTGACAAATTTAGGGAATTATGTCCTTTAAGAGGTTGACCAGGGTTGTGTACAAACCCTCAAAACAACAGCATTTTAAGTGTACTGGCCCTTTAAGAGGCTGACCTGGGAAGCTTACAGACCTTTAAAATTGGCAATACTTTAAGGTGACTGGCCTATGAAGAGGATGACCATGGAAGTGGACAGTCGTTAAAGATGCATTATTGTGTGTGGTGGCCTTCTAAGAGACAACCCTGGGAATGGACAGACCTTTGGAAATGTCAATGTGGCTTATGAAGTGGAAAGCCACTTGAACATGTGACATGTTTTGCGGACTGGCCCTTTAAGAGGCAGACCCTAGGAGAGGACAAACCCTTGAAGAGGTGAAAAATTTAGGGAATTATGTCCTTTAAGAGGTTGACCAGGGTTGTGTACAAACCCTCAAAACAACAGCATTTTAAGTGTCCTGGCCCTTTAAGAGGTGGACCTGGGAAGCTTACGGACCTTTAAAATTGGCAATACTTTAAGGTGACTGGCCTATGAAGAGGATGAGCATGGAAGTGGACAGTCCTTAAAGATGCATTATTGTGTGTGGGTGGCCTTCTAAGAGACAACCCTGGGAATGGACAGACCTTTGGAAATGTCAATGTGGCTTATGAAGTGGAAAGCCACTTGAACATGTGACAAGTTTTGCGGACTGGCCCTTTAAGAGGCAGACCCTAGAAGTGGACAAACCCTTGAAGAGGTGATAAATTTAGGGAATTATGTCCTTTAAAAGGGTTGACCAGGGTTGTGTACAAACCCTCAAAACAACAGCATTTTAAGTGTCCTGGCCCTTTAAGAGGTGGACCTGGGAAGCTTACGGACCTATAAAATTGGCAATACTTTAAGGTGACTGGCCTATGAAGAGGATGACCATGGAAGTGGACAGTCCTTAAAGATGCATTATTGTGTGTGGGTGGCCTTCTAAGAGACAACCCTGGGAATGGACAGACCTTTGGAAATGTCAATGTGGCTTATGAAGTGGAAAGCCACTTGAACATGTGACATGTTTTGCGGACTGGCCCTTTAAGAGGGAGACCCTAGAAGTGGACAAACCCTTGAAGAGGTGACAAATTTAGGGAATTATGTCCTTTAAGAGGTTGACCAGGGTTGTGTACAAACCCTCGAAACAACAGCATTTTAAGTATACTGGCTCTTTAAGAGGTGGACCTGGGAAGCTTACAGACCTTTAAAATTGGCAATACTTTAAGGTGACTGGCCTATGAAGAGGATGACCATGGAAGTGGACAGTCCTTAAAGATGCATTATTGTGTGTGGGTGGCCTTCTAAGAGACAACCCTGGGAATGGACAGACCTTTGGAAATGTCAATGTGGCTTATGAAGTGGAAAGCCACTTGAACAAGTGACATGTTTTGATGACTGGCCCTTTAAGAGGCAGACCCTAGAATTGGACAAACCCTTGAAGAGGTGACAAATTTAGGGAATTATGTCCTTTAAAAGGGTTGACCAGGGTTGTGTACAAACCCTCAAAACAACAGCATTTTAAGTGTCCTGGCCCTTTAAGAGGTGGACCTGGGAAGCTTACGGAACTTTAAAATTGGCAATACTTTAAGGTGACTGGCCTATGAAAAGGATGACCATGGAAGTGGACAGTCCTTAAAGATGCATTATTGTGTGTGGGTGGCCTTCTAAGAGACAACCTTGGGAATGCACAGACCTTTGGAAATGTCAATGTGGCTTATGAAGTGGAAAGCCACTTGAACATGTGGCATATTTTGCGGACAGGCCCTTTATGAGGCAGACCCTAGAAGTGGACAAACCCTTGAAGAGGTGACAAATTTAGGGAATTATGTCCTTTAAGAGGTTGACCAGGGTTGTGTACAAACCCTCGAAACAACAGCATTTTAAGTGTACTGGCCCTTTAAGAGGTGGACCTGGGAAGCTTACGGACCTTTAAAATTGGCAATACTTTAAGGTGACTGGCCTATGAAGAGGATGACAATGGAAGTGGACAGTCCTTAAAGATGCATTATTGTGTGTGGGTGGCCTTCTAAGAGACAACCCTGGGAATGGACAGACCTTTGGAAATGTCAATGTGGCTTATGAAGTGGAAAGCCACTTGAACATGTGACATGTTTTGCGGACTGGCCCTTTAAGAGGGAGACCCTAGAAGTGGACAAACCCTTGAAGAGGTGACAAATTTAGGGAATTATGTCCTTTAAGAGGTTGACCAGGGTTGTGTACAAACCCTCGAAACAACAGCATTTTAAGTGTACTGGCCCTTTAAGAGGTGGACCTGGGAAGCATACGGACCTTTAAAATTGGCAATACTTTAAGGTGACTCGCCTATGAAGAGGATGATCATGGAAGTGGACAGTCCTTAAAGATGCATTATTGTGTGTGGGTGGCTTTCTAAGAGACAATCCTGGGAATGGACAGATCTTTGGAAATGTCAATGTGGCTTATGAAGTGGAAAGCCACTTCAACATGTGACATGTTTTGCGGACTGGCCCTTTAAGAGGCAGACCCTAGATATGGACAAACCCTTGAAGAGGTGACAAATTTAGGGAATTATGTCCTTTAAGAGGTTGACCAGGGTTGTGTACAAACCCTCGAAACAACAGCATTTTAAGTGTCCTGGCCCTTTAAGAGGTGGACCTGGGAAGCTTACAGACCTTTAAAATTGGCAATACTTTAAGGTGACTGGCCTATGAAGAGGATGACCATGGAAGTGGACAGTCCTTAAAGATGCATTATTGTGTGTGGGTGGCCTTCTAAGAGACAACCCTGGGAATGGACAGACCTTTGGAAATGTCAATGTGGCTTATGAAGTGGAAAGCCACTTGAACATGTGACATGTTTTGCGGACTGGCCCTTTAAGAGGCAGACCCTAGGAGTGGACAAACCCTTGAAGAGGTGACAAATTTAGGGAATTATGTCCTTTAAGAGGTTGACCAGGTTTGTGTACAAACCCTCGAAACAACCGCATTTTAAGTGTACTGGCCCTTTAAGAGGTGGACCTGGGAAGCTTACGGACCTTTAAAATTGGCAATACTTTAAGGTGACTGGCCTATGAAGAGGATGACCATGGAAGTGGACAGTCCTTAAAGATGCATTATTGTGTGTGGGTGGCCTTCTAAGAGACAACCCTGGGAATGGACAGACCTTTGGAAATGTCAATGTGGCTTATGAAGTGGAAAGCCACTTGAACATGTGACAAGTTTTGCGGACTGGCCCTTTAAGAGGCAGACCCTAGAAGTGGACAAACCCTTGAAGAGGTGATAAATTTAGGGAATTATGTCCTTTAAAAGGGTTGACCAGGGTTGTGTACAAACCCTCAAAACAACAGCATTTTAAGTGTCCTGGCCCTTTAAGAGGTGGACCTGGGAAGCTTACGGACCTTTAAAATTGGCAATACTTTAAGGTGACTCGCCTATGAAGAGGATGATCATGGAAGTGGACAGTCCTTAAAGATGCATTATTGTGTGTGGGTGGCCTTCTAAGAGACAACCCTGGGAATGGACAGACCTTTGGAAATGTCAATGTGGCTTATGAAGTGAAAGCCACTTGAACATGTGAAATGATTTGCGGACTAGCCCTTTAAGAGGCAGACCCTAGAAGTGGACAAACCCTTGAAGAGGTGACAAATTTAGGGAATTATGTCCTTTAAGAGGTTGACCAGGGTTGTGTCCAAACCCTCGAAACAACAGCATTTTAAGTGTACTGGCCCTTTAAGAGGCAGGCCTGGGAAGCTTACGGACCTTTAAAATTGGCAATACTTTAAGGTGACTGGCCTATGAAGAGGATGACCATGGAAGTGGACAGTCCTTAAAGATGCATTATTGTGTGTGGGTGGCCTTCTAAGAGACAACCCTGGGAATGGACAGACCTTTGGAAATGTCAATGTGGCTTATGAAGTGGAAAGCCACTTGAACATGTGGCATATTTTGCGGACAGGCGCTTTATGAGGCAGACCCTAGAAGTGGACAAACCCTTGAAGAGGTGACAAATTTAGGGAATTATGTCCTTTAAGAGGTTGACCAGGGTTGTGTACAAACCCTCAAAACAACAGCATTTTAAGTGTACTGGCCCTTTAAGAGGCTGACCTGGGAAGCTTACAGACCTTTAAAATTGGCAATACTTTAAGGTGACTGGCCTATGAAGAGGATGACCATGGAAGTGGACAGTCGTTAAAGATGCATTATTGTGTGTGGTGGCCTTCTAAGAGACAACCCTGGGAATGGACAGACCTTTGGAAATGTCAATGTGGCTTATGAAGTGGAAAGCCACTTGAACATGTGACATGTTTTGCGGACTGGCCCTTTAAGAGGCAGACCCTAGGAGAGGACAAACCCTTGAAGAGGTGAAAAATTTAGGGAATTATGTCCTTTAAGAGGTTGACCAGGGTTGTGTACAAATCCTCAAAACAACAGCATTTTAAGTGTCCTGGCCCTTTAAGAGGTGGACCTGGGAAGCTTACGGACCTTTAAAATTGGCTATACTTTAAGGTGACTGGCCTATGAAGAGGATGACCATGGAAGTGGACAGTCCTTAAAGATGCATTATTGTGTGTGGGTGGCCTTCTAAGAGACAACCCTGGGAATGGACAGACCTTTGGAAATGTCAATGTGGCTTATGAAGTGGAAAGCCACTTCAACATGTGACATGTTTTGCGGACTGGCCCTTTAAGAGGCAGACCCTAGAAGTGGACAAACCCTTGAAGAAGTGACAAATTTAGGGAATTATGTCCTTTAAAAGGGTTGACCAGGGTTGTGTACAAACCCTCAAAACAACAGCATTTTAAGTGTCCTGGCCCTTTAAGAGGTGGACCTGGGAAGCTTACGGAACTTTAAAATTGGCAATACTTTAAGGTGACTGGCCTATGAAGAGGATGACCATGGAAGTGGACAGTCCTTAAAGATGCATTATTGTGTGTGGGTGGCCTTCTAAGAGACAACCCTGGGAATGGACAGACCTTTGGAAATGTCAATGTGGCTTATGAAGTGGAAAGCCACTTGAACATGTGGCATATTTTGCGGACAGGCCCTTTATGAGGCAGACCCTAGAAGTGGACAAACCCTTGAAGAGGTGACAAATTTAGGGAATTATGTCCTTTAAGAGGTTGACCAGGGTTGTGTACAAACCCTCGAAACAACAGCATTTTAAGTGTACTGGCCCTTTAAGAGGTGGACCTGGGAAGCTTACGGACCTTTAAAATTGGCAATACTTTAAGGTGACTGGCCTATGAAGAGGATGAGCATGGAAGTGGACAGTCCTTAAAGATGCATTATTGTGTGTGGGTGGCCTTCTAAGAGACAACCCTGGGAATGGACAGACCTTTGGAAATGTCAATGTGGCTTATGAAGTGGAAAGCCACTTGAACATGTGACAAGTTTTGCGGACTGGCCCTTTAAGAGGCAGACCCTAGAAGTGGACAAACCCTTGAAGAGGTGATAAATTTAGGGAATTATGTCCTTTAAAAGGGTTGACCAGGGTTGTGTACAAACCCTCAAAACAACAGCATTTTAAGTGTCCTGGCCCTTTAAGAGGTGGACCTGGGAAGCTTACGGACCTATAAAATTGGCAATACTTTAAGGTGACTGGCCTATGAAGAGGATGACCATGGAAGTGGACAGTCCTTAAAGATGCATTATTGTGTGTGGGTGGCCTTCTAAGAGACAACCCTGGGAATGGACAGACCTTTGGAAATGTCAATGTGGCTTATGAAGTGGAAAGCCACTTGAACAAGTGACATGTTTTGATGACTGGCCCTTTAAGAGGCAGACCCTAGAATTGGACAAACCCTTGAAGAGGTGACAAATTTAGGGAATTATGTCCTTTAAAAGGGTTGACCAGGGTTGTGTACAAACCCTCAAAACAACAGCATTTTAAGTGTCCTGGCCCTTTAAGAGGTGGACCTGGGAAGCTTACGGAACTTTAAAATTGGCAATACTTTAAGGTGACTGGCCTATGAAAAGGATGACCATGGAAGTGGACAGTCCTTAAAGATGCATTATTGTGTGTGGGTGGCCTTCTAAGAGACAACCTTGGGAATGCACAGACCTTTGGAAATGTCAATGTGGCTTATGAAGTGGAAAGCCACTTGAACATGTGGCATATTTTGCGGACAGGCCCTTTATGAGGCAGACCCTAGAAGTGGACAAACCCTTGAAGAGGTGACAAATTTAGGGAATTATGTCCTTTAAGAGGTTGACCAGGGTTGTGTACAAACCCTCGAAACAACAGCATTTTAAGTGTACTGGCCCTTTAAGAGGTGGACCTGGGAAGCTTACGGACCTTTAAAATTGGCAATACTTTAAGGTGACTGGCCTATGAAGAGGATGACAATGGAAGTGGACAGTCCTTAAAGATGCATTATTGTGTGTGGGTGGCCTTCTAAGAGACAACCCTGGGAATGGACAGACCTTTGGAAATGTCAATGTGGCTTATGAAGTGGAAAGCCACTTCAACATGTGACATGTTTTGCGGACTGGCCCTTTAAGAGGCAGACCCTAGATATGGACAAACCCTTGAAGAGGTGACAAATTTAGGGAATTATGTCCTTTAAGAGGTTGACCAGGGTTGTGTACAAACCCTCGAAACAACAGCATTTTAAGTGTCCTGGCCCTTTAAGAGGTGGACCTGGGAAGCTTACAGACCTTTAAAATTGGCAATACTTTAAGGTGACTGGCCTATGAAGAGGATGACCATGGAAGTGGACAGTCCTTAAAGATGCATTATTGTGTGTGGGTGGCCTTCTAAGAGACAACCCTGGGAATGGACAGACCTTTGGAAATGTCAATGTGGCTTATGAAGTGGAAAGCCACTTCAACATGTGACATGTTTTGCGGACTGGCCCTTTAAGAGGCAGACCCTAGGAGTGGACAAACCCTTGAAGAGGTGACAAATTTAGGGAATTATGTCCTTTAAGAGGTTGACCAGGTTTGTGTACAAACCCTCGAAACAACCGCATTTTAAGTGTACTGGCCCTTTAAGAGGTGGACCTGGGAAGCTTACGGACCTTTAAAATTGGCAATACTTTAAGGTGACTGGCCTATGAAGAGGATGACCATGGAAGTGGACAGTCCTTAAAGATGCATTATTGTGTGTGGGTGGCCTTCTAAGAGACAACCCTGGGAATGGACAGACCTTTGGAAATGTCAATGTGGCTTATGAAGTGGAAAGCCACTTGAACATGTGACAAGTTTTGCGGACTGGCCCTTTAAGAGGCAGACCCTAGAAGTGGACAAACCCTTGAAGAGGTGATAAATTTAGGGAATTATGTCCTTTAAAAGGGTTGACCAGGGTTGTGTACAAACCCTCAAAACAACAGCATTTTAAGTGTCCTGGCCCTTTAAGAGGTGGACCTGGGAAGCTTACGGACCTTTAAAATTGGCAATACTTTAAGGTGACTCGCCTATGAAGAGGATGATCATGGAAGTGGACAGTCCTTAAAGATGCATTATTGTGTGTGGGTGGCTTTCTAAGAGACAATCCTGGGAATGGACAGATCTTTGGAAATGTCAATGTGGCTTATGAAGTGGAAAGCCACTTCAACATGTGACATGTTTTGCGGACTGGCCCTTTAAGAGGCAGACCCTAGATATGGACAAACCCTTGAAGAGGTGACAAATTTAGGGAATTATGTCCTTTAAGAGGTTGACCAGGGTTGTGTACAAACCCTCGAAACAACAGCATTTTAAGTGTACTGGCCCTTTAAGAGGTGGACCTGGGAAGCTTACGGACCTTTAAAATTGGCAATACTTTAAGGTGACTGGCCTATGAAGAGGATGACCATGGAAGTGGACAGTCCTTAAAGATGCATTATTGTGTGTGGGTGGCCTTCTAAGAGACAACCCTGGGAATGGACAGACCTTTGGAAATGTCAATGTGGCTTATGAAGTGAAAGCCACTTGAACATGTGAAATGATTTGCGGACTAGCCCTTTAAGAGGCAGACCCTAGAAGTGGACAAACCCTTGAAGAGGTGACAAATTTAGGGAATTATGTCCTTTAAGAGGTTGACCAGGGTTGTGTCCAAACCCTCGAAACAACAGCATTTTAAGTGTACTGGCCCTTTAAGAGGCAGGCCTGGGAAGCTTACGGACCTTTAAAATTGGCAATACTTTAAGGTGACTGGCCTATGAAGAGGATGACCATGGAAGTGGACAGTCCTTAAAGATGCATTATTGTGTGTGGGTGGCCTTCTAAGAGACAACCCTGGGAATGGACAGACCTTTGGAAATGTCAATGTGGCTTATGAAGTGGAAAGCCACTTGAACATGTGGCATATTTTGCGGACAGGCCCTTTATGAGGCAGACCCTAGAAGTGGACAAACCCTTGAAGAGGTGACAAATTTAGGGAATTATGTCCTTTAAGAGGTTGACCAGGGTTGTGTACAAACCCTCAAAACAACAGCATTTTAAGTGTACTGGCCCTTTAAGAGGCTGACCTGGGAAGCTTACAGACCTTTAAAATTGGCAATACTTTAAGGTGACTGGCCTATGAAGAGGATGACCATGGAAGTGGACAGTCGTTAAAGATGCATTATTGTGTGTGGTGGCCTTCTAAGAGACAACCCTGGGAATGGACAGACCTTTGGAAATGTCAATGTGGCTTATGAAGTGGAAAGCCACTTGAACATGTGACATGTTTTGCGGACTGGCCCTTTAAGAGGCAGACCCTAGGAGAGGACAAACCCTTGAAGAGGTGAAAAATTTAGGGAATTATGTCCTTTAAGAGGTTGACCAGGGTTGTGTACAAATCCTCAAAACAACAGCATTTTAAGTGTCCTGGCCCTTTAAGAGGTGGACCTGGGAAGCTTACGGACCTTTAAAATTGGCTATACTTTAAGGTGACTGGCCTATGAAGAGGATGACCATGGAAGTGGACAGTCCTTAAAGATGCATTATTGTGTGTGGGTGGCCTTCTAAGAGACAACCCTGGGAATGGACAGACCTTTGGAAATGTCAATGTGGCTTATGAAGTGGAAAGCCACTTCAACATGTGACATGTTTTGCGGACTGGCCCTTTAAGAGGCAGACCCTAGAAGTGGACAAACCCTTGAAGAAGTGACAAATTTAGGGAATTATGTCCTTTAAAAGGGTTGACCAGGGTTGTGTACAAACCCTCAAAACAACAGCATTTTAAGTGTCCTGGCCCTTTAAGAGGTGGACCTGGGAAGCTTACGGAACTTTAAAATTGGCAATACTTTAAGGTGACTGGCCTATGAAGAGGATGACCATGGAAGTGGACAGTCCTTAAAGATGCATTATTGTGTGTGGGTGGCCTTCTAAGAGACAACCCTGGGAATGGACAGACCTTTGGAAATGTCAATGTGGCTTATGAAGTGGAAAGCCACTTGAACATGTGGCATATTTTGCGGACAGGCCCTTTATGAGGCAGACCCTAGAAGTGGACAAACCCTTGAAGAGGTGACAAATTTAGGGAATTATGTCCTTTAAGAGGTTGACCAGGGTTGTGTACAAACCCTCAAAACAACAGCATTTTAAGTGTACTGGCCCTTTAAGAGGTGGACCTGGGAAGCTTACGGACCTATAAAATTGGCAATACTTTAAGGTGACTGGCCTATGAAGAGGATGACCATGGAAGTGGACAGTCCTTAAAGATGCATTATTGTGTGTGGGTGGCCTTCTAAGAGACAACCCTGGGAATGGACAGACCTTTGGAAATGTCAATGTGGCTTATGAAGTGGAAAGCCACTTGAACAAGTGACATGTTTTGATGACTGGCCCTTTAAGAGGCAGACCCTAGAATTGGACAAACCCTTGAAGAGGTGACAAATTTAGGGAATTATGTCCTTTAAAAGGGTTGACCAGGGTTGTGTACAAACCCTCAAAACAACAGCATTTTAAGTGTCCTGGCCCTTTAAGAGGTGGACCTGGGAAGCTTACGGAACTTTAAAATTGGCAATACTTTAAGGTGACTGGCCTATGAAAAGGATGACCATGGAAGTGGACAGTCCTTAAAGATGCATTATTGTGTGTGGGTGGCCTTCTAAGAGACAACCTTGGGAATGCACAGACCTTTGGAAATGTCAATGTGGCTTATGAAGTGGAAAGCCACTTGAACATGTGGCATATTTTGCGGACAGGCCCTTTATGAGGCAGACCCTAGAAGTGGACAAACCCTTGAAGAGGTGACAAATTTAGGGAATTATGTCCTTTAAGAGGTTGACCAGGGTTGTGTACAAACCCTCGAAACAACAGCATTTTAAGTGTACTGGCCCTTTAAGAGGTGGACCTGGGAAGCTTACGGACCTTTAAAATTGGCAATACTTTAAGGTGACTGGCCTATGAAGAGGATGACAATGGAAGTGGACAGTCCTTAAAGATGCATTATTGTGTGTGGGTGGCCTTCTAAGAGACAACCCTGGGAATGGACAGACCTTTGGAAATGTCAATGTGGCTTATGAAGTGGAAAGCCACTTGAACATGTGACATGTTTTGCGGACTGGCCCTTTAAGAGGGAGACCCTAGAAGTGGACAAACCCTTGAAGAGGTGACAAATTTAGGGAATTATGTCCTTTAAGAGGTTGACCAGGGTTGTGTACAAACCCTCGAAACAACAGCATTTTAAGTGTCCTGGCCCTTTAAGAGGTGGACCTGGGAAGCTTACAGACCTTTAAAATTGGCAATACTTTAAGGTGACTGGCCTATGAAGAGGATGACCATGGAAGTGGACAGTCCTTAAAGATGCATTATTGTGTGTGGGTGGCCTTCTAAGAGACAACCCTGGGAATGGACAGACCTTTGGAAATGTCAATGTGGCTTATGAAGTGGAAAGCCACTTCAACATGTGACATGTTTTGCGGACTGGCCCTTTAAGAGGCAGACCCTAGAAGTGGACAAACCCTTGAAGAGGTGACAAATTTAGGGAATTATGTCCTTTAAGAGGTTGACCAGGGTTGTGTACAAACCCTCAAAACAACAGCATTTTAAGTGTCCTGGCCCTTTAAGAGGTGGACCTGGGAAGCTTACGGACCTTTAAAATTGGCAATACTTTAAGGTGACTGGCCTATGAAGAGGATGACCATGGAAGTGGACAGTCCTTAAAGATGCATTATTGTGTGTGGGTGGCCTTCTAAGAGACAACCCTGGGAATGGACAGACCTTTGGAAATGTCAATGTGGCTTATGAAGTGGAAAGCCACTTGAACATGTGACATGTTTTGCGGACTGGCCCTTTAAGAGGCAAACCCTAGGAGTGGACAAACCCTTGAAGAGGTGACAAATTTAGGGAATTATGTCCTTTAAGAGGTTGACCAGGGTTGTGTACAAACCCTCAAAACAACAGCATTTTAAGTGTCCTGGCCCTTTAAGAAGTGGACCTGGGAAGCTTACGGACCTTTAAAATTGGCAATACTTTAAGATGACTGGCCTATGAAGAGGATGACCATGGAAGTGGACAGTCCTTAAAGATGCATTATTGTGTGTGGGTGGCCTTCTAAGAGACAACCCTGGGAATGGACAGACCTTTGGAAATGTCAATGTGGCTTATGAAGTGGAAAGCCACTTGAACATGTGACATGTTTTGCGGACTGGCCCTTTAAGAGGCAAACCCTAGGAGTGGACAAACCCTTGAAGAAGTGACAAATTTAGGGAATTATGTCCTTTAAGAGGTTGACCAGGGTTGTGTACAAACCCTCAAAACAACAGCATTTTAAGTGTCCTGGCCCTTTAAGAGGTGGACCTGGGAAGCTTACGGACCTTAAAAAATTGGCAATACTTTAAGGTGACTGGCCTATGAAGATGATGACCATGGAAGTGGACAGTCCTTAAAGATGCATTATTGTGTGTGGGTGGCCTTCTAAGAGACAACCCTGAGAATGGACAGACCTTTGGAAATGTCAATGTGGCTTATGAAGTGGAAAGCCACTTGAACATGTGACATGTTTTGCGGACTGGCCCTTTAAGAGGCAGACCCCAGAAGTGGACAAACCCTTGAAGAGGTGACAAATTTAGGGAATTATGTCCTTTAAGAGGTTGACCAGTTTTGTGTACAAACCCTCGAAACAACAGCATTTTAAGTGTACTGGCCCTTTAAGAGGTGGACCTGGGAAGCTTACGGACCTTTAAAATTGGCAATACTTTAAGGTGACTGGCCTATGAAGAGGATGACAATGGAAGTGGACAGTCCTTAAAGATGCATTATTGTGTGTGGGTTGCCTTCTAAGAGACAACCCTGGGAATGGACAGACCTTTGGAAATGTCAATGTGGCTTATGAAGTGGAAATCCACTTGAACATGTGACATGCTTTGATGACTGGCCCTTTATGAGGCAGACCCTAGAAGTGGACAAACCCTTGAAGAGGTGACAAATTTAGGGAATTATGTCCTTTAAGAGGTTGAACAGGGTTGTGTACAAACCCTAGAAACAACAGCATTTTAAGTGTACTGGCCCTTTAAGAGGTGGACCTGGGAAGCTTACAGACCTTTAAAATTGGCAATACTTTAAGGTGACTGGCCTATGAAGAGGATGACCATGGAAGTGGACAGTCCTTAAAGATGCATTATTGTGTGTGGGTGGCCGTCTAAGAGACAACCCTGGGAATGGACAGACCTTTGGAAATGTCAATGTGGCTTATGAAGTGGAAAGCCACTTGAACATGTGACATGTTTTGCGGACTGGCCCTTTAAGAGGCAGACCCTAGAAGTGGACAAACCCTTGAAGAGGTGACAAATTTAGGGAATTATGTCCTTTAAGAGGTTGACCAGGGTTGTGTACAAACCCTCGAAACAACAGCATTATAAGTGTACTGGCCCTTTAAGAGGTGGACCTGGGAAGCTTACGGACCTTTAAAATTGGCAATACTTCAAGGTGACTGGCCTATGAAGAGGATGACCATGGAAGTGGACAGTCCTTAAAGGTGCATTATTGTGTGTGGGTGGCCTTCTAAGAGATAAGCCTGAGAATGGACAGACCTTTGGAAATGTCAATGTGGCTTATGAAGTGGAAATCCACTTGAACATGTGACATGTTTTGATGACTGGCCCTTTAAGAGGCAGACCCTAGATATGGACAAACCCTTGAAGAGGTGACAAATTTAGGGAATTATGTCCTTTAAGAGGTTGACCAGGGTTGTGTACAAACCCTCAAAACAACAGCATTTTAAGTGTACTGGCCCTTTAAGAGGCTGACCTGGGAAGCTTACAGACCTTTAAAATCGGCAATACTTTAAGGTGACTGGCCTATGAAGAGGATGACCATGGAAGTGGACAGTCCTTAAAGATGCATTATTGTGTGTGGTGGCCTTCTAAGAGACAACCCTGGGAATGGACAGACCTTTGGAAATGTTAATGTGGCTTATGAAGTGGAAAGCCACTTGAACATGTGAAATTTTTTGCGGACTGGCCCTTTAAGAGGCAGACCCTAGAAGTGGACAAACCCTTGAAGAGGTGACAAATTTAGGGAATTATGTCCTTTAAGAGGTTGACCAGGGTTGTGTACAAACCCTCAAAACAACAGCATTTTAAGTGTCCTGGCCCTTTAAGAGGTGGACCTGGGAAGCTTACGGACCTTTAAAATTGGCAATTCTTTAAGGTGACTGGCCTATGAAGAGGATGACCATGGAAGTGGACAGTCCTTAAAGATGCATTATTGTGTGTGGGTGGCCTTCTAAGAGACAACCCTGGGAATGGACAGACCTTTGGAAATGTCAATGTGGCTTATGAAGTGGAAAGCCACTTGAACATGTGACATGTTTTGCGGACTGGCCCTTTAAGACGCAGACCCTAGAAGTGGACTAACATTTGAAGAAGTGACAAATTTAGGGAATTATGTCCTTTAAAAGGGTTGACCAGGGTTGTGTATAAACCCTCAAAACAACAGCATTTTAAGTGTCCTGGCCCTTTAAGAGGTGGACCTGGGAAGCTTACGGACCTTAAAAAATTGGCAATACTTTAAGGTGACTGGCCTATGAAGAGGATGACCATGAAAGTGGACAGTCCTTAAAGATGCATTATTGTGTGTGGGTGGCCTTCTAAGAGACAACCCTGGGAATGGACAGACCTTTGGAAATGTCAATGTGGCTTATGAAGTGGAAAGCCACTTCAACATGTGACATGTTTTGCGGACTGGCCCTTTAAGAGACAGACCCTAGAAGTGGACAAACCCTTGAAGAGGTGACAAATTTAGGGAATTATGTCCTTTAAGAGGTTGACCAGGGTTGTGTACAAACCCTCAAAACAACAGCATTTTAAGTGTCCTGGCCCTTTAAGAGGTGGACCTGGGAAGCTTACGGAACTTTAAAATTGGCAATACTTTAAGGTGACTGGCCTATGAAGAGGATGACCATGGAAGTGGACAGTCCTTAAAGATGCATTATTGTGTGTGGGTGGCCTTCTAAGAGACAACCCTGGGAATGGACAGACCTTTGGAAATGTCAATGTGGCTTATGAAGTGGAAAGCCACTTGAACATGTGACATGTTTTGCGGACTGGCCCTTTAAGAGGCAGACCCCAGAAGTGGACAAACCCTTGAAGAGGTGACAAATTTAGGGAATTATGTCCTTTAAGAGGTTGACCAGTTTTGTGTACAAACCCTCGAAACAACAGCATTTTAAGTGTACTGGCCCTTTAAGAGGTGGACCTGGGAAGCTTACGGACCTTTAAAATTGGCAATACTTTAAGGTGACTGGCCTATGAAGAGGATGACCATGGAAGTGGACAGTCCTTAAAGATCCATTATTGTGTGTGGGTGGCCTTCTAAGAGACGACCCTGGGAATGGACAGACCTTTGGAAATGTCAATGTGGCTTATGAAGTGGAAAGCCACTTGAACATGTGGCATATTTTGCGGACTGGCCCTTTATGAGGCAGACCCTAGAAGTGGACAAACCCTTGAAGAGGTGACAAATTTAGGGAATTATGTCCTTTAAGAGGTTGACCAGGGTTGTGTACAAACCCTCGAAACAACAGCATTTTAAGTGTACTGGCCCTTTAAGAGGTGGACCTGGGAAGCTTACGGACCTTTAAAATTGGCAATACTTTAAGGTGACTGGCCTATGAAGAGGATGACAATGGAAGTGGACAGTCCTTAAAGATGCATTATTGTGTGTGGGTTGCCTTCTAAGAGACAACCCTGGGAATGGACAGACCTTTGGAAATGTCAATGTGGCTTATGAAGTGGAAATCCACTTGAACATGTGACATGCTTTGATGACTGGCCCTTTATGAGGCAGACCCTAGAAGTGGACAAACCCTTGAAGAGGTGACAAATTTAGGGAATTATGTCCTTTAAGAGGTTGAACAGGGTTGTGTACAAACCCTAGAAACAACAGCATTTTAAGTGTACTGGCCCTTTAAGAGGTGGACCTGGGAAGCTTACGGACCTTTAAAATTGGCAATACTTTAAGGTGACTGGCCTATGAAGAGGATGACCATGGAAGTGGACAGTCCTTAAAGATGCATTATTGTGTGTGGGTGGCCGTCTAAGAGACAACCCTGGGAATGGACAGACCTTTGGAAATGTCAATGTGGCTTATGAAGTGGAAAGCCACTTGAACATGTGACATGTTTTGCGGACTGGCCCTTTAAGAGGCAGACCCTAGAAGTGGACAAACCCTTGAAGAGGTGACAAATTTAGGGAATTATGTCCTTTAAGAGGTTGACCAGGGTTGTGTACAAACCCTCGAAACAACAGCATTATAAGTGTACTGGCCCTTTAAGAGGTGGACCTGGGAAGCTTACGGACCTTTAAAATTGGCAATACTTCAAGGTGACTGGCCTATGAAGAGGATGACCATGGAAGTGGACAGTCCTTAAAGGTGCATTATTGTGTGTGGGTGGCCTTCTAAGAGATAAGCCTGAGAATGGACAGACCTTTGGAAATGTCAATGTGGCTTATGAAGTGGAAATCCACTTGAACATGTGACATGTTTTGATGACTGGCCCTTTAAGAGGCAGACCCTAGATATGGACAAACCCTTGAAGAGGTGACAAATTTAGGGAATTATGTCCTTTAAGAGGTTGACCAGGGTTGTGTACAAACCCTCAAAACAACAGCATTTTAAGTGTCCTGGCCCTTTAAGAGGTGGACCTGGGAAGCTTACGGACCTTAAAAAATTGGCAATACTTTAAGGTGACTGGCCTATGAAGATGATGACCATGGAAGTGGACAGTCCTTAAAGATGCATTATTGTGTGTGGGTGGCCTTCTAAGAGACAACCCTGAGAATGGACAGACCTTTGGAAATGTCAATGTGGCTTATGAAGTGGAAAGCCACTTGAACATGTGACATGTTTTGCGGACTGGCCCTTTAAGAGGCAGACCCCAGAAGTGGACAAACCCTTGAAGAGGTGACAAATTTAGGGAATTATGTCCTTTAAGAGGTTGACCAGTTTTGTGTACAAACCCTCGAAACAACAGCATTTTAAGTGTACTGGCCCTTTAAGAGGTGGACCTGGGAAGCTTACGGACCTTTAAAATTGGCAATACTTTAAGGTGACTGGCCTATGAAGAGGATGACCATGGAAGTGGACAGTCCTTAAAGATGCATTATTGTGTGTGGGTGGCCTTCTAAGAGACAACCCTGGGAATGGACAGACCTTTGGAAATGTCAATGTGGCTTATGAAGTGGAAAGCCACTTGAACATGTGACATGTTTTGCGGACTGGCCCTTTAAGAGGCAGACCCTAGGAGTGGACAAACCCTTGAAGAGGTGACAAATTTAGGGAATTATGTCCTTTAAGAGGTTGACCAGGGTTGTGTACAAACCCTCAAAACAACAGCATTTTAAGTGTCCTGGCCCTTTAAGAGGTGGACCTGGGAAGCTTACGGACCTTTAAAATTGGCAATACTTTAAGGTGACTGGCCTATGAAGAGGATGACCATGGAAGTGGTCAGTCCTTAAAGATGCATTATTGTGTGTGGGTGGCCTTCTAAGAGACAACCCTGGGAATGGACAGACCTTTGGAAATGTCAATGTGGCTTATGAAGTGGAAAGCCACTTCAACATGTGACATGTTTTGCGGACTGGCCCTTTAAGAGGCAGACCCTAGAAGTGGACAAACCCTTGAAGAAGTGACAAATTTAGGGAATTATGTCCTTTAAAAGGGTTGACCAGGGTTGTGTACAAACCCTCAAAACAACAGCATTTTAAGTGTCCTGGCCCTTTAAGAGGTGGACCTGGGAAGCTTACGGAACTTTAAAATTGGCAATACTTTAAGGTGACTGGCCTATGAAGAGGATGACCATGGAAGTGGACAGTCCTTAAAGATGCATTATTGTGTGTGGGTGGCCTTCTAAGAGACAACCCTGGGAATGGACAGACCTTTGGAAATGTCAATGTGGCTTATGAAGTGGAAAGCCACTTGAACATGTGGCATATTTTGCGGACTGGCCCTTTATGAGGCAGACCCTAGAAGTGGACAAACCCTTGAAGAGGTGACAAATTTAGGGAATTATGTCCTTTAAGAGGTTGACCAGGGTTGTGTACAAACCCTCGAAACAACAGCATTTTTAGTGTACTGGCCCTTTAAGAGGTGGACCTGGGAAGCTTACGGACCTTTAAAATTGGCAATACTTTAAGGTGACTGGCCTATGAAGAGGATGACAATGGAAGTGGACAGTCCTTAAAGATGCATTATTGTGTGTGGGTTGCCTTCTAAGAGACAACCCTGGGAATGGACAGACCTTTGGAAATGTCAATGTGGCTTATGAAGTGGAAATCCACTTGAACATGTGACATGCTTTGATGACTGGCCCTTTATGAGGCAGACCCTAGAAGTGGACAAACCCTTGAAGAGGTGACAAATTTAGGGAATTATGTCCTTTAAGAGGTTGAACAGGGTTGTGTACAAACCCTAGAAACAACAGCATTTTAAGTGTACTGGCCCTTTAAGAGGTGGACCTGGGAAGCTTACAGACCTTTAAAATTGGCAATACTTTAAGGTGACTGGCCTATGAAGAGGATGACCATGGAAGTGGACAGTCCTTAAAGATGCATTATTGTGTGTGGGTGGCCGTCTAAGAGACAACCCTGGGAATGGACAGACCTTTGGAAATGTCAATGTGGCTTATGAAGTGGAAAGCCACTTGAACATGTGACATGTTTTGCGGACTGGCCCTTTAAGAGGCAGACCCTAGAAGTGGACAAACCCTTGAAGAGGTGACAAATTTAGGGAATTATGTCCTTTAAGAGGTTGACCAGGGTTGTGTACAAACCCTCGAAACAACAGCATTATAAGTGTACTGGCCCTTTAAGAGGTGGACCTGGGAAGCTTACGGACCTTTAAAATTGGCAATACTTCAAGGTGACTGGCCTATGAAGAGGATGACCATGGAAGTGGACAGTCCTTAAAGGTGCATTATTGTGTGTGGGTGGCCTTCTAAGAGATAAGCCTGAGAATGGACAGACCTTTGGAAATGTCAATGTGGCTTATGAAGTGGAAATCCACTTGAACATGTGACATGTTTTGATGACTGGCCCTTTAAGAGGCAGACCCTAGATATGGACAAACCCTTGAAGAGGTGACAAATTTAGGGAATTATGTCCTTTAAGAGGTTGACCAGGGTTGTGTACAAACCCTCAAAACAACAGCATTTTAAGTGTACTGGCCCTTTAAGAGGCTGACCTGGGAAGCTTACAGACCTTTAAAATCGGCAATACTTTAAGGTGACTGGCCTATGAAGAGGATGACCATGGAAGTGGACAGTCCTTAAAGATGCATTATTGTGTGTGGTGGCCTTCTAAGAGACAACCCTGGGAATGGACAGACCTTTGGAAATGTTAATGTGGCTTATGAAGTGGAAAGCCACTTGAACATGTGAAATTTTTTGCGGACTGGCCCTTTAAGAGGCAGACCCTAGAAGTGGACAAACCCTTGAAGAGGTGACAAATTTAGGGAATTATGTCCTTTAAGAGGTTGACCAGGGTTGTGTACAAACCCTCAAAACAACAGCATTTTAAGTGTCCTGGCCCTTTAAGAGGTGGACCTGGGAAGCTTACGGACCTTTAAAATTGGCAATTCTTTAAGGTGACTGGCCTATGAAGAGGATGACCATGGAAGTGGACAGTCCTTAAAGATGCATTATTGTGTGTGGGTGGCCTTCTAAGACACAACCCTGGGAATGGACAGACCTTTGGAAATGTCAATGTGGCTTATGAAGTGGAAAGCCACTTGAACATGTGACATGTTTTGCGGACTGGCCCTTTAAGACGCAGACCCTAGAAGTGGACTAACATTTGAAGAAGTGACAAATTTAGGGAATTATGTCCTTTAAAAGGGTTGACCAGGGTTGTGTATAAACCCTCAAAACAACAGCATTTTAAGTGTCCTGGCCCTTTAAGAGGTGGACCTGGGAAGCTTACGGACCTTAAAAAATTGGCAATACTTTAAGGTGACTGGCCTATGAAGAGGATGACCATGAAAGTGGACAGTCCTTAAAGATGCATTATTGTGTGTGGGTGGCCTTCTAAGAGACAACCCTGGGAATGGACAGACCTTTGGAAATGTCAATGTGGCTTATGAAGTGGAAAGCCACTTCAACATGTGACATGTTTTGCGGACTGGCCCTTTAAGAGACAGACCCTAGAAGTGGACAAACCCTTGAAGAGGTGACAAATTTAGGGAATTATGTCCTTTAAGAGGTTGACCAGGGTTGTGTACAAACCCTCAAAACAACAGCATTTTAAGTGTCCTGGCCCTTTAAGAGGTGGACCTGGGAAGCTTACGGAACTTTAAAATTGGCAATACTTTAAGGTGACTGGCCTATGAAGAGGATGACCATGGAAGTGGACAGTCCTTAAAGATGCATTATTGTGTGTGGGTGGCCTTCTAAGAGACAACCCTGGGAATGGACAGACCTTTGGAAATGTCAATGTGGCTTATGAAGTGGAAATCCACTTGAACATGTGACATGTTTTGCGGACTGGCCCTTTAAGAGGCAGACCCCAGAAGTGGACAAACCCTTGAAGAGGTGACAAATTTAGGGAATTATGTCCTTTAAGAGGTTGACCAGTTTTGTGTACAAACCCTCGAAACAACAGCATTTTAAGTGTACTGGCCCTTTAAGAGGTGGACCTGGGAAGCTTACGGACCTTTAAAATTGGCAATACTTTAAGGTGACTGGCCTATGAAGAGGATGACCATGGAAGTGGACAGTCCTTAAAGATCCATTATTGTGTGTGGGTGGCCTTCTAAGAGACGACCCTGGGAATGGACAGACCTTTGGAAATGTCAATGTGGCTTATGAAGTGGAAAGCCACTTGAACATGTGGCATATTTTGCGGACTGGCCCTTTATGAGGCAGACCCTAGAAGTGGACAAACCCTTGAAGAGGTGACAAATTTAGGGAATTATGTCCTTTAAGAGGTTGACCAGGGTTGTGTACAAACCCTCGAAACAACAGCATTTTTAGTGTACTGGCCCTTTAAGAGGTGGACCTGGGAAGCTTACGGACCTTTAAAATTGGCAATACTTTAAGGTGACTGGCCTATGAAGAGGATGACCATGGAAGTGGACAGTCCTTAAAGATGCATTATTGTGTGTGGGTTGCCTTCTAAGAGACAACCCTGGGAATGGACAGACCTTTGGAAATGTCAATGTGGCTTATGAAGTGGAAATCCACTTGAACATGTGACATGTTTTGATGACTGGCCCTTTATGAGGCAGACCCTAGAAGTGGACAAACCCTTGAAGAGGTGACAAATTTAGGGAATTATGTCCTTTAAGAGGTTGAACAGGGTTGTGTACAAACCCTAGAAACAACAGCATTTTAAGTGTACTGGCCCTTTAAGAGGTGGACCTGGGAAGCTTACAGACCTTTAAAATTGGCAATACTTTAAGGTGACTGGCCTATGAAGAGGATGACCATGGAAGTGGACAGTCCTTAAAGATGCATTATTGTGTGTGGGTGGCCGTCTAAGAGACAACCCTGGGAATGGACAGACCTTTGGAAATGTCAATGTGGCTTATGAAGTGGAAAGCCACTTGAACATGTGACATGTTTTGCGGACTGGCCCTTTAAGAGGCAGACCCTAGAAGTGGACAAACCCTTGAAGAGGTGACAAATTTAGGGAATTATGTCCTTTAAGAGGTTGACCAGGGTTGTGTACAAACCCTCGAAACAACAGCATTATAAGTGTACTGGCCCTTTAAGAGGTGGACCTGGGAAGCTTACGGACCTTTAAAATTGGCAATACTTCAAGGTGACTGGCCTATGAAGAGGATGACCATGGAAGTGGACAGTCCTTAAAGGTGCATTATTGTGTGTGGGTGGCCTTCTAAGAGATAAGCCTGAGAATGGACAGACCTTTGGAAATGTCAATGTGGCTTATGAAGTGGAAATCCACTTGAACATGTGACATGTTTTGATGACTGGCCCTTTAAGAGGCAGACCCTAGATATGGACAAACCCTTGAAGAGGTGACAAATTTAGGGAATTATGTCCTTTAAGAGGTTGACCAGGGTTGTGTACAAACCCTCAAAACAACAGCATTTTAAGTGTACTGGCCCTTTAAGAGGCTGACCTGGGAAGCTTACAGACCTTTAAAATCGGCAATACTTTAAGGTGACTGGCCTATGAAGAGGATGACCATGGAAGTGGACAGTCCTTAAAGATGCATTATTGTGTGTGGTGGCCTTCTAAGAGACAACCCTGGGAATGGACAGACCTTTGGAAATGTTAATGTGGCTTATGAAGTGGAAAGCCACTTGAACATGTGACATTTTTTGCGGACTGGCCCTTTAAGAGGCAGACCCTAGAAGTGGACAAACCCTTGAAGAGGTGACAAATTTAGGGAATTATGTCCTTTAAGAGGTTGACCAGGGTTGTGTACAAACCCTCAAAACAACAGCATTTTAAGTGTCCTGGCCCTTTAAGAGGTGGACCTGGGAAGCTTACGGACCTTTAAAATTGGCAATTCTTTAAGGTGACTGGCCTATGAAGAGGATGACCATGGAAGTGGACAGTCCTTAAAGATGCATTATTGTGTGTGGGTGGCCTTCTAAGAGACAACCCTGGGAATGGACAGACCTTTGGAAATGTCAATGTGGCTTATGAAGTGGAAAGCCACTTGAACATGTGACATGTTTTGCGGACTGGCCCTTTAAGACGCAGACCCTAGAAGTGGACAAACATTTGAAGAAGTGACAAATTTAGGGAATTATGTCCTTTAAAAGGGTTGACCAGGGTTGTGTATAAACCCTCAAAACAACAGCATTTTAAGTGTCCTGGCCCTTTAAGAGGTGGACCTGGGAAGCTTACGGACCTTAAAAAATTGGCAATACTTTAAGGTGACTGGCCTATGAAGAGGATGACCATGAAAGTGGACAGTCCTTAAAGATGCATTATTGTGTGTGGGTGGCCTTCTAAGAGACAACCCTGGGAATGGACAGACCTTTGGAAATGTCAATGTGGCATATGAAGTGGAAAGCCACTTCAACATGTGACATGTTTTGCGGACTGGCCCTTTAAGAGACAGACCCTAGAAGTGGACAAACCCTTGAAGAGGTGACAAATTTAGGGAATTATGTCCTTTAAGAGGTTGACCAGGGTTGTGTACAAACCCTCAAAACAACAGCATTTTAAGTGTCCTGGCCCTTTAAGAGGTGGACCTGGGAAGCTTACGGAACTTTAAAATTGGCAATACTTTAAGGTGACTGGCCTATGAAGAGGATGACCATGGAAGTGGACAGTCCTTAAAGATGCATTATTGTGTGTGGGTGGCCTTCTAAGAGACAACCCTGGGAATGGACAGACCTTTGGAGATGTCAATGTGGCTTATGAAGTGGAAAGCCATTTGAACATGTGACATGTTTTGCGGACTGGCCCTTTAAGAGGCAGACCCCAGAAGTGGACAAACCCTTGAAGAGGTGACAAATTTAGGGAATTATGTCCTTTAAGAGGTTGACCAGTTTTGTGTACAAACCCTCGAAACAACAGCATTTTAAGTGTACTGGCCCTTTAAGAGGTGGACCTGGGAAGCTTACGGACCTTTAAAATTGGCAATACTTTAAGGTGACTGGCCTATGAAGAGGATGACCATGGAAGTGGACAGTCCTTAAAGGTGCATTATTGTGTGTGGGTGGCCTTCTAAGAGATAAGCCTGAGAATGGACAGACCTTTGGAAATGTCAATGTGGCTTATGAAGTGGAAATCCACTTGAACATGTGACATGTTTTGATGACTGGCCCTTTAAGAGGCAGACCCTAGATATGGACAAACCCTTGAAGAGGTGACAGATTTAGGGAATTATGTCCTTTAAGAGGTTGACCAGGGTTGTGTACAAACCCTCAAAACAACAGCATTTTAAGTGTACTGGCCCTTTAAGAGGCTGACCTGGGAAGCTTACAGACCTTTAAAATCGGCAATACTTTAAGGTGACTGGCCTATGAAGAGGATGACCATGGAAGTGGACAGTCCTTAAAGATGCATTATTGTGTGTGGTGGCCTTCTAAGAGACAACCCTGGGAATGGACAGACCTTTGGAAATGTTAATGTGGCTTATGAAGTGGAAAGCCACTTGAACATGTGACATTTTTTGCGGACTGGCCCTTTAAGAGGCAGACCCTAGAAGTGGACAAACCCTTGAAGAGGTGACAAATTTAGGGAATTATGTCCTTTAAGAGGTTGACCAGGGTTGTGTACAAACCCTCAAAACAACAGCATTTTAAGTGTCCTGGCCCTTTAAGAGGTGGACCTGGGAAGCTTACGGACCTTTAAAATTGGCAATTCTTTAAGGTGACTGGCCTATGAAGAGGATGACCATGGAAGTGGACAGTCCTTAAAGATGCATTATTGTGTGTGGGTGGCCTTCTAAGAGACAACCCTGGGAATGGACAGACCTTTGGAAATGTCAATGTGGCTTATGAAGTGGAAAGCCACTTCAACATGTGACATGTTTTGCGGACTGGCCCTTTAAGAGGCAGACCCTAGAAGTGGACAAACCCTTGAAGAAGTGACAAATTTAGGGAATTATGTCCTTTAAAAGGGTTGACCAGGGTTGTGTACAAACCCTCAAAACAACAGCATTTTAAGTGTACTGGCCATTTTAAGAGGTGGACCTGGGAAGCTTACGGACCTTTAAAATTGGCAATACTTTAAGGTGACTGGCCTATGAAGAGGATGAGCATGGAAGTGGACAGTCCTTAAAGATGCATTATTGTGTGTGGGTGGCCTTCTAAGAGACAACCCTGGGAATGGACAGACCTTTGGAAATGTCAATGTGGCTTATGAAGTGGAAAGCCACTTGAACATGTGACAAGTTTTGCGGACTGGCCCTTTAAGAGGCAGACCCTAGAAGTGGACAAACCCTTGAAGAGGTGATAAATTTAGGGAATTATGTCCTTTAAAAGGGTTGACCAGGGTTGTGTACAAACCCTCAAAACAACAGCATTTTAAGTGTCCTGGCCCTTTAAGAGGTGGACCTGGGAAGCTTACGGACCTATAAAATTGGCAATACTTTAAGGTGACTGGCCTATGAAGAGGATGACCATGGAAGTGGACAGTCCTTAAAGATGCATTATTGTGTGTGGGTGGCCTTCTAAGAGACAACCCTGGGAATGGACAGACCTTTGGAAATGTCAATGTGGCTTATGAAGTGGAAAGCCACTTGAACATGTGACATGTTTTGCGGACTGGCCCTTTAAGAGGGAGACCCTAGAAGTGGACAAACCCTTGAAGAGGTGACAAATTTAGGGAATTATGTCCTTTAAGAGGTTGACCAGGGTTGTGTACAAACCCTCAAAACAACAGCATTTTAAGTGTCCTGGCCCTTTAAGAGGTGGACCTGGGAAGCTTACGGAACTTTAAAATTGGCAATACTTTAAGGTGACTGGCCTATGAAAAGGATGACCATGGAAGTGGACAGTCCTTAAAGATGCATTATTGTGTGTGGGTGGCCCTCTAAGAGACAACCTTGGGAATGCACAGACCTTTGGAAATGTCAATGTGGCTTATGAAGTGGAAAGCCACTTGAACATGTGGCATATTTTGCGGACAGGCCCTTTATGAGGCAGACCCTAGAAGTGGACAAACCCTTGAAGAGGTGACAAATTTAGGGAATTATGTCCTTTAAGAGGTTGACCAGGGTTGTGTACAAACCCTCGAAACAACAGCATTTTAAGTGTGCTGGCCCTTTAAGAGGTGGACCTGGGAAGCTTACGGACCTTTAAAATTGGCAATACTTTAAGGTGACTGGCCTATGAAGAGGATGACCATGGAAGTGGACAGTCCTTAAAGATGCATTATTGTGTGTGGGTGGCCTTCTAAGAGACAACCCTGGGAATGGACAGACCTTTGGAAATGTCAATGTGGCTTATGAAGTGGAAAGCCACTTGAACAAGTGACATGTTTTGATGACTGGCCCTTTAAGAGGCAGACCCTAGAATTGGACAAACCCTTGAAGAGGTGACAAATTTAGGGAATTATGTCCTTTAAAAGGGTTGACCAGGGTTGTGTACAAACCCTCAAAACAACAGCATTTTAAGTGTCCTGGCCCTTTAAGAGGTGGACCTGGGAAGCTTACGGAACTTTAAAATTGGCAATACTTTAAGGTGACTGGCCTATGAAAAGGATGACCATGGAAGTGGACAGTCCTTAAAGATGCATTATTGTGTGTGGGTGGCCTTCTAAGAGACAACCTTGGGAATGCACAGACCTTTGGAAATGTCAATGTGGCTTATGAAGTGGAAAGCCACTTGAACATGTGGCATATTTTGCGGACAGGCCCTTTATGAGGCAGACCCTAGAAGTGGACAAACCCTTGAAGAGGTGACAAATTTAGGGAATTATGTCCTTTAAGAGGTTGACCAGGGTTGTGTACAAACCCTCGAAACAACAGCATTTTAAGTGTACTGGCCCTTTAAGAGGTGGACCTGGGAAGCTTACGGACCTTTAAAATTGGCAATACTTTAAGGTGACTGGCCTATGAAGAGGATGACAATGGAAGTGGACAGTCCTTAAAGATGCATTATTGTGTGTGGGTGGCCTTCTAAGAGACAACCCTGGGAATGGACAGACCTTTGGAAATGTCAATGTGGCTTATGAAGTGGAAAGCCACTTGAACATGTGACATGTTTTGCGGACTGGCCCTTTAAGAGGCAGACCCTAGGAGTGGACAAACCCTTGAAGAGGTGACAAATTTAGGGAATTATGTCCTTTAAGAGGTTGACCAGGGTTGTGTACAAACCCTCAAAACAACACCATTTTAAGTGTCCTGGCCCTTTAAGAGGTGGACCTGGGAAGCTTACGGACCTTTAAAATTGGCAATACTTTAAGGTGACTGGCCTATGAAGAGGATGACCATGGAAGTGGTCAGTCCTTAAAGATGCATTATTGTGTGTGGGTGGCCTTCTAAGAGACAACCCTGGGAATGGACAGACCTTTGGAAATGTCAATGTGGCTTATGAAGTGGAAAGCCACTTCAACATGTGACATGTTTTGCGGACTGGCCCTTTAAGAGGCAGACCCTAGAAGTGGACAAACCCTTGAAGAAGTGACAAATTTAGGGAATTATGTCCTTTAAAAGGGTTGACCAGGGTTGTGTACAAACCCTCAAAACAACAGCATTTAAAGTGTCCTGGCCCTTTAAGAGGTGGACCTGGGAAGCTTACGGACCTTTAAAATTGGCAATACTTTAAGGTGACTGGCCTATGAAGAGGATGACAATGGAAGTGGACAGTCCTTAAAGATGCATTATTGTGTGTGGGTTGCCTTCTAAGAGACAACCCTGGGAATGGACAGACCTTTGGAAATGTCAATGTGGCTTATGAAGTGGAAATCCACTTGAACATGTGACATGTTTTGATGACTGGCCCTTTATGAGGCAGACCCTAGAAGTGGACAAACCCTTGAAGAGGTGACAACTTTAGCGAATTATGTCCTTTAAGAGGTTGAACAGGGTTGTGTACAAACCCTAGAAACAACAGCATTTTAAGTGTACTGGCCCTTTAAGAGGTGGACCTGGGAAGCTTACAGACCTTTAAAATTGGCAATACTTTAAGGTGACTGGCCTATGAAGAGGATGACCATGGAAGTGGACAGTCCTTAAAGATGCATTATTGTGTGTGGGTGGCCGTCTAAGAGACAACCCTGGGAATGGACAGACCTTTGGAAATGTCAATGTGGCTTATGAAGTGGAAAGCCACTTGAACATGTGACATGTTTTGCGGACTGGCCCTTTAAGAGGCAGACCCTAGAAGTGGACAAACCCTTGAAGAGGTGACAAATTTAGGGAATTATGTCCTTTAAGAGGTTGACCAGGGTTGTGTACAAACCCTCGAAACAACAGCATTATAAGTGTACTGGCCCTTTAAGAGGTGGACCTGGGAAGCTTACGGACCTTTAAAATTGGCAATACTTCAAGGTGACTGGCCTATGAAGAGGATGACCATGGAAGTGGACAGTCCTTAAAGGTGCATTATTGTGTGTGGGTGGCCTTCTAAGAGATAAGCCTGAGAATGGACAGACCTTTGGAAATGTCAATGTGGCTTATGAAGTGGAAATCCACTTGAACATGTGACATGTTTTGATGACTGGCCCTTTAAGAGGCAGACCCTAGATATGGACAAACCCTTGAAGAGGTGACAAATTTAGGGAATTATGTCCTTTAAGAGGTTGACCAGGGTTGTGTACAAACCCTCAAAACAACAGCATTTTAAGTGTACTGGCCCTTTAAGAGGCTGACCTGGGAAGCTTACAGACCTTTAAAATCGGCAATACTTTAAGGTGACTGGCCTATGAAGAGGATGACCATGGAAGTGGACAGTCCTTAAAGATGCATTATTGTGTGTGGTGGCCTTCTAAGAGACAACCCTGGGAATGGACAGACCTTTGGAAATGTTAATGTGGCTTATGAAGTGGAAAGCCACTTGAACATGTGACATTTTTTGCGGACTGGCCCTTTAAGAGGCAGACCCTAGAAGTGGACAAACCCTTGAAGAGGTGACAAATTTAGGGAATTATGTCCTTTAAGAGGTTGACCAGGGTTGTGTACAAACCCTCAAAACAACAGCATTTTAAGTGTCCTGGCCCTTTAAGAGGTGGACCTGGGAAGCTTACGGACCTTTAAAATTGGCAATTCTTTAAGGTGACTGGCCTATGAAGAGGATGACCATGGAAGTGGACAGTCCTTAAAGATGCATTATTGTGTGTGGGTGGCCTTCTAAGAGACAACCCTGGGAATGGACAGACCTTTGGAAATGTCAATGTGGCTTATGAAGTGGAAAGCCACTTGAACATGTGACATGTTTTGCGGACTGGCCCTTTAAGACGCAGACCCTAGAAGTGGACAAACATTTGAAGAAGTGACAAATTTAGGGAATTATGTCCTTTAAAAGGGTTGACCAGGGTTGTGTATAAACCCTCAAAACAACAGCATTTTAAGTGTCCTGGCCCTTTAAGAGGTGGACCTGGGAAGCTTACGGACCTTAAAAAATTGGCAATACTTTAAGGTGACTGGCCTATGAAGAGGATGACCATGAAAGTGGACAGTCCTTAAAGATGCATTATTGTGTGTGGGTGGCCTTCTAAGAGACAACCCTGGGAATGGACAGACCTTTGGAAATGTCAATGTGGCTTATGAAGTGGAAAGCCACTTGAACATGTGACATGTTTTGCGGACTGGCCCTTTAAGAGGCAGACCCTAGGAGTGGACAAACCCTTGAAGAGGTGACAAATTTAGGGAATTATGTCCTTTAAGAGGTTGACCAGGGTTGTGTACAAACCCTCAAAACAACACCATTTTAAGTGTCCTGGCCCTTTAAGAGGTGGACCTGGGAAGCTTACGGACCTTTAAAATTGGCAATTCTTTAAGGTGACTGGCCTATGAAGAGGATGACCATGGAAGTGGACAGTCCTTAAAGATGCATTATTGTGTGTGGGTGGCCTTCTAAGAGACAACCCTGGGAATGGACAGACCTTTGGAAATGTCAATGTGGCTTATGAAGTGGAAAGCCACTTGAACATGTGACATGTTTTGCGGACTGGCCCTTTAAGACGCAGACCCTAGAAGTGGACAAACATTTGAAGAAGTGACAAATTTAGGGAATTATGTCCTTTAAAAGGGTTGACCAGGGTTGTGTATAAACCCTCAAAACAACAGCATTTTAAGTGTCCTGGCCCTTTAAGAGGTGGACCTGGGAAGCTTACGGACCTTAAAAAATTGGCAATACTTTAAGGTGACTGGCCTATGAAGAGGATGACCATGAAAGTGGACAGTCCTTAAAGATGCATTATTGTGTGTGGGTGGCCTTCTAAGAGACAACCCTGGGAATGGACAGACCTTTGGAAATGTCAATGTGGCTTATGAAGTGGAAAGCCACTTCAACATGTGACATGTTTTGCGGACTGGCCCTTTAAGAGACAGACCCTAGAAGTGGACAAACCCTTGAAGAGGTGACAAATTTAGGGAATTATGTCCTTTAAGAGGTTGACCAGGGTTGTGTACAAACCCTCAAAACAACACCATTTTAAGTGTCCTGGCCCTTTAAGAGGTGGACCTGGGAAGCTTACGGACCTTTAAAATTGGCAATTCTTTAAGGTGACTGGCCTATGAAGAGGATGACCATGGAAGTGGACAGTCCTTAAAGATGCATTATTGTGTGTGGGTGGCCTTCTAAGAGACAACCCTGGGAATGGACAGACCTTTGGAAATGTCAATGTGGCTTATGAAGTGGAAAGCCACTTGAACATGTGACATGTTTTGCGGACTGGCCCTTTAAGACGCAGACCCTAGAAGTGGACAAACATTTGAAGAAGTGACAAATTTAGGGAATTATGTCCTTTAAAAGGGTTGACCAGGGTTGTGTATAAACCCTCAAAACAACAGCATTTTAAGTGTCCTGGCCCTTTAAGAGGTGGACCTGGGAAGCTTACGGACCTTAAAAAATTGGCAATACTTTAAGGTGACTGGCCTATGAAGAGGATGACCATGAAAGTGGACAGTCCTTAAAGATGCATTATTGTGTGTGGGTGGCCTTCTAAGAGACAACCCTGGGAATGGACAGACCTTTGGAAATGTCAATGTGGCTTATGAAGTGGAAAGCCACTTGAACATGTGACATGTTTTGATGACTGGCCCTTTAAGACGCAGACCCTAGAAGTGGACAAACATTTGAAGAAGTGACAAATTTAGGGAATTATGTCCTTTAAAAGGGTTGACCAGGGTTGTGTATAAACCCTCAAAACAACAGCATTTTAAGCGTCCTGGCCCTTTAAGAGGTGGACCTGGGAAGCTTACGGAACTTTAAAATTGGCAATACTTTAAGGTGACTGGCCTATGAAGAGGATGACCATGGAAGTGGACAGTCCTTAAAGATGCATTATTGTGTGTGGGTGGCCTTCTAAGAGACAACCCTGGGAATGGACAGACCTTTGGAAATGTCAATGTGGCTTATGAAGTGGAAAGCCACTTGAACAAGTGACATGTTTTGATGACTGGCCCTTTAAGAGGCAGACCCTAGAATTGGACAAACCCTTGAAGAGGTGACAAATTTAGGGAATTATGTCCTTTAAAAGGGTTGACCAGGGTTGTGTACAAACCCTCAAAACAACAGCATTTTAAGTGTCCTGGCCCTTTAAGAGGTGGACCTGGGAAGCTTACGGAACTTTAAAATTGGCAATACTTTAAGGTGACTGGCCTATGAAAAGGATGACCATGGAAGTGGACAGTCCTTAAAGATGCATTATTGTGTGTGGGTGGCCTTCTAAGAGACAACCCTGGGAATGGACAGACCTTTGGAAATGTCAATGTGGCTTATGAAGTGGAAAGCCACTTGAACATGTGGCATATTTTGCGGACAGGCCCTTTATGAGGCAGACCCTAGAAGTGGACAAACCCTTGAAGAGGTGACAAATTTAGGGAATTATGTCCTTTAAGAGGTTGACCAGGGTTGTGTACAAACCCTCGAAACAACAGCATTTTAAGTGTACTGGCCCTTTAAGAGGTGGACCTGGGAAGCTTACGGACCTTTAAAATTGGCAATACTTTAAGGTGACTGGCCTATGAAGAGGATGACAATGGAAGTGGACAGTCCTTAAAGATGCATTATTGTGTGTGGGTGGCCTTCTAAGAGACAACCCTGGGAATGGACAGACCTTTGGAAATGTCAATGTGGCTTATGAAGTGGAAAGCCACTTGAACATGTGACATGTTTTGCGGACTGGCCCTTTAAGAGGCAGACCCTAGGAGTGGACAAACCCTTGAAGAGGTGACAAATTTAGGGAATTATGTCCTTTAAGAGGTTGACCAGGGTTGTGTACAAACCCTCAAAACAACACCATTTTAAGTGTCCTGGCCCTTTAAGAGGTGGACCTGGGAAGCTTACGGACCTTTAAAATTGGCAATTCTTTAAGGTGACTGGCCTATGAAGAGGATGACCATGGAAGTGGACAGTCCTTAAAGATGCATTATTGTGTGTGGGTGGCCTTCTAAGAGACAACCCTGGGAATGGACAGACCTTTGGAAATGTCAATGTGGCTTATGAAGTGGAAAGCCACTTGAACATGTGACATGTTTTGCGGACTGGCCCTTTAAGACGCAGACCCTAGAAGTGGACAAACATTTGAAGAAGTGACAAATTTAGGGAATTATGTCCTTTAAAAGGGTTGACCAGGGTTGTGTATAAACCCTCAAAACAACAGCATTTTAAGTGTCCTGGCCCTTTAAGAGGTGGACCTGGGAAGCTTACGGACCTTAAAAAATTGGCAATACTTTAAGGTGACTGGCCTATGAAGAGGATGACCATGAAAGTGGACAGTCCTTAAAGATGCATTATTGTGTGTGGGTGGCCTTCTAAGAGACAACCCTGGGAATGGACAGACCTTTGGAAATGTCAATGTGGCTTATGAAGTGGAAAGCCACTTCAACATGTGACATGTTTTGCGGACTGGCCCTTTAAGAGACAGACCCTAGAAGTGGACAAACCCTTGAAGAGGTGACAAATTTAGGGAATTATGTCCTTTAAGAGGTTGACCAGGGTTGTGTACAAACCCTCAAAACAACACCATTTTAAGTGTCCTGGCCCTTTAAGAGGTGGACCTGGGAAGCTTACGGACCTTTAAAATTGGCAATTCTTTAAGGTGACTGGCCTATGAAGAGGATGACCATGGAAGTGGACAGTCCTTAAAGATGCATTATTGTGTGTGGGTGGCCTTCTAAGAGACAACCCTGGGAATGGACAGACCTTTGGAAATGTCAATGTGGCTTATGAAGTGGAAAGCCACTTGAACATGTGACATGTTTAGCGGACTGGCCCTTAAAGAGGCAGACCCTAGGAGTGGACAAACCCTTGAAGAGGTGACAAATTTAGGGAATTATGTCCTTTAAGAGGTTGACCAGGGTTGTGTACAAACCCTCAAAACAACAGCATTTTAAGTGTCCTGGCCCTTTAAGAGGTGGACCTGGGAAGCTTACGGACCTTTAAAATTGGCAATACTTTAAGGTGACTGGCCTATGAAGAGGATGACCATGGAAGTGGTCAGTCCTTAAAGATGCATTATTGTGTGTGGGTGGCCTTCTAAGAGACAACCCTGGGAATGGACAGACCTTTGGAAATGTCAATGTGGCTTATGAAGTGGAAAGCCACTTCAACATGTGACATGTTTTGCGGACTGGCCCTTTAAGAGACAGACCCTAGAAGTGGACAAACCCTTGAAGAGGTGACAAATTTAGGGAATTATGTCCTTTAAGAGGTTGACCAGGGTTGTGTACAAACCCTCAAAACAACACCATTTTAAGTGTCCTGGCCCTTTAAGAGGTGGACCTGGGAAGCTTACGGACCTTTAAAATTGGCAATTCTTTAAGGTGACTGGCCTATGAAGAGGATGACCATGGAAGTGGACAGTCCTTAAAGATGCATTATTGTGTGTGGGTGGCCTTCTAAGAGACAACCCTGGGAATGGACAGACCTTTGGAAATGTCAATGTGGCTTATGAAGTGGAAAGCCACTTGAACATGTGACATGTTTTGCGGACTGGCCCTTAAAGAGGCAGACCCTAGGAGTGGACAAACCCTTGAAGAGGTGACAAATTTAGGGAATTATGTCCTTTAAGAGGTTGACCAGGGTTGTGTACAAACCCTCAAAACAACAGCATTTTAAGTGTCCTGGCCCTTTAAGAGGTGGACCTGGGAAGCTTACGGACCTTTAAAATTGGCAATACTTTAAGGTGACTGGCCTATGAAGAGGATGACCATGGAAGTGGTCAGTCCTTAAAGATGCATTATTGTGTGTGGGTGGCCTTCTAAGAGACAACCCTGGGACTGGACAGACCTTTGGAAATGTCAATGTGGCTTATGAAGTGGAAAGCCACTTCAACATGTGACATGTTTTGCGGACTGGCCCTTTAAGAGGCAGACCCTAGAAGTGGACAAACCCTTGAAGAAGTGACAAATTTAGGGAATTATGTCCTTTAAAAGGGTTGACCAGGGTTGTGTACAAACCCTCAAAACAACAGCATTTTAAGTGTCCTGGCCCTTTAAGAGGTGGACCTGGGAAGCTTACGGAACTTTAAAATTGGCAATACTTTAAGGTGACTGGCCTATGAAGAGGATGACCATGGAAGTGGACAGTCCTTAAAGATGCATTATTGTGTGTGGGTGGCCTTCTAAGAGACAACCCTGGGAATGGACAGACCTTTGGAAATGTCAATGTGGCTTATGAAGTGGAAAGCCACTTGAACATGTGGCATATTTTGCGGACAGGCCCTTTATGAGGCAGACCCTAGAAGTGGACAAACCCTTGAAGAGGTGACAAATTTAGGGAATTATGTCCTTTAAGAGGTTGACCAGGGTTGTGTACAAACCCTCGAAACAACAGCATTTTAAGTGTACTGGCCCTTTAAGAGGTGGACCTGGGAAGCTTACGGACCTTTAAAATTGGCAATACTTTAAGGTGACTGGCCTATGAAGAGGATGACAATGGAAGTGGACAGTCCTTAAAGATGCATTATTGTGTGTGGGTTGCCTTCTAAGAGACAACCCTGGGAATGGACAGACCTTTGGAAATGTCAATGTGGCTTATGAAGTGGAAATCCACTTGAACATGTGACATGTTTTGATGACTGGCCCTTTATGAGGCAGACCCTAGAAGTGGACAAACCCTTGAAGAGGTGACAAATTTAGGGAATTATGTCCTTTAAGAGGTTGAACAGGGTTGTGTACAAACCCTAGAAACAACAGCATTTTAAGTGTACTGGCCCTTTAAGAGGTGGACCTGGGAAGCTTACAGACCTTTAAAATTGGCAATACTTTAAGGTGACTGGCCTATGAAGAGGATGACCATGGAAGTGGACAGTCCTTAAAGATGCATTATTGTGTGTGGGTGGCCGTCTAAGAGACAACCCTGGGAATGGACAGACCTTTGGAAATGTCAATGTGGCTTATGAAGTGGAAAGCCACTTGAACATGTGACATGTTTTGCGGACTGGCCCTTTAAGAGGCAGACCCTAGAAGTGGACAAACCCTTGAAGAGGTGACAAATTTAGGGAATTATGTCCTTTAAGAGGTTGACCAGGGTTGTGTACAAACCCTCGAAACAACAGCATTATAAGTGTACTGGCCCTTTAAGAGGTGGACCTGGGAAGCTTACGGACCTTTAAAATTGGCAATACTTCAAGGTGACTGGCCTATGAAGAGGATGACCATGGAAGTGGACAGTCCTTAAAGATGCATTATTGTGTGTGGGTGGCCTTCTAAGAGATAAGCCTGAGAATGGACAGACCTTTGGAAATGTCAATGTGGCTTATGAAGTGGAAATCCACTTGAACATGTGACATGTTTTGATGACTGGCCCTTTAAGAGGCAGACCCTAGATATGGACAAACCCTTGAAGAGGTGACAAATTTAGGGAATTATGTCCTTTAAGAGGTTGACCAGGGTTGTGTACAAACCCTCAAAACAACAGCATTTTAAGTGTACTGGCCCTTTAAGAGGCTGACCTGGGAAGCTTACAGACCTTTAAAATCGGCAATACTTTAAGGTGACTGGCCTATGAAGAGGATGACCATGGAAGTGGACAGTCCTTAAAGATGCATTATTGTGTGTGGTGGCCTTCTAAGAGACAACCCTGGGAATGGACAGACCTTTGGAAATGTTAATGTGGCTTATGAAGTGGAAAGCCACTTGAACATGTGACATTTTTTGCGGACTGGCCCTTTAAGAGGCAGACCCTAGAAGTGGACAAACCCTTGAAGAGGTGACAAATTTAGGGAATTATGTCCTTTAAGAGGTTGACCAGGGTTGTGTACAAACCCTCAAAGCAACAGCATTTTAAGTGTCCTGGCCCTTTAAGAGGTGGACCTGGGAAGCTTACGGACCTTTAAAATTGGCAATTCTTTAAGGTGACTGGCCTATGAAGAGGATGACCATGGAAGTGGACAGTCCTTAAAGATGCATTATTGTGTGTGGGTGGCCTTCTAAGAGACAACCCTGGGAATGGACAGACCTTTGGAAATGTCAATGTGGCTTATGAAGTGGAAAGCCACTTCAACATGTGACATGTTTTGCGGACTGGCCCTTTAAGAGGCAGACCCTAGAAGTGGACAAACCCTTGAAGAAGTGACAAATTTAGGGAATTATGTCCTTTAAAAGGGTTGACCAGGGTTGTGTACAAACCCTCAAAACAACAGCATTTTAAGTGTCCTGGCCCTTTAAGAGGTGGACCTGGGAAGCTTACGGAACTTTAAAATTGGCAATACTTTAAGGTGACTGGCCTATGAAGAGGATGACCATGGAAGTGGACAGTCCTTAAAGATGCATTATTGTGTGTGGGTGGCCTTCTAAGAGACAACCCTGGGAATGGACAGACCTTTGGAAATGTCAATGTGGCTTATGAAGTGGAAAGCCACTTGAACATGTGGCATATTTTGCGGACAGGCCCTTTATGAGGCAGACCCTAGAAGTGGACAAACCCTTGAAGAGGTGACAAATTTAGGGAATTATGTCCTTTAAGAGGTTGACCAGGGTTGTGTACAAACCCTCGAAACAACAGCATTTTAAGTGTACTGGCCCTTTAAGAGGTGGACCTGGGAAGCTTACGGACCTTTAAAATTGGCAATACTTTAAGGTGACTGGCCTATGAAGAGGATGAGCATGGAAGTGGACAGTCCTTAAAGATGCATTATTGTGTGTGGGTGGCCTTCTAAGAGACAACCCTGGGAATGGACAGACCTTTGGAAATGTCAATGTGGCTTATGAAGTGGAAAGCCACTTGAACATGTGACAAGTTTTGCGGACTGGCCCTTTAAGAGGCAGACCCTAGAAGTGGACAAACCCTTGAAGAGGTGATAAATTTAGGGAATTATGTCCTTTAAAAGGGTTGACCAGGGTTGTGTACAAACCCTCAAAACAACAGCATTTTAAGTGTCCTGGCCCTTTAAGAGGTGGACCTGGGAAGCTTACGGACCTATAAAATTGGCAATACTTTAAGGTGACTGGCCTATGAAGAGGATGACCATGGAAGTGGACAGTCCTTAAAGATGCATTATTGTGTGTGGGTGGCCTTCTAAGAGACAACCTTGGGAATGCACAGACCTTTGGAAATGTCAATGTGGCTTATGAAGTGGAAAGCCACTTGAACATGTGGCATATTTTGCGGACAGGCCCTTTATGAGGCAGACCCTAGAAGTGGACAAACCCTTGAAGAGGTGACAAATTTAGGGAATTATGTCCTTTAAGAGGTTGACCAGGGTTGTGTACAAACCCTCGAAACAACAGCATTTTAAGTGTACTGGCCCTTTAAGAGGTGGACCTGGGAAGCTTACGGACCTTTAAAATTGGCAATACTTTAAGGTGACTCGCCTATGAAGAGGATGATCATGGAAGTGGACAGTCCTTAAAGATGCATTATTGTGTGTGGGTGGCTTTCTAAGAGACAATCCTGGGAATGGACAGATCTTTGGAAATGTCAATGTGGCTTATGAAGTGGAAAGCCACTTCAACATGTGACATGTTTTGCGGACTGGCCCTTTAAGAGGCAGACCCTAGATATGGACAAACCCTTGAAGAGGTGACAAATTTAGGGAATTATGTCCTTTAAGAGGTTGACCAGGGTTGTGTACAAACCCTCGAAACAACAGCATTTTAAGTGTCCTGGCCCTTTAAGAGGTGGACCTGGGAAGCTTACAGACCTTTAAAATTGGCAATACTTTAAGGTGACTGGCCTATGAAGAGGATGACCATGGAAGTGGACAGTCCTTAAAGATGCATTATTGTGTGTGGGTGGCCTTCTAAGAGACAACCCTGGGAATGGACAGACCTTTGGAAATGTCAATGTGGCTTATGAAGTGGAAAGCCACTTCAACATGTGACATGTTTTGCGGACTGGCCCTTTAAGAGGCAGACCCTAGAAGTGGACAAACCCTTGAAGAGGTGACAAATTTAGGGAATTATGTCCTTTAAGAGGTTGACCAGGGTTGTGTACAAACCCTCAAAACAACAGCATTTTAAGTGTCCTGGCCCTTTAAGAGGTGGACCTGGGAAGCTTACGGACCTTTAAAATTGGCAATACTTTAAGGTGACTGGCCTATGAAGAGGATGACCATGGAAGTGGACAGTCCTTAAAGATGCATTATTGTGTGTGGGTGGCCTTCTAAGAGACAACCCTGGGAATGGACAGACCTTTGGAAATGTCAATGTGGCTTATGAAGTGGAAAGCCACTTGAACATGTGACATGTTTTGCGGACTGGCCCTTTAAGAGGCAGACCCTAGGAGTGGACAAACCCTTGAAGAGGTGACAAATTTAGGGAATTATGTCCTTTAAGAGGTTGACCAGTTTTGTGTACAAACCCTCGAAACAACAGCATTTTAAGTGTACTGGCCCTTTAAGAGGTGGACCTGGGAAGCTTACGGACCTTTAAAATTGGCAATTCTTTAAGGTGACTGGCCTATGAAGAGGATGACCATGGAAGTGGACAGTCCTTAAAGATGCATTATTGTGTGTGGGTGGCCTTCTAAGAGACAACCCTGGGAATGGACAGACCTTTGGAAATGTCAATGTGGCTTATGAAGTGGAAAGCCACTTGAACATGTGACATGTTTTGCGGACTGGCCCTTTAAGAGGCAGACCCTAGGAGTGGACAAACCCTTGAAGAGGTGACAAATTTAGGGAATTATGTCCTTTAAGAGGTTGACCAGGGTTGTGTACAAACCCTCAAAACAACAGCATTTTAAGTGTCCTGGCCCTTTAAGAGGTGGACCTGGGAAGCTTACGGACCTTTAAAATTGGCAATACTTTAAGGTGACTGGCCTATGAAGAGGATGACCATGGAAGTGGTCAGTCCTTAAAGATGCATTATTGTGTGTGGGTGGCCTTCTAAGAGACAACCCTGGGAATGGACAGACCTTTGGAAATGTCAATGTGGCTTATGAAGTGGAAAGCCACTTCAACATGTGACATGTTTTGCGGACTGGCCCTTTAAGAGGCAGACCCTAGAAGTGGACAAACCCTTGAAGAAGTGACAAATTTAGGGAATTATGTCCTTTAAAAGGGTTGACCAGGGTTGTGTACAAACCCTCAAAACAACAGCATTTTAAGTGTCCTGGCCCTTTAAGAGGTGGACCTGGGAAGCTTACGGAACTTTAAAATTGGCAATACTTTAAGGTGACTGGCCTATGAAGAGGATGACCATGGAAGTGGACAGTCCTTAAAGATGCATTATTGTGTGTGGGTGGCCTTCTAAGAGACAACCCTGGGAATGGACAGACCTTTGGAAATGTCAATGTGGCTTATGAAGTGGAAAGCCACTTGAACATGTGGCATATTTTGCGGACAGGCCCTTTATGAGGCAGACCCTAGAAGTGGACAAACCCTTGAAGAGGTGACAAATTTAGGGAACTATGTCCTTTAAGAGGTTGACCAGGGTTGTGTACAAACCCTCGAAACAACAGCATTTTTAGTGTACTGGCCCTTTAAGAGGTGGACCTGGGAAGCTTACGGACCTTTAAAATTGGCAATACTTTAATGTGACTGGCCTATGAAGAGGATGACAATGGAAGTGGACAGTCCTTAAAGATGCATTATTGTGTGTGGGTTGCCTTCTAAGAGACAACCCTGGGAATGGACAGACCTTTGGAAATGTCAATGTGGCTTATGAAGTGGAAATCCACTTGAACATGTGACATGTTTTGATGACTGGCCCTTTATGAGGCAGACCCTAGAAGTGGACAAACCCTTGAAGAGGTGACAAATTTAGGGAATTATGTCCTTTAAGAGGTTGAACAGGGTTGTGTACAAACCCTAGAAACAACAGCATTTTAAGTGTACTGGCCCTTTAAGAGGTGGACCTGGGAAGCTTACAGACCTTTAAAATTGGCAATACTTTAAGGTGACTGGCCTATGAAGAGGATGACCATGGAAGTGGACAGTCCTTAAAGATGCATTATTGTGTGTGGGTGGCCGTCTAAGAGACAACCCTGGGAATGGACAGACCTTTGGAAATGTCAATGTGGCTTATGAAGTGGAAAGCCACTTGAACATGTGACATGTTTTGCGGACTGGCCCTTTAAGAGGCAGACCCTAGAAGTGGACAAACCCTTGAAGAGGTGACAAATTTAGGGAATTATGTCCTTTAAGAGGTTGACCAGGGTTGTGTACAAACCCTCGAAACAACAGCATTATAAGTGTACTGGCCCTTTAAGAGGTGGACCTGGGAAGCTTACGGACCTTTAAAATTGGCAATACTTCAAGGTGACTGGCCTATGAAGAGGATGACCATGGAAGTGGACAGTCCTTAAAGATGCATTATTGTGTGTGGGTGGCCTTCTAAGAGATAAGCCTGAGAATGGACAGACCTTTGGAAATGTCAATGTGGCTTATGAAGTGGAAATCCACTTGAACATGTGACATGTTTTGATGACTGGCCCTTTAAGAGGCAGACCCTAGATATGGACAAACCCTTGAAGAGGTGACAAATTTAGGGAATTATGTCCTTTAAGAGGTTGACCAGGGTTGTGTACAAACCCTCAAAACAACAGCATTTTAAGTGTACTGGCCCTTTAAGAGGCTGACCTGGGAAGCTTACAGACCTTTAAAATCGGCAATACTTTAAGGTGACTGGCCTATGAAGAGGATGACCATGGAAGTGGACAGTCCTTAAAGATGCATTATTGTGTGTGGTGGCCTTCTAAGAGACAACCCTGGGAATGGACAGACCTTTGGAAATGTTAATGTGGCTTATGAAGTGGAAAGCCACTTGAACATGTGACATTTTTTGCGGACTGGCCCTTTAAGAGGCAGACCCTAGAAGTGGACAAACCCTTGAAGAGGTGACAAATTTAGGGAATTATGTCCTTTAAGAGGTTGACCAGGGTTGTGTACAAACCCTCAAAACAACAGCATTTTAAGTGTCCTGGCCCTTTAAGAGGTGGACCTGGGAAGCTTACGGACCTTTAAAATTGGCAATTCTTTAAGGTGACTGGCCTATGAAGAGGATGACCATGGAAGTGGACAGTCCTTAAAGATGCATTATTGTGTGTGGGTGGCCTTCTAAGAGACAACCCTGGGAATGGACAGACCTTTGGAAATGTCAATGTGGCTTATGAAGTGGAAAGCCACTTGAACATGTGACATGTTTTGCGGACTGGCCCTTTAAGAGGCTGACCCCAGAAGTGGACAAACCCTTGAAGAGGTGACAAATTTAGGGAATTATGTCCTTTAAGAGGTTGACCAGTTTTGTGTACAAACCCTCGAAACAACAGCATTTTAAGTGTACTGGCCCTTTAAGAGGTGGACCTGGGAAGCTTACGGACCTTTAAAATTGGCAATACTTTAAGGTGACTGGCCTATGAAGAGGATGACCATGGAAGTGGACAGTCCTTAAAGATGCATTATTGTGTGTGGGTGGCCTTCTAAGAGACAACCCTGGGAATGGACAGACCTTTGGAAATGTCAATGTGGCTTATGAAGTGGAAAGCCACTTGAACATGTGACATGTTTTGCGGACTGGCCCTTTAAGAGGCAGACCCTAGGAGTGGACAAACCCTTGAAGAGGTGACAAATTTAGGGAATTATGTCCTTTAAGAGGTTGACCAGGGTTGTGTACAAACCCTCAAAACAACAGCATTTTAAGTGTCCTGGCCCTTTAAGAGGTGGACCTGGGAAGCTTACGGACCTTTAAAATTGGCAATACTTTAAGGTGACTGGCCTATGAAGAGGATGACCATGGAAGTGGTCAGTCCTTAAAGATGCATTATTGTGTGTGGGTGGCCTTCTAAGAGACAACCCTGGGAATGGACAGACCTTTGGAAATGTCAATGTGGCTTATGAAGTGGAAAGCCACTTCAACATGTGACATGTTTTGCGGACTGGCCCTTTAAGAGGCAGACCCTAGAAGTGGACAAACCCTTGAAGAAGTGACAAATTTAGGGAATTATGTCCTTTAAAAGGGTTGACCAGGGTTGTGTACAAACCCTCAAAACAACAGCATTTTAAGTGTCCTGGCCCTTTAAGAGGTGGACCTGGGAAGCTTACGGAACTTTAAAATTGGCAATACTTTAAGGTGACTGGCCTATGAAGAGGATGACCATGGAAGTGGACAGTCCTTAAAGATGCATTATTGTGTGTGGGTGGCCTTCTAAGAGACAACCCTGGGAATGGACAGACCTTTGGAAATGTCAATGTGGCTTATGAAGTGGAAAGCCACTTGAACATGTGGCATATTTTGCGGACAGGCCCTTTATGAGGCAGACCCTAGAAGTGGACAAACCCTTGAAGAGGTGACAAATTTAGGGAATTATGTCCTTTAAGAGGTTGACCAGGGTTGTGTACAAACCCTCGAAACAACAGCATTTTAAGTGTACTGGCCCTTTAAGAGGTGGACCTGGGAAGCTTACGGACCTTTAAAATTGGCAATACTTTAAGGTGACTGGCCTATGAAGAGGATGAGCATGGAAGTGGACAGTCCTTAAAGATGCATTATTGTGTGTGGGTGGCCTTCTAAGAGACAACCCTGGGAATGGACAGACCTTTGGAAATGTCAATGTGGCTTATGAAGTGGAAAGCCACTTGAACATGTGACAAGTTTTGCGGACTGGCCCTTTAAGAGGCAGACCCTAGAAGTGGACAAACCCTTGAAGAGGTGATAAATTTAGGGAATTATGTCCTTTAAAAGGGTTGACCAGGGTTGTGTACAAACCCTCAAAACAACAGCATTTTAAGTGTCCTGGCCCTTTAAGAGGTGGACCTGGGAAGCTTACGGACCTATAAAATTGGCAATACTTTAAGGTGACTGGCCTATGAAGAGGATGACCATGGAAGTGGACAGTCCTTAAAGATGCATTATTGTGTGTGGGTGGCCTTCTAAGAGACAACCTTGGGAATGCACAGACCTTTGGAAATGTCAATGTGGCTTATGAAGTGGAAAGCCACTTGAACATGTGGCATATTTTGCGGACAGGCCCTTTATGAGGCAGACCCTAGAAGTGGACAAACCCTTGAAGAGGTGACAAATTTAGGGAATTATGTCCTTTAAGAGGTTGACCAGGGTTGTGTACAAACCCTCGAAACAACAGCATTTTAAGTGTACTGGCCCTTTAAGAGGTGGACCTGGGAAGCTTACGGACCTTTAAAATTGGCAATACTTTAAGGTGACTCGCCTATGAAGAGGATGATCATGGAAGTGGACAGTCCTTAAAGATGCATTATTGTGTGTGGGTGGCTTTCTAAGAGACAATCCTGGGAATGGACAGATCTTTGGAAATGTCAATGTGGCTTATGAAGTGGAAAGCCACTTCAACATGTGACATGTTTTGCGGACTGGCCCTTTAAGAGGCAGACCCTAGATATGGACAAACCCTTGAAGAGGTGACAAATTTAGGGAATTATGTCCTTTAAGAGGTTGACCAGGGTTGTGTACAAACCCTCGAAACAACAGCATTTTAAGTGTCCTGGCCCTTTAAGAGGTGGACCTGGGAAGCTTACAGACCTTTAAAATTGGCAATACTTTAAGGTGACTGGCCTATGAAGAGGATGACCATGGAAGTGGACAGTCCTTAAAGATGCATTATTGTGTGTGGGTGGCCTTCTAAGAGACAACCCTGGGAATGGACAGACCTTTGGAAATGTCAATGTGGCTTATGAAGTGGAAAGCCACTTCAACATGTGACATGTTTTGCGGACTGGCCCTTTAAGAGGCAGACCCTAGAAGTGGACAAACCCTTGAAGAGGTGACAAATTTAGGGAATTATGTCCTTTAAGAGGTTGACCAGGGTTGTGTACAAACCCTCAAAACAACAGCATTTTAAGTGTCCTGGCCCTTTAAGAGGTGGACCTGGGAAGCTTACGGACCTTTAAAATTGGCAATACTTTAAGGTGACTGGCCTATGAAGAGGATGACCATGGAAGTGGACAGTCCTTAAAGATGCATTATTGTGTGTGGGTGGCCTTCTAAGAGACAACCCTGGGAATGGACAGACCTTTGGAAATGTCAATGTGGCTTATGAAGTGGAAAGCCACTTGAACATGTGACATGTTTTGCGGACTGGCCCTTTAAGAGGCAGACCCTAGGAGTGGACAAACCCTTGAAGAGGTGACAAATTTAGGGAATTATGTCCTTTAAGAGGTTGACCAGTTTTGTGTACAAACCCTCGAAACAACAGCATTTTAAGTGTACTGGCCCTTTAAGAGGTGGACCTGGGAAGCTTACGGACCTTTAAAATTGGCAATTCTTTAAGGTGACTGGCCTATGAAGAGGATGACCATGGAAGTGGACAGTCCTTAAAGATGCATTATTGTGTGTGGGTGGCCTTCTAAGAGACAACCCTGGGAATGGACAGACCTTTGGAAATGTCAATGTGGCTTATGAAGTGGAAAGCCACTTGAACATGTGACATGTTTTGCGGACTGGCCCTTTAAGAGGCAGACCCTAGGAGTGGACAAACCCTTGAAGAGGTGACAAATTTAGGGAATTATGTCCTTTAAGAGGTTGACCAGGGTTGTGTACAAACCCTCAAAACAACAGCATTTTAAGTGTCCTGGCCCTTTAAGAGGTGGACCTGGGAAGCTTACGGACCTTTAAAATTGGCAATACTTTAAGGTGACTGGCCTATGAAGAGGATGACCATGGAAGTGGTCAGTCCTTAAAGATGCATTATTGTGTGTGGGTGGCCTTCTAAGAGACAACCCTGGGAATGGACAGACCTTTGGAAATGTCAATGTGGCTTATGAAGTGGAAAGCCACTTCAACATGTGACATGTTTTGCGGACTGGCCCTTTAAGAGGCAGACCCTAGAAGTGGACAAACCCTTGAAGAAGTGACAAATTTAGGGAATTATGTCCTTTAAAAGGGTTGACCAGGGTTGTGTACAAACCCTCAAAACAACAGCATTTTAAGTGTCCTGGCCCTTTAAGAGGTGGACCTGGGAAGCTTACGGAACTTTAAAATTGGCAATACTTTAAGGTGACTGGCCTATGAAGAGGATGACCATGGAAGTGGACAGTCCTTAAAGATGCATTATTGTGTGTGGGTGGCCTTCTAAGAGACAACCCTGGGAATGGACAGACCTTTGGAAATGTCAATGTGGCTTATGAAGTGGAAAGCCACTTGAACATGTGGCATATTTTGCGGACAGGCCCTTTATGAGGCAGACCCTAGAAGTGGACAAACCCTTGAAGAGGTGACAAATTTAGGGAACTATGTCCTTTAAGAGGTTGACCAGGGTTGTGTACAAACCCTCGAAACAACAGCATTTTTAGTGTACTGGCCCTTTAAGAGGTGGACCTGGGAAGCTTACGGACCTTTAAAATTGGCAATACTTTAATGTGACTGGCCTATGAAGAGGATGACAATGGAAGTGGACAGTCCTTAAAGATGCATTATTGTGTGTGGGTTGCCTTCTAAGAGACAACCCTGGGAATGGACAGACCTTTGGAAATGTCAATGTGGCTTATGAAGTGGAAATCCACTTGAACATGTGACATGTTTTGATGACTGGCCCTTTATGAGGCAGACCCTAGAAGTGGACAAACCCTTGAAGAGGTGACAAATTTAGGGAATTATGTCCTTTAAGAGGTTGAACAGGGTTGTGTACAAACCCTAGAAACAACAGCATTTTAAGTGTACTGGCCCTTTAAGAGGTGGACCTGGGAAGCTTACAGACCTTTAAAATTGGCAATACTTTAAGGTGACTGGCCTATGAAGAGGATGACCATGGAAGTGGACAGTCCTTAAAGATGCATTATTGTGTGTGGGTGGCCGTCTAAGAGACAACCCTGGGAATGGACAGACCTTTGGAAATGTCAATGTGGCTTATGAAGTGGAAAGCCACTTGAACATGTGACATGTTTTGCGGACTGGCCCTTTAAGAGGCAGACCCTAGAAGTGGACAAACCCTTGAAGAGGTGACAAATTTAGGGAATTATGTCCTTTAAGAGGTTGACCAGGGTTGTGTACAAACCCTCAAAACAACAGCATTTTAAGTGTACTGGCCCTTTAAGAGGCTGACCTGGGAAGCTTACAGACCTTTAAAATCGGCAATACTTTAAGGTGACTGGCCTATGAAGAGGATGACCATGGAAGTGGACAGTCCTTAAAGATGCATTATTGTGTGTGGTGGCCTTCTAAGAGACAACCCTGGGAATGGACAGACCTTTGGAAATGTTAATGTGGCTTATGAAGTGGAAAGCCACTTGAACATGTGACATTTTTTGCGGACTGGCCCTTTAAGAGGCAGACCCTAGAAGTGGACAAACCCTTGAAGAGGTGACAAATTTAGGGAATTATGTCCTTTAAGAGGTTGACCAGGGTTGTGTACAAACCCTCAAAACAACAGCATTTTAAGTGTCCTGGCCCTTTAAGAGGTGGACCTGGGAAGCTTACGGACCTTTAAAATTGGCAATTCTTTAAGGTGACTGGCCTATGAAGAGGATGACCATGGAAGTGGACAGTCCTTAAAGATGCATTATTGTGTGTGGGTGGCCTTCTAAGAGACAACCCTGGGAATGGACAGACCTTTGGAAATGTCAATGTGGCTTATGAAGTGGAAAGCCACTTGAACATGTGACATGTTTTGCGGACTGGCCCTTTAAGAGGCTGACCCCAGAAGTGGACAAACCCTTGAAGAGGTGACAAATTTAGGGAATTATGTCCTTTAAGAGGTTGACCAGTTTTGTGTACAAACCCTCGAAACAACAGCATTTTAAGTGTACTGGCCCTTTAAGAGGTGGACCTGGGAAGCTTACGGACCTTTAAAATTGGCAATACTTTAAGGTGACTGGCCTATGAAGAGGATGACCATGGAAGTGGACAGTCCTTAAAGATGCATTATTGTGTGTGGGTGGCCTTCTAAGAGACAACCCTGGGAATGGACAGACCTTTGGAAATGTCAATGTGGCTTATGAAGTGGAAAGCCACTTGAACATGTGACATGTTTTGCGGACTGGCCCTTTAAGAGGCAGACCCTAGGAGTGGACAAACCCTTGAAGAGGTGACAAATTTAGGGAATTATGTCCTTTAAGAGGTTGACCAGGGTTGTGTACAAACCCTCAAAACAACAGCATTTTAAGTGTCCTGGCCCTTTAAGAGGTGGACCTGGGAAGCTTACGGACCTTTAAAATTGGCAATACTTTAAGGTGACTGGCCTATGAAGAGGATGACCATGGAAGTGGTCAGTCCTTAAAGATGCATTATTGTGTGTGGGTGGCCTTCTAAGAGACAACCCTGGGAATGGACAGACCTTTGGAAATGTCAATGTGGCTTATGAAGTGGAAAGCCACTTCAACATGTGACATGTTTTGCGGACTGGCCCTTTAAGAGGCAGACCCTAGAAGTGGACAAACCCTTGAAGAAGTGACAAATTTAGGGAATTATGTCCTTTAAAAGGGTTGACCAGGGTTGTGTACAAACCCTCAAAACAACAGCATTTTAAGTGTCCTGGCCCTTTAAGAGGTGGACCTGGGAAGCTTACGGAACTTTAAAATTGGCAATACTTTAAGGTGACTGGCCTATGAAGAGGATGACCATGGAAGTGGACAGTCCTTAAAGATGCATTATTGTGTGTGGGTGGCCTTCTAAGAGACAACCCTGGGAATGGACAGACCTTTGGAAATGTCAATGTGGCTTATGAAGTGGAAAGCCACTTGAACATGTGGCATATTTTGCGGACAGGCCCTTTATGAGGCAGACCCTAGAAGTGGACAAACCCTTGAAGAGGTGACAAATTTAGGGAATTATGTCCTTTAAGAGGTTGACCAGGGTTGTGTACAAACCCTCGAAACAACAGCATTTTAAGTGTACTGGCCCTTTAAGAGGTGGACCTGGGAAGCTTACGGACCTTTAAAATTGGCAATTCTTTAATGTGACTGGCCTATGAAGAGGATGACAATGGAAGTGGACAGTCCTTAAAGATGCATTTATGTGTGTGGGTTGCCTTCTAAGAGACAACCCTGGGAATGGACAGACCTTTGGAAATGTCAATGTGGCTTATGAAGTGGAAATCCACTTGAACATGTGACATGTTTTGATGACTGGCCCTTTATGAGGCAGACCCTAGAAGTGGACAAACCCTTGAAGAGGTGACAAATTTAGGGAATTATGTCCTTTAAGAGGTTGAACAGGGTTGTGTACAAACCCTAGAAACAACAGCATTTTAAGTGTACTGGCCCTTTAAGAGGTGGACCTGGGAAGCTTACAGACCTTTAAAATTGGCAATACTTTAAGGTGACTGGCCTATGAAGAGGATGACCATGGAAGTGGACAGTCCTTAAAGATGCATTATTGTGTGTGGGTGGCCGTCTAAGAGACAACCCTGGGAATGGACAGACCTTTGGAAATGTCAATGTGGCTTATGAAGTGGAAAGCCACTTGAACATGTGACATGTTTTGCGGACTGGCCCTTTAAGAGGCAGACCCTAGAAGTGGACAAACCCTTGAAGAGGTGACAAATTTAGGGAATTATGTCCTTTAAGAGGTTGACCAGGGTTGTGTACAAACCCTCGAAACAACAGCATTATAAGTGTACTGGCCCTTTAAGAGGTGGACCTGGGAAGCTTACGGACCTTTAAAATTGGCAATACTTCAAGGTGACTGGCCTATGAAGAGGATGACCATGGAAGTGGACAGTCCTTAAAGATGCATTATTGTGTGTGGGTGGCCTTCTAAGAGACAACCCTGGGAATGGACAGACCTTTGGAAATGTCAATGTGGCTTATGAAGTGGAAAGCCACTTCAACATGTGACATGTTTTGCGGACTGGCCCTTTAAGAGGCAGACCCTAGAAGTGGACAAACCCTTGAAGAGGTGACAAATTTAGGGAATTATGTCCTTTAAGAGGTTGACCAGGGTTGTGTACAAACCCTCAAAACAACAGCATTTTAAGTGTCCTGGCCCTTTAAGAGGTGGACCTGGGAAGCTTACGGACCTTTAAAATTGGCAATACTTTAAGGTGACTGGCCTATGAAGAGGATGACCATGGAAGTGGACAGTCCTTAAAGATGCATTATTGTGTGTGGGTGGCCTTCTAAGAGACAACCCTGGGAATGGACAGACCTTTGGAAATGTCAATGTGGCTTATGAAGTGGAAAGCCACTTGAACATGTGACATGTTTTGCGGACTGGCCCTTTAAGAGGCAGACCCTAGGAGTGGACAAACCCTTGAAGAGGTGACAAATTTAGGGAATTATGTCCTTTAAGAGGTTGACCAGGGTTGTGTACAAACCCTCAAAACAACAGCATTTTAAGTGTCCTGGCCCTTTAAGAGGTGGACCTGGGAAGCTTACGGACCTTTAAAATTGGCAATACTTTAAGATGACTGGCCTATGAAGAGGATGACCATGGAAGTGGACAGTCCTTAAAGATGCATTATTGTGTGTGGGTGGCCTTCTAAGAGACAACCCTGGGAATGGACAGACCTTTGGAAATGTCAATGTGGCTTATGAAGTGGAAAGCCACTTGAACATGTGACATGTTTTGCGGACTGGCCCTTTAAGAGGCAAACCCTAGGAGTGGACAAACCCTTGAAGAAGTGACAAATTTAGGGAATTATGTCCTTTAAGAGGTTGACCAGGGTTGTGTACAAACCCTCAAAACAACAGCATTTTAAGTGTCCTGGCCCTTTAAGAGGTGGACCTGGGAAGCTTACGGACCTTTAAAATTGGCAATACTTTAAGGTGACTGGCCTATGAAGAGGATGACCATGGAAGTGGACAGTCCTTAAAGATGCATTATTGTGTGTGGGTGGCCTTCTAAGAGACAACCCTGGGAATGGACAGACCTTTGGAAATGTCAATGTGGCTTATGAAGTGGAAAGCCACTTGAACATGTGACATGTTTTGCGGACTGGCCCTTTAAGAGGCAGACCCCAGAAGTGGACAAACCCTTGAAGAGGTGACAAATTTAGGGAATTATGTCCTTTAAGAGGTTGACCAGTTTTGTGTACAAACCCTCGAAACAACAGCATTTTAAGTGTACTGGCCCTTTAAGAGGTGGACCTGGGAAGCTTACGGACCTTTAAAATTGGCAATACTTTAAGGTGACTGGCCTATGAAGAGGATGACCATGGAAGTGGACAGTCCTTAAAGATGCATTATTGTGTGTGGGTGGCCTTCTAAGAGACAACCCTGGGAATGGACAGACCTTTGGAAATGTCAATGTGGCTTATGAAGTGGAAAGCCACTTGAACATGTGACATGTTTTGCGGACTGGCCCTTTAAGAGGCAGACCCTAGGAGTGGACAAACCCTTGAAGAGGTGACAAATTTAGGGAATTATGTCCTTTAAGAGGTTGACCAGGGTTGTGTACAAACCCTCAAAACAACAGCATTTTAAGTGTCCTGGCCCTTTAAGAGGTGGACCTGGGAAGCTTACGGACCTTTAAAATTGGCAATACTTTAAGGTGACTGGCCTATGAAGAGGATGACCATGGAAGTGGTCAGTCCTTAAAGATGCATTATTGTGTGTGGGTGGCCTTCTAAGAGACAACCCTGGGAATGGACAGACCTTTGGAAATGTCAATGTGGCTTATGAAGTGGAAAGCCACTTCAACATGTGACATGTTTTGCGGACTGGCCCTTTAAGAGGCAGACCCTAGAAGTGGACAAACCCTTGAAGAAGTGACAAATTTAGGGAATTATGTCCTTTAAAAGGGTTGACCAGGGTTGTGTACAAACCCTCAAAACAACAGCATTTTAAGTGTCCTGGCCCTTTAAGAGGTGGACCTGGGAAGCTTACGGAACTTTAAAATTGGCAATACTTTAAGGTGACTGGCCTATGAAGAGGATGACCATGGAAGTGGACAGTCCTTAAAGATGCATTATTGTGTGTGGGTGGCCTTCTAAGAGACAACCCTGGGAATGGACAGACCTTTGGAAATGTCAATGTGGCTTATGAAGTGGAAAGCCACTTGAACATGTGGCATATTTTGCGGACAGGCCCTTTATGAGGCAGACCCTAGAAGTGGACAAACCCTTGAAGAGGTGACAAATTTAGGGAACTATGTCCTTTAAGAGGTTGACCAGGGTTGTGTACAAACCCTCGAAACAACAGCATTTTTAGTGTACTGGCCCTTTAAGAGGTGGACCTGGGAAGCTTACGGACCTTTAAAATTGGCAATACTTTAATGTGACTGGCCTATGAAGAGGATGACAATGGAAGTGGACAGTCCTTAAAGATGCATTATTGTGTGTGGGTTGCCTTCTAAGAGACAACCCTGGGAATGGACAGACCTTTGGAAATGTCAATGTGGCTTATGAAGTGGAAATCCACTTGAACATGTGACATGTTTTGATGACTGGCCCTTTAAGAGGCAGACCCTAGAAGTGGACAAACCCTTGAAGAGGTGACAAATTTAGGGAATTATGTCCTTTAAGAGGTTGACCAGGGTTGTGTACAAACCCTCGAAACAACAGCATTATAAGTGTACTGGCCCTTTAAGAGGTGGACCTGGGAAGCTTACGGACCTTTAAAATTGGCAATACTTCAAGGTGACTGGCCTATGAAGAGGATGACCATGGAAGTGGACAGTCCTTAAAGATGCATTATTGTGTGTGGGTGGCCTTCTAAGAGATAAGCCTGAGAATGGACAGACCTTTGGAAATGTCAATGTGGCTTATGAAGTGGAAATCCACTTGAACATGTGACATGTTTTGATGACTGGCCCTTTAAGAGGCAGACCCTAGATATGGACAAACCCTTGAAGAGGTGACAAATTTAGGGAATTATGTCCTTTAAGAGGTTGACCAGGGTTGTGTACAAACCCTCAAAACAACAGCATTTTAAGTGTACTGGCCCTTTAAGAGGCTGACCTGGGAAGCTTACAGACCTTTAAAATCGGCAATACTTTAAGGTGACTGGCCTATGAAGAGGATGACCATGGAAGTGGACAGTCCTTAAAGATGCATTATTGTGTGTGGTGGCCTTCTAAGAGACAACCCTGGGAATGGACAGACCTTTGGAAATGTCAATGTGGCTTATGAAGTGGAAAGCCACTTGAACATGTGACATGTTTTGCGGACTGGCCCTTTAAGAGGCTGACCCCAGAAGTGGACAAACCCTTGAAGAGGTGACAAATTTAGGGAATTATGTCCTTTAAGAGGTTGACCAGTTTTGTGTACAAACCCTCGAAACAACAGCATTTTAAGTGTACTGGCCCTTTAAGAGGTGGACCTGGGAAGCTTACGGACCTTTAAAATTGGCAATACTTTAAGGTGACTGGCCTATGAAGAGGATGACCATGGAAGTGGACAGTCCTTAAAGATGCATTATTGTGTGTGGGTGGCCTTCTAAGAGACAACCCTGGGAATGGACAGACCTTTGGAAATGTCAATGTGGCTTATGAAGTGGAAAGCCACTTGAACATGTGACATGTTTTGCGGACTGGCCCTTTAAGAGGCAGACCCTAGGAGTGGACAAACCCTTGAAGAGGTGACAAATTTAGGGAATTATGTCCTTTAAGAGGTTGACCAGGGTTGTGTACAAACCCTCAAAACAACAGCATTTTAAGTGTCCTGGCCCTTTAAGAGGTGGACCTGGGAAGCTTACGGACCTTTAAAATTGGCAATACTTTAAGGTGACTGGCCTATGAAGAGGATGACCATGGAAGTGGTCAGTCCTTAAAGATGCATTATTGTGTGTGGGTGGCCTTCTAAGAGATAAGCCTGAGAATGGACAGACCTTTGGAAATGTCAATGTGGCTTATGAAGTGGAAATCCACTTGAACATGTGACATGTTTTGATGACTGGCCCTTTAAGAGGCAGACCCTAGATATGGACAAACCCTTGAAGAGGTGACAAATTTAGGGAATTATGTCCTTTAAGAGGTTGACCAGGGTTGTGTACAAACCCTCAAAACAACAGCATTTTAAGTGTACTGGCCCTTTAAGAGGCTGACCTGGGAAGCTTACAGACCTTTAAAATCGGCAATACTTTAAGGTGACTGGCCTATGAAGAGGATGACCATGGAAGTGGACAGTCCTTAAAGATGCATTATTGTGTGTGGTGGCCTTCTAAGAGACAACCCTGGGAATGGACAGACCTTTGGAAATGTTAATGTGGCTTATGAAGTGGAAAGCCACTTGAACATGTGACATTTTTTGCGGACTGGCCCTTTAAGAGGCAGACCCTAGAAGTGGACAAACCCTTGAAGAGGTGACAAATTTAGGGAATTATGTCCTTTAAGAGGTTGACCAGGGTTGTGTACAAACCCTCAAAACAACAGCATTTTAAGTGTCCTGGCCCTTTAAGAGGTGGACCTGGGAAGCTTACGGACCTTTAAAATTGGCAATACTTTAAGGTGACTGGCCTATGAAGAGGATGACAATGGAAGTGGACAGTCCTTAAAGATGCATTATTGTGTGTGGGTTGCCTTCTAAGAGACAACCCTGGGAATGGACAGACCTTTGGAAATGTCAATGTGGCTTATGAAGTGGAAATCCACTTGAACATGTGACATGTTTTGATGACTGGCCCTTTATGAGGCAGACCCTAGAAGTGGACAAACCCTTGAAGAGGTGACAAATTTAGGGAATTATGTCCTTTAAAAGGGTTGACCAGGGTTGTGTACAAACCCTCAAAACAACAGCATTTTAAGTGTCCTGGCCCTTTAAGAGGTGGACCTGGGAAGCTTACGGAACTTTAAAATTGGCAATACTTTAAGGTGACTGGCCTATGAAGAGGATGACCATGGAAGTGGACAGTCCTTAAAGATGCATTATTGTGTGTGGGTGGCCTTCTAAGAGACAACCCTGGGAATGGACAGACCTTTGGAAATGTCAATGTGGCTTATGAAGTGGAAAGCCACTTGAACATGTGGCATATTTTGCGGACAGGCCCTTTATGAGGCAGACCCTAGAAGTGGACAAACCCTTGAAGAGGTGACAAATTTAGGGAATTATGTCCTTTAAGAGGTTGACCAGGGTTGTGTACAAACCCTCGAAACAACAGCATTTTAAGTGTACTGGCCCTTTAAGAGGTGGACCTGGGAAGCTTACGGACCTTTAAAATTGGCAATACTTTAAGGTGACTGGCCTATGAAGAGGATGAGCATGGAAGTGGACAGTCCTTAAAGATGCATTATTGTGTGTGGGTGGCCTTCTAAGAGACAACCCTGGGAATGGACAGACCTTTGGAAATGTCAATGTGGCTTATGAAGTGGAAAGCCACTTGAACATGTGACAAGTTTTGCGGACTGGCCCTTTAAGAGGCAGACCCTAGAAGTGGACAAACCCTTGAAGAGGTGATAAATTTAGGGAATTATGTCCTTTAAAAGGGTTGACCAGGGTTGTGTACAAACCCTCAAAACAACAGCATTTTAAGTGTCCTGGCCCTTTAAGAGGTGGACCTGGGAAGCTTACGGACCTATAAAATTGGCAATACTTTAAGGTGACTGGCCTATGAAGAGGATGACCATGGAAGTGGACAGTCCTTAAAGATGCATTATTGTGTGTGGGTGGCCTTCTAAGAGACAACCCTGGGAATGGACAGACCTTTGGAAATGTCAATGTGGCTTATGAAGTGGAAAGCCACTTGAACATGTGACATGTTTTGCGGACTGGCCCTTTAAGAGGGAGACCCTAGAAGTGGACAAACCCTTGAAGAGGTGACAAATTTAGGGAATTATGTCCTTTAAGAGGTTGACCAGGGTTGTGTACAAACCCTCGAAACAACAGCATTTTAAGTATACTGGCTCTTTAAGAGGTGGACCTGGGAAGCTTACAGACCTTTAAAATTGGCAATACTTTAAGGTGACTGGCCTATGAAGAGGATGACCATGGAAGTGGACAGTCCTTAAAGATGCATTATTGTGTGTGGGTGGCCTTCTAAGAGACAACCCTGGGAATGGAGAGACCTTTGGAAATGTCAATGTGGCTTATGAAGTGGAAAGCCACTTGAACAAGTGACATGTTTTGATGACTGGCCCTTTAAGAGGCAGACCCTAGAATTGGACAAACCCTTGAAGAGGTGACAAATTTAGGGAATTATGTCCTTTAAAAGGGTTGACCAGGGTTGTGTACAAACCCTCAAAACAACAGCATTTTAAGTGTCCTGGCCCTTTAAGAGGTGGACCTGGGAAGCTTACGGAACTTTAAAATTGGCAATACTTTAAGGTGACTGGCCTATGAAAAGGATGACCATGGAAGTGGACAGTCCTTAAAGATGCATTATTGTGTGTGGGTGGCCTTCTAAGAGACAACCTTGGGAATGCACAGACCTTTGGAAATGTCAATGTGGCTTATGAAGTGGAAAGCCACTTGAACATGTGGCATATTTTGCGGACAGGCCCTTTATGAGGCAGACCCTAGAAGTGGACAAACCCTTGAAGAGGTGACAAATTTAGGGAATTATGTCCTTTAAGAGGTTGACCAGGGTTGTGTACAAACCCTCGAAACAACAGCATTTTAAGTGTACTGGCCCTTTAAGAGGTGGACCTGGGAAGCTTACGGACCTTTAAAATTGGCAATACTTTAAGGTGACTGGCCTATGAAGAGGATGACAATGGAAGTGGACAGTCCTTAAAGATGCATTATTGTGTGTGGGTGGCCTTCTAAGAGACAACCCTGGGAATGGACAGACCTTTGGAAATGTCAATGTGGCTTATGAAGTGGAAAGCCACTTGAACATGTGACATGTTTTGCGGACTGGCCCTTTAAGAGGGAGACCCTAGAAGTGGACAAACCCTTGAAGAGGTGACAAATTTAGGGAATTATGTCCTTTAAGAGGTTGACCAGGGTTGTGTACAAACCCTCGAAACAACAGCATTTTAAGTGTACTGGCCCTTTAAGAGGTGGACCTGGGAAGCTTACGGACCTTTAAAATTGGCAATACTTTAAGGTGACTCGCCTATGAAGAGGATGATCATGGAAGTGGACAGTCCTTAAAGATGCATTATTGTGTGTGGGTGGCTTTCTAAGAGACAATCCTGGGAATGGACAGATCTTTGGAAATGTCAATGTGGCTTATGAAGTGGAAAGCCACTTCAACATGTGACATGTTTTGCGGACTGGCCCTTTAAGAGGCAGACCCTAGAAGTGGACAAACCCTTGAAGAGGTGACAAATTTAGGGAATTATGTCCTTTAAGAGGTTGACCAGGGTTGTGTACAAACCCTCAAAACAACAGCATTTTAAGTGTCCTGGCCCTTTAAGAGGTGGACCTGGGAAGCTTACGGACCTTTAAAATTGGCAATACTTTAAGGTGACTGGCCTATGAAGAGGATGACCATGGAAGTGGACAGTCCTTAAAGATGCATTATTGTGTGTGGGTGGCCTTCTAAGAGACAACCCTGGGAATGGACAGACCTTTGGAAATGTCAATGTGGCTTATGAAGTGGAAAGCCACTTGAACATGTGACATGTTTTGCGGACTGGCCCTTTAAGAGGCAGACCCTAGGAGTGGACAAACCCTTGAAGAGGTGACAAATTTAGGGAATTATGTCCTTTAAGAGGTTGACCAGGGTTGTGTACAAACCCTCAAAACAACAGCATTTTAAGTGTCCTGGCCCTTTAAGAGGTGGACCTGGGAAGCTTACGGACCTTTAAAATTGGCAATACTTTAAGATGACTGGCCTATGAAGAGGATGACCATGGAAGTGGACAGTCCTTAAAGATGCATTATTGTGTGTGGGTGGCCTTCTAAGAGACAACCCTGGGAATGGACAGACCTTTGGAAATGTCAATGTGGCTTATGAAGTGGAAAGCCACTTGAACATGTGACATGTTTTGCGGACTGGCCCTTTAAGAGGCAAACCCTAGGAGTGGACAAACCCTTGAAGAAGTGACAAATTTAGGGAATTATGTCCTTTAAGAGGTTGACCAGGGTTGTGTACAAACCCTCAAAACAACAGCATTTTAAGTGTCCTGGCCCTTTAAGAGGTGGACCTGGGAAGCTTACGGACCTTTAAAATTGGCAATACTTTAAGGTGACTGGCCTATGAAGATGATGACCATGGAAGTGGACAGTCCTTAAAGATGCATTATTGTGTGTGGGTGGCCTTCTAAGAGACAACCCTGGGAATGGACAGACCTTTGGAAATGTCAATGTGGCTTATGAAGTGGAAAGCCACTTGAACATGTGACATGTTTTGCGGACTGGCCCTTTAAGAGGCAAACCCCAGAAGTGGACAAACCCTTGAAGAGGTGACAAATTTAGGGAATTATGTCCTTTAAGAGGTTGACCAGTTTTGTGTACAAACCCTCGAAACAACAGCATTTTAAGTGTACTGGCCCTTTAAGAGGTGGACCTGGGAAGCTTACGGACCTTTAAAATTGGCAATACTTTAAGGTGACTGGCCTATGAAGAGGATGACCATGGAAGTGGACAGTCCTTAAAGATGCATTATTGTGTGTGGGTGGCCTTCTAAGAGACAACCCTGGGAATGGACAGACCTTTGGAAATGTCAATGTGGCTTATGAAGTGGAAAGCCACTTGAACATGTGACATGTTTTGCGGACTGGCCCTTTAAGAGGCAGACCCTAGGAGTGGACAAACCCTTGAAGAGGTGACAAATTTAGGGAATTATGTCCTTTAAGAGGTTGACCAGGGTTGTGTACAAACCCTCAAAACAACAGCATTTTAAGTGTCCTGGCCCTTTAAGAGGTGGACCTGGGAAGCTTACTGACCTTTAAAATTGGCAATACTTTAAGGTGACTGGCCTATGAAGAGGATGACCATGGAAGTGGTCAGTCCTTAAAGATGCATTATTGTGTGTGGGTGGCCTTCTAAGAGACAACCCTGGGAATGGACAGACCTTTGGAAATGTCAATGTGGCTTATGAAGTGGAAAGCCACTTCAACATGTGACATGTTTTGCGGACTGGCCCTTTAAGAGGCAGACCCTAGAAGTGGACAAACCCTTGAAGAAGTGACAAATTTAGGGAATTATGTCCTTTAAAAGGGTTGACCAGGGTTGTGTACAAACCCTCAAAACAACAGCATTTTAAGTGTCCTGGCCCTTTAAGAGGTGGACCTGGGAAGCTTACGGACCTTTAAAATTGGCAATACTTTAAGGTGACTGGCCTATGAAGAGGATGACCATGGAAGTGGACAGTCCTTAAAGATGCATTATTGTGTGTGGGTGGCCTTCTAAGAGACAACCCTGGGAATGGACAGACCTTTGGAAATGTCAATGTGGCTTATGAAGTGGAAAGCCACTTGAACATGTGACATGTTTTGCGGACTGGCCCTTTAAGAGGCAGACCCTAGGAGTGGACAAACCCTTGAAGAGGTGACAAATTTAGGGAATTATGTCCTTTAAGAGGTTGACCAGGGTTGTGTACAAACCCTCAAAACAACAGCATTTTAAGTGTCCTGGCCCTTTAAGAGGTGGACCTGGGAAGCTTACGGACCTTTAAAATTGGCAATACTTTAAGATGACTGGCCTATGAAGAGGATGACCATGGAAGTGGACAGTCCTTAAAGATGCATTATTGTGTGTGGGTGGCCTTCTAAGAGACAACCCTGGGAATGGACAGACCTTTGGAAATGTCAATGTGGCTTATGAAGTGGAAAGCCACTTGAACATGTGACATGTTTTGCGGACTGGCCCTTTAAGAGGCAAACCCTAGGAGTGGACAAACCCTTGAAGAAGTGACAAATTTAGGGAATTATGTCCTTTAAGAGGTTGACCAGGGTTGTGTACAAACCCTCAAAACAACAGCATTTTAAGTGTCCTGGCCCTTTAAGAGGTGGACCTGGGAAGCTTACGGACCTTTAAAATTGGCAATACTTTAAGGTGACTGGCCTATGAAGATGATGACCATGGAAGTGGACAGTCCTTAAAGATGCATTATTGTGTGTGGGTGGCCTTCTAAGAGACAACCCTGGGAATGGACAGACCTTTGGAAATGTCAATGTGGCTTATGAAGTGGAAAGCCACTTGAACATGTGACATGTTTTGCGGACTGGCCCTTTAAGAGGCAAACCCCAGAAGTGGACAAACCCTTGAAGAGGTGACAAATTTAGGGAATTATGTCCTTTAAGAGGTTGACCAGTTTTGTGTACAAACCCTCGAAACAACAGCATTTTAAGTGTACTGGCCCTTTAAGAGGTGGACCTGGGAAGCTTACGGACCTTTAAAATTGGCAATACTTTAAGGTGACTGGCCTATGAAGAGGATGACCATGGAAGTGGACAGTCCTTAAAGATGCATTATTGTGTGTGGGTGGCCTTCTAAGAGACAACCCTGGGAATGGACAGACCTTTGGAAATGTCAATGTGGCTTATGAAGTGGAAAGCCACTTGAACATGTGACATGTTTTGCGGACTGGCCCTTTAAGAGGCAGACCCTAGGAGTGTACAAACCCTTGAAGAGGTGACAAATTTAGGGAATTATGTCCTTTAAGAGGTTGACCAGGGTTGTGTACAAACCCTCAAAACAACAGCATTTTAAGTGTCCTGGCCCTTTAAGAGGTGGACCTGGGAAGCTTACTGACCTTTAAAATTGGCAATACTTTAAGGTGACTGGCCTATGAAGAGGATGACCATGGAAGTGGTCAGTCCTTAAAGATGCATTATTGTGTGTGGGTGGCCTTCTAAGAGACAACCCTGGGAATGGACAGACCTTTGGAAATGTCAATGTGGCTTATGAAGTGGAAAGCCACTTCAACATGTGACATGTTTTGCGGACTGGCCCTTTAAGAGGCAGACCCTAGAAGTGGACAAACCCTTGAAGAAGTGACAAATTTAGGGAATTATGTCCTTTAAAAGGGTTGACCAGGGTTGTGTACAAACCCTCAAAACAACAGCATTTTAAGTGTCCTGGCCCTTTAAGAGGTGGACCTGGGAAGCTTACGGAACTTTAAAATTGGCAATACTTTAAGGTGACTGGCCTATGAAGAGGATGACCATGGAAGTGGACAGTCCTTAAAGATGCATTATTGTGTGTGGGTGGCCTTCTAAGAGACAACCCTGGGAATGGACAGACCTTTGGAAATGTCAATGTGGCTTATGAAGTGGAAATCCACTTGAACATGTGACATGTTTTGATGACTGGCCCTTTATGAGGCAGACCCTAGAAGTGGACAAACCCTTGAAGAGGTGACAAATTTAGGGAATTATGTCCTTTAAGAGGTTGAACAGGGTTGTGTACAAACCCTAGAAACAACAGCATTTTAAGTGTACTGGCCCTTTAAGAGGTGGACCTGGGAAGCTTACAGACCTTTAAAATTGGCAATACTTTAAGGTGACTGGCCTATGAAGAGGATGACCATGGAAGTGGACAGTCCTTAAAGATGCATTATTGTGTGTGGGTGGCCGTCTAAGAGACAACCCTGGGAATGGACAGACCTTTGGAAATGTCAATGTGGCTTATGAAGTGGAAAGCCACTTGAACATGTGACATGTTTTGCGGACTGGCCCTTTAAGAGGCAGACCCTAGAAGTGGACAAACCCTTGAAGAGGTGACAAATTTAGGGAATTATGTCCTTTAAGAGGTTGACCAGGGTTGTGTACAAACCCTCGAAACAACAGCATTATAAGTGTACTGGCCCTTTAAGAGGTGGACCTGGGAAGCTTACGGGCCTTTAAAATTGGCAATACTTCAAGGTGACTGGCCTATGAAGAGGATGACCATGGAAGTGGACAGTCCTTAAAGATGCATTATTGTGTGTGGGTGGCCTTCTAAGAGATAAGCCTGAGAATGGACAGACCTTTGGAAATGTCAATGTGGCTTATGAAGTGGAAATCCACTTGAACATGTGACATGTTTTGATGACTGGCCCTTTAAGAGGCAGACCCTAGATATGGACAAACCCTTGAAGAGGTGACAAATTTAGGGAATTATGTCCTTTAAGAGGTTGACCAGGGTTGTGTACAAACCCTCAAAACAACAGCATTTTAAGTGTACTGGCCCTTTAAGAGGCTGACCTGGGAAGCTTACAGACCTTTAAAATCGGCAATACTTTAAGGTGACTGGCCTATGAAGAGGATGACCATGGAAGTGGACAGTCCTTAAAGATGCATTATTGTGTGTGGTGGCCTTCTAAGAGACAACCCTGGGAATGGACAGACCTTTGGAAATGTTAATGTGGCTTATGAAGTGGAAAGCCACTTGAACATGTGACATTTTTTGCGGACTGGCCCTTTAAGAGGCAGTCCCTAGAAGTGGACAAACCCTTGAAGAGGTGACAAATTTAGGGAATTATGTCCTTTAAGAGGTTGACCAGGGTTGTGTACAAACCCTCAAAACAACAGCATTTTAAGTGTCCTGGCCCTTTAAGAGGTGGACCTGGGAAGCTTACGGACCTTTAAAATTGGCAATTCTTTAAGGTGACTGGCCTATGAAGAGGATGACCATGGAAGTGGACAGTCCTTAAAGATGCATTATTGTGTGTGGGTGGCCTTCTAAGAGACAACCCTGGGAATGGACAGACCTTTGGAAATGTCAATGTGGCTTATGAAGTGGAAAGCCACTTGAACATGTGACATGTTTTGCGGACTGGCCCTTTAAGACACAGACCCTAGAAGTGGACAAACATTTGAAGAAGTGACAAATTTAGGGAATTATATCCTTTAAAAGGGTTGACCAGGGTTGTGTATAAACCCTCAAAACAACAGCATTTTAAGTGTCCTGGCCCTTTAAGAGGTGGACCTGGGAAGCTTACGGACCTTAAAAAATTGGCAATAATTTAAGGTGACTGGCCTATGAAGAGGATGACCATGAAAGTGGACAGTCCTTAAAGATGCATTATTGTGTGTGGGTGGCCTTCTAAGAGACAACCCTGGGAATGGACAGACCTTTGGAAATGTCAATGTGGCTTATGAAGTGGAAAGCCACTTCAACATGTGACATGTTTTGCGGACTGGCCCTTTAAGAGACAGACCCTAGAAGTGGACAAACCCTTGAAGAGGTGACAAATTTAGGGAATTATGTCCTTTAAGAGGTTGACCAGGGTTGTGTACAAACCCTCAAAACAACAGCATTTTAAGTGTCCTGGCCCTTTAAGAGGTGGACCTGGGAAGCTTACGGAACTTTAAAATTGGCAATACTTTAAGGTGACTGGCCTATGAAGAGGATGACCATGGAAGTGGACAGTCCTTAAAGATGCATTATTGTGTGTGGGTGGCCTTCTAAGAGACAACCCTGGGAATGGACAGACCTTTGGAAATGTCAATGTGGCTTATGAAGTGGAAATCCACTTGAACATGTGACATGTTTTGATGACTGGCCCTTTATGAGGCAGACCCTAGAAGTGGACAAACCCTTGAAGAGGTGACAAATTTAGGGAATTATGTCCTTTAAGAGGTTGAACAGGGTTGTGTACAAACCCTAGAAACAACAGCATTTTAAGTGTACTGGCCCTTTAAGAGGTGGACCTGGGAAGCTTACAGACCTTTAAAATTGGCAATACTTTAAGGTGACTGGCCTATGAAGAGGATGACCATGGAAGTGGACAGTCCTTAAAGATGCATTATTGTGTGTGGGTGGCCGTCTAAGAGACAACCCTGGGAATGGACAGACCTTTGGAAATGTCAATGTGGCTTATGAAGTGGAAAGCCACTTGAACATGTGACATGTTTTGCGGACTGGCCCTTTAAGAGGCAGACCCTAGAAGTGGACAAACCCTTGAAGAGGTGACAAATTTAGGGAATTATGTCCTTTAAGAGGTTGACCAGGGTTGTGTACAAACCCTCGAAACAACAGCATTATAAGTGTACTGGCCCTTTAAGAGGTGGACCTGGGAAGCTTACGGACCTTTAAAATTGGCAATACTTCAAGGTGACTGGCCTATGAAGAGGATGACCATGGAAGTGGACAGTCCTTAAAGATGCATTATTGTGTGTGGGTGGCCTTCTAAGAGATAAGCCTGAGAATGGACAGACCTTTGGAAATGTCAATGTGGCTTATGAAGTGGAAATCCACTTGAACATGTGACATGTTTTGATGACTGGCCCTTTAAGAGGCAGACCCTAGATATGGACAAACCCTTGAAGAGGTGACAAATTTAGGGAATTATGTCCTTTAAGAGGTTGACCAGGGTTGTGTACAAACCCTCAAAACAGCATTTTAAGTGTACTGGCCCTTTAAGAGGCTGACCTGGGAAGCTTACAGACCTTTAAAATCGGCAATACTTTAAGGTGACTGGCCTATGAAGAGGATGACCATGGAAGTGGACAGTCCTTAAAGATGCATTATTGTGTGTGGTGGCCTTCTAAGAGACAACCCTGGGAATGGACAGACCTTTGGAAATGTTAATGTGGCTTATGAAGTGGAAAGCCACTTGAACATGTGACATTTTTTGCGGACTGGCCCTTTAAGAGGCAGACCCTAGAAGTGGACAAACCCTTGAAGAGGTGACAAATTTAGGGAATTATGTCCTTTAAGAGGTTGACCAGGGTTGTGTACAAACCCTCAAAACAACAGCATTTTAAGTGTCCTGGCCCTTTAAGAGGTGGACCTGGGAAGCTTACGGACCTTTAAAATTGGCAATTCTTTAAGGTGACTGGCCTATGAAGAGGATGACCATGGAAGTGGACAGTCCTTAAAGATGCATTATTGTGTGTGGGTGGCCTTCTAAGAGACAACCCTGGGAATGGACAGACCTTTGGAAATGTCAATGTGGCTTATGAAGTGGAAAGCCACTTGAACATGTGACATGTTTTGCGGACTGGCCCTTTAAGACGCAGACCCTAGAAGTGGACAAACATTTGAAGAAGTGACAAATTTAGGGAATTATGTCCTTTAAAAGGGTTGACCAGGGTTGTGTATAAACCCTCAAAACAACAGCATTTTAAGTGTCCTGGCCCTTTAAGAGGTGGACCTGGGAAGCTTACGGACCTTAAAAAATTGGCAATACTTTAAGGTGACTGGCCTATGAAGAGGATGACCATGAAAGTGGACAGTCCTTAAAGATGCATTATTGTGTGTGGGTGGCCTTCTAAGAGACAACCCTGGGAATGGACAGACCTTTGGAAATGTCAATGTGGCTTATGAAGTGGAAAGCCACTTCAACATGTGACATGTTTTGCGGACTGGCCCTTTAAGAGACAGACCCTAGAAGTGGACAAACCCTTGAAGAGGTGACAAATTTAGGGAATTATGTCCTTTAAGAGGTTGACCAGGGTTGTGTACAAACCCTCAAAACAACAGCATTTTAAGTGTCCTGGCCCTTTAAGAGGTGGACCTGGGAAGCTTACGGAACTTTAAAATTGGCAATACTTTAAGGTGACTGGCCTATGAAGAGGATGACCATGGAAGTGGACAGTCCTTAAAGATGCATTATTGTGTGTGGGTGGCCTTCTAAGAGACAACCTTGGGAATGGACAGACCTTTGGAAATGTCAATGTGGCTTATGAAGTGGAAAGCCACTTGAACATGTGACATGTTTTGCGGACTGGCCCTTTAAGAGGCAGACCCCAGAAGTGGACAAACCCTTGAAGAGGTGACAAATTTAGGGAATTATGTCCTTTAAGAGGTTGACCAGTTTTGTGTACAAACCCTCGAAACAACAGCATTTTAAGTGTACTGGCCCTTTAAGAGGTGGACCTGGGAAGCTTACGGACCTTTAAAATTGGCAATACTTCAAGGTGACTGGCCTATGAAGAGGATGACCATGGAAGTGGACAGTCCTTAAAGATGCATTATTGTGTGTGGGTGGCCTTCTAAGAGATAAGCCTGAGAATGGACAGACCTTTGGAAATGTCAATGTGGCTTATGAAGTGGAAATCCACTTGAACATGTGACATGTTTTGATGACTGGCCCTTTAAGAGGCAGACCCTAGATATGGACAAACCCTTGAAGAGGTGACAAATTTAGGGAATTATGTCCTTTAAGAGGTTGACCAGGGTTGTGTACAAACCCTCAAAACAACAGCATTTTAAGTGTCCTGGCCCTTTAAGAGGTGGACCTGGGAAGCTTACAGACCTTTAAAATTGGCAATACTTTAAGGTGACTGGCCTATGAAGAGGATGACCATGGAAGTGGACAGTCCTTAAAGATGCATTATTGTGTGTGGGTGGCCTTCTAAGAGACAACCCTGGGAATGGACAGACCTTTGGAAATGTCAATGTGGCTTATGAAGTGGAAAGCCACTTGAACATGTGACATGTTTTGCGGACTGGCCCTTTAAGAGGCAGACCCTAGGAGTGGACAAACCCTTGAAGAGGTGACAAATTTAGGGAATTATGTCCTTTAAGAGGTTGACCAGGGTTGTGTACAAACCCTCAAAACAACAGCATTTTAAGTGTCCTGGCCCTTTAAGAGGTGGACCTGGGAAGCTTACGGACCTTTAAAATTGGCAATACTTTAAGGTGACTGGCCTATGAAGAGGATGACCATGGAAGTGGACAGTCCTTAAAGATGCATTATTGTGTGTGGGTGGCCTTCTAAGAGACAACCCTGGGAATGGACAGACCTTTGGAAATGTCAATGTGGCTTATGAAGTGGAAAGCCACTTGAACATGTGACATGTTTTGCGGACTGGCCCTTTAAGAGGCAAACCCTAGGAGTGGACAAACCCTTGAAGAAGTGACAAATTTAGGGAATTATGTCCTTTAAGAGGTTGACCAGGGTTGTGTACAAACCCTCAAAACAACAGCATTTTAAGTGTCCTGGCCCTTTAAGAGGTGGACCTGGGAAGCTTACGGACCTTTAAAATTGGCAATACTTTAAGGTGACTGGCCTATGAAGATGATGACCATGGAAGTGGACAGTCCTTAAAGATGCATTATTGTGTGTGGGTGGCCTTCTAAGAGACAACCCTGGGAATGGACAGACCTTTGGAAATGTCAATGTGGCTTATGAAGTGGAAAGCCACTTGAACATGTGACATGTTTTGCGGACTGGCCCTTTAAGAGGCAGACCCCAGAAGTGGACAAACCCTTGAAGAGGTGACAAATTTAGGGAATTATGTCCTTTAAGAGGTTGACCAGTTTTGTGTACAAACCCTCAAAACAACAGCATTTTAAGTGTCCTGGCCCTTTAAGAGGTGGACCTGGGAAGCTTACGGACCTTTAAAATTGGCAATACTTTAAGGTGACTGGCCTATGAAGAGGATGACCATGGAAGTGGACAGTCCTTAAAGATGCATTATTGTGTGTGGGTGGCCTTCTAAGAGACAACCCTGGGAATGGACAGACCTTTGGAAATGTCAATGTGGCTTATGAAGTGGAAAGCCACTTGAACATGTGACATGTTTTGCGGACTGGCCCTTTAAGAGGCAAACCCTAGGAGTGGACAAACCCTTGAAGAAGTGACAAATTTAGGGAATTATGTCCTTTAAGAGGTTGACCAGGGTTGTGTACAAACCCTCAAAACAACAGCATTTTAAGTGTCCTGGCCCTTTAAGAGGTGGACCTGGGAAGCTTACGGACCTTTAAAATTGGCAATACTTTAAGGTGACTGGCCTATGAAGAGGATGACCATGGAAGTGGACAGTCCTTAAAGATGCATTATTGTGTGTGGGTGGCCTTCTAAGAGACAACCCTGGGAATGGACAGACCTTTGGAAATGTCAATGTGGCTTATGAAGTGGAAAGCCACTTGAACATGTGACATGTTTTGCGGACTGGGCCTTTAAGAGGCAGACCCCAGAAGTGGACAAACCCTTGAAGAGGTGACAAATTTAGGGAATTATGTCCTTTAAGAGGTTGACCAGTTTTGTGTACAAACCCTCGAAACAACAGCATTTTAAGTGTACTGGCCCTTTAAGAGGTGGACCTGGGAAGCTTACGGACCTTTAAAATTGGCAATACTTTAAGGTGACTGGCCTATGAAGAGGATGACCATGGAAGTGGACAGTCCTTAAAGATGCATTATTGTGTGTGGGTGGCCTTCTAAGAGACAACCCTGGGAATGGACAGACCTTTGGAAATGTCAATGTGGCTTATGAAGTGGAAAGCCACTTGAACATGTGACATGTTTTGCGGACTGGCCCTTTAAGAGGCAGACCCCAGAAGTGGACAAACCCTTGAAGAGGTGACAAATTTAGGGAATTATGTCCTTTAAGAGGTTGACCAGTTTTGTGTACAAACCCTCGAAACAACAGCATTTTAAGTGTACTGGCCCTTTAAGAGGTGGACCTGGGAAGCTTACGGACCTTTAAAATTGGCAATACTTTAAGGTGACTGGCCTATGAAGAGGATGACCATGGAAGTGGACAGTCCTTAAAGATGCATTATTGTGTGTGGGTGGCCTTCTAAGAGACAACCCTGGGAATGGACAGACTGTTACGGCACTCTGCCCCCCAGAGCGCCAGATGGGGTGCCCTGATCTTCCCGCACCCCACTGTCCCTGCCTACTTGCCTCGGCCCTGGCTAACCCCAGGCGGACAACTGGGCGGCGGTCCCTGCGCTGGCTAGGGACCTGGCGACTACCTAGATGGAACTACTAACAGGGGACAGAGTGCCAACAGAAGAGGCAGGTGGAACAAACCAACAAAACTTACAAGTACAAGCAGGGCTGGAGATGGAGCTCACAGCAGATAGACAGGACCTGAATAGCAACCAGTGCTGACTGGGACAGACCAGACTAGGGGCTAACAGGACCAACAGAAACAGGCTGAGAAAGGATAGCAGGGCTGACAGACAACTAGGGACTGGCTGAGGTAAACTGCAGACAGACTGACTAGATGAAAGCAGAACCAATAACTGGCAGTGAGCTCACATCACTGCCAGTCTCTTAACCACAAGGTTCCGCCCCCGGGCGGAGAGTGGGCGGAGGCAACTCCACCCACTGCTGTATAAGAAGAACGGAGGAGTGCGGGCGGCACCCTACGGGCGGACACGCCCATGCCGCCGCCCACCGGCCGTCCCAAGCTGCTGGGATAACCTCGACACAGGGCTCCAGGCTGCTGGAGCCGACGCCGGAGCGACGCGCGCCGACCGCGGGACCCCGTGCCGCGCTGTATGGTAACATTACCCCCCCTCTGACGGGGGACCTCCGGGCCCCCGGAAACTCGACCAGGCTTATCCAGGAGGCGGCTGTGAAAACGCTGTACCAACCCGAGAATGTGACCCTCCTGAGCGGTCACCATGGGCTGATCCTCAGGTCCATGACTTCGGTAGTCTGTGGCTGCCCCATTTCCTTCAGGGCCAACCGTTGACATATCGTCATGTTTCAGGTCGTCTTCCGAGTCAATGTCCAACCATTCACCACTGTCTTTTGACCCATCCTCGCTACCAATGACGCTGCCTTCAAAATCTGAGGCATCTCCAACTTTAAAATCACTGTCATCTGAGCTATCATACTCCAAAAAACTCTTCCGGGCCCCCAAATATTGTAAGGTTCCTGTAGCCCGGCGAGAATCCAGGATCTCCTGGGCCTCGTATTCAACTTCATCACGGACCGGGGTGGGCGGCGGGGGACCGGAGGTGGGTTTCACCGAAGGGACAACAGGTTTCGACACAGACTTATGGAACCCCCTGCGACCCCTCCTTTTGCGATTTCCAGAGGACCGGTACCCCTTCTGTCCCGCCCTGTACGGCTCAAACACCGACAGACTCTCCTCACAACGCAACTGCATACGAGACCCCACCCCTTTCTTCCGTCCCCCCTGCAGGGCATCGGTGGCGACATCAGCAGCAGGGCAGGCGGACGGGGTGTGAAGGTAAGTGAGACCTCGGGGACTGAGTGCGGTATCGACTGAGCAGGGAGGACGGGAAGCGCGATGGCTATGGCAGAACGGCCCCCACTGGGTTAGCTCCCCAGTGGCCCAATCGAATTGGGGGTTATGCAACGCCAGCCACGGCATCCCTAGTACCATGTCTACCGACATTTTCTCCATCACCAGGAATGATAGACCTTCCGAATGGCGACCCCCCACAGTGAGTTGTAACACTGGGGTCCTCCATCGTACCAAGCCCGAAGCCAGAGGAGTAGCATCAATGCTAGCAAAACGAATTGGCGTCTTCAGCGCCAAAAATTCCGCCCTCAGGGGCTCAACGAGACGCATGCTTACCAGGTTAGCGGCTGCTCCGGAATCAATAAACGCCTGCCCTAGGCGGGAGAAGTTCCGGAATCTAACCTGGCAGGGTATTAGAAGTCTAGGACGTACCTGTGGTCCTAGGCGACCCTCCCTGCAATCGCCTAGGACTGGGAGTCTTTCTGCCGATTCGGACTGTGGGCGCTGAGGCCTCAGGGGGCAGGTTATCACCCGATGTCCAGCTTTCCCGCAGTAGAGGCAGAGATGATGCAATAACCGAACTCGGCGTCGCTCCTTGGGGTCCAGCGGGTCCAGTTCCATAGGTTCGGGAACAGAGACTGGTACGGAAGAGGAAGGAACCGGACAAACGACCTCCCTGACTCTACTGGTCTGCCTGTCCTGCTTCCCAGCCCTGAGCCTCCTATCTGCCTTCACCGCTAGCTCCATGGCCTCCTTTAAGGACCCGGGAATGGGATGGGAGATCAACAGCTCTTTGACCGCGTCCGAGAGACCCTGCAGAAAAACGTCCTTCAGGGCACTCTCGTTCCATGCAGTGTCGCCCGCATAGCGTCTGAAACTGGAGCAATAATCCTCCACACAAAGCGACCCCTGATGCAGCGCCAGCAACCGTGAAACCGCCAACCCCACTCGGTCCGGCTCATCGAAGATGCCCCCGAGTTCCTGAAAAAAGGAGTCCACCGACTGCAGGGAGGGGGAACCCTCGGGAATAGAAAAGGCCCAAGTCTGGGCAGAGCCCCGCAGCAGGGACATTATAAGCCCGACCCTCTGGGCCTCTGAGCCCGAAGAACGGGGACGCATCCGAAAAAACAGGCGACACGCCTGTTGAAAAACGAAAAACTTGTTCCTCTCCCCAGAGAACACCTCGGGGAGAGGGCACTTGGGTTCGGGACTGGTAAAGGCGTTCTGCCCCTGCGACAACGCCCACTGCTCCTGGGCCACCATGCGAGCTGACAAATCCCGGATCACCGGCACCAGGTCTTGCAGCTGGTTTGCAAGGGCGCTGATCGCCGCCATGAAATAAAAGTATTTTAAGGGCCAGTTATTATGTTACGGCACTCTGCCCCCCAGAGCGCCAGATGGGGTGCCCTGATCTTCCCGCACCCCACTGTCCCTGCCTACTTGCCTCGGCCCTGGCTAACCCCAGGCGGACAACTGGGCGGCGGTCCCTGCGCTGGCTAGGGACCTGGCGACTACCTAGATGGAACTACTAACAGGGGACAGAGTGCCGACAGAAGAGGCAGGTGGAACAAACCAACAAAACTTACAAGTACAAGCAGGGCTGGAGATGGAGCTCACAGCAGATAGACAGGACCTGAATAGCAACCAGTGCTGACTGGGACAGACCAGACTAGGGGCTAACAGGACCAACAGAAACAGGCTGAGAAAGGATAGCAGGGCTGACAGACAACTAGGGACTGGCTGAGGTAAACTGCAGACAGACTGACTAGATGAAAGCAGAACCAATAACTGGCAGTGAGCTCACATCACTGCCAGTCTCTTAACCACAAGGTTCCGCCCCCGGGCGGAGAGTGGGAGGAGGCAACTCCACCCACTGCTGTATAAGAAGAACGGAGGAGTGCGGGCGGCACCCTACGGGCGGACACGCCCATGCCGCCGCCCACCGGCCGTCCCAAGCTGCTGGGATAACCTCGACACAGGGCTCCAGGCTGCTGGAGCCGACGCCGGAGCGACGCACGCCGACCGCGGGACCCCGTGCCGCGCTGTATGGTAACACAGACCTTTGGAAATGTCAATGTGGCTTATGAAGTGGAAAGCCACTTGAACATGTGACATGTTTTGCGGACTGGCCCTTTAAGAGGCAGACCCTAGGAGTGGACAAACCCTTGAAGAGGTGACAAATTTAGAGAATTATGTCCTTTAAGAGGTTGACCAGGGTTGTGTACAAACCCTCAAAACAACAGCATTTTAAGTGTCCTGGCCCTTTAAGAGGTGGACCTGGGAAGCTTACGGACCTTTAAAATTGGCAATACTTTAAGGTGACTGGCCTATGAAGAGGATGACCATGGAAGTGGACAGTCCTTAAAGATGCATTATTGTGTGTGGGTGGCCTTCTAAGAGACAACCCTGGGAATGGACAGACCTTTGGAAATGTCAATGTGGCTTATGAAGTGGAAAGCCACTTGAACATGTGACATGTTTTGCGGACTGGCCCTTTAAGAGGCAGACCCTAGGAGTGGACAAACCCTTGAAGAGGTGACAAATTTAGGGAATTATGTCCTTTAAGAGGTTGACCAGGGTTGTGTACAAACCCTCAAAACAACAGCATTTTAAGTGTCCTGGCCCTTTAAGAGGTGGACCTGGGAAGCTTACGGACCTTTAAAATTGGCAATACTTTAAGGTGACTGGCCTATGAAGAGGATGACCATGGAAGTGGACAGTCCTTAAAGATGCATTATTGTGTGTGGGTGGCCTTCTAAGAGACAACCCTGGGAATGGACAGACCTTTGGAAATGTCAATGTGGCTTATGAAGTGGAAAGCCACTTGAACATGTGACATGTTTTGCGGACTGGCCCTTTAAGAGGCAAACCCTAGGAGTGGACAAACCCTTGAAGAAGTGACAAATTTAGGGAATTATGTCCTTTAAGAGGTTGACCAGGGTTGTGTACAAACCCTCAAAACAACAGCATTTAAAGTGTCCTGGCCCTTTAAGAGGTGGACCTGGGAAGCTTACGGACCTTTAAAATTGGCAATACTTTAAGGTGACTGGCCTATGAAGAGGATGACCATGGAAGTGGACAGTCCTTAAAGATGCATTATTGTGTGTGGGTGGCCTTCTAAGAGACAACCCTGGGAATGGACAGACCTTTGGAAATGTCAATGTGGCTTATGAAGTGGAAAGCCACTTGAACATGTGACATGTTTTGCGGACTGGGCCTTTAAGAGGCAGACCCCAGAAGTGGACAAACCCTTGAAGAGGTGACAAATTTAGGGAATTATGTCCTTTAAGAGGTTGACCAGTTTTGTGTACAAACCCTCGAAACAACAGCATTTTAAGTGTACTGGCCCTTTAAGAGGTGGACCTGGGAAGCTTACGGACCTTTAAAATTGGCAATACTTTAAGGTGACTGGCCTATGAAGAGGATGACCATGGAAGTGGACAGTCCTTAAAGATGCATTATTGTGTGTGGGTGGCCTTCTAAGAGACAACCCTGGGAATGGACAGACCTTTGGAAATGTCAATGTGGCTTATGAAGTGGAAAGCCACTTGAACATGTGACATGTTTTGATGACTGGCCCTTTAAGAGGCAGACCCTAGATATGGACAAACCCTTGAAGAGGTGACAAATTTAGGGAATTATGTCCTTTAAGAGGTTGACCAGGGTTGTGTACAAACCCTCAAAACAACAGCATTTTAAGTGTACTGGCCCTTTAAGAGGTGGACCTGGGAAGCTTACAGACCTTTAAAATTGGCAATACTTTAAGGCGACTGGCCTATAATGAGGATGACCATGGAAGTGGACAGTCCTTAAAGATGCATTATTGTGTGTGGGTGGCCTTCTAAGAGACAACCCTGGGAATGGACAGACCTTTGGAAATGTCAATGTGGCTTATGAAGTGGAAAGCCACTTGAACATGTGACACGTTTTGATGACTGGCCCTTTAAGAGGCAGACCCTAGATATGGACAAACCCTTGAAGAGGTGACAAATTTAGGGAATTATGTCCTTTAAGAGGTTGACCAGGGTTGTGTACAAACCCTCGAAACAACAGCATTTTAAGTGTACTGGCCCTTTAAGAGGTGGACCTGGGAAGCTTACGGACCTTTAAAATTGGCAATACTTTAAGGTGACTGGCCTATGAAGAGGATGACCATGGAAGTGGACAGTCCTTAAAGATGCATTATTGTGTGTGGGTGGCCTTCTAAGAGACAACCCTGGGAATGGACAGACCTTTGGAAATATCAATGTGGCTTATGAAGTGGAAAGCCACTTGAACATGTGACATGTTTTGCGGACTGGCCCTTTAAGAGGCAGACCCTAGGAGTGGACAAACCCTTGAAGAGGTGACAAATTTAGGGAATTATGTCCTTTAAGAGGTTGACCAGGGTTGTGTACAAACCCTCAAAACAACAGCATTTTAAGTGTCCTGGCCCTTTAAGAGGTGGACCTGGGAAGCTTACGGACCTTTAAAGTTGGCAATACTTTAAGGTGACTGGCCTATGAAGAGGATGACCATGGAAGTGGACAGTCCTTAAAGATGCATTATTGTGTGTGGGTGGCCTTCTAAGAGACAACCCTGGGAATGGACAGACCTTTGGAAATGTCAATGTGGCTTATGAAGTGGAAAGCCACTTGAACATGTGACATGTTTTGCGGACTGGCCCTTTAAGAGGCAAACCCTAGGAGTGGACAAACCCTTGAAGAAGTGACAAATTTAGGGAATTATGTCCTTTAAGAGGTTGACCAGGGTTGTGTACAAACCCTCAAAACAACAGCATTTAAAGTGTCCTGGCCCTTTAAGAGGTGGACCTGGGAAGCTTACGGACCTTTAAAATTGGCAATACTTTAAGGTGACTGGCCTATGAAGAGGATGACCATGGAAGTGGACAGTCCTTAAAGATGCATTATTGTGTGTGGGTGGCCTTCTAAGAGACAACCCTGGGAATGGACAGACCTTTGGAAATGTCAATGTGGCTTATGAAGTGGAAAGCCACTTGAACATGTGACATGTTTTGCGGACTGGGCCTTTAAGAGGCAGACCCCAGAAGTGGACAAACCCTTGAAGAGGTGACAAATTTAGGGAATTATGTCCTTTAAGAGGTTGACCAGTTTTGTGTACAAACCCTCGAAACAACAGCATTTTAAGTGTACTGGCCCTTTAAGAGGTGGACCTGGGAAGCTTACGGACCTTTAAAATTGGCAATACTTTAAGGTGACTGGCCTATGAAGAGGATGACCATGGAAGTGGACAGTCCTTAAAGATGCATTATTGTGTGTGGGTGGCCTTCTAAGAGACAACCCTGGGAATGGACAGACCTTTGGAAATGTCAATGTGGCTTATGAAGTGGAAAGCCACTTGAACATGTGACATGTTTTGCGGACTGGCCCTTTAAGAGGCAGACCCCAGAAGTGGACAAACCCTTGAAGAGGTGACAAATTTAGGGAATTATGTCCTTTAAGAGGTTGACCAGTTTTGTGTACAAACCCTCGAAACAACAGCATTTTAAGTGTACTGGCCCTTTAAGAGGTGGACCTGGGAAGCTTACGGACCTTTAAAATTGGCAATACTTTAAGGTGACTGGCCTATGAAGAGGATGACCATGGAAGTGGACAGTCCTTAAAGATGCATTATTGTGTGTGGGTGGCCTTCTAAGAGACAACCCTGGGAATGGACAGACCTTTGGAAATGTCAATGTGGCTTATGAAGTGGAAAGCCACTTGAACATGTGACATGTTTTGATGACTGGCCCTTTAAGAGGCAGACCCTAGATATGGACAAACCCTTGAAGAGGTGACAAATTTAGGGAATTATGTCCTTTAAGAGGTTGACCAGGGTTGTGTACAAACCCTCAAAACAACAGCATTTTAAGTGTACTGGCCCTTTAAGAGGTGGACCTGGGAAGCTTACAGACCTTTAAAATTGGCAATACTTTAAGGCGACTGGCCTATAATGAGGATGACCATGGAAGTGGACAGTCCTTAAAGATGCATTATTGTGTGTGGGTGGCCTTCTAAGAGACAACCCTGGGAATGGACAGACCTTTGGAAATGTCAATGTGGCTTATGAAGTGGAAAGCCACTTGAACATGTGACATGTTTTGATGACTGGCCCTTTAAGAGGCAGACCCTAGATATGGACAAACCCTTGAAGAGGTGACAAATTTAGGGAATTATGTCCTTTAAGAGGTTGACCAGGGTTGTGTACAAACCCTCGAAACAACAGCATTTTAAGTGTACTGGCCCTTTAAGAGGTGGACCTGGGAAGCTTACGGACCTTTAAAATTGGCAATACTTTAAGGTGACTGGCCTATGAAGAGGATGACCATGGAAGTGGACAGTCCTTAAAGATGCATTATTGTGTGTGGGTGGCCTTCTAAGAGACAACCCTGGGAATGGACAGACCTTTGGAAATGTCAATGTGGCTTATGAAGTGGAAAGCCACTTGAACATGTGACATGTTTTGCGGACTGGGCCTTTAAGAGGCAGACCCCAGAAGTGGACAAACCCTTGAAGAGGTGACAAATTTAGGGAATTATGTCCTTTAAGAGGTTGACCAGTTTTGTGTACAAACCCTCGAAACAACAGCATTTTAAGTGTACTGGCCCTTTAAGAGGTGGACCTGGGAAGCTTACGGACCTTTAAAATTGGCAATACTTTAAGGTGACTGGCCTATGAAGAGGATGACCATGGAAGTGGACAGTCCTTAAAGATGCATTATTGTGTGTGGGTGGCCTTCTAAGAGACAACCCTGGGAATGGACAGACCTTTGGAAATGTCAATGTGGCTTATGAAGTGGAAAGCCACTTGAACATGTGACATGTTTTGATGACTGGCCCTTTAAGAGGCAGACCCTAGATATGGACAAACCCTTGAAGAGGTGACAAATTTAGGGAATTATGTCCTTTAAGAGGTTGACCAGGGTTGTGTACAAACCCTCAAAACAACAGCATTTTAAGTGTACTGGCCCTTTAAGAGGTGGACCTGGGAAGCTTACAGACCTTTAAAATTGGCAATACTTTAAGGCGACTGGCCTATAATGAGGATGACCATGGAAGTGGACAGTCCTTAAAGATGCATTATTGTGTGTGGGTGGCCTTCTAAGAGACAACCCTGGGAATGGACAGACCTTTGGAAATGTCAATGTGGCTTATGAAGTGGAAAGCCACTTGAACATGTGACATGTTTTGATGACTGGCCCTTTAAGAGGCAGACCCTAGATATGGACAAACCCTTGAAGAGGTGACAAATTTAGGGAATTATGTCCTTTAAGAGGTTGACCAGGGTTGTGTACAAACCCTCGAAACAACAGCATTTTAAGTGTACTGGCCCTTTAAGAGGTGGACCTGGGAAGCTTACGGACCTTTAAAATTGGCAATACTTTAAGGTGACTGGCCTATGAAGAGGATGACCATGGAAGTGGACAGTCCTTAAAGATGCATTATTGTGTGTGGGTGGCCTTCTAAGAGACAACCCTGGGAATGGACAGACCTTTGGAAATGTCAATGTGGCTTATGAAGTGGAAAGCCACTTGAACATGTGACATGTTTTGCGGACTGGGCCTTTAAGAGGCAGACCCCAGAAGTGGACAAACCCTTGAAGAGGTGACAAATTTAGGGAATTATGTCCTTTAAGAGGTTGACCAGTTTTGTGTACAAACCCTCGAAACAACAGCATTTTAAGTGTACTGGCCCTTTAAGAGGTGGACCTGGGAAGCTTACGGACCTTTAAAATTGGCAATACTTTAAGGTGACTGGCCTATGAAGAGGATGACCATGGAAGTGGACAGTCCTTAAAGATGCATTATTGTGTGTGGGTGGCCTTCTAAGAGACAACCCTGGGAATGGACAGACCTTTGGAAATGTCAATGTGGCTTATGAAGTGGAAAGCCACTTGAACATGTGACATGTTTTGATGACTGGCCCTTTAAGAGGCAGACCCTAGATATGGACAAACCCTTGAAGAGGTGACAAATTTAGGGAATTATGTCCTTTAAGAGGTTGACCAGGGTTGTGTACAAACCCTCAAAACAACAGCATTTTAAGTGTACTGGCCCTTTAAGAGGTGGACCTGGGAAGCTTACAGACCTTTAAAATTGGCAATACTTTAAGGCGACTGGCCTATAATGAGGATGACCATGGAAGTGGACAGTCCTTAAAGATGCATTATTGTGTGTGGGTGGCCTTCTAAGAGACAACCCTGGGAATGGACAGACCTTTGGAAATGTCAATGTGGCTTATGAAGTGGAAAGCCACTTGAACATGTGACATGTTTTGATGACTGGCCCTTTAAGAGGCAGACCCTAGATATGGACAAACCCTTGAAGAGGTGACAAATTTAGGGAATTATGTCCTTTAAGAGGTTGACCAGGGTTGTGTACAAACCCTCGAAACAACAGCATTTTAAGTGTACTGGCCCTTTAAGAGGTGGACCTGGGAAGCTTACGGACCTTTAAAATTGGCAATACTTTAAGGTGACTGGCCTATGAAGAGGATGACCATGGAAGTGGACAGTCCTTAAAGATGCATTATTGTGTGTGGGTGGCCTTCTAAGAGACAACCCTGGGAATGGACAGACCTTTGGAAATGTCAATGTGGCTTATGAAGTGGAAAGCCACTTGAACATGTGACATGTTTTGCGGACTGGGCCTTTAAGAGGCAGACCCCAGAAGTGGACAAACCCTTGAAGAGGTGACAAATTTAGGGAATTATGTCCTTTAAGAGGTTGACCAGTTTTGTGTACAAACCCTCGAAACAACAGCATTTTAAGTGTACTGGCCCTTTAAGAGGTGGACCTGGGAAGCTTACGGACCTTTAAAATTGGCAATACTTTAAGGTGACTGGCCTATGAAGAGGATGACCATGGAAGTGGACAGTCCTTAAAGATGCATTATTGTGTGTGGGTGGCCTTCTAAGAGACAACCCTGGGAATGGACAGACCTTTGGAAATGTCAATGTGGCTTATGAAGTGGAAAGCCACTTGAACATGTGACATGTTTTGATGACTGGCCCTTTAAGAGGCAGACCCTAGATATGGACAAACCCTTGAAGAGGTGACAAATTTAGGGAATTATGTCCTTTAAGAGGTTGACCAGGGTTGTGTACAAACCCTCAAAACAACAGCATTTTAAGTGTACTGGCCCTTTAAGAGGTGGACCTGGGAAGCTTACAGACCTTTAAAATTGGCAATACTTTAAGGCGACTGGCCTATAATGAGGATGACCATGGAAGTGGACAGTCCTTAAAGATGCATTATTGTGTGTGGGTGGCCTTCTAAGAGACAACCCTGGGAATGGACAGACCTTTGGAAATGTCAATGTGGCTTATGAAGTGGAAAGCCACTTGAACATGTGACATGTTTTGCGGACTGGCCCTTTAAGAGGCAGACCCTAGGAGTGGACAAACCCTTGAAGAGGTGACAAATTTAGAGAATTATGTCCTTTAAGAGGTTGACCAGGGTTGTGTACAAACCCTCAAAACAACAGCATTTTAAGTGTCCTGGCCCTTTAAGAGGTGGACCTGGGAAGCTTACGGACCTTTAAAATTGGCAATACTTTAAGGTGACTGGCCTATGAAGAGGATGACCATGGAAGTGGACAGTCCTTAAAGATGCATTATTGTGTGTGGGTGGCCTTCTAAGAGACAACCCTGGGAATGGACAGACCTTTGGAAATGTCAATGTGGCTTATGAAGTGGAAAGCCACTTGAACATGTGACATGTTTTGCGGACTGGCCCTTTAAGAGGCAGACCCTAGGAGTGGACAAACCCTTGAAGAGGTGACAAATTTAGGGAATTATGTCCTTTAAGAGGTTGACCAGGGTTGTGTACAAACCCTCAAAACAACAGCATTTTAAGTGTCCTGGCCCTTTAAGAGGTGGACCTGGGAAGCTTACGGACCTTTAAAATTGGCAATACTTTAAGGTGACTGGCCTATGAAGAGGATGACCATGGAAGTGGACAGTCCTTAAAGATGCATTATTGTGTGTGGGTGGCCTTCTAAGAGACAACCCTGGGAATGGACAGACCTTTGGAAATGTCAATGTGGCTTATGAAGTGGAAAGCCACTTGAACATGTGACATGTTTTGCGGACTGGCCCTTTAAGAGGCAAACCCTAGGAGTGGACAAACCCTTGAAGAAGTGACAAATTTAGGGAATTATGTCCTTTAAGAGGTTGACCAGGGTTGTGTACAAACCCTCAAAACAACAGCATTTAAAGTGTCCTGGCCCTTTAAGAGGTGGACCTGGGAAGCTTACGGACCTTTAAAATTGGCAATACTTTAAGGTGACTGGCCTATGAAGATGATGACCATGGAAGTGGACAGTCCTTAAAGATGCATTATTGTGTGTGGGTGGCCTTCTAAGAGACAACCCTGGGAATGGACAGACCTTTGGAAATGTCAATGTGGCTTATGAAGTGGAAAGCCACTTGAACATGTGACATGTTTTGCGGACTGGCCCTTTAAGAGGCAGACCCCAGAAGTGGACAAACCCTTGAAGAGGTGACAAATTTAGGGAATTATGTCCTTTAAGAGGTTGACCAGTTTTGTGTACAAACCCTCGAAACAACAGCATTTTAAGTGTACTGGCCCTTTAAGAGGTGGACCTGGGAAGCTTACGGACCTTTAAAATTGGCAATACTTTAAGGTGACTGGCCTATGAAGAGGATGACCATGGAAGTGGACAGTCCTTAAAGATGCATTATTGTGTGTGGGTGGCCTTCTAAGAGACAACCCTGGGAATGGACAGACCTTTGGAAATGTCAATGTGGCTTATGAAGTGGAAAGCCACTTGAACATGTGACATGTTTTGCGGACTGGCCCTTTAAGAGGCAGACCCTAGGAGTGGACAAACCCTTGAAGAGGTGACAAATTTAGGGAATTATGTCCTTTAAGAGGTTGACCAGGGTTGTGTACAAACCCTCAAAACAACAGCATTTTAAGTGTCCTGGCCCTTTAAGAGGTGGACCTGGGAAGCTTACGGACCTTTAAAATTGGCAATACTTTAAGGTGACTGGCCTATGAAGAGGATGACCATGGAAGTGGACAGTCCTTAAAGATGCATTATTGTGTGTGGGTGGCCTTCTAAGAGACAACCCTGGGAATGGACAGACCTTTGGAAATGTCAATGTGGCTTATGAAGTGGAAAGCCACTTGAACATGTGACATGTTTTGCGGACTGGCCCTTTAAGAGGCAAACCCTAGGAGTGGACAAACCCTTGAAGAAGTGACAAATTTAGAGAATTATGTCCTTTAAGAGGTTGACCAGGGTTGTGTACAAACCCTCAAAACAACAGCATTTTAAGTGTCCTGGCCCTTTAAGAGGTGGACCTGGGAAGCTTACGGACCTTTAAAATTGGCAATACTTTAAGGTGACTGGCCTATGAAGAGGATGACCATGGAAGTGGACAGTCCTTAAAGATGCATTATTGTGTGTGGGTGGCCTTCTAAGAGACAACCCTGGGAATGGACAGACCTTTGGAAATGTCAATGTGGCTTATGAAGTGGAAAGCCACTTGAACATGTGACATGTTTTGCGGACTGGCCCTTTAAGAGGCAGACCCCAGAAGTGGACAAACCCTTGAAGAGGTGACAAATTTAGGGAATTATGTCCTTTAAGAGGTTGACCAGTTTTGTGTACAAACCCTCGAAACAACAGCATTTTAAGTGTACTGGCCCTTTAAGAGGTGGACCTGGGAAGCTTACGGACCTTTAAAATTGGCAATACTTTAAGGTGACTGGCCTATGAAGAGGATGACCATGGAAGTGGACAGTCCTTAAAGATGCATTATTGTGTGTGGGTGGCCTTCTAAGAGACAACCCTGGGAATGGACAGACCTTTGGAAATGTCAATGTGGCTTATGAAGTGGAAAGCCACTTGAACATGTGACATGTTTTGCGGACTGGCCCTTTAAGAGGCAGACCCTAGGAGTGGACAAACCCTTGAAGAGGTGACAAATTTAGGGAATTATGTCCTTTAAGAGGTTGACCAGGGTTGTGTACAAACCCTCAAAACAACAGCATTTTAAGTGTCCTGGCCCTTTAAGAGGTGGACCTGGGAAGCTTACGGACCTTTAAAATTGGCAATACTTTAAGGTGACTGGCCTATGAAGAGGATGACCATGGAAGTGGACAGTCCTTAAAGATGCATTATTGTGTGTGGGTGGCCTTCTAAGAGACAACCCTGGGAATGGACAGACCTTTGGAAATGTCAATGTGGCTTATGAAGTGGAAAGCCACTTGAACATGTGACATGTTTTGCGGACTGGCCCTTTAAGAGGCAAACCCTAGGAGTGGACAAACCCTTGAAGAAGTGACAAATTTAGAGAATTATGTCCTTTAAGAGGTTGACCAGGGTTGTGTACAAACCCTCAAAACAACAGCATTTTAAGTGTCCTGGCCCTTTAAGAGGTGGACCTGGGAAGCTTACGGACCTTTAAAATTGGCAATACTTTAAGGTGACTGGCCTATGAAGAGGATGACCATGGAAGTGGACAGTCCTTAAAGATGCATTATTGTGTGTGGGTGGCCTTCTAAGAGACAACCCTGGGAATGGACAGACCTTTGGAAATGTCAATGTGGCTTATGAAGTGGAAAGCCACTTGAACATGTGACATGTTTTGCGGACTGGGCCTTTAAGAGGCAGACCCCAGAAGTGGAGAAACCCTTGAAGAGGTGACAAATTTAGGGAATTATGTCCTTTAAGAGGTTGACCAGTTTTGTGTACAAACCCTCGAAACAACAGCATTTTAAGTGTACTGGCCCTTTAAGAGGTGGACCTGGGAAGCTTACGGACCTTTAAAATTGGCAATACTTTAAGGTGACTGGCCTATGAAGAGGATGACCATGGAAGTGGACAGTCCTTAAAGATGCATTATTGTGTGTGGGTGGCCTTCTAAGAGACAACCCTGGGAATGGACAGACCTTTGGAAATGTCAATGTGGCTTATGAAGTGGAAAGCCACTTGAACATGTGACATGTTTTGCGGACTGGCCCTTTAAGAGGCAGACCCCAGAAGTGGACAAACCCTTGAAGAGGTGACAAATTTAGGGAATTATGTCCTTTAAGAGGTTGACCAGTTTTGTGTACAAACCCTCGAAACAACAGCATTTTAAGTGTACTGGCCCTTTAAGAGGTGGACCTGGGAAGCTTACGGACCTTTAAAATTGGCAATACTTTAAGGTGACTGGCCTATGAAGAGGATGACCATGGAAGTGGACAGTCCTTAAAGATGCATTATTGTGTGTGGGTGGCCTTCTAAGAGACAACCCTGGGAATGGACAGACTGTTACGGCACTCTGCCCCCCAGAGCGCCAGATGGGGTGCTCTGATCTTCCCGCACCCCACTGTCCCTGCCTACTTGCCTCGGCCCTGGCTAACCCCAGGCGGACAACTGGGCGGCGGTCCCTGCGCTGGCTAGGGACCTGGCGACTACCTAGATGGAACTACTAACAGGGGACAGAGTGCCGACAGAAGAGGCAGGTGGAACAAACCAACAAAACTTACAAGTACAAGCAGGGCTGGAGATGGAGCTCACAGCAGATAGACAGGACCTGAATAGCAACCAGTGCTGACTGGGACAGACCAGACTAGGGGCTAACAGGACCAACAGAAACAGGCTGAGAAAGGATAGCAGGGCTGACAGACAACTAGGGACTGGCTGAGGTAAACTGCAGACAGACTGACTAGATGAAAGCAGAACCAATAACTGGCAGTGAGCTCACATCACTGCCAGTCTCTTAACCACAAGGTTCCGCCCCCGGGCGGAGAGTGGGAGGAGGCAACTCCACCCACTGCTGTATAAGAAGAACGGAGGAGTGCGGGCGGCACCCTACGGGCGGACACGCCCATGCCGCCGCCCACCGGCCGTCCCAAGCTGCTGGGATAACCTCGACACAGGGCTCCAGGCTGCTGGAGCCGACGCCGGAGCGACGCGCGCCGACCGCGGGACCCCGTGCCGCGCTGTATGGTAACATTACCCCCCCTCTGACGGGGGACCTCCGGGCCCCCGGAAACTCGACCAGGCTTATCCAGGAGGCGGCTGTGAAAACGCTGTACCAACCCGAGAATGTGACCCTCCTGAGCGGTCACCATGGGCTGATCCTCAGGTCCATGACTTCGGTAGTCTGTGGCTGCCCCATTTCCTTCAGGGCCAACCGTTGACATATCGTCATGTTTCAGGTCGTCTTCCGAGTCAATGTCCAACCATTCACCACTGTCTTTTGACCCATCCTCGCTACCAATGACGCTGCCTTCAAAATCTGAGGCATCTCCAACTTTAAAATCACTGTCATCTGAGCTATCATACTCCAAAAAACTCTTCCGGGCCCCCAAATATTGTAAGGTTCCTGTAGCCCGGCGAGAATCCAGGATCTCCTGGGCCTCGTATTCAACTTCATCACGGACCGGGGTGGGCGGCGGGGGACCGGAGGTGGGTTTCACCGAAGGGACAACAGGTTTCGACACAGACTTATGGAACCCCCTGCGACCCCTCCTTTTGCGATTTCCAGAGGACCGGTACCCCTTCTGTCCCGCCCTGTACGGCTCAAACACCGACAGACTCTCCTCACAACGCAACTGCATACGAGACCCCACCCCTTTCTTCCGTCCCCCCTGCAGGGCATCGGTGGCGACATCAGCAGCAGGGCAGGCGGACGGGGTGTGAAGGTAAGTGAGACCTCGGGGACTGAGTGCGGTATCGACTGAGCAGGGAGGACGGGAAGCGCGATGGCTATGGCAGAACGGCCCCCACTGGGTTAGCTCCCCAGTGGCCCAATCGAATTGGGGGTTATGCAACGCCAGCCACGGCATCCCTAGTACCATGTCTACCGACATTTTCTCCATCACCAGGAATGATAGACCTTCCGAATGGCGACCCCCCACAGTGAGTTGTAACACTGGGGTCCTCCATCGTACCAAGCCCGAAGCCAGAGGAGTAGCATCAATGCTAGCAAAACGAATTGGCGTCTTCAGCGCCAAAAATTCCGCCCTCAGGGGCTCAACGAGACGCATGCTTACCAGGTTAGCGGCTGCTCCGGAATCAATAAACGCCTGCCCTAGGCGGGAGAAGTTCCGGAATCTAACCTGGCAGGGTATTAGAAGTCTAGGACGTACCTGTGGTCCTAGGCGACCCTCCCTGCAATCGCCTAGGACTGGGAGTCTTTCTGCCGATTCGGACTGTGGGCGCTGAGGCCTCAGGGGGCAGGTTATCACCCGATGTCCAGCTTTCCCGCAGTAGAGGCAGAGATGATGCAATAACCGAACTCGGCGTCGCTCCTTGGGGTCCAGCGGGTCCAGTTCCATAGGTTCGGGAACAGAGACTGGTACGGAAGAGGAAGGAACCGGACAAACGACCTCCCTGACTCTACTGGTCTGCCTGTCCTGCTTCCCAGCCCTGAGCCTCCTATCTGCCTTCACCGCTAGCTCCATGGCCTCCTTTAAGGACCCGGGAATGGGATGGGAGATCAACAGCTCTTTGACCGCGTCCGAGAGACCCTGCAGAAAAACGTCCTTCAGGGCACTCTCGTTCCATGCAGTGTCGCCCGCATAGCGTCTGAAACTGGAGCAATAATCCTCCACACAAAGCGACCCCTGATGCAGCGCCAGCAACCGTGAAACCGCCAACCCCACTCGGTCCGGCTCATCGAAGATGCCCCCGAGTTCCTGAAAAAAGGAGTCCACCGACTGCAGGGAGGGGGAACCCTCGGGAATAGAAAAGGCCCAAGTCTGGGCAGAGCCCCGCAGCAGGGACATTATAAGCCCGACCCTCTGGGCCTCTGAGCCCGAAGAACGGGGACGCATCCGAAAAAACAGGCGACACGCCTGTTGAAAAACGAAAAACTTGTTCCTCTCCCCAGAGAACACCTCGGGGAGAGGGCACTTGGGTTCGGGACTGGTAAAGGCGTTCTGCCCCTGCGACAACGCCCACTGCTCCTGGGCCACCATGCGAGCTGACAAATCCCGGATCACCGGCACCAGGTCTTGCAGCTGGTTTGCAAGGGCGCTGATCGCCGCCATGAAATAAAAGTATTTTAAGGGCCAGTTATTATGTTACGGCACTCTGCCCCCCAGAGCGCCAGATGGGGTGCCCTGATCTTCCCGCACCCCACTGTCCCTGCCTACTTGCCTCGGCCCTGGCTAACCCCAGGCGGACAACTGGGCGGCGGTCCCTGCGCTGGCTAGGGACCTGGCGACTACCTAGATGGAACTACTAACAGGGGACAGAGTGCCGACAGAAGAGGCAGGTGGAACAAACCAACAAAACTTACAAGTACAAGCAGGGCTGGAGATGGAGCTCACAGCAGATAGACAGGACCTGAATAGCAACCAGTGCTGACTGGGACAGACCAGACTAGGGGCTAACAGGACCAACAGAAACAGGCTGAGAAAGGATAGCAGGGCTGACAGACAACTAGGGACTGGCTGAGGTAAACTGCAGACAGACTGACTAGATGAAAGCAGAACCAATAACTGGCAGTGAGCTCACATCACTGCCAGTCTCTTAACCACAAGGTTCCGCCCCCGGGCGGAGAGTGGGAGGAGGCAACTCCACCCACTGCTGTATAAGAAGAACGGAGGAGTGCGGGCGGCACCCTACGGGCGGACACGCCCATGCCGCCGCCCACCGGCCGTCCCAAGCTGCTGGGATAACCTCGACACAGGGCTCCAGGCTGCTGGAGCCGACGCCGGAGCGACGCGCGCCGACCGCGGGACCCCGTGCCGCGCTGTATGGTAACACAGACCTTTGGAAATGTCAATGTGGCTTATGAAGTGGAAAGCCACTTGAACATGTGACATGTTTTGCGGACTGGCCCTTTAAGAGGCAGACCCTAGGAGTGGACAAACCCTTGAAGAGGTGACAAATTTAGAGAATTATGTCCTTTAAGAGGTTGACCAGGGTTGTGTACAAACCCTCAAAACAACAGCATTTTAAGTGTCCTGGCCCTTTAAGAGGTGGACCTGGGAAGCTTACGGACCTTTAAAATTGGCAATACTTTAAGGTGACTGGCCTATGAAGAGGATGACCATGGAAGTGGACAGTCCTTAAAGATGCATTATTGTGTGTGGGTGGCCTTCTAAGAGACAACCCTGGGAATGGACAGACCTTTGGAAATGTCAATGTGGCTTATGAAGTGGAAAGCCACTTGAACATGTGACATGTTTTGCAGGCTGGCCCTTTAAGAGGCAGACCCTAGGAGTGGACAAACCCTTGAAGAGGTGACAAATTTAGGGAATTATGTCCTTTAAGAGGTTGACCAGGGTTGTGTACAAACCCTCAAAACAACAGCATTTTAAGTGTCCTGGCCCTTTAAGAGGTGGACCTGGGAAGCTTACGGACCTTTAAAATTGGCAATACTTTAAGGTGACTGGCCTATGAAGAGGATGACCATGGAAGTGGACAGTCCTTAAAGATGCATTATTGTGTGTGGGTGGCCTTCTAAGAGACAACCCTGGGAATGGACAGACCTTTGGAAATGTCAATGTGGCTTATGAAGTGGAAAGCCACTTGAACATGTGACATGTTTTGCGGACTGGCCCTTTAAGAGGCAAACCCTAGGAGTGGACAAACCCTTGAAGAAGTGACAAATTTAGGGAATTATGTCCTTTAAGAGGTTGACCAGGGTTGTGTACAAACCCTCAAAACAACAGCATTTAAAGTGTCCTGGCCCTTTAAGAGGTGGACCTGGGAAGCTTACGGACCTTTAAAATTGGCAATACTTTAAGGTGACTGGCCTATGAAGAGGATGACCATGGAAGTGGACAGTCCTTAAAGATGCATTATTGTGTGTGGGTGGCCTTCTAAGAGACAACCCTGGGAATGGACAGACCTTTGGAAATGTCAATGTGGCTTATGAAGTGGAAAGCCACTTGAACATGTGACATGTTTTGATGACTGGCCCTTTAAGAGACAGACCCTAGATATGGACAAACCCTTGAAGAGGTGACAAATTTAGGGAATTATGTCCTTTAAGAGGTTGACCAGGGTTGTGTACAAACCCTCGAAACAACAGCATTTTAAGTGTACTGGCCCTTTAAGAGGTGGACCTGGGAAGCTTACGGACCTTTAAAATTGGCAATACTTTAAGGTGACTGGCCTATGAAGAGGATGACCATGGAAGTGGACAGTCCTTAAAGATGCATTATTGTGTGTGGGTGGCCTTCTAAGAGACAACCCTGGGAATGGACAGACCTTTGGAAATATCAATGTGGCTTATGAAGTGGAAAGCCACTTGAACATGTGACATGTTTTGCGGACTGGCCCTTTAAGAGGCAGACCCTAGGAGTGGACAAACCCTTGAAGAGGTGACAAATTTAGGGAATTATGTCCTTTAAGAGGTTGACCAGGGTTGTGTACAAACCCTCAAAACAACAGCATTTTAAGTGTCCTGGCCCTTTAAGAGGTGGACCTGGGAAGCTTACGGACCTTTAAAATTGGCAATACTTTAAGGTGACTGGCCTATGAAGAGGATGACCATGGAAGTGGACAGTCCTTAAAGATGCATTATTGTGTGTGGGTGGCCTTCTAAGAGACAACCCTGGGAATGGACAGACCTTTGGAAATGTCAATGTGGCTTATGAAGTGGAAAGCCACTTGAACATGTGACATGTTTTGCGGACTGGCCCTTTAAGAGGCAAACCCTAGGAGTGGACAAACCCTTGAAGAAGTGACAAATTTAGGGAATTATGTCCTTTAAGAGGTTGACCAGGGTTGTGTACAAACCCTCAAAACAACAGCATTTAAAGTGTCCTGGCCCTTTAAGAGGTGGACCTGGGAAGCTTACGGACCTTTAAAATTGGCAATACTTTAAGGTGACTGGCCTATGAAGAGGATGACCATGGAAGTGGACAGTCCTTAAAGATGCATTATTGTGTGTGGGTGGCCTTCTAAGAGACAACCCTGGGAATGGACAGACCTTTGGAAATGTCAATGTGGCTTATGAAGTGGAAAGCCACTTGAACATGTGACATGTTTTGCGGACTGGGCCTTTAAGAGGCAGACCCCAGAAGTGGACAAACCCTTGAAGAGGTGACAAATTTAGGGAATTATGTCCTTTAAGAGGTTGACCAGTTTTGTGTACAAACCCTCGAAACAACAGCATTTTAAGTGTACTGGCCCTTTAAGAGGTGGACCTGGGAAGCTTACGGACCTTTAAAATTGGCAATACTTTAAGGTGACTGGCCTATGAAGAGGATGACCATGGAAGTGGACAGTCCTTAAAGATGCATTATTGTGTGTGGGTGGCCTTCTAAGAGACAACCCTGGGAATGGACAGACCTTTGGAAATGTCAATGTGGCTTATGAAGTGGAAAGCCACTTGAACATGTGACATGTTTTGCGGACTGGCCCTTTAAGAGGCAGACCCCAGAAGTGGACAAACCCTTGAAGAGGTGACAAATTTAGGGAATTATGTCCTTTAAGAGGTTGACCAGTTTTGTGTACAAACCCTCGAAACAACAGCATTTTAAGTGTACTGGCCCTTTAAGAGGTGGACCTGGGAAGCTTACGGACCTTTAAAATTGGCAATACTTTAAGGTGACTGGCCTATGAAGAGGATGACCATGGAAGTGGACAGTCCTTAAAGATGCATTATTGTGTGTGGGTGGCCTTCTAAGAGACAACCCTGGGAATGGACAGACCTTTGGAAATGTCAATGTGGCTTATGAAGTGGAAAGCCACTTGAACATGTGACATGTTTTGCGGACTGGCCCTTTAAGAGGCAGACCCCAGAAGTGGACAAACCCTTGAAGAGGTGACAAATTTAGGGAATTATGTCCTTTAAGAGGTTGACCAGTTTTGTGTACAAACCCTCGAAACAACAGCATTTTAAGTGTACTGGCCCTTTAAGAGGTGGACCTGGGAAGCTTACGGACCTTTAAAATTGGCAATACTTTAAGGTGACTGGCCTATGAAGAGGATGACCATGGAAGTGGACAGTCCTTAAAGATGCATTATTGTGTGTGGGTGGCCTTCTAAGAGACAACCCTGGGAATGGACAGACCTTTGGAAATGTCAATGTGGCTTATGAAGTGGAAAGCCACTTGAACATGTGACATGTTTTGCGGACTGGCCCTTTAAGAGGCAGACCCTAGGAGTGGACAAACCCTTGAAGAGGTGACAAATTTAGAGAATTATGTCCTTTAAGAGGTTGACCAGGGTTGTGTACAAACCCTCAAAACAACAGCATTTTAAGTGTCCTGGCCCTTTAAGAGGTGGACCTGGGAAGCTTACGGACCTTTAAAATTGGCAATACTTTAAGGTGACTGGCCTATGAAGAGGATGACCATGGAAGTGGACAGTCCTTAAAGATGCATTATTGTGTGTGGGTGGCCTTCTAAGAGACAACCCTGGGAATGGACAGACCTTTGGAAATGTCAATGTGGCTTATGAAGTGGAAAGCCACTTGAACATGTGACATGTTTTGCGGACTGGCCCTTTAAGAGGCAGACCCTAGGAGTGGACAAACCCTTGAAGAGGTGACAAATTTAGGGAATTATGTCCTTTAAGAGGTTGACCAGGGTTGTGTACAAACCCTCAAAACAACAGCATTTTAAGTGTCCTGGCCCTTTAAGAGGTGGACCTGGGAAGCTTACGGACCTTTAAAATTGGCAATACTTTAAGGTGACTGGCCTATGAAGAGGATGACCATGGAAGTGGACAGTCCTTAAAGATGCATTATTGTGTGTGGGTGGCCTTCTAAGAGACAACCCTGGGAATGGACAGACCTTTGGAAATGTCAATGTGGCTTATGAAGTGGAAAGCCACTTGAACATGTGACATGTTTTGCGGACTGGCCCTTTAAGAGGCAAACCCTAGGAGTGGACAAACCCTTGAAGAAGTGACAAATTTAGGGAATTATGTCCTTTAAGAGGTTGACCAGGGTTGTGTACAAACCCTCAAAACAACAGCATTTAAAGTGTCCTGGCCCTTTAAGAGGTGGACCTGGGAAGCTTACGGACCTTTAAAATTGGCAATACTTTAAGGTGACTGGCCTATGAAGAGGATGACCATGGAAGTGGACAGTCCTTAAAGATGCATTATTGTGTGTGGGTGGCCTTCTAAGAGACAACCCTGGGAATGGACAGACCTTTGGAAATGTCAATGTGGCTTATGAAGTGGAAAGCCACTTGAACATGTGACATGTTTTGCGGACTGGGCCTTTAAGAGGCAGACCCCAGAAGTGGACAAACCCTTGAAGAGGTGACAAATTTAGGGAATTATGTCCTTTAAGAGGTTGACCAGTTTTGTGTACAAACCCTCGAAACAACAGCATTTTAAGTGTACTGGCCCTTTAAGAGGTGGACCTGGGAAGCTTACGGACCTTTAAAATTGGCAATACTTTAAGGTGACTGGCCTATGAAGAGGATGACCATGGAAGTGGACAGTCCTTAAAGATGCATTATTGTGTGTGGGTGGCCTTCTAAGAGACAACCCTGGGAATGGACAGACCTTTGGAAATGTCAATGTGGCTTATGAAGTGGAAAGCCACTTGAACATGTGACATGTTTTGATGACTGGCCCTTTAAGAGGCAGACCCTAGATATGGACAAACCCTTGAAGAGGTGACAAATTTAGGGAATTATGTCCTTTAAGAGGTTGACCAGGGTTGTGTACAAACCCTCAAAACAACAGCATTTTAAGTGTACTGGCCCTTTAAGAGGTGGACCTGGGAAGCTTACAGACCTTTAAAATTGGCAATACTTTAAGGCGACTGGCCTATAATGAGGATGACCATGGAAGTGGACAGTCCTTAAAGATGCATTATTGTGTGTGGGTGGCCTTCTAAGAGACAACCCTGGGAATGGACAGACCTTTGGAAATGTCAATGTGGCTTATGAAGTGGAAAGCCACTTGAACATGTGACATGTTTTGATGACTGGCCCTTTAAGAGGCAGACCCTAGATATGGACAAACCCTTGAAGAGGTGACAAATTTAGGGAATTATGTCCTTTAAGAGGTTGACCAGGGTTGTGTACAAACCCTCGAAACAACAGCATTTTAAGTGTACTGGCCCTTTAAGAGGTGGACCTGGGAAGCTTACGGACCTTTAAAATTGGCAATACTTTAAGGTGACTGGCCTATGAAGAGGATGACCATGGAAGTGGACAGTCCTTAAAGATGCATTATTGTGTGTGGGTGGCCTTCTAAGAGACAACCCTGGGAATGGACAGACCTTTGGAAATGTCAATGTGGCTTATGAAGTGGAAAGCCACTTGAACATGTGACATGTTTTGCGGACTGGCCCTTTAAGAGGCAGACCCTAGGAGTGGACAAACCCTTGAAGAGGTGACAAATTTAGAGAATTATGTCCTTTAAGAGGTTGACCAGGGTTGTGTACAAACCCTCAAAACAACAGCATTTTAAGTGTCCTGGCCCTTTAAGAGGTGGACCTGGGAAGCTTACGGACCTTTAAAATTGGCAATACTTTAAGGTGACTGGCCTATGAAGAGGATGACCATGGAAGTGGACAGTCCTTAAAGATGCATTATTGTGTGTGGGTGGCCTTCTAAGAGACAACCCTGGGAATGGACAGACCTTTGGAAATGTCAATGTGGCTTATGAAGTGGAAAGCCACTTGAACATGTGACATGTTTTGCGGACTGGCCCTTTAAGAGGCAGACCCTAGGAGTGGACAAACCCTTGAAGAGGTGACAAATTTAGGGAATTATGTCCTTTAAGAGGTTGACCAGGGTTGTGTACAAACCCTCAAAACAACAGCATTTTAAGTGTCCTGGCCCTTTAAGAGGTGGACCTGGGAAGCTTACGGACCTTTAAAATTGGCAATACTTTAAGGTGACTGGCCTATGAAGAGGATGACCATGGAAGTGGACAGTCCTTAAAGATGCATTATTGTGTGTGGGTGGCCTTCTAAGAGACAACCCTGGGAATGGACAGACCTTTGGAAATGTCAATGTGGCTTATGAAGTGGAAAGCCACTTGAACATGTGACATGTTTTGCGGACTGGCCCTTTAAGAGGCAAACCCTAGGAGTGGACAAACCCTTGAAGAAGTGACAAATTTAGGGAATTATGTCCTTTAAGAGGTTGACCAGGGTTGTGTACAAACCCTCAAAACAACAGCATTTAAAGTGTCCTGGCCCTTTAAGAGGTGGACCTGGGAAGCTTACGGACCTTTAAAATTGGCAATACTTTAAGGTGACTGGCCTATGAAGAGGATGACCATGGAAGTGGACAGTCCTTAAAGATGCATTATTGTGTGTGGGTGGCCTTCTAAGAGACAACCCTGGGAATGGACAGACCTTTGGAAATGTCAATGTGGCTTATGAAGTGGAAAGCCACTTGAACATGTGACATGTTTTGCGGACTGGGCCTTTAAGAGGCAGACCCCAGAAGTGGACAAACCCTTGAAGAGGTGACAAATTTAGGGAATTATGTCCTTTAAGAGGTTGACCAGTTTTGTGTACAAACCCTCGAAACAACAGCATTTTAAGTGTACTGGCCCTTTAAGAGGTGGACCTGGGAAGCTTACGGACCTTTAAAATTGGCAATACTTTAAGGTGACTGGCCTATGAAGAGGATGACCATGGAAGTGGACAGTCCTTAAAGATGCATTATTGTGTGTGGGTGGCCTTCTAAGAGACAACCCTGGGAATGGACAGACCTTTGGAAATGTCAATGTGGCTTATGAAGTGGAAAGCCACTTGAACATGTGACATGTTTTGATGACTGGCCCTTTAAGAGGCAGACCCTAGATATGGACAAACCCTTGAAGAGGTGACAAATTTAGGGAATTATGTCCTTTAAGAGGTTGACCAGGGTTGTGTACAAACCCTCAAAACAACAGCATTTTAAGTGTACTGGCCCTTTAAGAGGTGGACCTGGGAAGCTTACAGACCTTTAAAATTGGCAATACTTTAAGGCGACTGGCCTATAATGAGGATGACCATGGAAGTGGACAGTCCTTAAAGATGCATTATTGTGTGTGGGTGGCCTTCTAAGAGACAACCCTGGGAATGGACAGACCTTTGGAAATGTCAATGTGGCTTATGAAGTGGAAAGCCACTTGAACATGTGACATGTTTTGATGACTGGCCCTTTAAGAGGCAGACCCTAGATATGGACAAACCCTTGAAGAGGTGACAAATTTAGGGAATTATGTCCTTTAAGAGGTTGACCAGGGTTGTGTACAAACCCTCGAAACAACAGCATTTTAAGTGTACTGGCCCTTTAAGAGGTGGACCTGGGAAGCTTACGGACCTTTAAAATTGGCAATACTTTAAGGTGACTGGCCTATGAAGAGGATGACCATGGAAGTGGACAGTCCTTAAAGATGCATTATTGTGTGTGGGTGGCCTTCTAAGAGACAACCCTGGGAATGGACAGACCTTTGGAAATGTCAATGTGGCTTATGAAGTGGAAAGCCACTTCAACATGTGACATGTTTTGCGGACTGGCCCTTTAAGAGGCAGACCCTAGGAGTGGACAAACCCTTGAAGAGGTGACAAATTTAGGGAATTATGTCCTTTAAGAGGTTGACCAGGGTTGTGTACAAACCCTCAAAACAACAGCATTTTAAGTGTCCTGGCCCTTTTAGAGGTGGACCTGGGAAGCTTACGGACCTTTAAAATTGGCAATACTTTAAGGTGACTGGCCTATGAAGAGGATGACCATGGAAGTGGACAGTCCTTAAAGATGCATTATTGTGTGTGGGTGGCCTTCTAAGAGACAACCCTGGGAATGGACAGACCTTTGGAAATGTCAATGTGGCTTATGAAATGGAAAGCCACTTGAAAATGTGACGTTTTGCGGACTGACCCTTTAAGAGGCTGACCCCAGAAGTGGACAAACCCTTGAAGAGGTGACAAATTTAGGGAATTATGTCCTTTAAGAGGTTGACCAGGGTTGTGTACAAACCCTCGAAACAACAGCATTTTAAGTGTACTGGCCCTTTAAGAGGTGGACCTGGGAAGCTTACGGACCTTTAAAATTGGCAATACTTTAAGGCGACTGGCCTATAATGAGGATGACCATGGAAGTGGACAGTCCTTAAAGATGCATTATTGTGTGTGGGTGGCCTTCTAAGAGACAACCCTGGGAATGGACAGACCTTTGGAAATGTCAATGTGGCTTATGAAGTGGAAATCCACTTGAACATGTGACATGTTTTGATGACTGGCCCTTTAAGAGGCAGACCCTAGATATGGACAAACCCTTGAAGAGGTGACAAATTTAGGGAATTATGTCCTTTAAGAGGTTGACCAGGGTTGTGTACAAACCCTCAAAACAACAGCATTTTAAGTGTCCTGGCCCTTTAAGAGGTGGACCTGGGAAGCTTACAGACCTTTAAAATTGGCAATACTTTAAGGTGACTGGCCTATGAAGAGGATGACCATGGAAGTGGACAGTCCTTAAAGATGCATTATTGTGTGTGGGTGGCCTTCTAAGAGACAACCCTGCGAATGGACAGACCTTTGGACCTGTCAATGTGGCTTATGAAGTGGAAAGCCACTTCAACATGTGACATGTTTTGCGGACTGGCCCTTTAAGAGGCAGACCCTAGAAGTGGACAAACCCTTGAAGAGGTGACAAATTTAGGGAATTATGTCCTTTAAGAGGTTGACCAGGGTTGTGTACAAACCCTCAAAACAACAGCATTTTAAGTGTCCTGGCCGTTTAAGAGGTGGACCTGGGAAGCTTACGGACCTTTAAAATTGACAATACTTTAAGGTGACTGGCCTATGAAGAGGATGACCATGGAAGTGGACAGTCCTTAAAGATGCATTATTGTGTGTGGGTGGCCTTCTAAGAGACAACCCTGGGAATGGACAGACCTTTGGAAATGTCAATGTGGCTTATGAAGTGGAAAGCCACTTGAACATGTGACATGTTTTGCGGACTGGCCCTTTAAGAGGCAGACCCTAGGAGTGGACAAACCCTTGAAGAAGTGACAAATTTAGGGAATTATGTCCTTTAAGAGGTTGACCAGGGTTGTGTACAAACCCTCAAAACAACAGCATTTAAAGTGTCCTGGCCCTTTAAGAGGTGGACCTGGGAAGCTTACGGACCTTTAAAATTGGCAATACTTTAAGGTGACTGGCCTATGAAGAGGATGACCATGGAAGTGGACAGTCCTTAAAGATGCATTATTGTGTGTGGGTGGCCTTCTAAGAGACAACCCTGGGAATGGACAGACCTTTGGAAATGTCAATGTGGCTTATGAAGTGGAAAGCCACTTGAACATGTGACATGTTTTGTGGACTGGCCCTTTAAGAGGCAAACCCTAGGAGTGGACAAACCCTTGAAGAAGTGACAAATTTAGGGAATTATGTCCTTTAAGAGGTTGACCAGGGTTGTGTACAAACCCTCAAAACAACAGCATTTAAAGTGTCCTGGCCCTTTAAGAGGTGGACCTGGGAAGCTTACGGACCTTTAAAATTGGCAATACTTTAAGGTGACTGGCCTATGAAGAGGATGACCATGGAAGTGGACAGTCCTTAAAGATGCATTATTGTGTGTGGGTGGCCTTCTAAGAGACAACCCTGGGAATGGACAGACCTTTGGAAATGTCAATGTGGCTTATGAAGTGGAAATCCACTTGAACATGTGACATGTTTTGATGACTGGCCCTTTAAGAGGCAGACCCTAGATATGGACAAACCCTTGAAGAGGTGACAAATTTAGGGAATTATGTCCTTTAAGAGGTTGACCAGGGTTGTGTACAAACCCTCAAAACAACAGCATTTTAAGTGTACTGGCCCTTTAAGAGGTGGACCTGGGAAGCTTACAGACCTTTAAAATTGGCAATACTTTAAGGCGACTGGCCTATAATGAGGATGACCATGGAAGTGGACAGTCCTTAAAGATGCATTATTGTGTGTGGGTGGCCTTCTAAGAGACAACCCTGGGAATGGACAGACCTTTGGAAATGTCAATGTGGCTTATGAAGTGGAAATCCACTTGAACATGTGACATGTTTTGATGACTGGCCCTTTAAGAGGCAGACCCTAGATATGGACAAACCCTTGAAGAGGTGACAAATTTAGGGAATTATGTCCTTTAAGAGGTTGACCAGGGTTGTGTACAAACCCTCAAAACAACAGCATTTTAAGTGTCCTGGCCCTTTAAGAGGTGGACCTGGGAAGCTTACAGACCTTTAAAATTGGCAATACTTTAAGGTGACTGGCCTATGAAGAGGATGACCATGGAAGTGGACAGTCCTTAAAGATGCATTATTGTGTGTGGGTGGCCTTCTAAGAGACAACCCTGCGAATGGACAGACCTTTGGACCTGTCAATGTGGCTTATGAAGTGGAAAGCCACTTCAACATGTGACATGTTTTGCGGACTGGCCCTTTAAGAGGCAGACCCTAGAAGTGGACAAACCCTTGAAGAGGTGACAAATTTAGGGAATTATGTCCTTTAAGAGGTTGACCAGGGTTGTGTACAAACCCTCAAAACAACAGCATTTTAAGTGTCCTGGCCGTTTAAGAGGTGGACCTGGGAAGCTTACGGACCTTTAAAATTGACAATACTTTAAGGTGACTGGCCTATGAAGAGGATGACCATGGAAGTGGACAGTCCTTAAAGATGCATTATTGTGTGTGGGTGGCCTTCTAAGAGACAACCCTGGGAATGGACAGACCTTTGGAAATGTCAATGTGGCTTATGAAGTGGAAATCCACTTGAACATGTGACATGTTTTGATGACTGGCCCTTTAAGAGGCAGACCCTAGAAGTGGACAAACCCTTGAAGAGGTGACAAATTTAGGGAATTATGTCCTTTAAGAGGTTGACCAGGGTTGTGTACAAACCCTAGAAACAACAGCATTTTAAGTGTACTGGCCCTTTAAGAGGTGGACCTGGGAAGCTTACAGACCTTTAAAATTGGCAATACTTTAAGGTGACTGGCCTATGAAGAGGATGACCATGGAAGTGGACAGTCCTTAAAGATGCATTATTGTGTGTGGGTGGCCTTCTAAGAGACAACCCTGGGAATGGACAGACCTTTGGAAATGTCAATGTGGCTTATGAAGTGGAAAGCCACTTGAACATGTGACATGTTTTGCGGACTGGCCCTTTAAGAGGCAGACCCTAGGAGTGGACAAACCCTTGAAGAGGTGACAAATTTAGGGAATTATGTCCTTTAAGAGGTTGACCAGGGTTGTGTACAAACCCTCAAAACAACAGCATTTAAAGTGTCCTGGCCCTTTAAGAGGTGGACCTGGGAAGCTTACGGACCTTTAAAATTGGCAATACTTTAAGGTGACTGGCCTATGAAGAGGATGACCATGGAAGTGGACAGTCCTTAAAGATGCATTATTGTGTGTGGGTGGCCTTCTAAGAGACAACCCTGGGAATGGACAGACCTTTGGAAATGTCAATGTGGCTTATGAAGTGGAAAGCCACTTGAACATGTGACATGTTTTGATGACTGGCCCTTTAAGAGGCAGACCCTAGATATGGACAAACCCTTGAAGAGGTGACAAATTTAGGGAATTATGTCCTTTAAGAGGTTGACCAGGGTTGTGTACAAACCCTCGAAACAACAGCATTTTAAGTGTACTGGCCCTTTAAGAGGTGGACCTGGGAAGCTTACGGACCTTTAAAATTGGCAATACTTTAAGGTGACTGGCCTATGAAGAGGATGACCATGGAAGTGGACAGTCCTTAAAGATGCATTATTGTGTGTGGGTGGCCTTCTAAGAGACAACCCTGGGAATGGACAGACCTTTGGAAATGTCAATGTGGCTTATGAAGTGGAAAGCCACTTCAACATGTGACATGTTTTGCGGACTGGCCCTTTAAGAGGCAGACCCTAGGAGTGGACAAACCCTTGAAGAGGTGACAAATTTAGGGAATTATGTCCTTTAAGAGGTTGACCAGGGTTGTGTACAAACCCTCAAAACAACAGCATTTTAAGTGTCCTGGCCCTTTTAGAGGTGGACCTGGGAAGCTTACGGACCTTTAAAATTGGCAATACTTTAAGGTGACTGGCCTATGAAGAGGATGACCATGGAAGTGGACAGTCCTTAAAGATGCATTATTGTGTGTGGGTGGCCTTCTAAGAGACAACCCTGGGAATGGACAGACCTTTGGAAATGTCAATGTGGCTTATGAAATGGAAAGCCACTTGAAAATGTGACATGTTTTGCGGACTGACCCTTTAAGAGGCTGACCCCAGAAGTGGACAAACCCTTGAAGAGGTGACAAATTTAGGGAATTATGTCCTTTAAGAGGTTGACCAGGGTTGTGTACAAACCCTCGAAACAACAGCATTTTAAGTGTACTGGCCCTTTAAGAGGTGGACCTGGGAAGCTTACGGACCTTTAAAATTGGCAATACTTTAAGGCGACTGGCCTATAATGAGGATGACCATGGAAGTGGACAGTCCTTAAAGATGCATTATTGTGTGTGGGTGGCCTTCTAAGAGACAACCCTGGGAATGGACAGACCTTTGGAAATGTTAATGTGGCTTATGAAGTGGAAAGCCACTTGAATATGTGACATTTTTTGCGGACTGGCCCTTTAAGAGGCAGACCCTAGAAGTGGACAAACCCTTGAAGAGGTGACAAATTTAGGGAATTATGTCCTTTAAGAGGTTGACCAGGGTTGTGTACAAACCCTCAAAACAACAGCATTTTAAGTGTCCTGGCCCTTTAAGAGGTGGACCTGGGAAGCTTACGGACCTTTAAAATTGGCAATACTTTAAGGTGACTGGCCTATGAAGAGGATGACCATGGAAGTGGACAGTCCTTAAAGATGCATTATTGTGTGTGGGTGGCCTTCTAAGAGACAACCCTGGGAATGGACAGACCTTTGGAAATGTCAATGTGGCTTATGAAGTGGAAAGCCACTTGAACATGTGACATGTTTTGCGGACTGGCCCTTTAAGAGGCAGACCCTAGGAGTGGACAAACCCTTGAAGAAGTGACAAATTTAGGGAATTATGTCCTTTAAGAGGTTGACCAGGGTTGTGTACAAACCCTCAAAACAACAGCATTTAAAGTGTCCTGGCCCTTTAAGAGGTGGACCTGGGAAGCTTACGGACCTTTAAAATTGGCAATACTTTAAGGTGACTGGCCTATGAAGAGGATGACCATGGAAGTGGACAGTCCTTAAAGATGCATTATTGTGTGTGGGTGGCCTTCTAAGAGACAACCCTGGGAATGGACAGACCTTTGGAAATGTCAATGTGGCTTATGAAGTGGAAAGCCACTTGAACATGTGACATGTTTTGTGGACTGGCCCTTTAAGAGGCAAACCCTAGGAGTGGACAAACCCTTGAAGAAGTGACAAATTTAGGGAATTATGTCCTTTAAGAGGTTGACCAGGGTTGTGTACAAACCCTCAAAACAACAGCATTTAAAGTGTCCTGGCCCTTTAAGAGGTGGACCTGGGAAGCTTACGGACCTTTAAAATTGGCAATACTTTAAGGTGACTGGCCTATGAAGAGGATGACCATGGAAGTGGACAGTCCTTAAAGATGCATTATTGTGTGTGGGTGGCCTTCTAAGAGACAACCCTGGGAATGGACAGACCTTTGGAAATGTCAATGTGGCTTATGAAGTGGAAATCCACTTGAACATGTGACATGTTTTGATGACTGGCCCTTTAAGAGGCAGACCCTAGATATGGACAAACCCTTGAAGAGGTGACAAATTTAGGGAATTATGTCCTTTAAGAGGTTGACCAGGGTTGTGTACAAACCCTCAAAACAACAGCATTTTAAGTGTACTGGCCCTTTAAGAGGTGGACCTGGGAAGCTTACAGACCTTTAAAATTGGCAATACTTTAAGGCGACTGGCCTATAATGAGGATGACCATGGAAGTGGACAGTCCTTAAAGATGCATTATTGTGTGTGGGTGGCCTTCTAAGAGACAACCCTGGGAATGGACAGACCTTTGGAAATGTCAATGTGGCTTATGAAGTGGAAAGCCACTTGAACATGTGACATGTTTTGATGACTGGCCCTTTAAGAGGCAGACCCTAGATATGGACAAACCCTTGAAGAGGTGACAAATTTAGGGAATTATGTCCTTTAAGAGGTTGACCAGGGTTGTGTACAAACCCTCGAAACAACAGCATTTTAAGTGTACTGGCCCTTTAAGAGGTGGACCTGGGAAGCTTACGGACCTTTAAAATTGGCAATACTTTAGGGTGACTGGCCTATGAAGAGGATGACCATGGAAGTGGACAGTCCTTAAAGATGCATTATTGTGTGTGGGTGGCCTTCTAAGAGACAACCCTGGGAATGGACAGACCTTTGGAAATGTCAATGTGGCTTATGAAGTGGAAATCCACTTGAACATGTGACATGTTTTGATGACTGGCCCTTTAAGAGGCAGACCCTAGATATGGACAAACCCTTGAAGAGGTGACAAATTTAGGGAATTATGTCCTTTAAGAGGTTGACCAGGGTTGTGTACAAACCCTCAAAACAACAGCATTTTAAGTGTCCTGGCCCTTTAAGAGGTGGACCTGGGAAGCTTACAGACCTTTAAAATTGGCAATACTTTAAGGTGACTGGCCTATGAAGAGGATGACCATGGAAGTGGACAGTCCTTAAAGATGCATTATTGTGTGTGGGTGGCCTTCTAAGAGACAACCCTGCGAATGGACAGACCTTTGGACCTGTCAATGTGGCTTATGAAGTGGAAAGCCACTTCAACATGTGACATGTTTTGCGGACTGGCCCTTTAAGAGGCAGACCCTAGAAGTGGACAAACCCTTGAAGAGGTGACAAATTTAGGGAATTATGTCCTTTAAGAGGTTGACCAGGGTTGTGTACAAACCCTCAAAACAACAGCATTTTAAGTGTCCTGGCCGTTTAAGAGGTGGACCTGGGAAGCTTACGGACCTTTAAAATTGACAATACTTTAAGGTGACTGGCCTATGAAGAGGATGACCATGGAAGTGGACAGTCCTTAAAGATGCATTATTGTGTGTGGGTGGCCTTCTAAGAGACAACCCTGGGAATGGACAGACCTTTGGAAATGTCAATGTGGCTTATGAAGTGGAAATCCACTTGAACATGTGACATGTTTTGATGACTGGCCCTTTAAGAGGCAGACCCTAGAAGTGGACAAACCCTTGAAGAGGTGACAAATTTAGGGAATTATGTCCTTTAAGAGGTTGACCAGGGTTGTGTACAAACCCTAGAAACAACAGCATTTTAAGTGTACTGGCCCTTTAAGAGGTGGACCTGGGAAGCTTACAGACCTTTAAAATTGGCAATACTTTAAGGTGACTGGCCTATGAAGAGGATGACCATGGAAGTGGACAGTCCTTAAAGATGCATTATTGTGTGTGGGTGGCCTTCTAAGAGACAACCCTGGGAATGGACAGACCTTTGGAAATGTCAATGTGGCTTATGAAGTGGAAAGCCACTTGAACATGTGACATGTTTTGCGGACTGGCCCTTTAAGAGGCAGACCCTAGGAGTGGACAAACCCTTGAAGAGGTGACAAATTTAGGGAATTATGTCCTTTAAGAGGTTGACCAGGGTTGTGTACAAACCCTCAAAACAACAGCATTTTAAGTGTCCTGGCCCTTTAAGAGGTGGACCTGGGAAGCTTACGGACCTTTAAAATTGGCAATACTTTAAGGTGACTGGCCTATGAAGAGGATGACCATGGAAGTGGACAGTCCTTAAAGATGCATTATTGTGTGTGGGTGGCCTTCTAAGAGACAACCCTGGGAATGGACAGACCTTTGGAAATGTCAATGTGGCTTATGAAGTGGAAATCCACTTGAACATGTGACATGTTTTGATGACTGGCCCTTTAAGAGGCAGACCCTAGAAGTGGACAAACCCTTGAAGAGGTGACAAATTTAGGGAATTATGTCCTTTAAGAGGTTGACCAGGGTTGTGTACAAACCCTAGAAACAACAGCATTTTAAGTGTCCTGGCCCTTTAAGAGGTGGACCTGGGAAGCTTACGGACCTTTAAAATTGGCAATACTTTAAGGCGACTGGCCTATAATGAGGATGACCATGGAAGTGGACAGTCCTTAAAGATGCATTATTGTGTGTGGGTGGCCTTCTAAGAGACAACCCTGGGAATGGACAGACCTTTGGAAATGTTAATGTGGCTTATGAAGTGGAAAGCCACTTGAATATGTGACATTTTTTGCGGACTGGCCCTTTAAGAGGCAGACCCTAGAAGTGGACAAACCCTTGAAGAGGTGACAAATTTAGGGAATTATGTCCTTTAAGAGGTTGACCAGGGTTGTGTACAAACCCTCAAAACAACAGCATTTTAAGTGTCCTGGCCCTTTAAGAGGTGGACCTGGGAAGCTTACGGACCTTTAAAATTGGCAATACTTTAAGGTGACTGGCCTATGAAGAGGATGACCATGGAAGTGGACAGTCCTTAAAGATGCATTATTGTGTGTGGGTGGCCTTCTAAGAGACAACCCTGGGAATGGACAGACCTTTGGAAATGTCAATGTGGCTTATGAAGTGGAAAGCCACTTGAACATGTGACATGTTTTGCGGACTGGCCCTTTAAGAGGCAGACCCTAGGAGTGGACAAACCCTTGAAGTGGTGACAAATTTAGGGAATTATGTCCTTTAAGAGGTTGACCAGGGTTGTGTACAAACCCTCAAAACAACAGCATTTTAAGTGTACTGGCCCTTTAAGAGGTGGACCTGGGAAGCTTACGGACCTTTAAAATTGGCAATACTTTAAGGTGACTGGCCTATGAAGAGGATGACCATGGAAGTGGACAGTCCTTAAAGATGCATTATTGTGTGTGGGTGGCCTTCTAAGAGACAACCCTGGGAATGGACAGACCTTTGGAAATGTCAATGTGGCTTATGAAGTGGAAATCCACTTGAACATGTGACATGTTTTGATGACTGGCCCTTTAAGAGGCAGACCCTAGATATGGACAAACCCTTGAAGAGGTGACAAATTTAGGGAATTATGTCCTTTAAGAGGTTGACCAGGGTTGTGTACAAACCCTAGAAACAACAGCATTTTAAGTGTACTGGCCCTTTAAGAGGTGGACCTGGGAAGCTTACAGACCTTTAAAATTGGCAATACTTTAAGGTGACTGGCCTATGAAGAGGATGACCATGGAAGTGGACAGTCCTTAAAGATGCATTATTGTGTGTGGGTGGCCTTCTAAGAGACAACCCTGGGAATGGACAGACCTTTGGAAATGTCAATGTGGCTTATGAAGTGGAAAGCCACTTGAACATGTGACATGTTTTGCGGACTGGCCCTTTAAGAGGCAGACCCTAGGAGTGGACAAACCCTTGAAGAGGTGACAAATTTAGGGAATTATGTCCTTTAAGAGGTTGACCAGGGTTGTGTACAAACCCTCAAAACAACAGCATTTTAAGTGTCCTGGCCCTTTAAGAGGTGGACCTGGGAAGCTTACGGACCTTTAAAATTGGCAATACTTTAAGGTGACTGGCCTATGAAGAGGATGACCATGGAAGTGGACAGTCCTTAAAGATGCATTATTGTGTGTGGGTGGCCTTCTAAGAGACAACCCTGGGAATGGACAGACCTTTGGAAATGTCAATGTGGCTTATGAAGTGGAAATCCACTTGAACATGTGACATGTTTTGATGACTGGCCCTTTAAGAGGCAGACCCTAGAAGTGGACAAACCCTTGAAGAGGTGACAAATTTAGGGAATTATGTCCTTTAAGAGGTTGACCAGGGTTGTGTACAAACCCTAGAAACAACAGCATTTTAAGTGTACTGGCCCTTTAAGAGGTGGACCTGGGAAGCTTACAGACCTTTAAAATTGGCAATACTTTAAGGTGACTGGCCTATGAAGAGGATGACCATGGAAGTGGACAGTCCTTAAAGATGCATTATTGTGTGTGGGTGGCCTTCTAAGAGACAACCCTGGGAATGGACAGACCTTTGGAAATGTCAATGTGGCTTATGAAGTGGAAAGCCACTTGAACATGTGACATGTTTTGCGGACTGGCCCTTTAAGAGGCAGACCCTAGGAGTGGACAAACCCTTGAAGAGGTGACAAATTTAGGGAATTATGTCCTTTAAGAGGTTGACCAGGGTTGTGTACAAACCCTCAAAACAACAGCATTTTAAGTGTCCTGGCCCTTTAAGAGGTGGACCTGGGAAGCTTACGGACCTTTAAAATTGGCAATACTTTAAGGTGACTGGCCTATGAAGAGGATGACCATGGAAGTGGACAGTCCTTAAAGATGCATTATTGTGTGTGGGTGGCCTTCTAAGAGACAACCCTGGGAATGGACAGACCTTTGGAAATGTCAATGTGGCTTATGAAGTGGAAAGCCACTTGAAAATGTGACATGTTTTGCGGACTGACCCTTTAAGAGGCTGACCCCAGAAGTGGACAAACCCTTGAAGAGGTGACAAATTTAGGGAATTATGTCCTTTAAGAGGTTGACCAGGGTTGTGTACAAACCCTCGAAACAACAGCATTTTAAGTGTACTGGCCCTTTAAGAGGTGGACCTGGGAAGCTTACGGACCTTTAAAATTGGCAATACTTTAAGGCGACTGGCCTATAATGAGGATGACCATGGAAGTGGACAGTCCTTAAAGATGCATTATTGTGTGTGGGTGGCCTTCTAAGAGACAACCCTGGGAATGGACAGACCTTTGGAAATGTTAATGTGGCTTATGAAGTGGAAAGCCACTTGAATATGTGACATTTTTTGCGGACTGGCCCTTTAAGAGGCAGACCCTAGAAGTGGACAAACCCTTGAAGAGGTGACAAATTTAGGGAATTATGTCCTTTAAGAGGTTGACCAGGGTTGTGTACAAACCCTCAAAACAACAGCATTTTAAGTGTCCTGGCCCTTTAAGAGGTGGACCTGGGAAGCTTACGGACCTTTAAAATTGGCAATACTTTAAGGTGACTGGCCTATGAAGAGGATGACCATGGAAGTGGACAGTCCTTAAAGATGCATTATTGTGTGTGGGTGGCCTTCTAAGAGACAACCCTGGGAATGGACAGACCTTTGGAAATGTCAATGTGGCTTATGAAGTGGAAAGCCACTTGAACATGTGACATGTTTTGCGGACTGGCCCTTTAAGAGGCAGACCCTAGGAGTGGACAAACCCTTGAAGTGGTGACAAATTTAGGGAATTATGTCCTTTAAGAGGTTGACCAGGGTTGTGTACAAACCCTCAAAACAACAGCATTTTAAGTGTACTGGCCCTTTAAGAGGTGGACCTGGGAAGCTTACGGACCTTTAAAATTGGCAATACTTTAAGGTGACTGGCCTATGAAGAGGATGACCATGGAAGTGGACAGTCCTTAAAGATGCATTATTGTGTGTGGGTGGCCTTCTAAGAGACAACCCTGGGAATGGACAGACCTTTGGAAATGTCAATGTGGCTTATGAAGTGGAAATCCACTTGAACATGTGACATGTTTTGATGACTGGCCCTTTAAGAGGCAGACCCTAGATATGGACAAACCCTTGAAGAGGTGACAAATTTAGGGAATTATGTCCTTTAAGAGGTTGACCAGGGTTGTGTACAAACCCTAGAAACAACAGCATTTTAAGTGTACTGGCCCTTTAAGAGGTGGACCTGGGAAGCTTACAGACCTTTAAAATTGGCAATACTTTAAGGTGACTGGCCTATGAAGAGGATGACCATGGAAGTGGACAGTCCTTAAAGATGCATTATTGTGTGTGGGTGGCCTTCTAAGAGACAACCCTGGGAATGGACAGACCTTTGGAAATGTCAATGTGGCTTATGAAGTGGAAAGCCACTTGAACATGTGACATGTTTTGCGGACTGGCCCTTTAAGAGGCAGACCCTAGGAGTGGACAAACCCTTGAAGAGGTGACAAATTTAGGGAATTATGTCCTTTAAGAGGTTGACCAGGGTTGTGTACAAACCCTCAAAACAACAGCATTTTAAGTGTCCTGGCCCTTTAAGAGGTGGACCTGGGAAGCTTACGGACCTTTAAAATTGGCAATACTTTAAGGTGACTGGCCTATGAAGAGGATGACCATGGAAGTGGACAGTCCTTAAAGATGCATTATTGTGTGTGGGTGGCCTTCTAAGAGACAACCCTGGGAATGGACAGACCTTTGGAAATGTCAATGTGGCTTATGAAGTGGAAATCCACTTGAACATGTGACATGTTTTGATGACTGGCCCTTTAAGAGGCAGACCCTAGAAGTGGACAAACCCTTGAAGAGGTGACAAATTTAGGGAATTATGTCCTTTAAGAGGTTGACCAGGGTTGTGTACAAACCCTAGAAACAACAGCATTTTAAGTGTACTGGCCGTTTAAGAGGTGGACCTGGGAAGCTTACAGACCTTTAAAATTGGCAATACTTTAAGGTGACTGGCCTATGAAGAGGATGACCATGGAAGTGGACAGTCCTTAAAGATGCATTATTGTGTGTGGGTGGCCTTCTAAGAGACAACCCTGGGAATGGACAGACCTTTGGAAATGTCAATGTGGCTTATGAAGTGGAAAGCCACTTGAACATGTGACATGTTTTGCGGACTGGCCCTTTAAGAGGCAGACCCTAGGAGTGGACAAACCCTTGAAGAGGTGACAAATTTAGGGAATTATGTCCTTTAAGAGGTTGACCAGGGTTGTGTACAAACCCTCAAAACAACAGCATTTTAAGTGTCCTGGCCCTTTAAGAGGTGGACCTGGGAAGCTTACGGACCTTTAAAATTGGCAATACTTTAAGGTGACTGGCCTATGAAGAGGATGACCATGGAAGTGGACAGTCCTTAAAGATGCATTATTGTGTGTGGGTGGCCTTCTAAGAGACAACCCTGGGAATGGACAGACCTTTGGAAATGTCAATGTGGCTTATGAAGTGGAAAGCCACTTGAAAATGTGACATGTTTTGCGGACTGACCCTTTAAGAGGCTGACCCCAGAAGTGGACAAACCCTTGAAGAGGTGACAAATTTAGGGAATTATGTCCTTTAAGAGGTTGACCAGGGTTGTGTACAAACCCTCGAAACAACAGCATTTTAAGTGTACTGGCCCTTTAAGAGGTGGACCTGGGAAGCTTACGGACCTTTAAAATTGGCAATACTTTAAGGCGACTGGCCTATAATGAGGATGACCATGGAAGTGGACAGTCCTTAAAGATGCATTATTGTGTGTGGGTGGCCTTCTAAGAGACAACCCTGGGAATGGACAGACCTTTGGAAATGTTAATGTGGCTTATGAAGTGGAAAGCCACTTGAATATGTGACATTTTTTGCGGACTGGCCCTTTAAGAGGCAGACCCTAGAAGTGGACAAACCCTTGAAGAGGTGACAAATTTAGGGAATTATGTCCTTTAAGAGGTTGACCAGGGTTGTGTACAAACCCTCAAAACAACAGCATTTTAAGTGTCCTGGCCCTTTAAGAGGTGGACCTGGGAAGCTTACGGACCTTTAAAATTGGCAATACTTTAAGGTGACTGGCCTATGAAGAGGATGACCATGGAAGTGGACAGTCCTTAAAGATGCATTATTGTGTGTGGGTGGCCTTCTAAGAGACAACCCTGGGAATGGACAGACCTTTGGAAATGTCAATGTGGCTTATGAAGTGGAAAGCCACTTGAACATGTGACATGTTTTGCGGACTGGCCCTTTAAGAGGCAGACCCTAGGAGTGGACAAACCCTTGAAGTGGTGACAAATTTAGGGAATTATGTCCTTTAAGAGGTTGACCAGGGTTGTGTACAAACCCTCAAAACAACAGCATTTTAAGTGTACTGGCCCTTTAAGAGGTGGACCTGGGAAGCTTACGGACCTTTAAAATTGGCAATACTTTAAGGTGACTGGCCTATGAAGAGGATGACCATGGAAGTGGACAGTCCTTAAAGATGCATTATTGTGTGTGGGTGGCCTTCTAAGAGACAACCCTGGGAATGGACAGACCTTTGGAAATGTCAATGTGGCTTATGAAGTGGAAATCCACTTGAACATGTGACATGTTTTGATGACTGGCCCTTTAAGAGGCAGACCCTAGATATGGACAAACCCTTGAAGAGGTGACAAATTTAGGGAATTATGTCCTTTAAGAGGTTGACCAGGGTTGTGTACAAACCCTCAAAACAACAGCATTTTAAGTGTCCTGGCCCTTTAAGAGGTGGACCTGGGAAGCTTACAGACCTTTAAAATTGGCAATACTTTAAGGTGACTGGCCTATGAAGAGGATGACCATGGAAGTGGACAGTCCTTAAAGATGCATTATTGTGTGTGGGTGGCCTTCTAAGAGACAACCCTGGGAATGGACAGACCTTTGGACCTGTCAATGTGGCTTATGAAGTGGAAAGCCACTTCAACATGTGACATGTTTTGCGGACTGGCCCTTTAAGAGGCAGACCCTAGAAGTGGACAAACCCTTGAAGAGGTGACAAATTTAGGGAATTATGTCCTTTAAGAGGTTGACCAGGGTTGTGTACAAACCCTCAAAACAACAGCATTTTAAGTGTCCTGGCCCTTTAAGAGGTGGACCTGGGAAGCTTACGGACCTTTAAAATTGACAATACTTTAAGGTGACTGGCCTATGAAGAGGATGACCATGGAAGTGGACAGTCCTTAAAGATGCATTATTGTGTGTGGGTGGCCTTCTAAGAGACAACCCTGGGAATGGACAGACCTTTGGAAATGTCAATGTGGCTTATGAAGTGGAAATCCACTTGAACATGTGACATGTTTTGATGACTGGCCCTTTAAGAGGCAGACCCTAGAAGTGGACAAACCCTTGAAGAGGTGACAAATTTAGGGAATTATGTCCTTTAAGAGGTTGACCAGGGTTGTGTACAAACCCTCAAAACAACAGCATTTTAAGTGTCCTGGCCCTTTAAGAGGTGGACCTGGGAAGCTTACGGACCTTTAAAATTGGCAATACTTTAAGGTGACTGGCCTATGAAGAGGATGACCATGGAAGTGGACAGTCCTTAAAGATGCATTATTGTGTGTGGGTGGCCTTCTAAGAGACAACCCTGGGAATGGACAGACCTTTGGAAATGTCAATGTGGCTTATGAAGTGGAAAGCCACTTGAAAATGTGACATGTTTTGCGGACTGACCCTTTAAGAGGCTGACCCCAGAAGTGGACAAACCCTTGAAGAGGTGACAAATTTAGGGAATTATGTCCTTTAAGAGGTTGACCAGGGTTGTGTACAAACCCTCGAAACAACAGCATTTTAAGTGTACTGGCCCTTTAAGAGGTGGACCTGGGAAGCTTACGGACCTTTAAAATTGGCAATACTTTAAGGCGACTGGCCTATAATGAGGATGACCATGGAAGTGGACAGTCCTTAAAGATGCATTATTGTGTGTGGGTGGCCTTCTAAGAGACAACCCTGGGAATGGACAGACCTTTGGAAATGTTAATGTGGCTTATGAAGTGGAAAGCCACTTGAATATGTGACATTTTTTGCGGACTGGCCCTTTAAGAGGCAGACCCTAGAAGTGGACAAACCCTTGAAGAGGTGACAAATTTAGGGAATTATGTCCTTTAAGAGGTTGACCAGGGTTGTGTACAAACCCTCAAAACAACAGCATTTTAAGTGTCCTGGCCCTTTAAGAGGTGGACCTGGGAAGCTTACGGACCTTTAAAATTGGCAATACTTTAAGGTGACTGGCCTATGAAGAGGATGACCATGGAAGTGGACAGTCCTTAAAGATGCATTATTGTGTGTGGGTGGCCTTCTAAGAGACAACCCTGGGAATGGACAGACCTTTGGAAATGTCAATGTGGCTTATGAAGTGGAAAGCCACTTGAACATGTGACATGTTTTGCGGACTGGCCCTTTAAGAGGCAGACCCTAGGAGTGGACAAACCCTTGAAGTGGTGACAAATTTAGGGAATTATGTCCTTTAAGAGGTTGACCAGGGTTGTGTACAAACCCTCAAAACAACAGCATTTTAAGTGTACTGGCCCTTTAAGAGGTGGACCTGGGAAGCTTACGGACCTTTAAAATTGGCAATACTTTAAGGTGACTGGCCTATGAAGAGGATGACCATGGAAGTGGACAGTCCTTAAAGATGCATTATTGTGTGTGGGTGGCCTTCTAAGAGACAACCCTGGGAATGGACAGACCTTTGGAAATGTCAATGTGGCTTATGAAGTGGAAATCCACTTGAACATGTGACATGTTTTGATGACTGGCCCTTTAAGAGGCAGACCCTAGATATGGACAAACCCTTGAAGAGGTGACAAATTTAGGGAATTATGTCCTTTAAGAGGTTGACCAGGGTTGTGTACAAACCCTCAAAACAACAGCATTTTAAGTGTCCTGGCCCTTTAAGAGGTGGACCTGGGAAGCTTACAGACCTTTAAAATTGGCAATACTTTAAGGTGACTGGCCTATGAAGAGGATGACCATGGAAGTGGACAGTCCTTAAAGATGCATTATTGTGTGTGGGTGGCCTTCTAAGAGACAACCCTGGGAATGGACAGACCTTTGGACCTGTCAATGTGGCTTATGAAGTGGAAAGCCACTTCAACATGTGACATGTTTTGCGGACTGGCCCTTTAAGAGGCAGACCCTAGAAGTGGACAAACCCTTGAAGAGGTGACAAATTTAGGGAATTATGTCCTTTAAGAGGTTGACCAGGGTTGTGTACAAACCCTCAAAACAACAGCATTTTAAGTGTCCTGGCCCTTTAAGAGGTGGACCTGGGAAGCTTACGGACCTTTAAAATTGACAATACTTTAAGGTGACTGGCCTATGAAGAGGATGACCATGGAAGTGGACAGTCCTTAAAGATGCATTATTGTGTGTGGGTGGCCTTCTAAGAGACAACCCTGGGAATGGACAGACCTTTGGAAATGTCAATGTGGCTTATGAAGTGGAAATCCACTTGAACATGTGACATGTTTTGATGACTGGCCCTTTAAGAGGCAGACCCTAGAAGTGGACAAACCCTTGAAGAGGTGACAAATTTAGGGAATTATGTCCTTTAAGAGGTTGACCAGGGTTGTGTACAAACCCTAGAAACAACAGCATTTTAAGTGTACTGGCCCTTTAAGAGGTGGACCTGGGAAGCTTACAGACCTTTAAAATTGGCAATACTTTAAGGTGACTGGCCTATGAAGAGGATGACCATGGAAGTGGACAGTCCTTAAAGATGCATTATTGTGTGTGGGTGGCCTTCTAAGAGACAACCCTGGGAATGGACAGACCTTTGGAAATGTCAATGTGGCTTATGAAGTGGAAAGCCACTTGAACATGTGACATGTTTTGCGGACTGGCCCTTTAAGAGGCAGACCCTAGGAGTGGACAAACCCTTGAAGAGGTGACAAATTTAGGGAATTATGTCCTTTAAGAGGTTGACCAGGGTTGTGTACAAACCCTCAAAACAACAGCATTTTAAGTGTCCTGGCCCTTTAAGAGGTGGACCTGGGAAGCTTACGGACCTTTAAAATTGGCAATACTTTAAGGTGACTGGCCTATGAAGAGGATGACCATGGAAGTGGACAGTCCTTAAAGATGCATTATTGTGTGTGGGTGGCCTTCTAAGAGACAACCCTGGGAATGGACAGACCTTTGGAAATGTCAATGTGGCTTATGAAGTGGAAAGCCACTTGAAAATGTGACATGTTTTGCGGACTGACCCTTTAAGAGGCTGACCCCAGAAGTGGACAAACCCTTGAAGAGGTGACAAATTTAGGGAATTATGTCCTTTAAGAGGTTGACCAGGGTTGTGTACAAACCCTCGAAACAACAGCATTTTAAGTGTACTGGCCCTTTAAGAGGTGGACCTGGGAAGCTTACGGACCTTTAAAATTGGCAATACTTTAAGGCGACTGGCCTATAATGAGGATGACCATGGAAGTGGACAGTCCTTAAAGATGCATTATTGTGTGTGGGTGGCCTTCTAAGAGACAACCCTGGGAATGGACAGACCTTTGGAAATGTTAATGTGGCTTATGAAGTGGAAAGCCACTTGAATATGTGACATTTTTTGCGGACTGGCCCTTTAAGAGGCAGACCCTAGAAGTGGACAAACCCTTGAAGAGGTGACAAATTTAGGGAATTATGTCCTTTAAGAGGTTGACCAGGGTTGTGTACAAACCCTCAAAACAACAGCATTTTAAGTGTCCTGGCCCTTTAAGAGGTGGACCTGGGAAGCTTACGGACCTTTAAAATTGGCAATACTTTAAGGTGACTGGCCTATGAAGAGGATGACCATGGAAGTGGACAGTCCTTAAAGATGCATTATTGTGTGTGGGTGGCCTTCTAAGAGACAACCCTGGGAATGGACAGACCTTTGGAAATGTCAATGTGGCTTATGAAGTGGAAAGCCACTTGAACATGTGACATGTTTTGCGGACTGGCCCTTTAAGAGGCAGACCCTAGGAGTGGACAAACCCTTGAAGTGGTGACAAATTTAGGGAATTATGTCCTTTAAGAGGTTGACCAGGGTTGTGTACAAACCCTCAAAACAACAGCATTTTAAGTGTACTGGCCCTTTAAGAGGTGGACCTGGGAAGCTTACGGACCTTTAAAATTGGCAATACTTTAAGGTGACTGGCCTATGAAGAGGATGACCATGGAAGTGGACAGTCCTTAAAGATGCATTATTGTGTGTGGGTGGCCTTCTAAGAGACAACCCTGGGAATGGACAGACCTTTGGAAATGTCAATGTGGCTTATGAAGTGGAAATCCACTTGAACATGTGACATGTTTTGATGACTGGCCCTTTAAGAGGCAGACCCTAGATATGGACAAACCCTTGAAGAGGTGACAAATTTAGGGAATTATGTCCTTTAAGAGGTTGACCAGGGTTGTGTACAAACCCTCAAAACAACAGCATTTTAAGTGTCCTGGCCCTTTAAGAGGTGGACCTGGGAAGCTTACAGACCTTTAAAATTGGCAATACTTTAAGGTGACTGGCCTATGAAGAGGATGACCATGGAAGTGGACAGTCCTTAAAGATGCATTATTGTGTGTGGGTGGCCTTCTAAGAGACAACCCTGGGAATGGACAGACCTTTGGACCTGTCAATGTGGCTTATGAAGTGGAAAGCCACTTCAACATGTGACATGTTTTGCGGACTGGCCCTTTAAGAGGCAGACCCTAGAAGTGGACAAACCCTTGAAGAGGTGACAAATTTAGGGAATTATGTCCTTTAAGAGGTTGACCAGGGTTGTGTACAAACCCTCAAAACAACAGCATTTTAAGTGTCCTGGCCCTTTAAGAGGTGGACCTGGGAAGCTTACGGACCTTTAAAATTGACAATACTTTAAGGTGACTGGCCTATGAAGAGGATGACCATGGAAGTGGACAGTCCTTAAAGATGCATTATTGTGTGTGGGTGGCCTTCTAAGAGACAACCCTGGGAATGGACAGACCTTTGGAAATGTCAATGTGGCTTATGAAGTGGAAATCCACTTGAACATGTGACATGTTTTGATGACTGGCCCTTTAAGAGGCAGACCCTAGAAGTGGACAAACCCTTGAAGAGGTGACAAATTTAGGGAATTATGTCCTTTAAGAGGTTGACCAGGGTTGTGTACAAACCCTCAAAACAACAGCATTTTAAGTGTCCTGGCCCTTTAAGAGGTGGACCTGGGAAGCTTACGGACCTTTAAAATTGGCAATACTTTAAGGTGACTGGCCTATGAAGAGGATGACCATGGAAGTGGACAGTCCTTAAAGATGCATTATTGTGTGTGGGTGGCCTTCTAAGAGACAACCCTGGGAATGGACAGACCTTTGGAAATGTCAATGTGGCTTATGAAGTGGAAAGCCACTTGAAAATGTGACATGTTTTGCGGACTGACCCTTTAAGAGGCTGACCCCAGAAGTGGACAAACCCTTGAAGAGGTGACAAATTTAGGGAATTATGTCCTTTAAGAGGTTGACCAGGGTTGTGTACAAACCCTCGAAACAACAGCATTTTAAGTGTACTGGCCCTTTAAGAGGTGGACCTGGGAAGCTTACGGACCTTTAAAATTGGCAATACTTTAAGGCGACTGGCCTATAATGAGGATGACCATGGAAGTGGACAGTCCTTAAAGATGCATTATTGTGTGTGGGTGGCCTTCTAAGAGACAACCCTGGGAATGGACAGACCTTTGGAAATGTTAATGTGGCTTATGAAGTGGAAAGCCACTTGAATATGTGACATTTTTTGCGGACTGGCCCTTTAAGAGGCAGACCCTAGAAGTGGACAAACCCTTGAAGAGGTGACAAATTTAGGGAATTATGTCCTTTAAGAGGTTGACCAGGGTTGTGTACAAACCCTCAAAACAACAGCATTTTAAGTGTCCTGGCCCTTTAAGAGGTGGACCTGGGAAGCTTACGGACCTTTAAAATTGGCAATACTTTAAGGTGACTGGCCTATGAAGAGGATGACCATGGAAGTGGACAGTCCTTAAAGATGCATTATTGTGTGTGGGTGGCCTTCTAAGAGACAACCCTGGGAATGGACAGACCTTTGGAAATGTCAATGTGGCTTATGAAGTGGAAAGCCACTTGAACATGTGACATGTTTTGCGGACTGGCCCTTTAAGAGGCAGACCCTAGGAGTGGACAAACCCTTGAAGTGGTGACAAATTTAGGGAATTATGTCCTTTAAGAGGTTGACCAGGGTTGTGTACAAACCCTCAAAACAACAGCATTTTAAGTGTACTGGCCCTTTAAGAGGTGGACCTGGGAAGCTTACGGACCTTTAAAATTGGCAATACTTTAAGGTGACTGGCCTATGAAGAGGATGACCATGGAAGTGGACAGTCCTTAAAGATGCATTATTGTGTGTGGGTGGCCTTCTAAGAGACAACCCTGGGAATGGACAGACCTTTGGAAATGTCAATGTGGCTTATGAAGTGGAAATCCACTTGAACATGTGACATGTTTTGATGACTGGCCCTTTAAGAGGCAGACCCTAGATATGGACAAACCCTTGAAGAGGTGACAAATTTAGGGAATTATGTCCTTTAAGAGGTTGACCAGGGTTGTGTACAAACCCTCAAAACAACAGCATTTTAAGTGTCCTGGCCCTTTAAGAGGTGGACCTGGGAAGCTTACAGACCTTTAAAATTGGCAATACTTTAAGGTGACTGGCCTATGAAGAGGATGACCATGGAAGTGGACAGTCCTTAAAGATGCATTATTGTGTGTGGGTGGCCTTCTAAGAGACAACCCTGGGAATGGACAGACCTTTGGACCTGTCAATGTGGCTTATGAAGTGGAAAGCCACTTCAACATGTGACATGTTTTGCGGACTGGCCCTTTAAGAGGCAGACCCTAGAAGTGGACAAACCCTTGAAGAGGTGACAAATTTAGGGAATTATGTCCTTTAAGAGGTTGACCAGGGTTGTGTACAAACCCTCAAAACAACAGCATTTTAAGTGTCCTGGCCCTTTAAGAGGTGGACCTGGGAAGCTTACGGACCTTTAAAATTGACAATACTTTAAGGTGACTGGCCTATGAAGAGGATGACCATGGAAGTGGACAGTCCTTAAAGATGCATTATTGTGTGTGGGTGGCCTTCTAAGAGACAACCCTGGGAATGGACAGACCTTTGGAAATGTCAATGTGGCTTATGAAGTGGAAATCCACTTGAACATGTGACATGTTTTGATGACTGGCCCTTTAAGAGGCAGACCCTAGAAGTGGACAAACCCTTGAAGAGGTGACAAATTTAGGGAATTATGTCCTTTAAGAGGTTGACCAGGGTTGTGTACAAACCCTAGAAACAACAGCATTTTAAGTGTACTGGCCCTTTAAGAGGTGGACCTGGGAAGCTTACAGACCTTTAAAATTGGCAATACTTTAAGGTGACTGGCCTATGAAGAGGATGACCATGGAAGTGGACAGTCCTTAAAGATGCATTATTGTGTGTGGGTGGCCTTCTAAGAGACAACCCTGGGAATGGACAGACCTTTGGAAATGTCAATGTGGCTTATGAAGTGGAAAGCGACTTGAACATGTGACATGTTTTGCGGACTGGCCCTTTAAGAGGCAGACCCTAGGAGTGGACAAACCCTTGAAGAGGTGACAAATTTAGGGAATTATGTCCTTTAAGAGGTTGACCAGGGTTGTGTACAAACCCTCAAAACAACAGCATTTTAAGTGTCCTGGCCCTTTAAGAGGTGGACCTGGGAAGCTTACGGACCTTTAAAATTGGCAATACTTTAAGGTGACTGGCCTATGAAGAGGATGACCATGGAAGTGGACAGTCCTTAAAGATGCATTATTGTGTGTGGGTGGCCTTCTAAGAGACAACCCTGGGAATGGACAGACCTTTGGAAATGTCAATGTGGCTTATGAAGTGGAAAGCCACTTGAAAATGTGACATGTTTTGCGGACTGACCCTTTAAGAGGCTGACCCCAGAAGTGGACAAACCCTTGAAGAGGTGACAAATTTAGGGAATTATGTCCTTTAAGAGGTTGACCAGGGTTGTGTACAAACCCTCGAAACAACAGCATTTTAAGTGTACTGGCCCTTTAAGAGGTGGACCTGGGAAGCTTACGGACCTTTAAAATTGGCAATACTTTAAGGCGACTGGCCTATAATGAGGATGACCATGGAAGTGGACAGTCCTTAAAGATGCATTATTGTGTGTGGGTGGCCTTCTAAGAGACAACCCTGGGAATGGACAGACCTTTGGAAATGTTAATGTGGCTTATGAAGTGGAAAGCCACTTGAATATGTGACATTTTTTGCGGACTGGCCCTTTAAGAGGCAGACCCTAGAAGTGGACAAACCCTTGAAGAGGTGACAAATTTAGGGAATTATGTCCTTTAAGAGGTTGACCAGGGTTGTGTACAAACCCTCAAAACAACAGCATTTTAAGTGTCCTGGCCCTTTAAGAGGTGGACCTGGGAAGCTTACGGACCTTTAAAATTGGCAATACTTTAAGGTGACTGGCCTATGAAGAGGATGACCATGGAAGTGGACAGTCCTTAAAGATGCATTATTGTGTGTGGGTGGCCTTCTAAGAGACAACCCTGGGAATGGACAGACCTTTGGAAATGTCAATGTGGCTTATGAAGTGGAAAGCCACTTGAACATGTGACATGTTTTGTGGACTGGCCCTTTAAGAGGCAGACCCTAGGAGTGGACAAACCCTTGAAGTGGTGACAAATTTAGGGAATTATGTCCTTTAAGAGGTTGACCAGGGTTGTGTACAAACCCTCAAAACAACAGCATTTTAAGTGTACTGGCCCTTTAAGAGGTGGACCTGGGAAGCTTACGGACCTTTAAAATTGGCAATACTTTAAGGTGACTGGCCTATGAAGAGGATGACCATGGAAGTGGACAGTCCTTAAAGATGCATTATTGTGTGTGGGTGGCCTTCTAAGAGACAACCCTGGGAATGGACAGACCTTTGGAAATGTCAATGTGGCTTATGAAGTGGAAATCCACTTGAACATGTGACATGTTTTGATGACTGGCCCTTTAAGAGGCAGACCCTAGATATGGACAAACCCTTGAAGAGGTGACAAATTTAGGGAATTATGTCCTTTAAGAGGTTGACCAGGGTTGTGTACAAACCCTCAAAACAACAGCATTTTAAGTGTCCTGGCCCTTTAAGAGGTGGACCTGGGAAGCTTACAGACCTTTAAAATTGGCAATACTTTAAGGTGACTGGCCTATGAAGAGGATGACCATGGAAGTGGACAGTCCTTAAAGATGCATTATTGTGTGTGGGTGGCCTTCTAAGAGACAACCCTGGGAATGGACAGACCTTTGGACCTGTCAATGTGGCTTATGAAGTGGAAAGCCACTTCAACATGTGACATGTTTTGCGGACTGGCCCTTTAAGAGGCAGACCCTAGAAGTGGACAAACCCTTGAAGAGGTGACAAATTTAGGGAATTATGTCCTTTAAGAGGTTGACCAGGGTTGTGTACAAACCCTCAAAACAACAGCATTTTAAGTGTCCTGGCCCTTTAAGAGGTGGACCTGGGAAGCTTACGGACCTTTAAAATTGACAATACTTTAAGGTGACTGGCCTATGAAGAGGATGACCATGGAAGTGGACAGTCCTTAAAGATGCATTATTGTGTGTGGGTGGCCTTCTAAGAGACAACCCTGGGAATGGACAGACCTTTGGAAATGTCAATGTGGCTTATGAAGTGGAAATCCACTTGAACATGTGACATGTTTTGATGACTGGCCCTTTAAGAGGCAGACCCTAGAAGTGGACAAACCCTTGAAGAGGTGACAAATTTAGGGAATTATGTCCTTTAAGAGGTTGACCAGGGTTGTGTACAAACCCTAGAAACAACAGCATTTTAAGTGTACTGGCCCTTTAAGAGGTGGACCTGGGAAGCTTACAGACCTTTAAAATTGGCAATACTTTAAGGTGACTGGCCTATGAAGAGGATGACCATGGAAGTGGACAGTCCTTAAAGATGCATTATTGTGTGTGGGTGGCCTTCTAAGAGACAACCCTGGGAATGGACAGACCTTTGGAAATGTCAATGTGGCTTATGAAGTGGAAAGCCACTTGAACATGTGACATGTTTTGCGGACTGGCCCTTTAAGAGGCAGACCCTAGGAGTGGACAAACCCTTGAAGAGGTGACAAATTTAGGGAATTATGTCCTTTAAGAGGTTGACCAGGGTTGTGTACAAACCCTCAAAACAACAGCATTTTAAGTGTCCTCGCCCTTTAAGAGGTGGACCTGGGAAGCTTACGGACCTTTAAAATTGGCAATACTTTAAGGTGACTGGCCTATGAAGAGGATGACCATGGAAGTGGACAGTCCTTAAAGATGCATTATTGTGTGTGGGTGGCCTTCTAAGAGACAACCCTGGGAATGGACAGACCTTTGGAAATGTCAATGTGGCTTATGAAGTGGAAATCCACTTGAACATGTGACATGTTTTGATGACTGGCCCTTTAAGAGGCTGACCCTAGAAGTGGACAAACCCTTGAAGAGGTGACAAATTTAGGGAATTATGTCCTTTAAGAGGTTGACCAGGGTTGTGTACAAACCCTAGAAACAACAGCATTTTAAGTGTACTGGCCCTTTAAGAGGTGGACCTGGGAAGCTTACAGACCTTTAAAATTGGCAATACTTTAAGGTGACTGGCCTATGAAGAGGATGACCATGGAAGTGGACAGTCCTTAAAGATGCATTATTGTGTGTGGGTGGCCTTCTAAGAGACAACCCTGGGAATGGACAGACCTTTGGAAATGTCAATGTGGCTTATGAAGTGGAAAGCCACTTGAACATGTGACATGTTTTGCGGACTGGCCCTTTAAGAGGCAGACCCTAGGAGTGGACAAACCCTTGAAGAGGTGACAAATTTAGGGAATTATGTCCTTTAAGAGGTTGACCAGGGTTGTGTACAAACCCTCAAAACAACAGCATTTTAAGTGTCCTGGCCCTTTAAGAGGTGGACCTGGGAAGCTTACGGACCTTTAAAATTGGCAATACTTTAAGGTGACTGGCCTATGAAGAGGATGACCATGGAAGTGGACAGTCCTTAAAGATGCATTATTGTGTGTTGGTGGCCTTCTAAGAGACAACCCTGGGAATGGACAGACCTTTGGACCTGTCAATGTGGCTTATGAAGTGGAAAGCCACTTCAACATGTGACATGTTTTGCGGACTGGCCCTTTAAGAGGCAGACCCTAGAAGTGGACAAACCCTTGAAGAGGTGACAAATTTAGGGAATTATGTCCTTTAAGAGGTTGACCAGGGTTGTGTACAAACCCTCAAAACAACAGCATTTTAAGTGTCCTGGCCCTTTAAGAGGTGGACCTGGGAAGCTTACGGACCTTTAAAATTGACAATACTTTAAGGTGACTGGCCTATGAAGAGGATGACCATGGAAGTGGACAGTCCTTAAAGATGCATTATTGTGTGTGGGTGGCCTTCTAAGAGACAACCCTGGGAATGGACAGACCTTTGGAAATGTCAATGTGGCTTATGAAGTGGAAATCCACTTGAACATGTGACATGTTTTGATGACTGGCCCTTTAAGAGGCAGACCCTAGAAGTGGACAAACCCTTGAAGAGGTGACAAATTTAGGGAATTATGTCCTTTAAGAGGTTGACCAGGGTTGTGTACAAACCCTAGAAACAACAGCATTTTAAGTGTACTGGCCCTTTAAGAGGTGGACCTGGGAAGCTTACAGACCTTTAAAATTGGCAATACTTTAAGGTGACTGGCCTATGAAGAGGATGACCATGGAAGTGGACAGTCCTTAAAGATGCATTATTGTGTGTGGGTGGCCTTCTAAGAGACAACCCTGGGAATGGACAGACCTTTGGAAATGTCAATGTGGCTTATGAAGTGGAAAGCCACTTGAACATGTGACATGTTTTGCGGACTGGCCCTTTAAGAGGCAGACCCTAGGAGTGGACAAACCCTTGAAGAGGTGACAAATTTAGGGAATTATGTCCTTTAAGAGGTTGACCAGGGTTGTGTACAAACCCTCAAAACAACAGCATTTTAAGTGTCCTGGCCCTTTAAGAGGTGGACCTGGGAAGCTTACGGACCTTTAAAATTGGCAATACTTTAAGGTGACTGGCCTATGAAGAGGATGACCATGGAAGTGGACAGTCCTTAAAGATGCATTATTGTGTGTGGGTGGCCTTCTAAGAGACAACCCTGGGAATGGACAGACCTTTGGAAATGTCAATGTGGCTTATGAAGTGGAAAGCCACTTGAAAATGTGACATGTTTTGCGGACTGACCCTTTAAGAGGCTGACCCCAGAAGTGGACAAACCCTTGAAGAGGTGACAAATTTAGGGAATTATGTCCTTTAAGAGGTTGACCAGGGTTGTGTACAAACCCTCGAAACAACAGCATTTTAAGTGTACTGGCCCTTTAAGAGGTGGACCTGGGAAGCTTACGGACCTTTAAAATTGGCAATACTTTAAGGCGACTGGCCTATAATGAGGATGACCATGGAAGTGGACAGTCCTTAAAGATGCATTATTGTGTGTGGGTGGCCTTCTAAGAGACAACCCTGGGAATGGACAGACCTTTGGAAATGTTAATGTGGCTTATGAAGTGGAAAGCCACTTGAATATGTGACATTTTTTGCGGACTGGCCCTTTAAGAGGCAGACCCTAGAAGTGGACAAACCCTTGAAGAGGTGACAAATTTAGGGAATTATGTCCTTTAAGAGGTTGACCAGGGTTGTGTACAAACCCTCAAAACAACAGCATTTTAAGTGTCCTGGCCCTTTAAGAGGTGGACCTGGGAAGCTTACGGACCTTTAAAATTGGCAATACTTTAAGGTGACTGGCCTATGAAGAGGATGACCATGGAAGTGGACAGTCCTTAAAGATGCATTATTGTGTGTGGGTGGCCTTCTAAGAGACAACCCTGGGAATGGACAGACCTTTGGAAATGTCAATGTGGCTTATGAAGTGGAAAGCCACTTGAACATGTGACATGTTTTGTGGACTGGCCCTTTAAGAGGCAGACCCTAGGAGTGGACAAACCCTTGAAGTGGTGACAAATTTAGGGAATTATGTCCTTTAAGAGGTTGACCAGGGTTGTGTACAAACCCTCAAAACAACAGCATTTTAAGTGTACTGGCCCTTTAAGAGGTGGACCTGGGAAGCTTACGGACCTTTAAAATTGGCAATACTTTAAGGTGACTGGCCTATGAAGAGGATGACCATGGAAGTGGACAGTCCTTAAAGATGCATTATTGTGTGTGGGTGGCCTTCTAAGAGACAACCCTGGGAATGGACAGACCTTTGGAAATGTCAATGTGGCTTATGAAGTGGAAATCCACTTGAACATGTGACATGTTTTGATGACTGGCCCTTTAAGAGGCAGACCCTAGATATGGACAAACCCTTGAAGAGGTGACAAATTTAGGGAATTATGTCCTTTAAGAGGTTGACCAGGGTTGTGTACAAACCCTCAAAACAACAGCATTTTAAGTGTCCTGGCCCTTTAAGAGGTGGACCTGGGAAGCTTACAGACCTTTAAAATTGGCAATACTTTAAGGTGACTGGCCTATGAAGAGGATGACCATGGAAGTGGACAGTCCTTAAAGATGCATTATTGTGTGTGGGTGGCCTTCTAAGAGACAACCCTGGGAATGGACAGACCTTTGGACCTGTCAATGTGGCTTATGAAGTGGAAAGCCACTTCAACATGTGACATGTTTTGCGGACTGGCCCTTTAAGAGGCAGACCCTAGAAGTGGACAAACCCTTGAAGAGGTGACAAATTTAGGGAATTATGTCCTTTAAGAGGTTGACCAGGGTTGTGTACAAACCCTCAAAACAACAGCATTTTAAGTGTCCTGGCCCTTTAAGAGGTGGACCTGGGAAGCTTACGGACCTTTAAAATTGACAATACTTTAAGGTGACTGGCCTATGAAGAGGATGACCATGGAAGTGGACAGTCCTTAAAGATGCATTATTGTGTGTGGGTGGCCTTCTAAGAGACAACCCTGGGAATGGACAGACCTTTGGAAATGTCAATGTGGCTTATGAAGTGGAAATCCACTTGAACATGTGACATGTTTTGATGACTGGCCCTTTAAGAGGCAGACCCTAGAAGTGGACAAACCCTTGAAGAGGTGACAAATTTAGGGAATTATGTCCTTTAAGAGGTTGACCAGGGTTGTGTACAAACCCTAGAAACAACAGCATTTTAAGTGTACTGGCCCTTTAAGAGGTGGACCTGGGAAGCTTACAGACCTTTAAAATTGGCAATACTTTAAGGTGACTGGCCTATGAAGAGGATGACCATGGAAGTGGACAGTCCTTAAAGATGCATTATTGTGTGTGGGTGGCCTTCTAAGAGACAACCCTGGGAATGGACAGACCTTTGGAAATGTCAATGTGGCTTATGAAGTGGAAAGCCACTTGAACATGTGACATGTTTTGCGGACTGGCCCTTTAAGAGGCAGACCCTAGGAGTGGACAAACCCTTGAAGAGGTGACAAATTTAGGGAATTATGTCCTTTAAGAGGTTGACCAGGGTTGTGTACAAACCCTCAAAACAACAGCATTTTAAGTGTCCTCGCCCTTTAAGAGGTGGACCTGGGAAGCTTACGGACCTTTAAAATTGGCAATACTTTAAGGTGACTGGCCTATGAAGAGGATGACCATGGAAGTGGACAGTCCTTAAAGATGCATTATTGTGTGTGGGTGGCCTTCTAAGAGACAACCCTGGGAATGGACAGACCTTTGGAAATGTCAATGTGGCTTATGAAGTGGAAATCCACTTGAACATGTGACATGTTTTGATGACTGGCCCTTTAAGAGGCAGACCCTAGAAGTGGACAAACCCTTGAAGAGGTGACAAATTTAGGGAATTATGTCCTTTAAGAGGTTGACCAGGGTTGTGTACAAACCCTAGAAACAACAGCATTTTAAGTGTACTGGCCCTTTAAGAGGTGGACCTGGGAAGCTTACAGACCTTTAAAATTGGCAATACTTTAAGGTGACTGGCCTATGAAGAGGATGACCATGGAAGTGGACAGTCCTTAAAGATGCATTATTGTGTGTGGGTGGCCTTCTAAGAGACAACCCTGGGAATGGACAGACCTTTGGAAATGTCAATGTGGCTTATGAAGTGGAAAGCCACTTGAACATGTGACATGTTTTGCGGACTGGCCCTTTAAGAGGCAGACCCTAGGAGTGGACAAACCCTTGAAGAGGTGACAAATTTAGGGAATTATGTCCTTTAAGAGGTTGACCAGGGTTGTGTACAAACCCTCAAAACAACAGCATTTTAAGTGTCCTGGCCCTTTAAGAGGTGGACCTGGGAAGCTTACGGACCTTTAAAATTGGCAATACTTTAAGGTGACTGGCCTATGAAGAGGATGACCATGGAAGTGGACAGTCCTTAAAGATGCATTATTGTGTGTGGGTGGCCTTCTAAGAGACAACCCTGGGAATGGACAGACCTTTGGACCTGTCAATGTGGCTTATGAAGTGGAAAGCCACTTCAACATGTGACATGTTTTGCGGACTGGCCCTTTAAGAGGCAGACCCTAGAAGTGGACAAACCCTTGAAGAGGTGACAAATTTAGGGAATTATGTCCTTTAAGAGGTTGACCAGGGTTGTGTACAAACCCTCAAAACAACAGCATTTTAAGTGTCCTGGCCCTTTAAGAGGTGGACCTGGGAAGCTTACGGACCTTTAAAATTGACAATACTTTAAGGTGACTGGCCTATGAAGAGGATGACCATGGAAGTGGACAGTCCTTAAAGATGCATTATTGTGTGTGGGTGGCCTTCTAAGAGACAACCCTGGGAATGGACAGACCTTTGGAAATGTCAATGTGGCTTATGAAGTGGAAATCCACTTGAACATGTGACATGTTTTGATGACTGGCCCTTTAAGAGGCAGACCCTAGAAGTGGACAAACCCTTGAAGAGGTGACAAATTTAGGGAATTATGTCCTTTAAGAGGTTGACCAGGGTTGTGTACAAACCCTAGAAACAACAGCATTTTAAGTGTACTGGCCCTTTAAGAGGTGGACCTGGGAAGCTTACAGACCTTTAAAATTGGCAATACTTTAAGGTGACTGGCCTATGAAGAGGATGACCATGGAAGTGGACAGTCCTTAAAGATGCATTATTGTGTGTGGGTGGCCTTCTAAGAGACAACCCTGGGAATGGACAGACCTTTGGAAATGTCAATGTGGCTTATGAAGTGGAAAGCCACTTGAACATGTGACATGTTTTGCGGACTGGCCCTTTAAGAGGCAGACCCTAGGAGTGGACAAACCCTTGAAGAGGTGACAAATTTAGGGAATTATGTCCTTTAAGAGGTTGACCAGGGTTGTGTACAAACCCTCAAAACAACAGCATTTTAAGTGTCCTGGCCCTTTAAGAGGTGGACCTGGGAAGCTTACGGACCTTTAAAATTGGCAATACTTTAAGGTGACTGGCCTATGAAGAGGATGACCATGGAAGTGGACAGTCCTTAAAGATGCATTATTGTGTGTGGGTGGCCTTCTAAGAGACAACCCTGGGAATGGACAGACCTTTGGAAATGTCAATGTGGCTTATGAAGTGGAAAGCCACTTGAAAATGTGACATGTTTTGCGGACTGACCCTTTAAGAGGCTGACCCCAGAAGTGGACAAACCCTTGAAGAGGTGACAAATTTAGGGAATTATGTCCTTTAAGAGGTTGACCAGGGTTGTGTACAAACCCTCGAAACAACAGCATTTTAAGTGTACTGGCCCTTTAAGAGGTGGACCTGGGAAGCTTACGGACCTTTAAAATTGGCAATACTTTAAGGCGACTGGCCTATAATGAGGATGACCATGGAAGTGGACAGTCCTTAAAGATGCATTATTGTGTGTGGGTGGCCTTCTAAGAGACAACCCTGGGAATGGACAGACCTTTGGAAATGTTAATGTGGCTTATGAAGTGGAAAGCCACTTGAATATGTGACATTTTTTGCGGACTGGCCCTTTAAGAGGCAGACCCTAGAAGTGGACAAACCCTTGAAGAGGTGACAAATTTAGGGAATTATGTCCTTTAAGAGGTTGACCAGGGTTGTGTACAAACCCTCAAAACAACAGCATTTTAAGTGTCCTGGCCCTTTAAGAGGTGGACCTGGGAAGCTTACGGACCTTTAAAATTGGCAATACTTTAAGGTGACTGGCCTATGAAGAGGATGACCATGGAAGTGGACAGTCCTTAAAGATGCATTATTGTGTGTGGGTGGCCTTCTAAGAGACAACCCTGGGAATGGACAGACCTTTGGAAATGTCAATGTGGCTTATGAAGTGGAAAGCCACTTGAACATGTGACATGTTTTGTGGACTGGCCCTTTAAGAGGCAGACCCTAGGAGTGGACAAACCCTTGAAGTGGTGACAAATTTAGGGAATTATGTCCTTTAAGAGGTTGACCAGGGTTGTGTACAAACCCTCAAAACAACAGCATTTTAAGTGTACTGGCCCTTTAAGAGGTGGACCTGGGAAGCTTACGGACCTTTAAAATTGGCAATACTTTAAGGTGACTGGCCTATGAAGAGGATGACCATGGAAGTGGACAGTCCTTAAAGATGCATTATTGTGTGTGGGTGGCCTTCTAAGAGACAACCCTGGGAATGGACAGACCTTTGGAAATGTCAATGTGGCTTATGAAGTGGAAATCCACTTGAACATGTGACATGTTTTGATGACTGGCCCTTTAAGAGGCAGACCCTAGATATGGACAAACCCTTGAAGAGGTGACAAATTTAGGGAATTATGTCCTTTAAGAGGTTGACCAGGGTTGTGTACAAACCCTCAAAACAACAGCATTTTAAGTGTCCTGGCCCTTTAAGAGGTGGACCTGGGAAGCTTACAGACCTTTAAAATTGGCAATACTTTAAGGTGACTGGCCTATGAAGAGGATGACCATGGAAGTGGACAGTCCTTAAAGATGCATTATTGTGTGTGGGTGGCCTTCTAAGAGACAACCCTGGGAATGGACAGACCTTTGGAAATGTCAATGTGGCTTATGAAGTGGAAATCCACTTGAACATGTGACATGTTTTGATGACTGGCCCTTTAAGAGGCAGACCCTAGATGTGGACAAACCCTTGAAGAGGTGACAAATTTAGGGAATTATGTCCTTTAAGAGGTTGACCAGGGTTGTGTACAAACCCTCAAAACAACAGCATTTTAAGTGTCCTGGCCCTTTAAGAGGTGGACCTGGGAAGCTTACGGACCTTTAAAATTGACAATACTTTAAGGTGACTGGCCTATGAAGAGGATGACCATGGAAGTGGACAGTCCTTAAAGATGCATTATTGTGTGTGGGTGGCCTTCTAAGAGACAACCCTGGGAATGGACAGACCTTTGGAAATGTCAATGTGGCTTATGAAGTGGAAATCCACTTGAACATGTGACATGTTTTGATGACTGGCCCTTTAAGAGGCAGACCCTAGAAGTGGACAAACCCTTGAAGAGGTGACAAATTTAGGGAATTATGTCCTTTAAGAGGTTGACCAGGGTTGTGTACAAACCCTAGAAACAACAGCATTTTAAGTGTACTGGCCCTTTAAGAGGTGGACCTGGGAAGCTTACAGACCTTTAAAATTGGCAATACTTTAAGGTGACTGGCCTATGAAGAGGATGACCATGGAAGTGGACAGTCCTTAAAGATGCATTATTGTGTGTGGGTGGCCTTCTAAGAGACAACCCTGGGAATGGACAGACCTTTGGAAATGTCAATGTGGCTTATGAAGTGGAAAGCCACTTGAACATGTGACATGTTTTGCGGACTGGCCCTTTAAGAGGCAGACCCTAGGAGTGGACAAACCCTTGAAGAGGTGACAAATTTAGGGAATTATGTCCTTTAAGAGGTTGACCAGGGTTGTGTACAAACCCTCAAAACAACAGCATTTTAAGTGTCCTCGCCCTTTAAGAGGTGGACCTGGGAAGCTTACGGACCTTTAAAATTGGCAATACTTTAAGGTGACTGGCCTATGAAGAGGATGACCATGGAAGTGGACAGTCCTTAAAGATGCATTATTGTGTGTGGGTGGCCTTCTAAGAGACAACCCTGGGAATGGACAGACCTTTGGAAATGTCAATGTGGCTTATGAAGTGGAAATCCACTTGAACATGTGACATGTTTTGATGACTGGCCCTTTAAGAGGCAGACCCTAGAAGTGGACAAACCCTTGAAGAGGTGACAAATTTAGGGAATTATGTCCTTTAAGAGGTTGACCAGGGTTGTGTACAAACCCTAGAAACAACAGCATTTTAAGTGTACTGGCCCTTTAAGAGGTGGACCTGGGAAGCTTACAGACCTTTAAAATTGGCAATACTTTAAGGTGACTGGCCTATGAAGAGGATGACCATGGAAGTGGACAGTCCTTAAAGATGCATTATTGTGTGTGGGTGGCCTTCTAAGAGACAACCCTGGGAATGGACAGACCTTTGGAAATGTCAATGTGGCTTATGAAGTGGAAAGCCACTTGAACATGTGACATGTTTTGCGGACTGGCCCTTTAAGAGGCAGACCCTAGGAGTGGACAAACCCTTGAAGAGGTGACAAATTTAGGGAATTATGTCCTTTAAGAGGTTGACCAGGGTTGTGTACAAACCCTCAAAACAACAGCATTTTAAGTGTCCTGGCCCTTTAAGAGGTGGACCTGGGAAGCTTACGGACCTTTAAAATTGGCAATACTTTAAGGTGACTGGCCTATGAAGAGGATGACCATGGAAGTGGACAGTCCTTAAAGATGCATTATTGTGTGTGGGTGGCCTTCTAAGAGACAACCCTGGGAATGGACAGACCTTTGGAAATGTCAATGTGGCTTATGAAGTGGAAAGCCACTTGAAAATGTGACATGTTTTGCGGACTGACCCTTTAAGAGGCTGACCCCAGAAGTGGACAAACCCTTGAAGAGGTGACAAATTTAGGGAATTATGTCCTTTAAGAGGTTGACCAGGGTTGTGTACAAACCCTCAAAACAACAGCATTTTAAGTGTCCTGGCCCTTTAAGAGGTGGACCTGGGAAGCTTACGGACCTTTAAAATTGGCAATACTTTAAGGTGACTGGCCTATGAAGAGGATGACCATGGAAGTGGACAGTCCTTAAAGATGCATTATTGTGTGTGGGTGGCCTTCTAAGAGACAACCCTGGGAATGGACAGACCTTTGGAAATGTCAATGTGGCTTATGAAGTGGAAAGCCACTTGAACATGTGACATGTTTTGTGGACTGGCCCTTTAAGAGGCAGACCCTAGGAGTGGACAAACCCTTGAAGTGGTGACAAATTTAGGGAATTATGTCCTTTAAGAGGTTGACCAGGGTTGTGTACAAACCCTCAAAACAACAGCATTTTAAGTGTACTGGCCCTTTAAGAGGTGGACCTGGGAAGCTTACGGACCTTTAAAATTAGCAATACTTTAAGGTGACTGGCCTATGAAGAGGATGACCATGGAAGTGGACAGTCCTTAAAGATGCATTATTGTGTGTGGGTGGCCTTCTAAGAGACAACCCTGGGAATGGACAGACCTTTGGAAATGTCAATGTGGCTTATGAAGTGGAAATCCACTTGAACATGTGACATGTTTTGATGACTGGCCCTTTAAGAGGCAGACCCTAGATATGGACAAACCCTTGAAGAGGTGACAAATTTAGGGAATTATGTCCTTTAAGAGGTTGACCAGGGTTGTGTACAAACCCTCAAAACAACAGCATTTTAAGTGTCCTGGCCCTTTAAGAGGTGGACCTGGGAAGCTTACAGACCTTTAAAATTGGCAATACTTTAAGGTGACTGGCCTATGAAGAGGATGACCATGGAAGTGGACAGTCCTTAAAGATGCATTATTGTGTGTGGGTGGCCTTCTAAGAGACAACCCTGGGAATGGACAGACCTTTGGACCTGTCAATGTGGCTTATGAAGTGGAAAGCCACTTCAACATGTGACATGTTTTGCGGACTGGCCCTTTAAGAGGCAGACCCTAGAAGTGGACAAACCCTTGAAGAGGTGACAAATTTAGGGAATTATGTCCTTTAAGAGGTTGACCAGGGTTGTGTACAAACCCTCAAAACAACAGCATTTTAAGTGTCCTGGCCCTTTAAGAGGTGGACCTGGGAAGCTTACGGACCTTTAAAATTGACAATACTTTAAGGTGACTGGCCTATGAAGAGGATGACCATGGAAGTGGACAGTCCTTAAAGATGCATTATTGTGTGTGGGTGGCCTTCTAAGAGACAACCCTGGGAATGGACAGACCTTTGGAAATGTCAATGTGGCTTATGAAGTGGAAATCCACTTGAACATGTGACATGTTTTGATGACTGGCCCTTTAAGAGGCAGACCCTAGAAGTGGACAAACCCTTGAAGAGGTGACAAATTTAGGGAATTATGTCCTTTAAGAGGTTGACCAGGGTTGTGTACAAACCCTAGAAACAACAGCATTTTAAGTGTACTGGCCCTTTAAGAGGTGGACCTGGGAAGCTTACAGACCTTTAAAATTGGCAATACTTTAAGGTGACTGGCCTATGAAGAGGATGACCATGGAAGTGGACAGTCCTTAAAGATGCATTATTGTGTGTGGGTGGCCTTCTAAGAGACAACCCTGGGAATGGACAGACCTTTGGAAATGTCAATGTGGCTTATGAAGTGGAAAGCCACTTGAACATGTGACATGTTTTGCGGACTGGCCCTTTAAGAGGCAGACCCTAGGAGTGGACAAACCCTTGAAGAGGTGACAAATTTAGGGAATTATGTCCTTTAAGAGGTTGACCAGGGTTGTGTACAAACCCTCAAAACAACAGCATTTTAAGTGTCCTCGCCCTTTAAGAGGTGGACCTGGGAAGCTTACGGACCTTTAAAATTGGCAATACTTTAAGGTGACTGGCCTATGAAGAGGATGACCATGGAAGTGGACAGTCCTTAAAGATGCATTATTGTGTGTGGGTGGCCTTCTAAGAGACAACCCTGGGAATGGACAGACCTTTGGAAATGTCAATGTGGCTTATGAAGTGGAAATCCACTTGAACATGTGACATGTTTTGATGACTGGCCCTTTAAGAGGCAGACCCTAGAAGTGGACAAACCCTTGAAGAGGTGACAAATTTAGGGAATTATGTCCTTTAAGAGGTTGACCAGGGTTGTGTACAAACCCTAGAAACAACAGCATTTTAAGTGTACTGGCCCTTTAAGAGGTGGACCTGGGAAGCTTACAGACCTTTAAAATTGGCAATACTTTAAGGTGACTGGCCTATGAAGAGGATGACCATGGAAGTGGACAGTCCTTAAAGATGCATTATTGTGTGTGGGTGGCCTTCTAAGAGACAACCCTGGGAATGGACAGACCTTTGGAAATGTCAATGTGGCTTATGAAGTGGAAAGCCACTTGAACATGTGACATGTTTTGCGGACTGGCCCTTTAAGAGGCAGACCCTAGGAGTGGACAAACCCTTGAAGAGGTGACAAATTTAGGGAATTATGTCCTTTAAGAGGTTGACCAGGGTTGTGTACAAACCCTCAAAACAACAGCATTTTAAGTGTCCTGGCCCTTTAAGAGGTGGACCTGGGAAGCTTACGGACCTTTAAAATTGGCAATACTTTAAGGTGACTGGCCTATGAAGAGGATGACCATGGAAGTGGACAGTCCTTAAAGATGCATTATTGTGTGTGGGTGGCCTTCTAAGAGACAACCCTGGGAATGGACAGACCTTTGGAAATGTCAATGTGGCTTATGAAGTGGAAAGCCACTTGAAAATGTGACATGTTTTGCGGACTGACCCTTTAAGAGGCTGACCCCAGAAGTGGACAAACCCTTGAAGAGGTGACAAATTTAGGGAATTATGTCCTTTAAGAGGTTGACCAGGGTTGTGTACAAACCCTCAAAACAACAGCATTTTAAGTGTCCTGGCCCTTTAAGAGGTGGACCTGGGAAGCTTACGGACCTTTAAAATTGGCAATACTTTAAGGTGACTGGCCTATGAAGAGGATGACCATGGAAGTGGACAGTCCTTAAAGATGCATTATTGTGTGTGGGTGGCCTTCTAAGAGACAACCCTGGGAATGGACAGACCTTTGGAAATGTCAATGTGGCTTATGAAGTGGAAAGCCACTTGAACATGTGACATGTTTTGCGGACTGGCCCTTTAAGAGGCAGACCCTAGGAGTGGACAAACCCTTGAAGAGGTGACAAATTTAGGGAATTATGTCCTTTAAGAGGTTGACCAGGGTTGTGTACAAACCCTCAAAACAACAGCATTTTAAGTGTCCTGGCCCTTTAAGAGGTGGACCTGGGAAGCTTACGGACCTTTAAAATTGGCAATACTTTAAGGTGACTGGCCTATGAAGAGGATGACCATGGAAGTGGACAGTCCTTAAAGATGCATTATTGTGTGTGGATGGCCTTCTAAGAGACAACCCTGGGAATGGACAGACCTTTGGAAATGTCAATGTGGCTTATGAAGTGGAAAGCCACTTGAACATGTGACATGTTTTGCGGACTGGCCCTTTAAGAGGCAAACCCTAGGAGTGGACAAACCCTTGAAGAAGTGACAAATTTAGGGAATTATGTCCTTTAAGAGGTTGACCAGGGTTGTGTACAAACCCTCAAAACAACAGCATTTTAAGTGTCCTGGCCCTTTAAGAGGTGGACCTGGGAAGCTTACGGACCTTTAAAATTGGCAATACTTTAAGGTGACTGGCCTATGAAGAGGATGACCATGGAAGTGGACAGTCCTTAAAGATGCATTATTGTGTGTGGGTGGCCTTCTAAGAGACAACCCTGGGAATGGACAGACCTTTGGAAATGTCAATGTGGCTTATGAAGTGGAAAGCCACTTGAACATGTGACATGTTTTGCGGACTGGCCCTTTAAGAGGCAGACCCCAGAAGTGGACAAACCCTTGAAGAGGTGACAAATTTAGGGAATTATGTCCTTTAAGAGGTTGACCAGTTTTGTGTACAAACCCTCGAAACAACAGCATTTTAAGTGTACTGGCCCTTTAAGAGGTGGACCTGGGAAGCTTACGGACCTTTAAAATTGGCAATACTTTAAGGTGACTGGCCTATGAAGAGGATGACCATGGAAGTGGATAAAGATGCATTATTGTGTGTGGGTGGCCTTCTAAGAGACAACCCTGGGAATGGACAGACCTTTGGAAATGTCAATGTGGCTTATGAAGTGGAAAGCCACTTGAACATGTGACATGTTTTGCGGACTGGCCCTTTAAGAGGCAAACCCTAGGAGTGGACAAACCCTTGAAGAAGTGACAAATTTAGGGAATTATGTCCTTTAAGAGGTTGACCAGGGTTGTGTACAAACCCTCAAAACAACAGCATTTAAAGTGTCCTGGCCCTTTAAGAGGTGGACCTGGGAAGCTTACGGACCTTTAAAATTGGCAATACTTTAAGGTGACTGGCCTATGAAGAGGATGACCATGGAAGTGGACAGTCCTTAAAGATGCATTATTGTGTGTGGGTGGCCTTCTAAGAGACAACCCTGGGAATGGACAGACCTTTGGAAATGTCAATGTGGCTTATGAAGTGGAAAGCCACTTGAACATGTGACATGTTTTGCGGACTGGCCCTTTAAGAGGCTGACCCCAGAAGTGGACAAACCCTTGAAGAGGTGACAAATTTAGGGAATTATGTCCTTTAAGAGGTTGACCAGGGTTGTGTACAAACCCTCGAAACAACAGCATTTTAAGTGTACTGGCCCTTTAAGAGGTGGACCTGGGAAGCTTACGGACCTTTAAAATTGGCAATACTTTAAGGTGACTGGCCTATGAAGAGGATGAGCATGGAAGTGGACAGTCCTTAAAGATGCATTATTGTGTGTGGGTGGCCTTCTAAGAGACAACCCTGGGAATGGACAGACCTTTGGAAATGTCAATGTGGCTTATGAAGTGGAAAGCCACTTGAACATGTGACATGTTTTGCGGACTGGCCCTTTAAGAGGCAGACCCTAGGAGAGGACAACCCCTTGAAGAGGTGACAAATTTAGGGAATTATGTCCTTTAAGAGGTTGACCAGGGTTGTGTACAAACCCTCAAAACAACAGCATTTTAAGTGTCCTGGCCCTTTAAGAGGTGGACCTGGGAAGCTTACGGACCTTTAAAATTGGCAATACTTTAAGGTGACTGGCCTATGAAGAGGATGACCATGGAAGTGGACAGTCCTTAAAGATGCATTATTGTGTGTGGGTGGCCTTCTAAGAGACAACCCTGGGAATGGACAGACCTTTGGAAATGTCAATGTGGCATATGAAGTGGAAAGCCACTTGAACATGTGACATGTTTCGCGGACTGGCCCTTTAAGAGGCAGACCCTAGGAGTGGACAAACCCTTGAAGAGGTGACAAATTTAGGGAATTATGTCCTTTAAGAGGTTGACCAGGGTTGTGTACAAACCCTCAAAACAACAGCATTTTAAGTGTCCTGGCCCTTTAAGAGGTGGACCTGGGAAGCTTACGGACCTTTAAAATTGGCAATACTTTAAGGTGACTGGCCTATGAAGAGGATGACCATGGAAGTGGACAGTCCTTAAAGATGCATTATTGTGTGTGGGTGGCCTTCTAAGAGACAACCCTGGGAATGGACAGACCTTTGGAAATGTCAATGTGGCTTATGAAGTGGAAAGCCACTTGAACATGTGACATGTTTTGCGGACTGGCCCTTTAAGAGGCAAACCCTAGGAGTGGACAAACCCTTGAAGAAGTGACAAATTTAGGGAATTATGTCCTTTAAGAGGTTGACCAGGGTTGTGTACAAACCCTCAAAACAACAGCATTTTAAGTGTCCTGGCCCTTTAAGAGGTGGACCTGGGAAGCTTACGGACCTTTAAAATTGGCAATACTTTAAGGTGACTGGCCTATGAAGAGGATGACCATGGAAGTGGACAGTCCTTAAAGATGCATTATTGTGTGTGGGTGGCCTTCTAAGAGACAACCCTGGGAATGGACAGACCTTTGGAAATGTCAATGTGGCTTATGAAGTGGAAAGCCACTTGAACATGTGACATGTTTTGCGGACTGGCCCTTTAAGAGGCAGACCCCAGAAGTGGACAAACCCTTGAAGAGGTGACAAATTTAGGGAATTATGTCCTTTAAGAGGTTGACCAGTTTTGTGTACAAACCCTCGAAACAACAGCATTTTAAGTGTACTGGCCCTTTAAGAGGTGGACCTGGGAAGCTTACGGACCTTTAAAATTGGCAATACTTTAAGGTGACTGGCCTATGAAGAGGATGACCATGGAAGTGGACAGTCCTTAAAGATGCATTATTGTGTGTGGGTGGCCTTCTAAGAGACAACCCTGGGAATGGACAGACCTTTGGAAATGTCAATGTGGCTTATGAAGTGGAAAGCCACTTGAACATGTGACATGTTTTGCAGACTGGCCCTTTAAGAGGCAAACCCTAGGAGTGGACAAACCCTTGAAGAAGTGACAAATTTAGGGAATTATGTCCTTTAAGAGGTTGACCAGGGTTGTGTACAAACCCTCAAAACAACAGCATTTAAAGTGTCCTGGCCCTTTAAGAGGTGGACCTGGGAAGCTTACGGACCTTTAAAATTGGCAATACTTTAAGGTGACTGGCCTATGAAGAGGATGACCATGGAAGTGGACAGTCCTTAAAGATGCATTATTGTGTGTGGGTGGCCTTCTAAGAGACAACCCTGGGAATGGACAGACCTTTGGAAATGTCAATGTGGCTTATGAAGTGGAAAGCCACTTGAACATGTGACATGTTTTGCGGACTGGCCCTTTAAGAGGCTGACCCCAGAAGTGGACAAACCCTTGAAGAGGTGACAAATTTAGGGAATTATGTCCTTTAAGAGGTTGACCAGGGTTGTGTACAAACCCTCGAAACAACAGCATTTTAAGTGTACTGGCCCTTTAAGAGGTGGACCTGGGAAGCTTACGGACCTTTAAAATTGGCAATACTTTAAGGTGACTGGCCTATGAAGAGGATGAGCATGGAAGTGGACAGTCCTTAAAGATGCATTATTGTGTGTGGGTGGCCTTCTAAGAGACAACCCTGGGAATGGACAGACCTTTGGAAATGTCAATGTGGCTTATGAAGTGGAAAGCCACTTGAACATGTGACATGTTTTGCGGACTGGCCCTTTAAGAGGCAGACCCTAGGAGTGGACAAACCCTTGAAGAGGTGACAAATTTAGGGAATTATGTCCTTTAAGAGGTTGACCAGGGTTGTGTACAAACCCTCAAAACAACAGCATTTTAAGTGTCCTGGCCCTTTAAGAGGTGGACCTGGGAAGCTTACGGACCTTTAAAATTGGCAATACTTTAAGGTGACTGGCCTATGAAGAGGATGACCATGGAAGTGGACAGTCCTTAAAGATGCATTATTGTGTGTGGATGGCCTTCTAAGAGACAACCCTGGGAATGGACAGACCTTTGGAAATGTCAATGTGGCTTATGAAGTGGAAAGCCACTTGAACATGTGACATGTTTTGCGGACTGGCCCTTTAAGAGGCAAACCCTAGGAGTGGACAAACCCTTGAAGAAGTGACAAATTTAGGGAATTATGTCCTTTAAGAGGTTGACCAGGGTTGTGTACAAACCCTCAAAACAACAGCATTTTAAGTGTCCTGGCCCTTTAAGAGGTGGACCTGGGAAGCTTACGGACCTTTAAAATTGGCAATACTTTAAGGTGACTGGCCTATGAAGAGGATGACCATGGAAGTGGACAGTCCTTAAAGATGCATTATTGTGTGTGGGTGGCCTTCTAAGAGACAACCCTGGGAATGGACAGACCTTTGGAAATGTCAATGTGGCTTATGAAGTGGAAAGCCACTTGAACATGTGACATGTTTTGCGGACTGGCCCTTTAAGAGGCAGACCCCAGAAGTGGACAAACCCTTGAAGAGGTGACAAATTTAGGGAATTATGTCCTTTAAGAGGTTGACCAGTTTTGTGTACAAACCCTCGAAACAACAGCATTTTAAGTGTACTGGCCCTTTAAGAGGTGGACCTGGGAAGCTTACGGACCTTTAAAATTGGCAATACTTTAAGGTGACTGGCCTATGAAGAGGATGACCATGGAAGTGGACAGTCCTTAAAGATGCATTATTGTGTGTGGGTGGCCTTCTAAGAGACAACCCTGGGAATGGACAGACCTTTGGAAATGTCAATGTGGCTTATGAAGTGGAAAGCCACTTGAACATGTGACATGTTTTGCGGACTGGCCCTTTAAGAGGCAAACCCTAGGAGTGGACAAACCCTTGAAGAAGTGACAAATTTAGGGAATTATGTCCTTTAAGAGGTTGACCAGGGTTGTGTACAAACCCTCAAAACAACAGCATTTAAAGTGTCCTGGCCCTTTAAGAGGTGGACCTGGGAAGCTTACGGACCTTTAAAATTGGCAATACTTTAAGGTGACTGGCCTATGAAGAGGATGACCATGGAAGTGGACAGTCCTTAAAGATGCATTATTGTGTGTGGGTGGCCTTCTAAGAGACAACCCTGGGAATGGACAGACCTTTGGAAATGTCAATGTGGCTTATGAAGTGGAAAGCCACTTGAACATGTGACATGTTTTGCGGACTGGCCCTTTAAGAGGCTGACCCCAGAAGTGGACAAACCCTTGAAGAGGTGACAAATTTAGGGAATTATGTCCTTTAAGAGGTTGACCAGGGTTGTGTACAAACCCTCGAAACAACAGCATTTTAAGTGTACTGGCCCTTTAAGAGGTGGACCTGGGAAGCTTACGGACCTTTAAAATTGGCAATACTTTAAGGTGACTGGCCTATGAAGAGGATGAGCATGGAAGTGGACAGTCCTTAAAGATGCATTATTGTGTGTGGGTGGCCTTCTAAGAGACAACCCTGGGAATGGACAGACCTTTGGAAATGTCAATGTGGCTTATGAAGTGGAAAGCCACTTGAACATGTGACATGTTTTGCGGACTGGCCCTTTAAGAGGCAGACCCTAGGAGAGGACAACCCCTTGAAGAGGTGACAAATTTAGGGAATTATGTCCTTTAAGAGGTTGACCAGGGTTGTGTACAAACCCTCAAAACAACAGCATTTTAAGTGTCCTGGCCCTTTAAGAGGTGGACCTGGGAAGCTTACGGACCTTTAAAATTGGCAATACTTTAAGGTGACTGGCCTATGAAGAGGATGACCATGGAAGTGGACAGTCCTTAAAGATGCATTATTGTGTGTGGGTGGCCTTCTAAGAGACAACCCTGGGAATGGACAGACCTTTGGAAATGTCAATGTGGCATATGAAGTGGAAAGCCACTTGAACATGTGACATGTTTTGCGGACTGGCCCTTTAAGAGGCAGACCCTAGGAGTGGACAAACCCTTGAAGAGGTGACAAATTTAGGGAATTATGTCCTTTAAGAGGTTGACCAGGGTTGTGTACAAACCCTCAAAACAACAGCATTTTAAGTGTCCTGGCCCTTTAAGAGGTGGACCTGGGAAGCTTACGGACCTTTAAAATTGGCAATACTTTAAGGTGACTGGCCTATGAAGAGGATGACCATGGAAGTGGACAGTCCTTAAAGATGCATTATTGTGTGTGGGTGGCCTTCTAAGAGACAACCCTGGGAATGGACAGACCTTTGGAAATGTCAATGTGGCTTATGAAGTGGAAAGCCACTTGAACATGTGACATGTTTTGCGGACTGGCCCTTTAAGAGGCAAACCCTAGGAGTGGACAAACCCTTGAAGAAGTGACAAATTTAGGGAATTATGTCCTTTAAGAGGTTGACCAGGGTTGTGTACAAACCCTCAAAACAACAGCATTTTAAGTGTCCTGGCCCTTTAAGAGGTGGACCTGGGAAGCTTACGGACCTTTAAAATTGGCAATACTTTAAGGTGACTGGCCTATGAAGAGGATGACCATGGAAGTGGACAGTCCTTAAAGATGCATTATTGTGTGTGGGTGGCCTTCTAAGAGACAACCCTGGGAATGGACAGACCTTTGGAAATGTCAATGTGGCTTATGAAGTGGAAAGCCACTTGAACATGTGACATGTTTTGCGGACTGGCCCTTTAAGAGGCAGACCCCAGAAGTGGACAAACCCTTGAAGAGGTGACAAATTTAGGGAATTATGTCCTTTAAGAGGTTGACCAGTTTTGTGTACAAACCCTCGAAACAACAGCATTTTAAGTGTACTGGCCCTTTAAGAGGTGGACCTGGGAAGCTTACGGACCTTTAAAATTGGCAATACTTTAAGGTGACTGGCCTATGAAGAGGATGACCATGGAAGTGGACAGTCCTTAAAGATGCATTATTGTGTGTGGGTGGCCTTCTAAGAGACAACCCTGGGAATGGACAGACCTTTGGAAATGTCAATGTGGCTTATGAAGTGGAAAGCCACTTGAACATGTGACATGTTTTGCAGACTGGCCCTTTAAGAGGCAAACCCTAGGAGTGGACAAACCCTTGAAGAAGTGACAAATTTAGGGAATTATGTCCTTTAAGAGGTTGACCAGGGTTGTGTACAAACCCTCAAAACAACAGCATTTAAAGTGTCCTGGCCCTTTAAGAGGTGGACCTGGGAAGCTTACGGACCTTTAAAATTGGCAATACTTTAAGGTGACTGGCCTATGAAGAGGATGACCATGGAAGTGGACAGTCCTTAAAGATGCATTATTGTGTGTGGGTGGCCTTCTAAGAGACAACCCTGGGAATGGACAGACCTTTGGAAATGTCAATGTGGCTTATGAAGTGGAAAGCCACTTGAACATGTGACATGTTTTGCGGACTGGCCCTTTAAGAGGCTGACCCCAGAAGTGGACAAACCCTTGAAGAGGTGACAAATTTAGGGAATTATGTCCTTTAAGAGGTTGACCAGGGTTGTGTACAAACCCTCGAAACAACAGCATTTTAAGTGTACTGGCCCTTTAAGAGGTGGACCTGGGAAGCTTACGGACCTTTAAAATTGGCAATACTTTAAGGTGACTGGCCTATGAAGAGGATGAGCATGGAAGTGGACAGTCCTTAAAGATGCATTATTGTGTGTGGGTGGCCTTCTAAGAGACAACCCTGGGAATGGACAGACCTTTGGAAATGTCAATGTGGCTTATGAAGTGGAAAGCCACTTGAACATGTGACATGTTTTGCGGACTGGCCCTTTAAGAGGCTGACCCCAGAAGTGGACAAACCCTTGAAGAGGTGACAAATTTAGGGAATTATGTCCTTTAAGAGGTTGACCAGGGTTGTGTACAAACCCTCGAAACAACAGCATTTTAAGTGTACTGGCCCTTTAAGAGGTGGACCTGGGAAGCTTACGGACCTTTAAAATTGGCAATACTTTAAGGTGACTGGCCTATGAAGAGGATGAGCATGGAAGTGGACAGTCCTTAAAGATGCATTATTGTGTGTGGGTGGCCTTCTAAGAGACAACCCTGGGAATGGACAGACCTTTGGAAATGTCAATGTGGCTTATGAAGTGGAAAGCCACTTGAACATGTGACATGTTTTGCGGACTGGCCCTTTAAGAGGCAGACCCTAGGAGAGGACAACCCCTTGAAGAGGTGACAAATTTAGGGAATTATGTCCTTTAAGAGGTTGACCAGGGTTGTGTACAAACCCTCAAAACAACAGCATTTTAAGTGTCCTGGCCCTTTAAGAGGTGGACCTGGGAAGCTTACGGACCTTTAAAATTGGCAATACTTTAAGGTGACTGGCCTATGAAGAGGATGACCATGGAAGTGGACAGTCCTTAAAGATGCATTATTGTGTGTGGGTGGCCTTCTAAGAGACAACCCTGGGAATGGACAGACCTTTGGAAATGTCAATGTGGCATATGAAGTGGAAAGCCACTTGAACATGTGACATGTTTTGCGGACTGGCCCTTTAAGAGGCAGACCCTAGGAGTGGACAAACCCTTGAAGAGGTGACAAATTTAGGGAATTATGTCCTTTAAGAGGTTGACCAGGGTTGTGTACAAACCCTCAAAACAACAGCATTTTAAGTGTCCTGGCCCTTTAAGAGGTGGACCTGGGAAGCTTACGGACCTTTAAAATTGGCAATACTTTAAGGTGACTGGCCTATGAAGAGGATGACCATGGAAGTGGACAGTCCTTAAAGATGCATTATTGTGTGTGGGTGGCCTTCTAAGAGACAACCCTGGGAATGGACAGACCTTTGGAAATGTCAATGTGGCTTATGAAGTGGAAAGCCACTTGAACATGTGACATGTTTTGCGGACTGGCCCTTTAAGAGGCAAACCCTAGGAGTGGACAAACCCTTGAAGAAGTGACAAATTTAGGGAATTATGTCCTTTAAGAGGTTGACCAGGGTTGTGTACAAACCCTCAAAACAACAGCATTTTAAGTGTCCTGGCCCTTTAAGAGGTGGACCTGGGAAGCTTACGGACCTTTAAAATTGGCAATACTTTAAGGTGACTGGCCTATGAAGAGGATGACCATGGAAGTGGACAGTCCTTAAAGATGCATTATTGTGTGTGGGTGGCCTTCTAAGAGACAACCCTGGGAATGGACAGACCTTTGGAAATGTCAATGTGGCTTATGAAGTGGAAAGCCACTTGAACATGTGACATGTTTTGCGGACTGGCCCTTTAAGAGGCAGACCCCAGAAGTGGACAAACCCTTGAAGAGGTGACAAATTTAGGGAATTATGTCCTTTAAGAGGTTGACCAGTTTTGTGTACAAACCCTCGAAACAACAGCATTTTAAGTGTACTGGCCCTTTAAGAGGTGGACCTGGGAAGCTTACGGACCTTTAAAATTGGCAATACTTTAAGGTGACTGGCCTATGAAGAGGATGACCATGGAAGTGGACAGTCCTTAAAGATGCATTATTGTGTGTGGGTGGCCTTCTAAGAGACAACCCTGGGAATGGACAGACCTTTGGAAATGTCAATGTGGCTTATGAAGTGGAAAGCCACTTGAACATGTGACATGTTTTGCAGACTGGCCCTTTAAGAGGCAAACCCTAGGAGTGGACAAACCCTTGAAGAAGTGACAAATTTAGGGAATTATGTCCTTTAAGAGGTTGACCAGGGTTGTGTACAAACCCTCAAAACAACAGCATTTAAAGTGTCCTGGCCCTTTAAGAGGTGGACCTGGGAAGCTTACGGACCTTTAAAATTGGCAATACTTTAAGGTGACTGGCCTATGAAGAGGATGACCATGGAAGTGGACAGTCCTTAAAGATGCATTATTGTGTGTGGGTGGCCTTCTAAGAGACAACCCTGGGAATGGACAGACCTTTGGAAATGTCAATGTGGCTTATGAAGTGGAAAGCCACTTGAACATGTGACATGTTTTGCGGACTGGCCCTTTAAGAGGCTGACCCCAGAAGTGGACAAACCCTTGAAGAGGTGACAAATTTAGGGAATTATGTCCTTTAAGAGGTTGACCAGGGTTGTGTACAAACCCTCGAAACAACAGCATTTTAAGTGTACTGGCCCTTTAAGAGGTGGACCTGGGAAGCTTACGGACCTTTAAAATTGGCAATACTTTAAGGTGACTGGCCTATGAAGAGGATGAGCATGGAAGTGGACAGTCCTTAAAGATGCATTATTGTGTGTGGGTGGCCTTCTAAGAGACAACCCTGGGAATGGACAGACCTTTGGAAATGTCAATGTGGCTTATGAAGTGGAAAGCCACTTGAACATGTGACATGTTTTGCGGACTGGCCCTTTAAGAGGCAGACCCTAGGAGAGGACAACCCCTTGAAGAGGTGACAAATTTAGGGAATTATGTCCTTTAAGAGGTTGACCAGGGTTGTGTACAAACCCTCAAAACAACAGCATTTTAAGTGTCCTGGCCCTTTAAGAGGTGGACCTGGGAAGCTTACGGACCTTTAAAATTGGCAATACTTTAAGGTGACTGGCCTATGAAGAGGATGACCATGGAAGTGGACAGTCCTTAAAGATGCATTATTGTGTGTGGGTGGCCTTCTAAGAGACAACCCTGGGAATGGACAGACCTTTGGAAATGTCAATGTGGCTTATGAAGTGGAAAGCCACTTCAACATGTGACATGTTTTGCGGACTGGCCCTTTAAGAGGCAGACCCTAGAAGTGGACAAACCCTTGAAGAGGTGACAAATTTAGGGAATTATGTCCTTTAAAAGGGTTGACCAGGGTTGTGTACAAACCCTCAAAACAACAGCATTTTAAGTGTCCTGGCCCTTTAAGAGGTGGACCTGGGAAGCTTATGGACCTTTAAAGTTGGCAATACTTTAAGGTGACTGGCCTATGAAGAGGATGACCATGGAAGTGGACAGTCCTTAAAGATGCATTATTGTGTGTGGGTGGCCTTCTAAGAGACAACCCTGGGAATGGACAGACCTTTGGAAATGTCAATGTGGCTTATGAAGTGGAAAGCCACTTGAACATGTGACATGTTTTGCGGACTGGCCCTTTAAGAGGCAGACCCTAGGAGTGGACAACCCCTTGAAGAGGTGACAAATTTAGGGAATTATGTCCTTTAAGAGGTTGACCAGGGTTGTGTACAAACCCTCAAAACAACAGCATTTTAAGTGTCCTGGCCCTTTAAGAGGTGGACCTGGGAAGCTTACGGACCTTTAAAATTGGCAATACTTTAAGGTGACTGGCCTATGAAGAGGATGACCATGGAAGTGGACAGTCCTTAAAGATGCATTATTGTGTGTGGGTGGCCTTCTAAGAGACAACCCTGGGAATGGACAGACCTTTGGAAATGTCAATGTGGCATATGAAGTGGAAAGCCACTTGAACATGTGACATGTTTTGCGGACTGGCCCTTTAAGAGGCAGACCCTAGGAGTGGACAAACCCTTGAAGAGGTGACAAATTTAGGGAATTATGTCCTTTAAGAGGTTGACCAGGGTTGTGTACAAACCCTCAAAACAACAGCATTTTAAGTGTCCTGGCCCTTTAAGAGGTGGACCTGGGAAGCTTACGGACCTTTAAAATTGGCAATACTTTAAGGTGACTGGCCTATGAAGAGGATGACCATGGAAGTGGACAGTCCTTAAAGATGCATTATTGTGTGTGGGTGGCCTTCTAAGAGACAACCCTGGGAATGGACAGACCTTTGGAAATGTCAATGTGGCTTATGAAGTGGAAAACCACTTGAACATGTGACATGTTTTGCGGACTGGCCCTTTAAGAGGCAAACCCTAGGAGTGGACAAACCCTTGAAGAAGTGACAAATTTAGGGAATTATGTCCTTTAAGAGGTTGACCAGGGTTGTGTACAAACCCTCAAAACAACAGCATTTTAAGTGTCCTGGCCCTTTAAGAGGTGGACCTGGGAAGCTTACGGACCTTTAAAATTGGCAATACTCTAAGGTGACTGGCCTATGAAGAGGATGACCATGGAAGTGGACAGTCCTTAAAGATGCATTATTGTGTGTGGGTGGCCTTCTAAGAGACAACCCTGGGAATGGACAGACCTTTGGAAATGTCAATGTGGCTTATGAAGTGGAAAGCCACTTGAACATGTGACATGTTTTGCGGACTGGCCCTTTAAGAGGCAGACCCCAGAAGTGGACAAACCCTTGAAGAGGTGACAAATTTAGGGAATTATGTCCTTTAAGAGGTTGACCAGTTTTGTGTACAAACCCTCGAAACAACAGCATTTTAAGTGTACTGGCCCTTTAAGAGGTGGACCTGGGAAGCTTACGGACCTTTAAAATTGGCAATACTTTAAGGTGACTGGCCTATGAAGAGGATGACCATGGAAGTGGACAGTCCTTAAAGATGCATTATTGTGTGTGGGTGGCCTTCTAAGAGACAACCCTGGGAATGGACAGACCTTGGAAATGTCAATGTGGCTTATGAAGTGGAAAGCCACTTGAACATGTGACATGTTTTGCGGACTGGCCCTTTAAGAGGCAAACCCTAGGAGTGGACAAACCCTTGAAGAAGTGACAAATTTAGGGAATTATGTCCTTTAAGAGGTTGACCAGGGTTGTGTACAAACCCTCAAAACAACAGCATTTTAAGTGTCCTGGCCCTTTAAGAGGTGGACCTGGGAAGCTTACGGACCTTTAAAATTGGCAATACTTTAAGGTGACTGGCCTATGAAGAGGATGACCATGGAAGTGGACAGTCCTTAAAGATGCATTATTGTGTGTGGGTGGCCTTCTAAGAGACAACCCTGGGAATGGACAGACCTTTGGAAATGTCAATGTGGCTTATGAAGTGGAAAGCCACTTGAACATGTGACATGTTTTGCGGACTGGCCCTTTAAGAGGCTGACCCCAGAAGTGGACAAACCCTTGAAGAGGTGACAAATTTAGGGAATTATGTCCTTTAAGAGGTTGACCAGGGTTGTGTACAAACCCTCGAAACAACAGCATTTTAAGTGTACTGGCCCTTTAAGAGGTGGACCTGGGAAGCTTACGGACCTTTAAAATTGGCAATACTTTAAGGTGACTGGCCTATGAAGAGGATGAGCATGGAAGTGGACAGTCCTTAAAGATGCATTATTGTGTGTGGGTGGCCTTCTAAGAGACAACCCTGGGAATGGACAGACCTTTGGAAATGTCAATGTGGCTTATGAAGTGGAAAGCCACTTGAACATGTGACACGTTTTGCGGACTGGCCCTTTAAGAGGCAGACCCTAGGAGAGGACAACCCCTTGAAGAGGTGACAAATTTAGGGAATTATGTCCTTTAAGAGGTTGACCAGGGTTGTGTACAAACCCTCAAAACAACAGCATTTTAAGTGTCCTGGCCCTTTAAGAGGTGGACCTGGGAAGCTTACGGACCTTTAAAATTGGCAATACTTTAAGGTGACTGGCCTATGAAGAGGATGACCATGGAAGTGGACAGTCCTTAACCCCTTAATGACATGGCCTATTTTGGCGTTGAGGACCAAGCGATTTTTTGGTATTTTTCCATCTCCATTTTTCAAAAGCCATAACTTTTTTATTTTTCCGTCGACGCGGCCGTATAAGGGCTCGTTTTTTGCGTGGCGATCTGTAGTTTTTATCGGTGCCACTTTTGGGTATATAGACAATATCGTAAATTTTTTATTTTTTTTTTTAATGATAACAGGGAGAGAAAACGCATCAATTCTGCCATAGATTTTTTTTTTTTTTTTTTACAGCGTTAATCATGCAGCATAAATGACACACTAAATTTTTTCTGCGGGTCGGTACGGTAACAACGATACCAAAATTGTTATATTTTTTTTAGGTTTTTACACTTTTTTGCAATAAAACCCCCTTTTTTTGGAAATCTTTTTTTTTTCTCTATAGCTGCATTCAAAGTCATGTAACTTTTTTATTTTTCTATGTACGGAGCTCTATGAGGGCTTATTTTTTGCGAGACGAGCTGTAGTTTTTATTGGTACCATTTTGGGAAATGTACGGCTTTTTTGATCACTTTTATTGCATTTTTTGTGAGGCAAAATGCTAAAAATTAGCATTTTGCCTCTGTTTTTTAGCGTTTTTTTTTACGCTTTTTGTCGTACAAAATAGAAAGCGTGTTCAACTTTTTGTACACGTCGTTACGGACGCGTCAATACCAAATATGTGGGGTTTTAGTTTTTTTTTCCCTTTTTTTATGCTAATATTAGAAAAAGCATAAAAAAAGGGGTTTTTTACATTTTTTTTTTACATTTTTCTTTTTTTTACACTTTTCTTTTCTTTTTTTTACACTATTTGAGTCCCTCTGAGGGACTTGCAGCACTATGCCTATGATCGCTGTCATAAGGCATGGCAAAGCTACTGCTCTGCCATGCCTTATCGCTTGTACAGCGATTATAGGCACAGGCAATACAGGACGCCGGTGTCTGGCGTCCTGTTGCCATGGTGACAGGCCGGGCTCTCGCGATAACATCGCGAGTTCCGGCCGGAGACACACAGGGATAGCGATCCCTCTGTGAACTCTTTCCCTGCCGCGATCTACTTAGATCGCGGCAGGGAAGGGGTTAACAGCGGCGGGCGCATCTCCGATGCCCCCCCGCTGTTGGAGCGGGACGCCGGCTGTGACTGACAGCCGGCTCCCGCTGCGGGATAGCGCGGGATCTTATGTGATCCCGCGCTATCTCCAGGACGTACCAGGTACGTCATGTTGCGGGAAGTACCAGGCTGCCATGACGTACCAGGTACGTCCAGGAGCGGGAAGGGGTTAAAGATGCATTATTGTGTGTGGGTGGCCTTCTAAGAGACAACCCTGGAATGGACAGACCTTTGGAAATGTCAATGTGGCTTATGAAGTGGAAAGCCACTTGAACATGTGACATGTTTTGCGGACTGCCCTTTAAGAGGCAGACCCTAGGAGTGGACAAACCCTTGAAGAGGTGACAAATTTAGGGAATTATGTCCTTTAAGAGGTTGACCAGGGTGTGTACAAACCTCAAAACAACAGCATTTTAAGTGTCCTGGCCCTTTAAGAGGTGGACCTGGGAAGCTTACGGACCTTTAAAATTGGCAATACTTTAGGTGACTGGCCTATGAAGAGGATGACCATGGAAGTGGACAGTCCTTAAAGATGCATTATTGTGTGTGGGTGGCCTTCTAAGAGACAACCCTGGGAATGGACAGACCTTTGGAAATGTCAATGTGGCTTATGAAGTGGAAAGCCACTTGAACATGTGACATGTTTTGCGGACTGGCCCTTTAAGAGGCAAACCCTAGGAGTGGACAAACCCTTGAAGAAGTGACAAATTTAGGGAATTATGTCCTTTAAGAGGTTGACCAGGGTGTGTACAAACCCTCAAAACAACAGCATTTAAAGTGTCCTGGCCCTTTAAGAGGTGGACCTGGAAGCTTACGGACCTTTAAAATTGGCAATACTTTAAGGTGACTGGCCTATGAAGAGATGACCATGGAAGTGGACAGTCCTTAAAGATGCATTATTGTGTGTGGGTGGCCTTCTAAGAGACAACCCTGGGAATGGACAGACCTTTGGAAATGTCAATGTGGCTTATGAATTATGAAGTGGAAATCCACTTGAACATGTGACATGTTTTGATGACTGGCCCTTTAAGAGGCAGACCCTAGATATGGACAAACCCTTGAAGAGGTGACAAATTTAGGGAATTATGTCCTTTAAGAGGTTGACCAGGGTTGTGTACAAACCCTCAAAACAACAGCATTTTAAGTGTCCTGGCCCTTTAAGAGGTGGACCTGGGAAGCTTACGGACCTTTAAAATTGGCAATACTTTAAGGTGACTGGCCTATGAAGAGGATGACCATGGAAGTGGACAGTCCTTAAAGATGCATTATTGTGTGTGGGTGGCCTTCTAAGAGACAACCCTGGGAATGGACAGACCTTTGGAAATGTCAATGTGGCTTATGAAGTGGAAAGCCACTTCAACATGTGACATGTTTTGCGTACTGGCCCTTTAAGAGGCAGACCCTAGAAGTGGACAAACCCTTGAAGAGGTGACAAATTTAGGGAATTATGTCCTTTAAAAGGGTTGACCAGGGTTGTGTACAAACCCTCAAAACAACAGCATTTTAAGTGTCCTGGCCCTTTAAGAGGTGGACCTGGGAAGCTTACGGACCTTTAAAGTTGGCAATACTTTAAGGTGACTGGCCTATGAAGAGGATGACCATGGAAGTGGACAGTCCTTAAAGATGCATTATTGTGTGTGGGTGGCCTTCTAAGAGACAACCCTGGGAATGGACAGACCTTTGGAAATGTCAATGTGGCTTATGAAGTGGAAAGCCACTTGAACATGTGACATGTTTTGCGGACTGGCCCTTTAAGAGGCAGACCCTAGAAGTGGACAAACCCTTGAAGAGGTGACAAATTTAGGGAATTATGTCCTTTAAGAGGTTGACCAGGGTTGTGTACAAACCCTCGAAACAACAGCATTTTAATTAAGTGTCCTGGCCCTTTAAGAGGTGGACCTGGGAAGCTTACGGACCTTTAAAATTGGCAATACTTTAAGGTGACTGGCCTATGAAGAGGATGAGCATGGAAGTGGACAGTCCTTAAAGATGCATTTTTGTGTGTGGGTGGCCTTCTAAGAGACAACCCTGGGAATGGACAGACCTTTGGAAATGTCAATGTGGCTTATGAAGTGGAAAGCCACTTGAACATGTGACATGTTTTGCGGACTGGCCCTTTAAGAGGCAGACCCCAGAAGTGGACAAACCCTTGAAGAGGTGACAAATTTAGGGAATTATGTCCTTTAAGAGGTTGACCAGTTTTGTGTACAAACCCTCGAAACAACAGCATTTTAAGTGTACTGGCCCTTTAAGAGGTGGACCTGGGAAGCTTACGGACCTTTAAAATTGGCAATACTTTAAGGTGACTGGCCTATGAAGAGGATGACCATGGAAGTGGACAGTCCTTAAAGATGCATTATTGTGTGTGGGTGGCCTTCTAAGAGACAACCCTGGGAATGGACAGACCTTTGGAAATGTCAATGTGGCTTATGAAGTGGAAAGCCACTTGAACATGTGACATGTTTTGCAGACTGGCCCTTTAAGAGGCAAACCCTAGGAGTGGACAAACCCTTGAAGAAGTGACAAATTTAGGGAATTATGTCCTTTAAGAGGTTGACCAGGGTTGTGTACAAACCCTCAAAACAACAGCATTTAAAGTGTCCTGGCCCTTTAAGAGGTGGACCTGGGAAGCTTACGGACCTTTAAAATTGGCAATACTTTAAGGTGACTGGCCTATGAAGAGGATGACCATGGAAGTGGACAGTCCTTAAAGATGCATTATTGTGTGTGGGTGGCCTTCTAAGAGACAACCCTGGGAATGGACAGACCTTTGGAAATGTCAATGTGGCTTATGAAGTGGAAAGCCACTTGAACATGTGACATGTTTTGCGGACTGGCCCTTTAAGAGGCTGACCCCAGAAGTGGACAAACCCTTGAAGAGGTGACAAATTTAGGGAATTATGTCCTTTAAGAGGTTGACCAGGGTTGTGTACAAACCCTCGAAACAACAGCATTTTAAGTGTACTGGCCCTTTAAGAGGTGGACCTGGGAAGCTTACGGACCTTTAAAATTGGCAATACTTTAAGGTGACTGGCCTATGAAGAGGATGAGCATGGAAGTGGACAGTCCTTAAAGATGCATTATTGTGTGTGGGTGGCCTTCTAAGAGACAACCCTGGGAATGGACAGACCTTTGGAAATGTCAATGTGGCTTATGAAGTGGAAAGCCACTTGAACATGTGACATGTTTTGCGGACTGGCCCTTTAAGAGGCAGACCCTAGGAGAGGACAACCCCTTGAAGAGGTGACAAATTTAGGGAATTATGTCCTTTAAGAGGTTGACCAGGGTTGTGTACAAACCCTCAAAACAACAGCATTTTAAGTGTCCTGGCCCTTTAAGAGGTGGACCTGGGAAGCTTACGGACCTTTAAAATTGGCAATACTTTAAGGTGACTGGCCTATGAAGAGGATGACCATGGAAGTGGACAGTCCTTAAAGATGCATTATTGTGTGTGGGTGGCCTTCTAAGAGACAACCCTGGGAATGGACAGACCTTTGGAAATGTCAATGTGGCTTATGAAGTGGAAAGCCACTTCAACATGTGACATGTTTTGCGGACTGGCCCTTTAAGAGGCAGACCCTAGAAGTGGACAAACCCTTGAAGAGGTGACAAATTTAGGGAATTATGTCCTTTAAAAGGGTTGACCAGGGTTGTGTACAAACCCTCAAAACAACAGCATTTTAAGTGTCCTGGCCCTTTAAGAGGTGGACCTGGGAAGCTTATGGACCTTTAAAGTTGGCAATACTTTAAGGTGACTGGCCTATGAAGAGGATGACCATGGAAGTGGACAGTCCTTAAAGATGCATTATTGTGTGTGGGTGGCCTTCTAAGAGACAACCCTGGGAATGGACAGACCTTTGGAAATGTCAATGTGGCTTATGAAGTGGAAAGCCACTTGAACATGTGACATGTTTTGCGGACTGGCCCTTTAAGAGGCAGACCCTAGGAGTGGACAACCCCTTGAAGAGGTGACAAATTTAGGGAATTATGTCCTTTAAGAGGTTGACCAGGGTTGTGTACAAACCCTCAAAACAACAGCATTTTAAGTGTCCTGGCCCTTTAAGAGGTGGACCTGGGAAGCTTACGGACCTTTAAAATTGGCAATACTTTAAGGTGACTGGCCTATGAAGAGGATGACCATGGAAGTGGACAGTCCTTAAAGATGCATTATTGTGTGTGGGTGGCCTTCTAAGAGACAACCCTGGGAATGGACAGACCTTTGGAAATGTCAATGTGGCATATGAAGTGGAAAGCCACTTGAACATGTGACATGTTTTGCGGACTGGCCCTTTAAGAGGCAGACCCTAGGAGTGGACAAACCCTTGAAGAGGTGACAAATTTAGGGAATTATGTCCTTTAAGAGGTTGACCAGGGTTGTGTACAAACCCTCAAAACAACAGCATTTTAAGTGTCCTGGCCCTTTAAGAGGTGGACCTGGGAAGCTTACGGACCTTTAAAATTGGCAATACTTTAAGGTGACTGGCCTATGAAGAGGATGACCATGGAAGTGGACAGTCCTTAAAGATGCATTATTGTGTGTGGGTGGCCTTCTAAGAGACAACCCTGGGAATGGACAGACCTTTGGAAATGTCAATGTGGCTTATGAAGTGGAAAGCCACTTGAACATGTGACATGTTTTGCGGACTGGCCCTTTAAGAGGCAAACCCTAGGAGTGGACAAACCCTTGAAGAAGTGACAAATTTAGGGAATTATGTCCTTTAAGAGGTTGACCAGGGTTGTGTACAAACCCTCAAAACAACAGCATTTTAAGTGTCCTGGCCCTTTAAGAGGTGGACCTGGGAAGCTTACGGACCTTTAAAATTGGCAATACTTTAAGGTGACTGGCCTATGAAGAGGATGACCATGGAAGTGGACAGTCCTTAAAGATGCATTATTGTGTGTGGGTGGCCTTCTAAGAGACAACCCTGGGAATGGACAGACCTTTGGAAATGTCAATGTGGCTTATGAAGTGGAAAGCCACTTGAACATGTGACATGTTTTGCGGACTGGCCCTTTAAGAGGCAGACCCCAGAAGTGGACAAACCCTTGAAGAGGTGACAAATTTAGGGAATTATGTCCTTTAAGAGGTTGACCAGTTTTGTGTACAAACCCTCGAAACAACAGCATTTTAAGTGTACTGGCCCTTTAAGAGGTGGACCTGGGAAGCTTACGGACCTTTAAAATTGGCAATACTTTAAGGTGACTGGCCTATGAAGAGGATGACCATGGAAGTGGACAGTCCTTAAAGATGCATTATTGTGTGTGGGTGGCCTTCTAAGAGACAACCCTGGGAATGGACAGACCTTTGGAAATGTCAATGTGGCTTATGAAGTGGAAAGCCACTTGAACATGTGACATGTTTTGCGGACTGGCCCTTTAAGAGGCAAACCCTAGGAGTGGACAAACCCTTGAAGAAGTGACAAATTTAGGGAATTATGTCCTTTAAGAGGTTGACCAGGGTTGTGTACAAACCCTCAAAACAACAGCATTTTAAGTGTCCTGGCCCTTTAAGAGGTGGACCTGGGAAGCTTACGGACCTTTAAAATTGGCAATACTTTAAGGTGACTGGCCTATGAAGAGGATGACCATGGAAGTGGACAGTCCTTAAAGATGCATTATTGTGTGTGGGTGGCCTTCTAAGAGACAACCCTGGGAATGGACAGACCTTTGGAAATGTCAATGTGGCTTATGAAGTGGAAAGCCACTTGAACATGTGACATGTTTTGCGGACTGGCCCTTTAAGAGGCTGACCCCAGAAGTGGACAAACCCTTGAAGAGGTGACAAATTTAGGGAATTATGTCCTTTAAGAGGTTGACCAGGGTTGTGTACAAACCCTCGAAACAACAGCATTTTAAGTGTACTGGCCCTTTAAGAGGTGGACCTGGGAAGCTTACGGACCTTTAAAATTGGCAATACTTTAAGGTGACTGGCCTATGAAGAGGATGAGCATGGAAGTGGACAGTCCTTAAAGATGCATTATTGTGTGTGGGTGGCCTTCTAAGAGACAACCCTGGGAATGGACAGACCTTTGGAAATGTCAATGTGGCTTATGAAGTGGAAAGCCACTTGAACATGTGACACGTTTTGCGGACTGGCCCTTTAAGAGGCAGACCCTAGGAGAGGACAACCCCTTGAAGAGGTGACAAATTTAGGGAATTATGTCCTTTAAGAGGTTGACCAGGGTTGTGTACAAACCCTCAAAACAACAGCATTTTAAGTGTCCTGGCCCTTTAAGAGGTGGACCTGGGAAGCTTACGGACCTTTAAAATTGGCAATACTTTAAGGTGACTGGCCTATGAAGAGGATGACCATGGAAGTGGACAGTCCTTAACCCCTTAATGACATGGCCTATTTTGGCGTTGAGGACCAAGCGATTTTTTGGTATTTTTCCATCTCCATTTTTCAAAAGCCATAACTTTTTTATTTTTCCGTCGACGCGGCCGTATAAGGGCTCGTTTTTTGCGTGGCGATCTGTAGTTTTTATCGGTGCCACTTTTGGGTATATAGACAATATCGTAAATTTTTTATTTTTTTTTTTAATGATAACAGGGAGAGAAAACGCATCAATTCTGCCATAGATTTTTTTTTTTTTTTTTTACAGCGTTAATCATGCAGCATAAATGACACACTAAATTTTTTCTGCGGGTCGGTACGGTAACAACGATACCAAAATTGTTATATTTTTTTTAGGTTTTTACACTTTTTTGCAATAAAACCCCCTTTTTTTGGAAATCTTTTTTTTTTCTCTATAGCTGCATTCAAAGTCATGTAACTTTTTTATTTTTCTATGTACGGAGCTCTATGAGGGCTTATTTTTTGCGAGACGAGCTGTAGTTTTTATTGGTACCATTTTGGGAAATGTACGGCTTTTTTGATCACTTTTATTGCATTTTTTGTGAGGCAAAATGCTAAAAATTAGCATTTTGCCTCTGTTTTTTAGCGTTTTTTTTTACGCTTTTTGTCGTACAAAATAGAAAGCGTGTTCAACTTTTTGTACACGTCGTTACGGACGCGTCAATACCAAATATGTGGGGTTTTAGTTTTTTTTTCCCTTTTTTTATGCTAATATTAGAAAAAGCATAAAAAAAGGGGTTTTTTACATTTTTTTTTTACATTTTTCTTTTTTTTACACTTTTCTTTTCTTTTTTTTACACTATTTGAGTCCCTCTGAGGGACTTGCAGCACTATGCCTATGATCGCTGTCATAAGGCATGGCAAAGCTACTGCTCTGCCATGCCTTATCGCTTGTACAGCGATTATAGGCACAGGCAATACAGGACGCCGGTGTCTGGCGTCCTGTTGCCATGGTGACAGGCCGGGCTCTCGCGATAACATCGCGAGTTCCGGCCGGAGACACACAGGGATCGCGATCCCTCTGTGAACTCTTTCCCTGCCGCGATCTACTTAGATCGCGGCAGGGAAGGGGTTAACAGCGGCGGGCGCATCTCCGATGCCCCCCCGCTGTTGGAGCGGGACGCCGGCTGTGACTGACAGCCGGCTCCCGCTGCGGGATAGCGCGGGATCTTATGTGATCCCGCGCTATCTCCAGGACGTACCAGGTACGTCATGTTGCGGGAAGTACCAGGCTGCCATGACGTACCAGGTACGTCCAGGAGCGGGAAGGGGTTAAAGATGCATTATTGTGTGTGGGTGGCCTTCTAAGAGACAACCCTGGGAATGGACAGACCTTTGGAAATGTCAATGTGGCTTATGAAGTGGAAAGCCACTTGAACATGTGACATGTTTTGCGGACTGGCCCTTTAAGAGGCAGACCCTAGGAGTGGACAAACCCTTGAAGAGGTGACAAATTTAGGGAATTATGTCCTTTAAGAGGTTGACCAGGGTTGTGTACAAACCCTCAAAACAACAGCATTTTAAGTGTCCTGGCCCTTTAAGAGGTGGACCTGGGAAGCTTACGGACCTTTAAAATTGGCAATACTTTAAGGTGACTGGCCTATGAAGAGGATGACCATGGAAGTGGACAGTCCTTAAAGATGCATTATTGTGTGTGGGTGGCCTTCTAAGAGACAACCCTGGGAATGGACAGACCTTTGGAAATGTCAATGTGGCTTATGAAGTGGAAAGCCACTTGAACATGTGACATGTTTTGCGGACTGGCCCTTTAAGAGGCAAACCCTAGGAGTGGACAAACCCTTGAAGAAGTGACAAATTTAGGGAATTATGTCCTTTAAGAGGTTGACCAGGGTTGTGTACAAACCCTCAAAACAACAGCATTTAAAGTGTCCTGGCCCTTTAAGAGGTGGACCTGGGAAGCTTACGGACCTTTAAAATTGGCAATACTTTAAGGTGACTGGCCTATGAAGAGGATGACCATGGAAGTGGACAGTCCTTAAAGATGCATTATTGTGTGTGGGTGGCCTTCTAAGAGACAACCCTGGGAATGGACAGACCTTTGGAAATGTCAATGTGGCTTATGAAGTGGAAATCCACTTGAACATGTGACATGTTTTGATGACTGGCCCTTTAAGAGGCAGACCCTAGATATGGACAAACCCTTGAAGAGGTGACAAATTTAGGGAATTATGTCCTTTAAGAGGTTGACCAGGGTTGTGTACAAACCCTCAAAACAACAGCATTTTAAGTGTCCTGGCCCTTTAAGAGGTGGACCTGGGAAGCTTACGGACCTTTAAAATTGGCAATACTTTAAGGTGACTGGCCTATGAAGAGGATGACCATGGAAGTGGACAGTCCTTAAAGATGCATTATTGTGTGTGGGTGGCCTTCTAAGAGACAACCCTGGGAATGGACAGACCTTTGGAAATGTCAATGTGGCTTATGAAGTGGAAAGCCACTTCAACATGTGACATGTTTTGCGTACTGGCCCTTTAAGAGGCAGACCCTAGAAGTGGACAAACCCTTGAAGAGGTGACAAATTTAGGGAATTATGTCCTTTAAAAGGGTTGACCAGGGTTGTGTACAAACCCTCAAAACAACAGCATTTTAAGTGTCCTGGCCCTTTAAGAGGTGGACCTGGGAAGCTTACGGACCTTTAAAGTTGGCAATACTTTAAGGTGACTGGCCTATGAAGAGGATGACCATGGAAGTGGACAGTCCTTAAAGATGCATTATTGTGTGTGGGTGGCCTTCTAAGAGACAACCCTGGGAATGGACAGACCTTTGGAAATGTCAATGTGGCTTATGAAGTGGAAAGCCACTTGAACATGTGACATGTTTTGCGGACTGGCCCTTTAAGAGGCAGACCCTAGAAGTGGACAAACCCTTGAAGAGGTGACAAATTTAGGGAATTATGTCCTTTAAGAGGTTGACCAGGGTTGTGTACAAACCCTCGAAACAACAGCATTTTAATTAAGTGTCCTGGCCCTTTAAGAGGTGGACCTGGGAAGCTTACGGACCTTTAAAATTGGCAATACTTTAAGGTGACTGGCCTATGAAGAGGATGAGCATGGAAGTGGACAGTCCTTAAAGATGCATTTTTGTGTGTGGGTGGCCTTCTAAGAGACAACCCTGGGAATGGACAGACCTTTGGAAATGTCAATGTGGCTTATGAAGTGGAAAGCCACTTGAACATGTGACATGTTTTGCGGACTGGCCCTTTAAGAGGCAGACCCCAGAAGTGGACAAACCCTTGAAGAGGTGACAAATTTAGGGAATTATGTCCTTTAAGAGGTTGACCAGTTTTGTGTACAAACCCTCGAAACAACAGCATTTTAAGTGTACTGGCCCTTTAAGAGGTGGACCTGGGAAGCTTACGGACCTTTAAAATTGGCAATACTTTAAGGTGACTGGCCTATGAAGAGGATGACCATGGAAGTGGACAGTCCTTAAAGATGCATTATTGTGTGTGGGTGGCCTTCTAAGAGACAACCCTGGGAATGGACAGACCTTTGGAAATGTCAATGTGGCTTATGAAGTGGAAAGCCACTTGAACATGTGACATGTTTTGCAGACTGGCCCTTTAAGAGGCAAACCCTAGGAGTGGACAAACCCTTGAAGAAGTGACAAATTTAGGGAATTATGTCCTTTAAGAGGTTGACCAGGGTTGTGTACAAACCCTCAAAACAACAGCATTTAAAGTGTCCTGGCCCTTTAAGAGGTGGACCTGGGAAGCTTACGGACCTTTAAAATTGGCAATACTTTAAGGTGACTGGCCTATGAAGAGGATGACCATGGAAGTGGACAGTCCTTAAAGATGCATTATTGTGTGTGGGTGGCCTTCTAAGAGACAACCCTGGGAATGGACAGACCTTTGGAAATGTCAATGTGGCTTATGAAGTGGAAAGCCACTTGAACATGTGACATGTTTTGCGGACTGGCCCTTTAAGAGGCTGACCCCAGAAGTGGACAAACCCTTGAAGAGGTGACAAATTTAGGGAATTATGTCCTTTAAGAGGTTGACCAGGGTTGTGTACAAACCCTCGAAACAACAGCATTTTAAGTGTACTGGCCCTTTAAGAGGTGGACCTGGGAAGCTTACGGACCTTTAAAATTGGCAATACTTTAAGGTGACTGGCCTATGAAGAGGATGAGCATGGAAGTGGACAGTCCTTAAAGATGCATTATTGTGTGTGGGTGGCCTTCTAAGAGACAACCCTGGGAATGGACAGACCTTTGGAAATGTCAATGTGGCTTATGAAGTGGAAAGCCACTTGAACATGTGACATGTTTTGCGGACTGGCCCTTTAAGAGGCAGACCCTAGGAGAGGACAACCCCTTGAAGAGGTGACAAATTTAGGGAATTATGTCCTTTAAGAGGTTGACCAGGGTTGTGTACAAACCCTCAAAACAACAGCATTTTAAGTGTCCTGGCCCTTTAAGAGGTGGACCTGGGAAGCTTACGGACCTTTAAAATTGGCAATACTTTAAGGTGACTGGCCTATGAAGAGGATGACCATGGAAGTGGACAGTCCTTAAAGATGCATTATTGTGTGTGGGTGGCCTTCTAAGAGACAACCCTGGGAATGGACAGACCTTTGGAAATGTCAATGTGGCTTATGAAGTGGAAAGCCACTTCAACATGTGACATGTTTTGCGGACTGGCCCTTTAAGAGGCAGACCCTAGAAGTGGACAAACCCTTGAAGAGGTGACAAATTTAGGGAATTATGTCCTTTAAAAGGGTTGACCAGGGTTGTGTACAAACCCTCAAAACAACAGCATTTTAAGTGTCCTGGCCCTTTAAGAGGTGGACCTGGGAAGCTTATGGACCTTTAAAGTTGGCAATACTTTAAGGTGACTGGCCTATGAAGAGGATGACCATGGAAGTGGACAGTCCTTAAAGATGCATTATTGTGTGTGGGTGGCCTTCTAAGAGACAACCCTGGGAATGGACAGACCTTTGGAAATGTCAATGTGGCTTATGAAGTGGAAAGCCACTTGAACATGTGACATGTTTTGCGGACTGGCCCTTTAAGAGGCAGACCCTAGGAGTGGACAACCCCTTGAAGAGGTGACAAATTTAGGGAATTATGTCCTTTAAGAGGTTGACCAGGGTTGTGTACAAACCCTCAAAACAACAGCATTTTAAGTGTCCTGGCCCTTTAAGAGGTGGACCTGGGAAGCTTACGGACCTTTAAAATTGGCAATACTTTAAGGTGACTGGCCTATGAAGAGGATGACCATGGAAGTGGACAGTCCTTAAAGATGCATTATTGTGTGTGGGTGGCCTTCTAAGAGACAACCCTGGGAATGGACAGACCTTTGGAAATGTCAATGTGGCATATGAAGTGGAAAGCCACTTGAACATGTGACATGTTTTGCGGACTGGCCTTTAAGAGGCAGACCCTAGGAGTGGACAAACCCTTGAAGAGGTGACAAATTTAGGGAATTATGTCCTTTAAGAGGTTGACCAGGGTTGTGTACAAACCCTCAAAACAACAGCATTTTAAGTGTCCTGGCCCTTTAAGAGGTGGACCTGGGAAGCTTACGGACCTTTAAAATTGGCAATACTTTAAGGTGACTGGCCTATGAAGAGGATGACCATGGAAGTGGACAGTCCTTAAAGATGCATTATTGTGTGTGGGTGGCCTTCTAAGAGACAACCCTGGGAATGGACAGACCTTTGGAAATGTCAATGTGGCTTATGAAGTGGAAAGCCACTTGAACATGTGACATGTTTTGCGGACTGGCCCTTTAAGAGGCAAACCCTAGGAGTGGACAAACCCTTGAAGAAGTGACAAATTTAGGGAATTATGTCCTTTAAGAGGTTGACCAGGGTTGTGTACAAACCCTCAAAACAACAGCATTTTAAGTGTCCTGGCCCTTTAAGAGGTGGACCTGGGAAGCTTACGGACCTTTAAAATTGGCAATACTTTAAGGTGACTGGCCTATGAAGAGGATGACCATGGAAGTGGACAGTCCTTAAAGATGCATTATTGTGTGTGGGTGGCCTTCTAAGAGACAACCCTGGGAATGGACAGACCTTTGGAAATGTCAATGTGGCTTATGAAGTGGAAAGCCACTTGAACATGTGACATGTTTTGCGGACTGGCCCTTTAAGAGGCAGACCCCAGAAGTGGACAAACCCTTGAAGAGGTGACAAATTTAGGGAATTATGTCCTTTAAGAGGTTGACCAGTTTTGTGTACAAACCCTCGAAACAACAGCATTTTAAGTGTACTGGCCCTTTAAGAGGTGGACCTGGGAAGCTTACGGACCTTTAAAATTGGCAATACTTTAAGGTGACTGGCCTATGAAGAGGATGACCATGGAAGTGGACAGTCCTTAAAGATGCATTATTGTGTGTGGGTGGCCTTCTAAGAGACAACCCTGGGAATGGACAGACCTTTGGAAATGTCAATGTGGCTTATGAAGTGGAAAGCCACTTGAACATGTGACATGTTTTGCGGACTGGCCCTTTAAGAGGCAAACCCTAGGAGTGGACAAACCCTTGAAGAAGTGACAAATTTAGGGAATTATGTCCTTTAAGAGGTTGACCAGGGTTGTGTACAAACCCTCAAAACAACAGCATTTTAAGTGTCCTGGCCCTTTAAGAGGTGGACCTGGGAAGCTTACGGACCTTTAAAATTGGCAATACTTTAAGGTGACTGGCCTATGAAGAGGATGACCATGGAAGTGGACAGTCCTTAAAGATGCATTATTGTGTGTGGGTGGCCTTCTAAGAGACAACCCTGGGAATGGACAGACCTTTGGAAATGTCAATGTGGCTTATGAAGTGGAAAGCCACTTGAACATGTGACATGTTTTGCGGACTGGCCCTTTAAGAGGCTGACCCCAGAAGTGGACAAACCCTTGAAGAGGTGACAAATTTAGGGAATTATGTCCTTTAAGAGGTTGACCAGGGTTGTGTACAAACCCTCGAAACAACAGCATTTTAAGTGTACTGGCCCTTTAAGAGGTGGACCTGGGAAGCTTACGGACCTTTAAAATTGGCAATACTTTAAGGTGACTGGCCTATGAAGAGGATGAGCATGGAAGTGGACAGTCCTTAAAGATGCATTATTGTGTGTGGGTGGCCTTCTAAGAGACAACCCTGGGAATGGACAGACCTTTGGAAATGTCAATGTGGCTTATGAAGTGGAAAGCCACTTGAACATGTGACACGTTTTGCGGACTGGCCCTTTAAGAGGCAGACCCTAGGAGAGGACAACCCCTTGAAGAGGTGACAAATTTAGGGAATTATGTCCTTTAAGAGGTTGACCAGGGTTGTGTACAAACCCTCAAAACAACAGCATTTTAAGTGTCCTGGCCCTTTAAGAGGTGGACCTGGGAAGCTTACGGACCTTTAAAATTGGCAATACTTTAAGGTGACTGGCCTATGAAGAGGATGACCATGGAAGTGGACAGTCCTTAAAGATGCATTATTGTGTGTGGGTGGCCTTCTAAGAGACAACCCTGGGAATGGACAGACCTTTGGAAATGTCAATGTGGCTTATGAAGTGGAAAGCCACTTGAACATGTGACATGTTTTGCGGACTGGCCCTTTAAGAGGCAGACCCTAGGAGTGGACAAACCCTTGAAGAGGTGACAAATTTAGGGAATTATGTCCTTTAAGAGGTTGACCAGGGTTGTGTACAAACCCTCAAAACAACAGCATTTTAAGTGTCCTGGCCCTTTAAGAGGTGGACCTGGGAAGCTTACGGACCTTTAAAATTGGCAATACTTTAAGGTGACTGGCCTATGAAGAGGATGACCATGGAAGTGGACAGTCCTTAAAGATGCATTATTGTGTGTGGGTGGCCTTCTAAGAGACAACCCTGGGAATGGACAGACCTTTGGAAATGTCAATGTGGCTTATGAAGTGGAAAGCCACTTGAACATGTGACATGTTTTGCGGACTGGCCCTTTAAGAGGCAAACCCTAGGAGTGGACAAACCCTTGAAGAAGTGACAAATTTAGGGAATTATGTCCTTTAAGAGGTTGACCAGGGTTGTGTACAAACCCTCAAAACAACAGCATTTAAAGTGTCCTGGCCCTTTAAGAGGTGGACCTGGGAAGCTTACGGACCTTTAAAATTGGCAATACTTTAAGGTGACTGGCCTATGAAGAGGATGACCATGGAAGTGGACAGTCCTTAAAGATGCATTATTGTGTGTGGGTGGCCTTCTAAGAGACAACCCTGGGAATGGACAGACCTTTGGAAATGTCAATGTGGCTTATGAAGTGGAAATCCACTTGAACATGTGACATGTTTTGATGACTGGCCCTTTAAGAGGCAGACCCTAGATATGGACAAACCCTTGAAGAGGTGACAAATTTAGGGAATTATGTCCTTTAAGAGGTTGACCAGGGTTGTGTACAAACCCTCAAAACAACAGCATTTTAAGTGTCCTGGCCCTTTAAGAGGTGGACCTGGGAAGCTTACGGACCTTTAAAATTGGCAATACTTTAAGGTGACTGGCCTATGAAGAGGATGACCATGGAAGTGGACAGTCCTTAAAGATGCATTATTGTGTGTGGGTGGCCTTCTAAGAGACAACCCTGGGAATGGACAGACCTTTGGAAATGTCAATGTGGCTTATGAAGTGGAAAGCCACTTCAACATGTGACATGTTTTGCGTACTGGCCCTTTAAGAGGCAGACCCTAGAAGTGGACAAACCCTTGAAGAGGTGACAAATTTAGGGAATTATGTCCTTTAAAAGGGTTGACCAGGGTTGTGTACAAACCCTCAAAACAACAGCATTTTAAGTGTCCTGGCCCTTTAAGAGGTGGACCTGGGAAGCTTACGGACCTTTAAAGTTGGCAATACTTTAAGGTGACTGGCCTATGAAGAGGATGACCATGGAAGTGGACAGTCCTTAAAGATGCATTATTGTGTGTGGGTGGCCTTCTAAGAGACAACCCTGGGAATGGACAGACCTTTGGAAATGTCAATGTGGCTTATGAAGTGGAAAGCCACTTGAACATGTGACATGTTTTGCGGACTGGCCCTTTAAGAGGCAGACCCTAGAAGTGGACAAACCCTTGAAGAGGTGACAAATTTAGGGAATTATGTCCTTTAAGAGGTTGACCAGGGTTGTGTACAAACCCTCGAAACAACAGCATTTTAATTAAGTGTCCTGGCCCTTTAAGAGGTGGACCTGGGAAGCTTACGGACCTTTAAAATTGGCAATACTTTAAGGTGACTGGCCTATGAAGAGGATGAGCATGGAAGTGGACAGTCCTTAAAGATGCATTTTTGTGTGTGGGTGGCCTTCTAAGAGACAACCCTGGGAATGGACAGACCTTTGGAAATGTCAATGTGGCTTATGAAGTGGAAATCCACTTGAACATGTGACATGTTTTGATGACTGGCCCTTTAAGAGGCAGACCCTAGATATGGACAAACCCTTGAAGAGGTGACAAATTTAGGGAATTATGTCCTTTAAGAGGATGACCAGGGTTGTGTACAAACCCTCAAAACAACAGCATTTTAAGTGTCCTGGCCCTTTAAGAGGTGGACCTGGGAAGCTTACAGACCTTTAAAATTGGCAATACTTTAAGGTGACTGGCCTATGAAGAGGATGACCATGGAAGTGGACAGTCCTTAAAGATGCATTATTGTGTGTGGGTGGCCTTCTAAGAGACAACCCTGGGAATGGACAGACCTTTGGAAATGTCAATGTGGCTTATGAAGTGGAAAGCCACTTCAACATGTGACATGTTTTGCGGACTGGCCCTTTAAGAGGCAGACCCTAGAAGTGGACAAACCCTTGAAGAGGTGACAAATTTAGGGAATTATGTCCTTTAAGAGGTTGACCAGGGTTGTGTACAAACCCTCAAAACAACAGCATTTTCAGTGTCCTGGCCCTTTAAGAGGTGGACCTGGGAAGCTTACGGACCTTTAAAATTGGCAATACTTTAAGGTGACTGGCCTATGAAGAGGATGACCATGGAAGTGGACAGTCCTTAAAGATGCATTATTGTGTGTGGGTGGCCTTCTAAGAGACAACCCTGGGAATGGACAGACCTTTGGAAATGTCAATGTGGCTTATGAAGTGGAAATCCACTTGAACATGTGACATGTTTTGATGACTGGCCCTTTAAGAGGCAGACCCTAGAAGTGGACAAACCCTTGAAGAGGTGACAAATTTAGGGAATTATGTCCTTTAAGAGGTTGACCAGGGTTGTGTACAAACCCTAGAAACAACAGCATTTTAAGTGTACTGGCCCTTTAAGAGGTGGACCTGGGAAGCTTACAGACCTTTAAAATTGGCAATACTTTAAGGTGACTGGCCTATGAAGAGGATGACCATGGAAGTGGACAGTCCTTAAAGATGCATTATTGTGTGTGGGTGGCCTTCTAAGAGACAACCCTGGGAATGGACAGACCTTTGGAAATGTCAATGTGGCTTATGAAGTGGAAAGCCACTTGAACATGTGACATGTTTAGCGGACTGGCCCTTTAAGAGGCAGACCCTAGGAGTGGACAAACCCTTGAAGAGGTGACAAATTTAGGGAATTATGTCCTTTAAGAGGTTGACCAGGGTTGTGTACAAACCCTCAAAACAACAGCATTTTAAGTGTACTGGCCCTTTAAGAGGTGGACCTGGGAAGCTTACGGACCTTTAAAATTGGCAATACTTTAAGGTGACTGGCCTATGAAGAGGATGACCATGGAAGTGGACAGTCCTTAAAGATGCATTATTGTGTGTGGGTGGCCTTCTAAGAGACAACCCTGGGAATGGACAGACCTTTGGAAATGTCAATGTGGCTTATGAAGTGGAAAGCCACTTGAACATGTGACATGTTTTGCGGACTGGCCCTTTAAGAGGCTGACCCCAGAAGTGGACAAACCCTTGAAGAGGTGACAAATTTAGGGAATTATGTCCTTTAAGAGGTTGACCAGGGTTGTGTACAAACCCTAGAAACAACAGCATTTTAAGTGTACTGGCCCTTTAAGAGGTGGACCTGGGAAGCTTACAGACCTTTAAAATTGGCAATACTTTAAGGTGACTGGCCTATGAAGAGGATGACCATGGAAGTGGACAGTCCTTAAAGATGCATTATTGTGTGTGGGTGGCCTTCTAAGAGACAACCCTGGGAATGGACAGACCTTTGGAAATGTCAATGTGGCTTATGAAGTGGAAAGCCACTTGAACATGTGACATGTTTAGCGGACTGGCCCTTTAAGAGGCAGACCCTAGGAGTGGACAAACCCTTGAAGAGGTGACAAATTTAGGGAATTATGTCCTTTAAGAGGTTGACCAGGGTTGTGTACAAACCCTCAAAACAACAGCATTTTAAGTGTACTGGCCCTTTAAGAGGTGGACCTGGGAAGCTTACGGACCTTTAAAATTGGCAATACTTTAAGGTGACTGGCCTATGAAGAGGATGACCATGGAAGTGGACAGTCCTTAAAGATGCATTATTGTGTGTGGGTGGCCTTCTAAGAGACAACCCTGGGAATGGACAGACCTTTGGAAATGTCAATGTGGCTTATGAAGTGGAAATCCACTTGAACATGTGACATGTTTTGATGACTGGCCCTTTAAGAGGCAGACCCTAGATATGGACAAACCCTTGAAGAGGTGACAAATTTAGGGAATTATGTCCTTTAAGAGGTTGACCAGGGTTGTGTACAAACCCTCAAAACAACAGCATTTTAAGTGTCCTGGCCCTTTAAGAGGTGGACCTGGGAAGCTTACAGACCTTTAAAATTGGCAATACTTTAAGGTGACTGGCCTATGAAGAGGATGAGCATGGAAGTGGACAGTCCTTAAAGATGCATTATTGTGTGTGGGTGGCCTTCTAAGAGACAACCCTGGGAATGGACAGACCTTTGGAAATGTCAATGTGGCTTATGAAGTGGAAAGCCACTTCAACATGTGACATGTTTTGCGGACTGGTCCTTTAAGAGGCAGACCCTAGAAGTGGACAAACCCTTGAAGAGGTGACAAATTTAGGGAATTATGTCCTTTAAAAGGGTTGACCAGGGTTGTGTACAAACCCTCAAAACAACAGCATTTTAAGTGTCCTGGCCCTTTAAGAGGTGGACCTGGGAAGCTTACGGACCTTTAAAGTTGGCAATACTTTAAGGTGACTGGCCTATGAAGAGGATGACCATGGAAGTGGACAGTCCTTAAAGATGCATTATTGTGTGTGGGTGGCCTTCTAAGAGACAACCCTGGGAATGGACAGACCTTTGGAAATGTCAATGTGGCTTATGAAGTGGAAAGCCACTTGAACATGTGACATGTTTTGCGGACTGGCCCTTTAAGAGGCAGACCCTAGAAGTGGACAAACCCTTGAAGAGGTGACAAATTTAGGGAATTATGTCCTTTAAGAGGTTGACCAGGGTTGTGTACAAACCCTCGAAACAACAGCATTTTAATTAAGTGTCCTGGCCCTTTAAGAGGTGGACCTGGGAAGCTTACGGACCTTTAAAATTGGCAATACTTTAAGGTGACTGGCCTATGAAGAGGATGAGCATGGAAGTGGACAGTCCTTAAAGATGCATTTTTGTGTGTGGGTGGCCTTCTAAGAGACAACCCTGGGAATGGACAGACCTTTGGAAATGTCAATGTGGCTTATGAAGTGGAAATCCACTTGAACATGTGACATGTTTTGATGACTGGCCCTTTAAGAGGCAGACCCTAGATATGGACAAACCCTTGAAGAGGTGACAAATTTAGGGAATTATGTCCTTTAAGAGGATGACCAGGGTTGTGTACAAACCCTCAAAACAACAGCATTTTAAGTGTCCTGGCCCTTTAAGAGGTGGACCTGGGAAGCTTACAGACCTTTAAAATTGGCAATACTTTAAGGTGACTGGCCTATGAAGAGGATGACCATGGAAGTGGACAGTCCTTAAAGATGCATTATTGTGTGTGGGTGGCCTTCTAAGAGACAACCCTGGGAATGGACAGACCTTTGGAAATGTCAATGTGGCTTATGAAGTGGAAAGCCACTTCAACATGTGACATGTTTTGCGGACTGGCCCTTTAAGAGGCAGACCCTAGAAGTGGACAAACCCTTGAAGAGGTGACAAATTTAGGGAATTATGTCCTTTAAGAGGTTGACCAGGGTTGTGTACAAACCCTCAAAACAACAGCATTTTCAGTGTCCTGGCCCTTTAAGAGGTGGACCTGGGAAGCTTACGGACCTTTAAAATTGGCAATACTTTAAGGTGACTGGCCTATGAAGAGGATGACCATGGAAGTGGACAGTCCTTAAAGATGCATTATTGTGTGTGGGTGGCCTTCTAAGAGACAACCCTGGGAATGGACAGACCTTTGGAAATGTCAATGTGGCTTATGAAGTGGAAATCCACTTGAACATGTGACATGTTTTGATGACTGGCCCTTTAAGAGGCAGACCCTAGAAGTGGACAAACCCTTGAAGAGGTGACAAATTTAGGGAATTATGTCCTTTAAGAGGTTGACCAGGGTTGTGTACAAACCCTAGAAACAACAGCATTTTAAGTGTACTGGCCCTTTAAGAGGTGGACCTGGGAAGCTTACAGACCTTTAAAATTGGCAATACTTTAAGGTGACTGGCCTATGAAGAGGATGACCATGGAAGTGGACAGTCCTTAAAGATGCATTATTGTGTGTGGGTGGCCTTCTAAGAGACAACCCTGGGAATGGACAGACCTTTGGAAATGTCAATGTGGCTTATGAAGTGGAAAGCCACTTGAACATGTGACATGTTTAGCGGACTGGCCCTTTAAGAGGCAGACCCTAGGAGTGGACAAACCCTTGAAGAGGTGACAAATTTAGGGAATTATGTCCTTTAAGAGGTTGACCAGGGTTGTGTACAAACCCTCAAAACAACAGCATTTTAAGTGTACTGGCCCTTTAAGAGGTGGACCTGGGAAGCTTACGGACCTTTAAAATTGGCAATACTTTAAGGTGACTGGCCTATGAAGAGGATGACCATGGAAGTGGACAGTCCTTAAAGATGCATTATTGTGTGTGGGTGGCCTTCTAAGAGACAACCCTGGGAATGGACAGACCTTTGGAAATGTCAATGTGGCTTATGAAGTGGAAAGCCACTTGAACATGTGACATGTTTTGCGGACTGGCCCTTTAAGAGGCTGACCCCAGAAGTGGACAAACCCTTGAAGAGGTGACAAATTTAGGGAATTATGTCCTTTAAGAGGTTGACCAGGGTTGTGTACAAACCCTAGAAACAACAGCATTTTAAGTGTACTGGCCCTTTAAGAGGTGGACCTGGGAAGCTTACAGACCTTTAAAATTGGCAATACTTTAAGGTGACTGGCCTATGAAGAGGATGACCATGGAAGTGGACAGTCCTTAAAGATGCATTATTGTGTGTGGGTGGCCTTCTAAGAGACAACCCTGGGAATGGACAGACCTTTGGAAATGTCAATGTGGCTTATGAAGTGGAAAGCCACTTGAACATGTGACATGTTTAGCGGACTGGCCCTTTAAGAGGCAGACCCTAGGAGTGGACAAACCCTTGAAGAGGTGACAAATTTAGGGAATTATGTCCTTTAAGAGGTTGACCAGGGTTGTGTACAAACCCTCAAAACAACAGCATTTTAAGTGTACTGGCCCTTTAAGAGGTGGACCTGGGAAGCTTACGGACCTTTAAAATTGGCAATACTTTAAGGTGACTGGCCTATGAAGAGGATGACCATGGAAGTGGACAGTCCTTAAAGATGCATTATTGTGTGTGGGTGGCCTTCTAAGAGACAACCCTGGGAATGGACAGACCTTTGGAAATGTCAATGTGGCTTATGAAGTGGAAATCCACTTGAACATGTGACATGTTTTGATGACTGGCCCTTTAAGAGGCAGACCCTAGATATGGACAAACCCTTGAAGAGGTGACAAATTTAGGGAATTATGTCCTTTAAGAGGTTGACCAGGGTTGTGTACAAACCCTCGAAACAACAGCATTTTAAGTGTACTGGCCCTTTAAGAGGTGGACCTGGGAAGCTTACAGACCTTTAAAATTGGCAATACTTTAAGGTGACTGGCCTATGAAGAGGATGAGCATGGAAGTGGACAGTCCTTAAAGATGCATTATTGTGTGTGGGTGGCCTTCTAAGAGACAACCCTGGGAATGGACAGACCTTTGGAAATGTCAATGTGGCTTATGAAGTGGAAAGCCACTTCAACATGTGACATGTTTTGCGGACTGGTCCTTTAAGAGGCAGACCCTAGAAGTGGACAAACCCTTGAAGAGGTGACAAATTTAGGGAATTATGTCCTTTAAAAGGGTTGACCAGGGTTGTGTACAAACCCTCAAAACAACAGCATTTTAAGTGTCCTGGCCCTTTAAGAGGTGGACCTGGGAAGCTTACGGACCTTTAAAGTTGGCAATACTTTAAGGTGACTGGCCTATGAAGAGGATGACCATGGAAGTGGACAGTCCTTAAAGATGCATTATTGTGTGTGGGTGGCCTTCTAAGAGACAACCCTGGGAATGGACAGACCTTTGGAAATGTCAATGTGGCTTATGAAGTGGAAAGCCACTTGAACATGTGACATGTTTTGCGGACTGGCCCTTTAAGAGGCAGACCCTAGGAGTGGACAAACCCTTGAAGAGGTGACAAATTTAGGGAATTATGTCCTTTAAGAGGTTGACCAGGGTTGTGTACAAACCCTCAAAACAACAGCATTTTAAGTGTACTGGCCCTTTAAGAGGTGGACCTGGGAAGCTTACGGACCTTTAAAATTGGCAATACTTTAAGGTGACTGGCCTATGAAGAGGATGACCATGGAAGTGGACAGTCCTTAAAGATGCATTATTGTGTGTGGGTGGCCTTCTAAGAGACAACCCTGGGAATGGACAGACCTTTGGAAATGTCAATGTGGCTTATGAAGTGGAAAGCCACTTGAACATGTGACATGTTTTGCGGACTGGCCCTTTAAGAGGCAAACCCTAGGAGTGGACAAACCCTTGAAGAAGTGACAAATTTAGGGAATTATGTCCTTTAAGAGGTTGACCAGGGTTGTGTACAAACCCTCAAAACAACAGCATTTAAAGTGTCCTGGCCCTTTAAGAGGTGGACCTGGGAAGCTTACGGACCTTTAAAATTGGCAATACTTTAAGGTGACTGGCCTATGAAGAGGATGACCATGGAAGTGGACAGTCCTTAAAAAGTTGCATTATTGTGTGTGGGTGGCCTTCTAAGAGACAACCCTGGGAATGGACAGACCTTTGGAAATGTCAATGTGGCTTATGAAGTGGAAAGCCACTTGAACATGTGACATGTTTTGCGGACTGGCCCTTTAAGAGGCAGACCCCAGAAGTGGACAAACCCTTGAAGAGGTGACAAATTTAGGGAATTATGTCCTTTAAGAGGTTGACCAGTTTTGTGTACAAACCCTCGAAACAACAGCATTTTAAGTGTACTGGCCCTTTAAGAGGTGGACCTGGGAAGCTTACGGACCTTTAAAATTGGCAATACTTTAAGGTGACTGGCCTATGAAGAGGATGACCATGGAAGTGGACAGTCCTTAAAGATGCATTATTGTGTGTGGGTGGCCTTCTAAGAGACAACCCTGGGAATGGACAGACCTTTGGAAATGTCAATGTGGCTTATGAAGTGGAAATCCACTTGAACATGTGACATGTTTTGATGACTGGCCCTTTAAGAGGCAGACCCTAGATATGGACAAACCCTTGAAGAGGTGACAAATTTAGGGAATTATGTCCTTTAAGAGGTTGACCAGGGTTGTGTACAAACCCTCAAAACAACAGCATTTTAAGTGTCCTGGCCCTTTAAGAGGTGGACCTGGGAAGCTTACGGACCTTTAAAATTGGCAATACTTTAAGGTGACTGGCCTATGAAGAGGATGACCATGGAAGTGGACAGTCCTTAAAGATGCATTATTGTGTGTGGGTGGCCTTCTAAGAGACAACCCTGGGAATGGACAGACCTTTGGAAATGTCAATGTGGCTTATGAAGTGGAAAGCCACTTCAACATGTGACATGTTTTGCGGACTGGCCCTTTAAGAGGCAGACCCTAGAAGTGGACAAACCCTTGAAGAGGTGACAAATTTAGGGAATTATGTCCTTTAAGAGGTTGACCAGGGTTGTGTACAAACCCTCGAAACAACAGCATTTTAATTAAGTGTCCTGGCCCTTTAAGAGGTGGACCTGGGAAGCTTACGGACCTTTAAAATTGGCAATACTTTAAGGTGACTGGCCTATGAAGAGGATGAGCATGGAAGTGGACAGTCCTTAAAGATGCATTTTTGTGTGTGGGTGGCCTTCTAAGAGACAACCCTGGGAATGGACAGACCTTTGGAAATGTCAATGTGGCTTATGAAGTGGAAATCCACTTGAACATGTGACATGTTTTGATGACTGGCCCTTTAAGAGGCAGACCCTAGATATGGACAAACCCTTGAAGAGGTGACAAATTTAGGGAATTATGTCCTTTAAGAGGTTGACCAGGGTTGTGTACAAACCCTCAAAACAACAGCATTTTAAGTGTCCTGGCCCTTTAAGAGGTGGACCTGGGAAGCTTACAGACCTTTAAAATTGGCAATACTTTAAGGTGACTGGCCTATGAAGAGGATGACCATGGAAGTGGACAGTCCTTAAAGATGCATTATTGTGTGTGGGTGGCCTTCTAAGAGACAACCCTGGGAATGGACAGACCTTTGGAAATGTCAATGTGGCTTATGAAGTGGAAAGCCACTTCAACATGTGACATGTTTTGCGGACTGGCCCTTTAAGAGGCAAACCCTAGGAGTGGACAAACCCTTGAAGAAGTGACAAATTTAGGGAATTATGTCCTTTAAGAGGTTGACCAGGGTTGTGTACAAACCCTCAAAACAACAGCATTTAAAGTGTCCTGGCCCTTTAAGAGGTGGACCTGGGAAGCTTACGGACCTTTAAAATTGGCAATACTTTAAGGTGACTGGCCTATGAAGAGGATGACCATGGAAGTGGACAGTCCTTAAAAAGTTGCATTATTGTGTGTGGGTGGCCTTCTAAGAGACAACCCTGGGAATGGACAGACCTTTGGAAATGTCAATGTGGCTTATGAAGTGGAAAGCCACTTGAACATGTGACATGTTTTGCGGACTGGCCCTTTAAGAGGCAGACCCCAGAAGTGGACAAACCCTTGAAGAGGTGACAAATTTAGGGAATTATGTCCTTTAAGAGGTTGACCAGTTTTGTGTACAAACCCTCGAAACAACAGCATTTTAAGTGTACTGGCCCTTTAAGAGGTGGACCTGGGAAGCTTACGGACCTTTAAAATTGGCAATACTTTAAGGTGACTGGCCTATGAAGAGGATGACCATGGAAGTGGACAGTCCTTAAAGATGCATTATTGTGTGTGGGTGGCCTTCTAAGAGACAACCCTGGGAATGGACAGACCTTTGGAAATGTCAATGTGGCTTATGAAGTGGAAATCCACTTGAACATGTGACATGTTTTGATGACTGGCCCTTTAAGAGGCAGACCCTAGATATGGACAAACCCTTGAAGAGGTGACAAATTTAGGGAATTATGTCCTTTAAGAGGTTGACCAGGGTTGTGTACAAACCCTCAAAACAACAGCATTTTAAGTGTCCTGGCCCTTTAAGAGGTGGACCTGGGAAGCTTACGGACCTTTAAAATTGGCAATACTTTAAGGTGACTGGCCTATGAAGAGGATGACCATGGAAGTGGACAGTCCTTAAAGATGCATTATTGTGTGTGGGTGGCCTTCTAAGAGACAACCCTGGGAATGGACAGACCTTTGGAAATGTCAATGTGGCTTATGAAGTGGAAAGCCACTTCAACATGTGACATGTTTTGCGGACTGGCCCTTTAAGAGGCAGACCCTAGAAGTGGACAAACCCTTGAAGAGGTGACAAATTTAGGGAATTATGTCCTTTAAGAGGTTGACCAGGGTTGTGTACAAACCCTCGAAACAACAGCATTTTAATTAAGTGTCCTGGCCCTTTAAGAGGTGGACCTGGGAAGCTTACGGACCTTTAAAATTGGCAATACTTTAAGGTGACTGGCCTATGAAGAGGATGAGCATGGAAGTGGACAGTCCTTAAAGATGCATTTTTGTGTGTGGGTGGCCTTCTAAGAGACAACCCTGGGAATGGACAGACCTTTGGAAATGTCAATGTGGCTTATGAAGTGGAAATCCACTTGAACATGTGACATGTTTTGATGACTGGCCCTTTAAGAGGCAGACCCTAGATATGGACAAACCCTTGAAGAGGTGACAAATTTAGGGAATTATGTCCTTTAAGAGGTTGACCAGGGTTGTGTACAAACCCTCAAAACAACAGCATTTTAAGTGTCCTGGCCCTTTAAGAGGTGGACCTGGGAAGCTTACAGACCTTTAAAATTGGCAATACTTTAAGGTGACTGGCCTATGAAGAGGATGACCATGGAAGTGGACAGTCCTTAAAGATGCATTATTGTGTGTGGGTGGCCTTCTAAGAGACAACCCTGGGAATGGACAGACCTTTGGAAATGTCAATGTGGCTTATGAAGTGGAAAGCCACTTCAACATGTGACATGTTTTGCGGACTGGCCCTTTAAGAGGCAGACCCTAGAAGTGGACACACCCTTGAAGAGGTGACAAATTTAGGGAATTATGTCCTTTAAGAGGTTGACCAGGGTTGTGTACAAACCCTCAAAACAACAGCATTTTCAGTGTCCTGGCCCTTTAAGAGGTGGACCTGGGAAGCTTACGGACCTTTAAAATTGGCAATACTTTAAGGTGACTGGCCTATGAAGAGGATGACCATGGAAGTGGACAGTCCTTAAAGATGCATTATTGTGTGTGGGTGGCCTTCTAAGAGACAACCCTGGGAATGGACAGACCTTTGGAAATGTCAATGTGGCTTATGAAGTGGAAATCCACTTGAACATGTGACATGTTTTGATGACTGGCCCTTTAAGAGGCAGACCCTAGAAGTGGACAAACCCTTGAAGAGGTGACAAATTTAGGGAATTATGTCCTTTAAGAGGTTGACCAGGGTTGTGTACAAACCCTAGAAACAACAGCATTTTAAGTGTACTGGCCCTTTAAGAGGTGGACCTGGGAAGCTTACAGACCTTTAAAATTGGCAATACTTTAAGGTGACTGGCCTATGAAGAGGATGACCATGGAAGTGGACAGTCCTTAAAGATGCATTATTGTGTGTGGGTGGCCTTCTAAGAGACAACCCTGGGAATGGACAGACCTTTGGAAATGTCAATGTGGCTTATGAAGTGGAAAGCCACTTGAACATGTGACATGTTTAGCGGACTGGCCCTTTAAGAGGCAGACCCTAGGAGTGGACAAACCCTTGAAGAGGTGACAAATTTAGGGAATTATGTCCTTTAAGAGGTTGACCAGGGTTGTGTACAAACCCTCAAAACAACAGCATTTTAAGTGTACTGGCCCTTTAAGAGGTGGACCTGGGAAGCTTACGGACCTTTAAAATTGGCAATACTTTAAGGTGACTGGCCTATGAAGAGGATGACCATGGAAGTGGACAGTCCTTAAAGATGCATTATTGTGTGTGGGTGGCCTTCTAAGAGACAACCCTGGGAATGGACAGACCTTTGGAAATGTCAATGTGGCTTATGAAGTGGAAAGCCACTTGAACATGTGACATGTTTTGCGGACTGGCCCTTTAAGAGGCAGACCCTAGAAGTGGACAAACCCTTGAAGAGGTGACAAATTTAGGGAATTATGTCCTTTAAGAGGTTGACCAGGGTTGTGTACAAACCCTCAAAACAACAGCATTTTAAGTGTCCTGGCCCTTTAAGAGGTGGACCTGGGAAGCTTACGGACCTTTAAAATTGGCAATACTTTAAGGTGACTGGCCTATGAAGAGGATGACCATGGAACTGGACAGTCCTTAAAGATGCATTATTGTGTGTGGGTGGCCTTCTAAGAGACAACCCTGGGAATGGACAGACCTTTGGAAATGTCAATGTGGCTTATGAAGTGGAAATCCACTTGAACATGTGACATGTTTTGATGACTGGCCCTTTAAGAGGCAGACCCTAGAAGTGGACAAACCCTTGAAGAGGTGACAAATTTAGGGAATTATGTCCTTTAAGAGGTTGACCAGGGTTGTGTACAAACCCTAGAAACAACAGCATTTTAAGTGTACTGGCCCTTTAAGAGGTGGACCTGGGAAGCTTACAGACCTTTAAAATTGGCAATACTTTAAGGTGACTGGCCTATGAAGAGGATGACCATGGAAGTGGACAGTCCTTAAAGATGCATTATTGTGTGTGGGTGGCCTTCTAAGAGACAACCCTGGGAATGGACAGACCTTTGGAAATGTCAATGTGGCTTATGAAGTGGAAAGCCACTTGAACATGTGACATGTTTTGCGGACTGGCCCTTTAAGAGGCAGACCCTAGGAGTGGACAAACCCTTGAAGAGGTGACAAATTTAGGGAATTATGTCCTTTAAGAGGTTGACCAGGGTTGTGTACAAACCCTCAAAACAACAGCATTTTAAGTGTCCTGGCCCTTTAAGAGGTGGACCTGGGAAGCTTACAGACCTTTAAAATTGGCAATACTTTAAGGTGACTGGCCTATGAAGAGGATGACCATGGAAGTGGACAGTCCTTAAAGATGCATTATTGTGTGTGGGTGGCCTTCTAAGAGACAACCCTGGGAATGGACAGACCTTTGGAAATGTCAATGTGGCTTATGAAGTGGAAAGCCACTTCAACATGTGACATGTTTTGCGGACTGGCCCTTTAAGAGGCAGACCCTAGAAGTGGACAAACCCTTGAAGAGGTGACAAATTTAGGGAATTATGTCCTTTAAGAGGTTGACCAGGGTTGTGTACAAACCCTCAAAACAACAGCATTTTCAGTGTCCTGGCCCTTTAAGAGGTGCACCTGGGAAGCTTACGGACCTTTAAAATTGGCAATACTTTAAGGTGACTGGCCTATGAAGAGGATGACCATGGAAGTGGACAGTCCTTAAAGATGCATTATTGTGTGTGGGTGGCCTTCTAAGAGACAACCCTGGGAATGGACAGACCTTTGGAAATGTCAATGTGGCTTATGAAGTGGAAATCCACTTGAACATGTGACATGTTTTGATGACTGGCCCTTTAAGAGGCAGACCCTAGAAGTGGACAAACCCTTGAAGAGGTGACAAATTTAGGGAATTATGTCCTTTAAGAGGTTGACCAGGGTTGTGTACAAACCCTAGAAACAACAGCATTTTAAGTGTACTGGCCCTTTAAGAGGTGGACCTGGGAAGCTTACAGACCTTTAAAATTGGCAATACTTTAAGGTGACTGGCCTATGAAGAGGATGACCATGGAAGTGGACAGTCCTTAAAGATGCATTATTGTGTGTGGGTGGCCTTCTAAGAGACAACCCTGGGAATGGACAGACCTTTGGAAATGTCAATGTGGCTTATGAAGTGGAAAGCCACTTGAACATGTGACATGTTTAGCGGACTGGCCCTTTAAGAGGCAGACCCTAGGAGTGGACAAACCCTTGAAGAGGTGACAAATTTAGGGAATTATGTCCTTTAAGAGGTTGACCAGGGTTGTGTACAAACCCTCAAAACAACAGCATTTTAAGTGTACTGGCCCTTTAAGAGGTGGACCTGGGAAGCTTACGGACCTTTAAAATTGGCAATACTTTAAGGTGACTGGCCTATGAAGAGGATGACCATGGAAGTGGACAGTCCTTAAAGATGCATTATTGTGTGTGGGTGGCCTTCTAAGAGACAACCCTGGGAATGGACAGACCTTTGGAAATGTCAATGTGGCTTATGAAGTGGAAAGCCACTTGAACATGTGACATGTTTTGCGGACTGGCCCTTTAAGAGGCTGACCCCAGAAGTGGACAAACCCTTGAAGAGGTGACAAATTTAGGGAATTATGTCCTTTAAGAGGTTGACCAGGGTTGTGTACAAACCCTAGAAACAACAGCATTTTAAGTGTACTGGCCCTTTAAGAGGTGGACCTGGGAAGCTTACAGACCTTTAAAATTGGCAATACTTTAAGGTGACTGGCCTATGAAGAGGATGACCATGGAAGTGGACAGTCCTTAAAGATGCATTATTGTGTGTGGGTGGCCTTCTAAGAGACAACCCTGGGAATGGACAGACCTTTGGAAATGTCAATGTGGCTTATGAAGTGGAAAGCCACTTGAACATGTGACATGTTTAGCGGACTGGCCCTTTAAGAGGCAGACCCTAGGAGTGGACAAACCCTTGAAGAGGTGACAAATTTAGGGAATTATGTCCTTTAAGAGGTTGACCAGGGTTGTGTACAAACCCTCAAAACAACAGCATTTTAAGTGTACTGGCCCTTTAAGAGGTGGACCTGGGAAGCTTACGGACCTTTAAAATTGGCAATACTTTAAGGTGACTGGCCTATGAAGAGGATGACCATGGAAGTGGACAGTCCTTAAAGATGCATTATTGTGTGTGGGTGGCTTTCTAAGAGACAACCCTGGGAATGGACAGACCTTTGGAAATGTCAATGTGGCTTATGAAGTGGAAATCCACTTGAACATGTGACATGTTTTGATGACTGGCCCTTTAAGAGGCAGACCCTAGATATGGACAAACCCTTGAAGAGGTGACAAATTTAGGGAATTATGTCCTTTAAGAGGTTGACCAGGGTTGTGTACAAACCCTCAAAACAACAGCATTTTAAGTGTCCTGGCCCTTTAAGAGGTGGACCTGGGAAGCTTACAGACCTTTAAAATTGGCAATACTTTAAGGTGACTGGCCTATGAAGAGGATGAGCATGGAAGTGGACAGTCCTTAAAGATGCATTATTGTGTGTGGGTGGCCTTCTAAGAGACAACCCTGGGAATGGACAGACCTTTGGAAATGTCAATGTGGCTTATGAAGTGGAAAGCCACTTCAACATGTGACATGTTTTGCGGACTGGTCCTTTAAGAGGCAGACCCTAGAAGTGGACAAACCCTTGAAGAGGTGACAAATTTAGGGAATTATGTCCTTTAAAAGGGTTGACCAGGGTTGTGTACAAACCCTCAAAACAACAGCATTTTAAGTGTCCTGGCCCTTTAAGAGGTGGACCTGGGAAGCTTACGGACCTTTAAAGTTGGCAATACTTTAAGGTGACTGGCCTATGAAGAGGATGACCATGGAAGTGGACAGTCCTTAAAGATGCATTATTGTGTGTGGGTGGCCTTCTAAGAGACAACCCTGGGAATGGACAGACCTTTGGAAATGTCAATGTGGCTTATGAAGTGGAAAGCCACTTGAACATGTGACATGTTTTGCGGACTGGCCCTTTAAGAGGCAGACCCTAGGAGTGGACAAACCCTTGAAGAGGTGACAAATTTAGGGAATTATGTCCTTTAAGAGGTTGACCAGGGTTGTGTACAAACCCTCAAAACAACAGCATTTTAAGTGTACTGGCCCTTTAAGAGGTGGACCTGGGAAGCTTACGGACCTTTAAAATTGGCAATACTTTAAGGTGACTGGCCTATGAAGAGGATGACCATGGAAGTGGACAGTCCTTAAAGATGCATTATTGTGTGTGGGTGGCCTTCTAAGAGACAACCCTGGGAATGGACAGACCTTTGGAAATGTCAATGTGGCTTATGAAGTGGAAAGCCACTTGAACATGTGACATGTTTTGCGGACTGGCCCTTTAAGAGGCAAACCCTAGGAGTGGACAAACCCTTGAAGAAGTGACAAATTTAGGGAATTATGTCCTTTAAGAGGTTGACCAGGGTTGTGTACAAACCCTCAAAACAACAGCATTTAAAGTGTCCTGGCCCTTTAAGAGGTGGACCTGGGAAGCTTACGGACCTTTAAAATTGGCAATACTTTAAGGTGACTGGCCTATGAAGAGGATGACCATGGAAGTGGACAGTCCTTAAAAAGTTGCATTATTGTGTGTGGGTGGCCTTCTAAGAGACAACCCTGGGAATGGACAGACCTTTGGAAATGTCAATGTGGCTTATGAAGTGGAAAGCCACTTGAACATGTGACATGTTTTGCGGACTGGCCCTTTAAGAGGCAGACCCCAGAAGTGGACAAACCCTTGAAGAGGTGACAAATTTAGGGAATTATGTCCTTTAAGAGGTTGACCAGTTTTGTGTACAAACCCTCGAAACAACAGCATTTTAAGTGTACTGGCCCTTTAAGAGGTGGACCTGGGAAGCTTACGGACCTTTAAAATTGGCAATACTTTAAGGTGACTGGCCTATGAAGAGGATGACCATGGAAGTGGACAGTCCTTAAAGATGCATTATTGTGTGTGGGTGGCCTTCTAAGAGACAACCCTGGGAATGGACAGACCTTTGGAAATGTCAATGTGGCTTATGAAGTGGAAATCCACTTGAACATGTGACATGTTTTGATGACTGGCCCTTTAAGAGGCAGACCCTAGATATGGACAAACCCTTGAAGAGGTGACAAATTTAGGGAATTATGTCCTTTAAGAGGTTGACCAGGGTTGTGTACAAACCCTCAAAACAACAGCATTTTAAGTGTCCTGGCCCTTTAAGAGGTGGACCTGGGAAGCTTACGGACCTTTAAAATTGGCAATACTTTAAGGTGACTGGCCTATGAAGAGGATGACCATGGAAGTGGACAGTCCTTAAAGATGCATTATTGTGTGTGGGTGGCCTTCTAAGAGACAACCCTGGGAATGGACAGACCTTTGGAAATGTCAATGTGGCTTATGAAGTGGAAAGCCACTTCAACATGTGACATGTTTTGCGGACTGGCCCTTTAAGAGGCAGACCCTAGAAGTGGACAAACCCTTGAAGAGGTGACAAATTTAGGGAATTATGTCCTTTAAGAGGTTGACCAGGGTTGTGTACAAACCCTCGAAACAACAGCATTTTAATTAAGTGTCCTGGCCCTTTAAGAGGTGGACCTGGGAAGCTTACGGACCTTTAAAATTGGCAATACTTTAAGGTGACTGGCCTATGAAGAGGATGAGCATGGAAGTGGACAGTCCTTAAAGATGCATTTTTGTGTGTGGGTGGCCTTCTAAGAGACAACCCTGGGAATGGACAGACCTTTGGAAATGTCAATGTGGCTTATGAAGTGGAAATCCACTTGAACATGTGACATGTTTTGATGACTGGCCCTTTAAGAGGCAGACCCTAGATATGGACAAACCCTTGAAGAGGTGACAAATTTAGGGAATTATGTCCTTTAAGAGGTTGACCAGGGTTGTGTACAAACCCTCAAAACAACAGCATTTTAAGTGTCCTGGCCCTTTAAGAGGTGGACCTGGGAAGCTTACAGACCTTTAAAATTGGCAATACTTTAAGGTGACTGGCCTATGAAGAGGATGACCATGGAAGTGGACAGTCCTTAAAGATGCATTATTGTGTGTGGGTGGCCTTCTAAGAGACAACCCTGGGAATGGACAGACCTTTGGAAATGTCAATGTGGCTTATGAAGTGGAAAGCCACTTCAACATGTGACATGTTTTGCGGACTGGCCCTTTAAGAGGCAGACCCTAGAAGTGGACACACCCTTGAAGAGGTGACAAATTTAGGGAATTATGTCCTTTAAGAGGTTGACCAGGGTTGTGTACAAACCCTCAAAACAACAGCATTTTCAGTGTCCTGGCCCTTTAAGAGGTGGACCTGGGAAGCTTACGGACCTTTAAAATTGGCAATACTTTAAGGTGACTGGCCTATGAAGAGGATGACCATGGAAGTGGACAGTCCTTAAAGATGCATTATTGTGTGTGGGTGGCCTTCTAAGAGACAACCCTGGGAATGGACAGACCTTTGGAAATGTCAATGTGGCTTATGAAGTGGAAATCCACTTGAACATGTGACATGTTTTGATGACTGGCCCTTTAAGAGGCAGACCCTAGAAGTGGACAAACCCTTGAAGAGGTGACAAATTTAGGGAATTATGTCCTTTAAGAGGTTGACCAGGGTTGTGTACAAACCCTAGAAACAACAGCATTTTAAGTGTACTGGCCCTTTAAGAGGTGGACCTGGGAAGCTTACAGACCTTTAAAATTGGCAATACTTTAAGGTGACTGGCCTATGAAGAGGATGACCATGGAAGTGGACAGTCCTTAAAGATGCATTATTGTGTGTGGGTGGCCTTCTAAGAGACAACCCTGGGAATGGACAGACCTTTGGAAATGTCAATGTGGCTTATGAAGTGGAAAGCCACTTGAACATGTGACATGTTTAGCGGACTGGCCCTTTAAGAGGCAGACCCTAGGAGTGGACAAACCCTTGAAGAGGTGACAAATTTAGGGAATTATGTCCTTTAAGAGGTTGACCAGGGTTGTGTACAAACCCTCAAAACAACAGCATTTTAAGTGTACTGGCCCTTTAAGAGGTGGACCTGGGAAGCTTACGGACCTTTAAAATTGGCAATACTTTAAGGTGACTGGCCTATGAAGAGGATGACCATGGAAGTGGACAGTCCTTAAAGATGCATTATTGTGTGTGGGTGGCCTTCTAAGAGACAACCCTGGGAATGGACAGACCTTTGGAAATGTCAATGTGGCTTATGAAGTGGAAAGCCACTTGAACATGTGACATGTTTTGCGGACTGGCCCTTTAAAAGGCTGACCCCAGAGGTGGACAAACCCTTGAAGAGGTGACAAATTTAGGGAATTATGTCCTTTAAGAGGTTGACCAGGGTTGTGTACAAACCCTCGAAACAACAGCATTTTAAGTGTACTGGCCCTTTAAGAGGTGGACCTGGGAAGCTTACGGACCTTTAAAATTGGCAATACTTTAAGGCGAGTGGCCTATGAAGAGGATGACCATGGAAGTGGACAGTCCTTAAAGATGCATTATTGTGTGTGGGTGGCCTTCTAAGAGACAACCCTGGGAATGGACAGACCTTTGGAAATGTCAATGTGGCTTATGAAGTGGAAATCCACTTGAACATGTGACATGTTTTGATGACTGGCCCTTTAAGAGGCAGACCCTAGATATGGACAAACCCTTGAAGAGGTGACAAATTTAGGGAATTATGTCCTTTAAGAGGTTGACCAGGGTTGTGTACAAACCCTCAAAACAACAGCATTTTAAGTGTCCTGGCCCTTTAAGAGGTGGACCTGGGAAGCTTACAGACCTTTAAAATTGGCAATACTTTAAGGTGACTGGCCTATGAAGAGGATGACCATGGAAGTGGACAGTCCTTAAAGATGCATTATTGTGTGTGGGTGGCCTTCTAAGAGACAACCCTGGGAATGGACAGACCTTTGGAAATGTCAATGTGGCTTATGAAGTGGAAAGCCACTTCAACATGTGACATGTTTTGCGGACTGGCCCTTTAAGAGGCAGACCCTAGAAGTGGACAAACCCTTGAAGAGGTGACAAATTTAGGGAATTATGTCCTTTAAGAGGTTGACCAGGGTTGTGTACAAACCCTCAAAACAACAGCATTTTAAGTGTCCTGGCCCTTTAAGAGGTGGACCTGGGAAGCTTACGGACCTTTAAAATTGGCAATACTTTAAGGTGACTGGCCTATGAAGAGGATGACCATGGAACTGGACAGTCCTTAAAGATGCATTATTGTGTGTGGGTGGCCTTCTAAGAGACAACCCTGGGAATGGACAGACCTTTGGAAATGTCAATGTGGCTTATGAAGTGGAAATCCACTTGAACATGTGACATGTTTTGATGACTGGCCCTTTAAGAGGCAGACCCTAGAAGTGGACAAACCCTTGAAGAGGTGACAAATTTAGGGAATTATGTCCTTTAAGAGGTTGACCAGGGTTGTGTACAAACCCTAGAAACAACAGCATTTTAAGTGTACTGGCCCTTTAAGAGGTGGACCTGGGAAGCTTACAGACCTTTAAAATTGGCAATACTTTAAGGTGACTGGCCTATGAAGAGGATGACCATGGAAGTGGACAGTCCTTAAAGATGCATTATTGTGTGTGGGTGGCCTTCTAAGAGACAACCCTGGGAATGGACAGACCTTTGGAAATGTCAATGTGGCTTATGAAGTGGAAAGCCACTTGAACATGTGACATGTTTTGCGGACTGGCCCTTTAAGAGGCAGACCCTAGGAGTGGACAAACCCTTGAAGAGGTGACAAATTTAGGGAATTATGTCCTTTAAGAGGTTGACCAGGGTTGTGTACAAACCCTCAAAACAACAGCATTTTAAGTGTCCTGGCCCTTTAAGAGGTGGACCTGGGAAGCTTACGGACCTTTAAAATTGGCAATACTTTAAGGTGACTGGCCTATGAAGAGGATGACCATGGAAGTGGACAGTCCTTAAAGATGCATTATTGTGTGTGGGTGGCCTTCTAAGAGACAACCCTGGGAATGGACAGACCTTTGGAAATGTCAATGTGGCTTATGAAGTGGAAATCCACTTGAACATGTGACATGTTTTGATGACTGGCCCTTTAAGAGGCAGACCCTAGAAGTGGACAAACCCTTGAAGAGGTGACAAATTTAGGGAATTATGTCCTTTAAGAGGTTGACCAGGGTTGTGTACAAACCCTAGAAACAACAGCATTTTAAGTGTACTGGCCCTTTAAGAGGTGGACCTGGGAAGCTTACAGACCTTTAAAATTGGCAATACTTTAAGGTGACTGGCCTATGAAGAGGATGACCATGGAAGTGGACAGTCCTTAAAGATGCATTATTGTGTGTGGGTGGCCTTCTAAGAGACAACCCTGGGAATGGACAGACCTTTGGAAATGTCAATGTGGCTTATGAAGTGGAAAGCCACTTGAACATGTGACATGTTTTGCGGACTGGCCCTTTAAGAGGCAGACCCTAGGAGTGGACAAACCCTTGAAGAGGTGACAAATTTAGGGAATTATGTCCTTTAAGAGGTTGACCAGGGTTGTGTACAAACCCTCAAAACAACAGCATTTTAAGTGTCCTGGCCCTTTAAGAGGTGGACCTGGGAAGCTTACGGACCTTTAAAATTGGCAATACTTTAAGGTGACTGGCCTATGAAGAGGATGACCATGGAAGTGGACAGTCCTTAAAGATGCATTATTGTGTGTGGGTGGCCTTCTAAGAGACAACCCTGGGAATGGACAGACCTTTGGAAATGTCAATGTGGCTTATGAAGTGGAAAGCCACTTGAAAATGTGACATGTTTTGCGGACTGACCCTTTAAGAGGCTGACCCCAGAAGTGGACAAACCCTTGAAGAGGTGACAAATTTAGGGAATTATGTCCTTTAAGAGGTTGACCAGGGTTGTGTACAAACCCTCGAAACAACAGCATTTTAAGTGTACTGGCCCTTTAAGAGGTGGACCTGGGAAGCTTACGGACCTTTAAAATTGCCAATACTTTAAGGCGACTGGCCTATAATGAGGATGACCATGGAAGTGGACAGTCCTTAAAGATGCATTATTGTGTGTGGGTGGCCTTCTAAGAGACAACCCTGGGAATGGACAGACCTTTGGAAATGTTAATGTGGCTTATGAAGTGGAAAGCCACTTGAATATGTGACATTTTTTGCGGACTGGCCCTTTAAGAGGCAGACCCTAGAAGTGGACAAACCCTTGAAGAGGTGACAAATTTAGGGAATTATGTCCTTTAAGAGGTTGACCAGGGTTGTGTACAAACCCTCAAAACAACAGCATTTTAAGTGTCCTGGCCCTTTAAGAGGTGGACCTGGGAAGCTTACGGACCTTTAAAATTGGCAATACTTTAAGGTGACTGGCCTATGAAGAGGATGACCATGGAAGTGGACAGTCCTTAAAGATGCATTATTGTGTGTGGGTGGCCTTCTAAGAGACAACCCTGGGAATGGACAGACCTTTGGAAATGTCAATGTGGCTTATGAAGTGGAAAGCCACTTGAACATGTGACATGTTTTGCGGACTGGCCCTTTAAGAGGCAGACCCTAGGAGTGGACAAACCCTTGAAGAGGTGACAAATTTAGGGAATTATGTCCTTTAAGAGGTTGACCAGGGTTGTGTACAAACCCTCAAAACAACAGCATTTTAAGTGTCCTGGCCCTTTAAGAGGTGGACCTGGGAAGCTTACGGACCTTTAAAATTGGCAATACTTTAAGGTGACTGGCCTATGAAGAGGATGACCATGGAAGTGGACAGTCCTTAAAGATGCATTATTGTGTGTGGGTGGCCTTCTAAGAGACAACCCTGGGAATGGACAGACCTTTGGAAATGTCAATGTGGCTTATGAAGTGGAAAGCCACTTGAACATGTGACATGTTTTGCGGACTGACCCTTTAAGAGGCAAACTCTAGGAGTGGACAAACCCTTGAAGAAGTGACAAATTTAGGGAATTATGTCCTTTAAGAGGTTGACCAGGGTTGTGTACAAACCCTAGAAACAACAGCATTTTAAGTGTACTGGCCCTTTAAGAGGTGGACCTGGGAAGCTTACAGACCTTTAAAATTGGCAATACTTTAAGGTGACTGGCCTATGAAGAGGATGACCATGGAAGTGGACAGTCCTTAAAGATGCATTATTGTGTGTGGGTGGCCTTCTAAGAGACAACCCTGGGAATGGACAGACCTTTGGAAATGTCAATGTGGCTTATGAAGTGGAAAGCCACTTGAACATGTGACATGTTTTGCGGACTGGCCCTTTAAGAGGCAGACCCTAGGAGTGGACAAACCCTTGAAGAGGTGACAAATTTAGGGAATTATGTCCTTTAAGAGGTTGACCAGGGTTGTGTACAAACCCTCAAAACAACAGCATTTTAAGTGTCCTGGCCCTTTAAGAGGTGGACCTGGGAAGCTTACGGACCTTTAAAATTGGCAATACTTTAAGGTGACTGGCCTATGAAGAGGATGACCATGGAAGTGGACAGTCCTTAAAGATGCATTATTGTGTGTGGGTGGCCTTCTAAGAGACAACCCTGGGAATGGACAGACCTTTGGAAATGTCAATGTGGCTTATGAAGTGGAAAGCCACTTGAAAATGTGACATGTTTTGCGGACTGACCCTTTAAGAGGCTGACCCCAGAAGTGGACAAACCCTTGAAGAGGTGACAAATTTAGGGAATTATGTCCTTTAAGAGGTTGACCAGGGTTGTGTACAAACCCTCGAAACAACAGCATTTTAAGTGTACTGGCCCTTTAAGAGGTGGACCTGGGAAGCTTACGGACCTTTAAAATTGCCAATACTTTAAGGCGACTGGCCTATAATGAGGATGACCATGGAAGTGGACAGTCCTTAAAGATGCATTATTGTGTGTGGGTGGCCTTCTAAGAGACAACCCTGGGAATGGACAGACCTTTGGAAATGTTAATGTGGCTTATGAAGTGGAAAGCCACTTGAATATGTGACATTTTTTGCGGACTGGCCCTTTAAGAGGCAGACCCTAGAAGTGGACAAACCCTTGAAGAGGTGACAAATTTAGGGAATTATGTCCTTTAAGAGGTTGACCAGGGTTGTGTACAAACCCTCAAAACAACAGCATTTTAAGTGTCCTGGCCCTTTAAGAGGTGGACCTGGGAAGCTTACGGACCTTTAAAATTGGCAATACTTTAAGGTGACTGGCCTATGAAGAGGATGACCATGGAAGTGGACAGTCCTTAAAGATGCATTATTGTGTGTGGGTGGCCTTCTAAGAGACAACCCTGGGAATGGACAGACCTTTGGAAATGTCAATGTGGCTTATGAAGTGGAAAGCCACTTGAACATGTGACATGTTTTGCGGACTGGCCCTTTAAGAGGCAGACCCTAGGAGTGGACAAACCCTTGAAGAGGTGACAAATTTAGGGAATTATGTCCTTTAAGAGGTTGACCAGGGTTGTGTACAAACCCTCAAAACAACAGCATTTTAAGTGTCCTGGCCCTTTAAGAGGTGGACCTGGGAAGCTTACGGACCTTTAAAATTGGCAATACTTTAAGGTGACTGGCCTATGAAGAGGATGACCATGGAAGTGGACAGTCCTTAAAGATGCATTATTGTGTGTGGGTGGCCTTCTAAGAGACAACCCTGGGAATGGACAGACCTTTGGAAATGTCAATGTGGCTTATGAAGTGGAAAGCCACTTGAACATGTGACATGTTTTGCGGACTGACCCTTTAAGAGGCAAACTCTAGGAGTGGACAAACCCTTGAAGAAGTGACAAATTTAGGGAATTATGTCCTTTAAGAGGTTGACCAGGGTTGTGTACAAACCCTCAAAACAACAGCATTTTAAGTGTCCTGGCCCTTTAAGAGGTGGACCTGGGAAGCTTACGGACCTTTAAAATTGGCAATACTTTAAGGTGACTGGCCTATGAAGAGGATGACCATGGAAGTGGACAGTCCTTAAAGATGCATTATTGTGTGTGGGTGGCCTTCTAAGAGACAACCCTGGGAATGGACAGACCTTTGGAAATGTCAATGTGGCTTATGAAGTGGAAAGCCACTTGAACATGTGACATGTTTTGCGGACTGGCCCTTTAAGAGGCAGACCCCAGAAGTGGACAAACCCTTGAAGAGGTGACAAATTTAGGGAATTATGTCCTTTAAGAGGTTGACCAGTTTTGTGTACAAACCCTCGAAACAACAGCATTTTAAGTGTACTGGCCCTTTAAGAGGTGGACCTGGGAAGCTTACGGACCTTTAAAATTGGCAATACTTTAAGGTGACTGGCCTATGAAGAGGATGACCATGGAAGTGGACAGTCCTTAAAGATGCATTATTGTGTGAGGGTGGCCTTCTAAGAGACAACCCTGGGAATGGACAGACCTTTGGAAATGTCAATGTGGCTTATGAAGTGGAAAGCCACTTGAACATGTGACATGTTTTGCGGACTGGCCCTTTAAGAGGCAGACCCTAGGAGTGGACAAACCCTTGAAGAGGTGACAAATTTAGGGAATTATGTCCTTTAAGAGGTTGACCAGGGTTGTGTACAAACCCTCAAAACAACAGCATTTTAAGTGTCCTGGCCCTTTAAGAGGTGGACCTGGGAAGCTTACGGACCTTTAAAATTGGCAATACTTTAAGGTGACTGGCCTATGAAGAGGATGACCATGGAAGTGGACAGTCCTTAAAGATGCATTATTGTGTGTGGGTGGCCTTCTAAGAGACAACCCTGGGAATGGACAGACCTTTGGAAATGTCAATGTGGCTTATGAAGTGGAAAGCCACTTGAACATGTGACATGTTTTGCGGACTGGCCCTTTAAGAGGCAAACCCTAGGAGTGGACAAACCCTTGAAGAAGTGACAAATTTAGGGAATTATGTCCTTTAAGAGGTTGACCAGGGTTGTGTACAAACCCTCAAAACAACAGCATTTAAAGTGTCCTGGCCCTTTAAGAGGTGGACCTGGGAAGCTTACGGACCTTTAAAATTGGCAATACTTTAAGGTGACTGGCCTATGAAGAGGATGACCATGGAAGTGGACAGTCCTTAAAGATGCATTATTGTGTGTGGGTGGCCTTCTAAGAGACAACCCTGGGAATGGACAGACCTTTGGAAATGTCAATGTGGCTTATGAAGTGGAAATCCACTTGAACATGTGACATGTTTTGATGACTGGCCCTTTAAGAGGCAGACCCTAGATATGGACAAACCCTTGAAGAGGTGACAAATTTAGGGAATTATGTCCTTTAAGAGGTTGACCAGGGTTGTGTACAAACCCTCAAAACAACAGCATTTTAAGTGTCCTGGCCCTTTAAGAGGTGGACCTGGGAAGCTTACAGACCTTTAAAATTGGCAATACTTTAAGGTGACTGGCCTATGAAGAGGATGACCATGGAAGTGGACAGTCCTTAAAGATGCATTATTGTGTGTGGGTGGCCTTCTAAGAGACAACCCTGGGAATGGACAGACCTTTGGAAATGTCAATGTGGCTTATGAAGTGGAAAGCCACTTCAACATGTGACATGTTTTGCGGACTGGCCCTTTAAGAGGCAGACCCTAGAAGTGGACAAACCCTTGAAGAGGTGACAAATTTAGGGAATTATGTCCTTTAAGAGGTTGACCAGGGTTGTGTACAAACCCTCAAAACAACAGCATTTTCAGTGTCCTGGCCCTTTAAGAGGTGGACCTGGGAAGCTTACGGACCTTTAAAATTGGCAATACTTTAAGGTGACTGGCCTATGAAGAGGATGACCATGGAAGTGGACAGTCCTTAAAGATGCATTATTGTGTGTGGGTGGCCTTCTAAGAGACAACCCTGGGAATGGACAGACCTTTGGAAATGTCAATGTGGCTTATGAAGTGGAAATCCACTTGAACATGTGACATGTTTTGATGACTGGCCCTTTAAGAGGCAGACCCTAGAAGTGGACAAACCCTTGAAGAGGTGACAAATTTAGGGAATTATGTCCTTTAAGAGGTTGACCAGGGTTGTGTACAAACCCTAGAAACAACAGCATTTTAAGTGTACTGGCCCTTTAAGAGGTGGACCTGGGAAGCTTACAGACCTTTAAAATTGGCAATACTTTAAGGTGACTGGCCTATGAAGAGGATGACCATGGAAGTGGACAGTCCTTAAAGATGCATTATTGTGTGTGGGTGGCCTTCTAAGAGACAACCCTGGGAATGGACAGACCTTTGGAAATGTCAATGTGGCTTATGAAGTGGAAAGCCACTTGAACATGTGACATGTTTAGCGGACTGGCCCTTTAAGAGGCAGACCCTAGGAGTGGACAAACCCTTGAAGAGGTGACAAATTTAGGGAATTATGTCCTTTAAGAGGTTGACCAGGGTTGTGTACAAACCCTCAAAACAACAGCATTTTAAGTGTACTGGCCCTTTAAGAGGTGGACCTGGGAAGCTTACGGACCTTTAAAATTGGCAATACTTTAAGGTGACTGGCCTATGAAGAGGATGACCATGGAAGTGGACAGTCCTTAAAGATGCATTATTGTGTGTGGGTGGCCTTCTAAGAGACAACCCTGGGAATGGACAGACCTTTGGAAATGTCAATGTGGCTTATGAAGTGGAAAGCCACTTGAACATGTGACATGTTTTGCGGACTGGCCCTTTAAGAGGCTGACCCCAGAAGTGGACAAACCCTTGAAGAGGTGACAAATTTAGGGAATTATGTCCTTTAAGAGGTTGACCAGGGTTGTGTACAAACCCTCGAAACAACAGCATTTTAAGTGTACTGGCCCTTTAAGAGGTGGACCTGGGAAGCTTACGGACCTTTAAAATTGGCAATACTTTAAGGCGAGTGGCCTATGAAGAGGATGACCATGGAAGTGGACAGTCCTTAAAGATGCATTATTGTGTGTGGGTGGCCTTCTAAGAGACAACCCTGGGAATGGACAGACCTTTGGAAATGTCAATGTGGCTTATGAAGTGGAAATCCACTTGAACATGTGACATGTTTTGATGACTGGCCCTTTAAGAGGCAGACCCTAGATATGGACAAACCCTTGAAGAGGTGACAAATTTAGGGAATTATGTCCTTTAAGAGGTTGACCAGGGTTGTGTACAAACCCTCAAAACAACAGCATTTTAAGTGTCCTGGCCCTTTAAGAGGTGGACCTGGGAAGCTTACAGACCTTTAAAATTGGCAATACTTTAAGGTGACTGGCCTATGAAGAGGATGACCATGGAAGTGGACAGTCCTTAAAGATGCATTATTGTGTGTGGGTGGCCTTCTAAGAGACAACCCTGGGAATGGACAGACCTTTGGAAATGTCAATGTGGCTTATGAAGTGGAAAGCCACTTCAACATGTGACATGTTTTGCGGACTGGCCCTTTAAGAGGCAGACCCTAGAAGTGGACAAACCCTTGAAGAGGTGACAAATTTAGGGAATTATGTCCTTTAAGAGGTTGACCAGGGTTGTGTACAAACCCTCAAAACAACAGCATTTTAAGTGTCCTGGCCCTTTAAGAGGTGGACCTGGGAAGCTTACGGACCTTTAAAATTGGCAATACTTTAAGGTGACTGGCCTATGAAGAGGATGACCATGGAACTGGACAGTCCTTAAAGATGCATTATTGTGTGTGGGTGGCCTTCTAAGAGACAACCCTGGGAATGGACAGACCTTTGGAAATGTCAATGTGGCTTATGAAGTGGAAAGCCACTTGAACATGTGACATGTTTTGATGACTGGCCCTTTAAGAGGCAGACCCTAGAAGTGGACAAACCCTTGAAGAGGTGACAAATTTAGGGAATTATGTCCTTTAAGAGGTTGACCAGGGTTGTGTACAAACCCTAGAAACAACAGCATTTTAAGTGTACTGGCCCTTTAAGAGGTGGACCTGGGAAGCTTACAGACCTTTAAAATTGGCAATACTTTAAGGTGACTGGCCTATGAAGAGGATGACCATGGAAGTGGACAGTCCTTAAAGATGCATTATTGTGTGTGGGTGGCCTTCTAAGAGACAACCCTGGGAATGGACAGACCTTTGGAAATGTCAATGTGGCTTATGAAGTGGAAAGCCACTTGAACATGTGACATGTTTAGCGGACTGGCCCTTTAAGAGGCAGACCCTAGGAGTGGACAAACCCTTGAAGAGGTGACAAATTTAGGGAATTATGTCCTTTAAGAGGTTGACCAGGGTTGTGTACAAACCCTCAAAACAACAGCATTTTAAGTGTACTGGCCCTTTAAGAGGTGGACCTGGGAAGCTTACGGACCTTTAAAATTGGCAATACTTTAAGGTGACTGGCCTATGAAGAGGATGACCATGGAAGTGGACAGTCCTTAAAGATGCATTATTGTGTGTGGGTGGCCTTCTAAGAGACAACCCTGGGAATGGACAGACCTTTGGAAATGTCAATGTGGCTTATGAAGTGGAAAGCCACTTGAACATGTGACATGTTTTGCGGACTGGCCCTTTAAGAGGCTGACCCCAGAAGTGGACAAACCCTTGAAGAGGTGACAAATTTAGGGAATTATGTCCTTTAAGAGGTTGACCAGGGTTGTGTACAAACCCTCGAAACAACAGCATTTTAAGTGTACTGGCCCTTTAAGAGGTGGACCTGGGAAGCTTACGGACCTTTAAAATTGGCAATACTTTAAGGCGAGTGGCCTATGAAGAGGATGACCATGGAAGTGGACAGTCCTTAAAGATGCATTATTGTGTGTGGGTGGCCTTCTAAGAGACAACCCTGGGAATGGACAGACCTTTGGAAATGTCAATGTGGCTTATGAAGTGGAAATCCACTTGAACATGTGACATGTTTTGATGACTGGCCCTTTAAGAGGCAGACCCTAGATATGGACAAACCCTTGAAGAGGTGACAAATTTAGGGAATTATGTCCTTTAAGAGGTTGACCAGGGTTGTGTACAAACCCTCAAAACAACAGCATTTTAAGTGTCCTGGCCCTTTAAGAGGTGGACCTGGGAAGCTTACAGACCTTTAAAATTGGCAATACTTTAAGGTGACTGGCCTATGAAGAGGATGACCATGGAAGTGGACAGTCCTTAAAGATGCATTATTGTGTGTGGGTGGCCTTCTAAGAGACAACCCTGGGAATGGACAGACCTTTGGAAATGTCAATGTGGCTTATGAAGTGGAAAGCCACTTCAACATGTGACATGTTTTGCGGACTGGCCCTTTAAGAGGCAGACCCTAGAAGTGGACAAACCCTTGAAGAGGTGACAAATTTAGGGAATTATGTCCTTTAAGAGGTTGACCAGGGTTGTGTACAAACCCTCAAAACAACAGCATTTTAAGTGTCCTGGCCCTTTAAGAGGTGGACCTGGGAAGCTTACGGACCTTTAAAATTGGCAATACTTTAAGGTGACTGGCCTATGAAGAGGATGACCATGGAACTGGACAGTCCTTAAAGATGCATTATTGTGTGTGGGTGGCCTTCTAAGAGACAACCCTGGGAATGGACAGACCTTTGGAAATGTCAATGTGGCTTATGAAGTGGAAATCCACTTGAACATGTGACATGTTTTGATGACTGGCCCTTTAAGAGGCAGACCCTAGAAGTGGACAAACCCTTGAAGAGGTGACAAATTTAGGGAATTATGTCCTTTAAGAGGTTGACCAGGGTTGTGTACAAACCCTAGAAACAACAGCATTTTAAGTGTACTGGCCCTTTAAGAGGTGGACCTGGGAAGCTTACAGACCTTTAAAATTGGCAATACTTTAAGGTGACTGGCCTATGAAGAGGATGACCATGGAAGTGGACAGTCCTTAAAGATGCATTATTGTGTGTGGGTGGCCTTCTAAGAGACAACCCTGGGAATGGACAGACCTTTGGAAATGTCAATGTGGCTTATGAAGTGGAAAGCCACTTGAACATGTGACATGTTTTGCGGACTGGCCCTTTAAGAGGCAGACCCTAGGAGTGGACAAACCCTTGAAGAGGTGACAAATTTAGGGAATTATGTCCTTTAAGAGGTTGACCAGGGTTGTGTACAAACCCTCAAAACAACAGCATTTTAAGTGTCCTGGCCCTTTAAGAGGTGGACCTGGGAAGCTTACGGACCTTTAAAATTGGCAATACTTTAAGGTGACTGGCCTATGAAGAGGATGACCATGGAAGTGGACAGTCCTTAAAGATGCATTATTGTGTGTGGGTGGCCTTCTAAGAGACAACCCTGGGAATGGACAGACCTTTGGAAATGTCAATGTGGCTTATGAAGTGGAAATCCACTTGAACATGTGACATGTTTTGATGACTGGCCCTTTAAGAGGCAGACCCTAGAAGTGGACAAACCCTTGAAGAGGTGACAAATTTAGGGAATTATGTCCTTTAAGAGGTTGACCAGGGTTGTGTACAAACCCTAGAAACAACAGCATTTTAAGTGTACTGGCCCTTTAAGAGGTGGACCTGGGAAGCTTACAGACCTTTAAAATTGGCAATACTTTAAGGTGACTGGCCTATGAAGAGGATGACCATGGAAGTGGACAGTCCTTAAAGATGCATTATTGTGTGTGGGTGGCCTTCTAAGAGACAACCCTGGGAATGGACAGACCTTTGGAAATGTCAATGTGGCTTATGAAGTGGAAAGCCACTTGAACATGTGACATGTTTTGCGGACTGGCCCTTTAAGAGGCAGACCCTAGGAGTGGACAAACCCTTGAAGAGGTGACAAATTTAGGGAATTATGTCCTTTAAGAGGTTGACCAGGGTTGTGTACAAACCCTCAAAACAACAGCATTTTAAGTGTCCTGGCCCTTTAAGAGGTGGACCTGGGAAGCTTACGGACCTTTAAAATTGCCAATACTTTAAGGTGACTGGCCTATGAAGAGGATGACCATGGAAGTGGACAGTCCTTAAAGATGCATTATTGTGTGTGGGTGGCCTTCTAAGAGACAACCCTGGGAATGGACAGACCTTTGGAAATGTCAATGTGGCTTATGAAGTGGAAAGCCACTTGAAAATGTGACATGTTTTGCGGACTGACCCTTTAAGAGGCTGACCCCAGAAGTGGACAAACCCTTGAAGAGGTGACAAATTTAGGGAATTATGTCCTTTAAGAGGTTGACCAGGGTTGTGTACAAACCCTCGAAACAACAGCATTTTAAGTGTACTGGCCCTTTAAGAGGTGGACCTGGGAAGCTTACGGACCTTTAAAATTGCCAATACTTTAAGGCGACTGGCCTATAATGAGGATGACCATGGAAGTGGACAGTCCTTAAAGATGCATTATTGTGTGTGGGTGGCCTTCTAAGAGACAACCCTGGGAATGGACAGACCTTTGGAAATGTTAATGTGGCTTATGAAGTGGAAAGCCACTTGAATATGTGACATTTTTTGCGGACTGGCCCTTTAAGAGGCAGACCCTAGAAGTGGACAAACCCTTGAAGAGGTGACAAATTTAGGGAATTATGTCCTTTAAGAGGTTGACCAGGGTTGTGTACAAACCCTCAAAACAACAGCATTTTAAGTGTCCTGGCCCTTTAAGAGGTGGACCTGGGAAGCTTACGGACCTTTAAAATTGGCAATACTTTAAGGTGACTGGCCTATGAAGAGGATGACCATGGAAGTGGACAGTCCTTAAAGATGCATTATTGTGTGTGGGTGGCCTTCTAAGAGACAACCCTGGGAATGGACAGACCTTTGGAAATGTCAATGTGGCTTATGAAGTGGAAAGCCACTTGAACATGTGACATGTTTTGCGGACTGGCCCTTTAAGAGGCAGACCCTAGGAGTGGACAAACCCTTGAAGAGGTGACAAATTTAGGGAATTATGTCCTTTAAGAGGTTGACCAGGGTTGTGTACAAACCCTCAAAACAACAGCATTTTAAGTGTCCTGGCCCTTTAAGAGGTGGACCTGGGAAGCTTACGGACCTTTAAAATTGGCAATACTTTAAGGTGACTGGCCTATGAAGAGGATGACCATGGAAGTGGACAGTCCTTAAAGATGCATTATTGTGTGTGGGTGGCCTTCTAAGAGACAACCCTGGGAATGGACAGACCTTTGGAAATGTCAATGTGGCTTATGAAGTGGAAAGCCACTTGAACATGTGACATGTTTTGCGGACTGACCCTTTAAGAGGCAAACTCTAGGAGTGGACAAACCCTTGAAGAAGTGACAAATTTAGGGAATTATGTCCTTTAAGAGGTTGACCAGGGTTGTGTACAAACCCTCAAAACAACAGCATTTTAAGTGTCCTGGCCCTTTAAGAGGTGGACCTGGGAAGCTTACGGACCTTTAAAATTGGCAATACTTTAAGGTGACTGGCCTATGAAGAGGATGACCATGGAAGTGGACAGTCCTTAAAGATGCATTATTGTGTGTGGGTGGCCTTCTAAGAGACAACCCTGGGAATGGACAGACCTTTGGAAATGTCAATGTGGCTTATGAAGTGGAAAGCCACTTGAACATGTGACATGTTTTGCGGACTGGCCCTTTAAGAGGCAGACCCCAGAAGTGGACAAACCCTTGAAGAGGTGACAAATTTAGGGAATTATGTCCTTTAAGAGGTTGACCAGTTTTGTGTACAAACCCTCGAAACAACAGCATTTTAAGTGTACTGGCCCTTTAAGAGGTGGACCTGGGAAGCTTACGGACCTTTAAAATTGGCAATACTTTAAGGTGACTGGCCTATGAAGAGGATGACCATGGAAGTGGACAGTCCTTAAAGATGCATTATTGTGTGCGGGTGGCCTTCTAAGAGACAACCCTGGGAATGGACAGACCTTTGGAAATGTCAATGTGGCTTATGAAGTGGAAAGCCACTTGAACATGTGACATGTTTTGCGGACTGGCCCTTTAAGAGGCAGACCCTAGGAGTGGACAAACCCTTGAAGAGGTGACAAATTTAGGGAATTATGTCCTTTAAGAGGTTGACCAGGGTTGTGTACAAACCCTCAAAACAACAGCATTTTAAGTGTCCTGGCCCTTTAAGAGGTGGACCTGGGAAGCTTACGGACCTTTAAAATTGGCAATACTTTAAGGTGACTGGCCTATGAAGAGGATGACCATGGAAGTGGACAGTCCTTAAAGATGCATTATTGTGTGTGGGTGGCCTTCTAAGAGACAACCCTGGGAATGGACAGACCTTTGGAAATGTCAATGTGGCTTATGAAGTGGAAAGCCACTTGAACATGTGACATGTTTTGCGGACTGGCCCTTTAAGAGGCAAACCCTAGGAGTGGACAAACCCTTGAAGAAGTGACAAATTTAGGGAATTATGTCCTTTAAGAGGTTGACCAGGGTTGTGTACAAACCCTAGAAACAACAGCATTTTAAGTGTACTGGCCCTTTAAGAGGTGGACCTGGGAAGCTTACAGACCTTTAAAATTGGCAATACTTTAAGGTGACTGGCCTATGAAGAGGATGACCATGGAAGTGGACAGTCCTTAAAGATGCATTATTGTGTGTGGGTGGCCTTCTAAGAGACAACCCTGGGAATGGACAGACCTTTGGAAATGTCAATGTGGCTTATGAAGTGGAAAGCCACTTGAACATGTGACATGTTTAGCGGACTGGCCCTTTAAGAGGCAGACCCTAGGAGTGGACAAACCCTTGAAGAGGTGACAAATTTAGGGAATTATGTCCTTTAAGAGGTTGACCAGGGTTGTGTACAAACCCTCAAAACAACAGCATTTTAAGTGTACTGGCCCTTTAAGAGGGGGACCTGGGAAGCTTACGGACCTTTAAAATTGGCAATACTTTAAGGTGACTGGCCTATGAAGAGGATGACCATGGAAGTGGACAGTCCTTAAAGATGCATTATTGTGTGTGGGTGGCCTTCTAAGAGACAACCCTGGGAATGGACAGACCTTTGGAAATGTCAATGTGGCTTATGAAGTGGAAATCCACTTGAACATGTGACATGTTTTGATGACTGGCCCTTTAAGAGGCAGACCCTAGAAGTGGACAAACCCTTGAAGAGGTGACAAATTTAGGGAATTATGTCCTTTAAGAGGTTGACCAGGGTTGTGTACAAACCCTAGAAACAACAGCATTTTAAGTGTACTGGCCCTTTAAGAGGTGGACCTGGGAAGCTTACAGACCTTTAAAATTGGCAATACTTTAAGGTGACTGGCCTATGAAGAGGATGACCATGGAAGTGGACAGTCCTTAAAGATGCATTATTGTGTGTGGGTGGCCTTCTAAGAGACAACCCTGGGAATGGACAGACCTTTGGAAATGTCAATGTGGCTTATGAAGTGGAAAGCCACTTGAACATGTGACATGTTTAGCGGACTGGCCCTTTAAGAGGCAGACCCTAGGAGTGGACAAACCCTTGAAGAGGTGACAAATTTAGGGAATTATGTCCTTTAAGAGGTTGACCAGGGTTGTGTACAAACCCTCAAAACAACAGCATTTTAAGTGTACTGGCCCTTTAAGAGGTGGACCTGGGAAGCTTACGGACCTTTAAAATTGGCAATACTTTAAGGTGACTGGCCTATGAAGAGGATGACCATGGAAGTGGACAGTCCTTAAAGATGCATTATTGTGTGTGGGTGGCCTTCTAAGAGACAACCCTGGGAATGGACAGACCTTTGGAAATGTCAATGTGGCTTATGAAGTGGAAAGCCACTTGAACATGTGACATGTTTTGCGGACTGGCCCTTTAAGAGGCTGACCCCAGAAGTGGACAAACCCTTGAAGAGGTGACAAATTTAGGGAATTATGTCCTTTAAGAGGTTGACCAGGGTTGTGTACAAACCCTCGAAACAACAGCATTTTAAGTGTACTGGCCCTTTAAGAGGTGGACCTGGGAAGCTTACGGACCTTTAAAATTGGCAATACTTTAAGGCGAGTGGCCTATGAAGAGGATGACCATGGAAGTGGACAGTCCTTAAAGATGCATTATTGTGTGTGGGTGGCCTTCTAAGAGACAACCCTGGGAATGGACAGACCTTTGGAAATGTCAATGTGGCTTATGAAGTGGAAATCCACTTGAACATGTGACATGTTTTGATGACTGGCCCTTTAAGAGGCAGACCCTAGATATGGACAAACCCTTGAAGAGGTGACAAATTTAGGGAATTATGTCCTTTAAGAGGTTGACCAGGGTTGTGTACAAACCCTCAAAACAACAGCATTTTAAGTGTCCTGGCCCTTTAAGAGGTGGACCTGGGAAGCTTACAGACCTTTAAAATTGGCAATACTTTAAGGTGACTGGCCTATGAAGAGGATGACCATGGAAGTGGACAGTCCTTAAAGATGCATTATTGTGTGTGGGTGGCCTTCTAAGAGACAACCCTGGGAATGGACAGACCTTTGGAAATGTCAATGTGGCTTATGAAGTGGAAAGCCACTTCAACATGTGACATGTTTTGCGGACTGGCCCTTTAAGAGGCAGACCCTAGAAGTGGACAAACCCTTGAAGAGGTGACAAATTTAGGGAATTATGTCCTTTAAGAGGTTGACCAGGGTTGTGTACAAACCCTCAAAACAACAGCATTTTAAGTGTCCTGGCCCTTTAAGAGGTGGACCTGGGAAGCTTACGGACCTTTAAAATTGGCAATACTTTAAGGTGACTGGCCTATGAAGAGGATGACCATGGAACTGGACAGTCCTTAAAGATGCATTATTGTGTGTGGGTGGCCTTCTAAGAGACAACCCTGGGAATGGACAGACCTTTGGAAATGTCAATGTGGCTTATGAAGTGGAAAGCCACTTGAACATGTGACATGTTTTGATGACTGGCCCTTTAAGAGGCAGACCCTAGAAGTGGACAAACCCTTGAAGAGGTGACAAATTTAGGGAATTATGTCCTTTAAGAGGTTGACCAGGGTTGTGTACAAACCCTAGAAACAACAGCATTTTAAGTGTACTGGCCCTTTAAGAGGTGGACCTGGGAAGCTTACAGACCTTTAAAATTGGCAATACTTTAAGGTGACTGGCCTATGAAGAGGATGACCATGGAAGTGGACAGTCCTTAAAGATGCATTATTGTGTGTGGGTGGCCTTCTAAGAGACAACCCTGGGAATGGACAGACCTTTGGAAATGTCAATGTGGCTTATGAAGTGGAAAGCCACTTGAACATGTGACATGTTTAGCGGACTGGCCCTTTAAGAGGCAGACCCTAGGAGTGGACAAACCCTTGAAGAGGTGACAAATTTAGGGAATTATGTCCTTTAAGAGGTTGACCAGGGTTGTGTACAAACCCTCAAAACAACAGCATTTTAAGTGTACTGGCCCTTTAAGAGGTGGACCTGGGAAGCTTACGGACCTTTAAAATTGGCAATACTTTAAGGTGACTGGCCTATGAAGAGGATGACCATGGAAGTGGACAGTCCTTAAAGATGCATTATTGTGTGTGGGTGGCCTTCTAAGAGACAACCCTGGGAATGGACAGACCTTTGGAAATGTCAATGTGGCTTATGAAGTGGAAAGCCACTTGAACATGTGACATGTTTTGCGGACTGGCCCTTTAAGAGGCTGACCCCAGAAGTGGACAAACCCTTGAAGAGGTGACAAATTTAGGGAATTATGTCCTTTAAGAGGTTGACCAGGGTTGTGTACAAACCCTCGAAACAACAGCATTTTAAGTGTACTGGCCCTTTAAGAGGTGGACCTGGGAAGCTTACGGACCTTTAAAATTGGCAATACTTTAAGGCGAGTGGCCTATGAAGAGGATGACCATGGAAGTGGACAGTCCTTAAAGATGCATTATTGTGTGTGGGTGGCCTTCTAAGAGACAACCCTGGGAATGGACAGACCTTTGGAAATGTCAATGTGGCTTATGAAGTGGAAATCCACTTGAACATGTGACATGTTTTGATGACTGGCCCTTTAAGAGGCAGACCCTAGATATGGACAAACCCTTGAAGAGGTGACAAATTTAGGGAATTATGTCCTTTAAGAGGTTGACCAGGGTTGTGTACAAACCCTCAAAACAACAGCATTTTAAGTGTCCTGGCCCTTTAAGAGGTGGACCTGGGAAGCTTACAGACCTTTAAAATTGGCAATACTTTAAGGTGACTGGCCTATGAAGAGGATGACCATGGAAGTGGACAGTCCTTAAAGATGCATTATTGTGTGTGGGTGGCCTTCTAAGAGACAACCCTGGGAATGGACAGACCTTTGGAAATGTCAATGTGGCTTATGAAGTGGAAAGCCACTTCAACATGTGACATGTTTTGCGGACTGGCCCTTTAAGAGGCAGACCCTAGAAGTGGACAAACCCTTGAAGAGGTGACAAATTTAGGGAATTATGTCCTTTAAGAGGTTGACCAGGGTTGTGTACAAACCCTCAAAACAACAGCATTTTAAGTGTCCTGGCCCTTTAAGAGGTGGACCTGGGAAGCTTACGGACCTTTAAAATTGGCAATACTTTAAGGTGACTGGCCTATGAAGAGGATGACCATGGAACTGGACAGTCCTTAAAGATGCATTATTGTGTGTGGGTGGCCTTCTAAGAGACAACCCTGGGAATGGACAGACCTTTGGAAATGTCAATGTGGCTTATGAAGTGGAAATCCACTTGAACATGTGACATGTTTTGATGACTGGCCCTTTAAGAGGCAGACCCTAGAAGTGGACAAACCCTTGAAGAGGTGACAAATTTAGGGAATTATGTCCTTTAAGAGGTTGACCAGGGTTGTGTACAAACCCTAGAAACAACAGCATTTTAAGTGTACTGGCCCTTTAAGAGGTGGACCTGGGAAGCTTACAGACCTTTAAAATTGGCAATACTTTAAGGTGACTGGCCTATGAAGAGGATGACCATGGAAGTGGACAGTCCTTAAAGATGCATTATTGTGTGTGGGTGGCCTTCTAAGAGACAACCCTGGGAATGGACAGACCTTTGGAAATGTCAATGTGGCTTATGAAGTGGAAAGCCACTTGAACATGTGACATGTTTTGCGGACTGGCCCTTTAAGAGGCAGACCCTAGGAGTGGACAAACCCTTGAAGAGGTGACAAATTTAGGGAATTATGTCCTTTAAGAGGTTGACCAGGGTTGTGTACAAACCCTCAAAACAACAGCATTTTAAGTGTCCTGGCCCTTTAAGAGGTGGACCTGGGAAGCTTACGGACCTTTAAAATTGGCAATACTTTAAGGTGACTGGCCTATGAAGAGGATGACCATGGAAGTGGACAGTCCTTAAAGATGCATTATTGTGTGTGGGTGGCCTTCTAAGAGACAACCCTGGGAATGGACAGACCTTTGGAAATGTCAATGTGGCTTATGAAGTGGAAATCCACTTGAACATGTGACATGTTTTGATGACTGGCCCTTTAAGAGGCAGACCCTAGAAGTGGACAAACCCTTGAAGAGGTGACAAATTTAGGGAATTATGTCCTTTAAGAGGTTGACCAGGGTTGTGTACAAACCCTAGAAACAACAGCATTTTAAGTGTACTGGCCCTTTAAGAGGTGGACCTGGGAAGCTTACAGACCTTTAAAATTGGCAATACTTTAAGGTGACTGGCCTATGAAGAGGATGACCATGGAAGTGGACAGTCCTTAAAGATGCATTATTGTGTGTGGGTGGCCTTCTAAGAGACAACCCTGGGAATGGACAGACCTTTGGAAATGTCAATGTGGCTTATGAAGTGGAAAGCCACTTGAACATGTGACATGTTTTGCGGACTGGCCCTTTAAGAGGCAGACCCTAGGAGTGGACAAACCCTTGAAGAGGTGACAAATTTAGGGAATTATGTCCTTTAAGAGGTTGACCAGGGTTGTGTACAAACCCTCAAAACAACAGCATTTTAAGTGTCCTGGCCCTTTAAGAGGTGGACCTGGGAAGCTTACGGACCTTTAAAATTGCCAATACTTTAAGGTGACTGGCCTATGAAGAGGATGACCATGGAAGTGGACAGTCCTTAAAGATGCATTATTGTGTGTGGGTGGCCTTCTAAGAGACAACCCTGGGAATGGACAGACCTTTGGAAATGTCAATGTGGCTTATGAAGTGGAAAGCCACTTGAAAATGTGACATGTTTTGCGGACTGACCCTTTAAGAGGCTGACCCCAGAAGTGGACAAACCCTTGAAGAGGTGACAAATTTAGGGAATTATGTCCTTTAAGAGGTTGACCAGGGTTGTGTACAAACCCTCGAAACAACAGCATTTTAAGTGTACTGGCCCTTTAAGAGGTGGACCTGGGAAGCTTACGGACCTTTAAAATTGCCAATACTTTAAGGCGACTGGCCTATAATGAGGATGACCATGGAAGTGGACAGTCCTTAAAGATGCATTATTGTGTGTGGGTGGCCTTCTAAGAGACAACCCTGGGAATGGACAGACCTTTGGAAATGTTAATGTGGCTTATGAAGTGGAAAGCCACTTGAATATGTGACATTTTTTGCGGACTGGCCCTTTAAGAGGCAGACCCTAGAAGTGGACAAACCCTTGAAGAGGTGACAAATTTAGGGAATTATGTCCTTTAAGAGGTTGACCAGGGTTGTGTACAAACCCTCAAAACAACAGCATTTTAAGTGTCCTGGCCCTTTAAGAGGTGGACCTGGGAAGCTTACGGACCTTTAAAATTGGCAATACTTTAAGGTGACTGGCCTATGAAGAGGATGACCATGGAAGTGGACAGTCCTTAAAGATGCATTATTGTGTGTGGGTGGCCTTCTAAGAGACAACCCTGGGAATGGACAGACCTTTGGAAATGTCAATGTGGCTTATGAAGTGGAAAGCCACTTGAACATGTGACATGTTTTGCGGACTGGCCCTTTAAGAGGCAGACCCTAGGAGTGGACAAACCCTTGAAGAGGTGACAAATTTAGGGAATTATGTCCTTTAAGAGGTTGACCAGGGTTGTGTACAAACCCTCAAAACAACAGCATTTTAAGTGTCCTGGCCCTTTAAGAGGTGGACCTGGGAAGCTTACGGACCTTTAAAATTGGCAATACTTTAAGGTGACTGGCCTATGAAGAGGATGACCATGGAAGTGGACAGTCCTTAAAGATGCATTATTGTGTGTGGGTGGCCTTCTAAGAGACAACCCTGGGAATGGACAGACCTTTGGAAATGTCAATGTGGCTTATGAAGTGGAAAGCCACTTGAACATGTGACATGTTTTGCGGACTGACCCTTTAAGAGGCAAACTCTAGGAGTGGACAAACCCTTGAAGAAGTGACAAATTTAGGGAATTATGTCCTTTAAGAGGTTGACCAGGGTTGTGTACAAACCCTCAAAACAACAGCATTTTAAGTGTCCTGGCCCTTTAAGAGGTGGACCTGGGAAGCTTACGGACCTTTAAAATTGGCAATACTTTAAGGTGACTGGCCTATGAAGAGGATGACCATGGAAGTGGACAGTCCTTAAAGATGCATTATTGTGTGTGGGTGGCCTTCTAAGAGACAACCCTGGGAATGGACAGACCTTTGGAAATGTCAATGTGGCTTATGAAGTGGAAAGCCACTTGAACATGTGACATGTTTTGCGGACTGGCCCTTTAAGAGGCAGACCCCAGAAGTGGACAAACCCTTGAAGAGGTGACAAATTTAGGGAATTATGTCCTTTAAGAGGTTGACCAGTTTTGTGTACAAACCCTCGAAACAACAGCATTTTAAGTGTACTGGCCCTTTAAGAGGTGGACCTGGGAAGCTTACGGACCTTTAAAATTGGCAATACTTTAAGGTGACTGGCCTATGAAGAGGATGACCATGGAAGTGGACAGTCCTTAAAGATGCATTATTGTGTGCGGGTGGCCTTCTAAGAGACAACCCTGGGAATGGACAGACCTTTGGAAATGTCAATGTGGCTTATGAAGTGGAAAGCCACTTGAACATGTGACATGTTTTGCGGACTGGCCCTTTAAGAGGCAGACCCTAGGAGTGGACAAACCCTTGAAGAGGTGACAAATTTAGGGAATTATGTCCTTTAAGAGGTTGACCAGGGTTGTGTACAAACCCTCAAAACAACAGCATTTTAAGTGTCCTGGCCCTTTAAGAGGTGGACCTGGGAAGCTTACGGACCTTTAAAATTGGCAATACTTTAAGGTGACTGGCCTATGAAGAGGATGACCATGGAAGTGGACAGTCCTTAAAGATGCATTATTGTGTGTGGGTGGCCTTCTAAGAGACAACCCTGGGAATGGACAGACCTTTGGAAATGTCAATGTGGCTTATGAAGTGGAAAGCCACTTGAACATGTGACATGTTTTGCGGACTGGCCCTTTAAGAGGCAAACCCTAGGAGTGGACAAACCCTTGAAGAAGTGACAAATTTAGGGAATTATGTCCTTTAAGAGGTTGACCAGGGTTGTGTACAAACCCTAGAAACAACAGCATTTTAAGTGTACTGGCCCTTTAAGAGGTGGACCTGGGAAGCTTACAGACCTTTAAAATTGGCAATACTTTAAGGTGACTGGCCTATGAAGAGGATGACCATGGAAGTGGACAGTCCTTAAAGATGCATTATTGTGTGTGGGTGGCCTTCTAAGAGACAACCCTGGGAATGGACAGACCTTTGGAAATGTCAATGTGGCTTATGAAGTGGAAAGCCACTTGAACATGTGACATGTTTAGCGGACTGGCCCTTTAAGAGGCAGACCCTAGGAGTGGACAAACCCTTGAAGAGGTGACAAATTTAGGGAATTATGTCCTTTAAGAGGTTGACCAGGGTTGTGTACAAACCCTCAAAACAACAGCATTTTAAGTGTACTGGCCCTTTAAGAGGGGGACCTGGGAAGCTTACGGACCTTTAAAATTGGCAATACTTTAAGGTGACTGGCCTATGAAGAGGATGACCATGGAAGTGGACAGTCCTTAAAGATGCATTATTGTGTGTGGGTGGCCTTCTAAGAGACAACCCTGGGAATGGACAGACCTTTGGAAATGTCAATGTGGCTTATGAAGTGGAAAGCCACTTGAACATGTGACATGTTTTGCGGACTGGCCCTTTAAGAGGCAGACCCCAGAAGTGGACAAACCCTTGAAGAGGTGACAAATTTAGGGAATTATGTCCTTTAAGAGGTTGACCAGTTTTGTGTACAAACCCTCGAAACAACAGCATTTTAAGTGTACTGGCCCTTTAAGAGGTGGACCTGGGAAGCTTACGGACCTTTAAAATTGGCAATACTTTAAGGTGACTGGCCTATGAAGAGGATGACCATGGAAGTGGACAGTCCTTAAAGATGCATTATTGTGTGCGGGTGGCCTTCTAAGAGACAACCCTGGGAATGGACAGACCTTTGGAAATGTCAATGTGGCTTATGAAGTGGAAAGCCACTTGAACATGTGACATGTTTTGCGGACTGGCCCTTTAAGAGGCAGACCCTAGGAGTGGACAAACCCTTGAAGAGGTGACAAATTTAGGGAATTATGTCCTTTAAGAGGTTGACCAGGGTTGTGTACAAACCCTCAAAACAACAGCATTTTAAGTGTCCTGGCCCTTTAAGAGGTGGACCTGGGAAGCTTACGGACCTTTAAAATTGGCAATACTTTAAGGTGACTGGCCTATGAAGAGGATGACCATGGAAGTGGACAGTCCTTAAAGATGCATTATTGTGTGTGGGTGGCCTTCTAAGAGACAACCCTGGGAATGGACAGACCTTTGGAAATGTCAATGTGGCTTATGAAGTGGAAAGCCACTTGAACATGTGACATGTTTTGCGGACTGGCCCTTTAAGAGGCAAACCCTAGGAGTGGACAAACCCTTGAAGAAGTGACAAATTTAGGGAATTATGTCCTTTAAGAGGTTGACCAGGGTTGTGTACAAACCCTCAAAACAACAGCATTTAAAGTGTCCTGGCCCTTTAAGAGGTGGACCTGGGAAGCTTACGGACCTTTAAAATTGGCAATACTTTAAGGTGACTGGCCTATGAAGAGGATGACCATGGAAGTGGACAGTCCTTAAAGATGCATTATTGTGTGTGGGTGGCCTTCTAAGAGACAACCCTGGGAATAGACAGACCTTTGGAAATGTCAATGTGGCTTATGAAGTGGAAAGCCACTTGAACATGTGACATGTTTTGCGGACTGGCCCTTTAAGAGGCAGACCCCAGAAGTGGACAAACCCTTGAAGAGGTGACAAATTTAGGGAATTATGTCCTTTAAGAGGTTGACCAGTTTTGTGTACAAACCCTCGAAACAACAGCATTTTAAGTGTACTGGCCCTTTAAGAGGTGGACCTGGGAAGCTTACGGACCTTTAAAATTGGCAATACTTTAAGGTGACTGGCCTATGAAGAGGATGACCATGGAAGTGGACAGTCCTTAAAGATGCATTATTGTGTGTGGGTGGCCTTCTAAGAGACAACCCTGGGAATGGACAGACCTTTGGAAATGTCAATGTGGCTTATGAAGTGGAAATCCACTTGAACATGTGACATGTTTTGATGACTGGCCCTTTAAGAGGCAGACCCTAGATATGGACAAACCCTTGAAGAGGTGACAAATTTAGGGAATTATGTCCTTTAAGAGGTTGACCAGGGTTGTGTACAAACCCTCAAAACAACAGCATTTTAAGTGTACTGGCCCTTTAAGAGGCTGACCTGGGAAGCTTACAGACCTTTAAAATTGGCAATACTTTAAGGTGACTGGCCTATGAAGAGGATGACCATGGAAGTGGACAGTCCTTAAAGATGCATTATTGTGTGTGGGTGGCCTTCTAAGAGACAACCCTGGGAATGGACAGACCTTTGGAAATGTCAACGTGGCTTATGAAGTGGAAAGCCACTTGAACATGTGACATGTTTTGCGGACTGGCCCTTTAAGAGGCAGACCCTAGGAGTGGACAAACCCTTGAAGAGGTGACAAATTTAGGGAATTATGTCCTTTAAGAGGTTGACCAGGGTTGTGTACAAACCCTCAAAACAACAGCATTTTAAGTGTCCTGGCCCTTTAAGAGGTGGACCTGGGAAGCTTACGGACCTTTAAAATTGGCAATACTTTAAGGTGACTGGCCTATGAAGAGGATGACCATGGAAGTGGACAGTCCTTAAAGATGCATTATTGTGTGTGGGTGGCCTTCTAAGAGACAACCCTGGGAATGGACAGACCTTTGGAAATGTCAATGTGGCTTATGAAGTGGAAATCCACTTGAACATGTGACATGTTTTGATGACTGGCCCTTTAAGAGGCAGACCCTAGAAGTGGACAAACCCTTGAAGAGGTGACAAATTTAGGGAATTATGTCCTTTAAGAGGTTGACCAGGGTTGTGTACAAACCCTAGAAACAACAGCATTTTAAGTGTACTGGCCCTTTAAGAGGTGGACCTGGGAAGCTTACAGACCTTTAAAATTGGCAATACTTTAAGGTGACTGGCCTATGAAGAGGATGACCATGGAAGTGGACAGTCCTTAAAGATGCATTATTGTGTGTGGGTGGCCTTCTAAGAGACAACCCTGGGAATGGACAGACCTTTGGAAATGTCAATGTGGCTTATGAAGTGGAAAGCCACTTGAACATGTGACATGTTTTGCGGACTGGCCCTTTAAGAGGCAAACCCTAGGAGTGGACAAACCCTTGAAGAAGTGACAAATTTAGGGAATTATGTCCTTTAAGAGGTTGACCAGGGTTGTGTACAAACCCTCAAAACAACAGCATTTAAAGTGTCCTGGCCCTTTAAGAGGTGGACCTGGGAAGCTTACGGACCTTTAAAATTGGCAATACTTTAAGGTGACTGGCCTATGAAGAGGATGACCATGGAAGTGGACAGTCCTTAAAGATGCATTATTGTGTGTGGGTGGCCTTCTAAGAGACAACCCTGGGAATGGACAGACCTTTGGAAATGTCAATGTGGCTTATGAAGTGGAAATCCACTTGAACATGTGACATGTTTTGATGACTGGCCCTTTAAGAGGCAGACCCTAGAAGTGGACAAACCCTTGAAGAGGTGACAAATTTAGGGAATTATGTCCTTTAAGAGGTTGACCAGGGTTGTGTACAAACCCTAGAAACAACAGCATTTTAAGTGTACTGGCCCTTTAAGAGGTGGACCTGGGAAGCTTACAGACCTTTAAAATTGGCAATACTTTAAGGTGACTGGCCTATGAAGAGGATGACCATGGAAGTGGACAGTCCTTAAAGATGCATTATTGTGTGTGGGTGGCCTTCTAAGAGACAACCCTGGGAATGGACAGACCTTTGGAAATGTCAATGTGGCTTATGAAGTGGAAAGCCACTTGAACATGTGACATGTTTTGCGGACTGGCCCTTTAAGAGGCAGACCCTAGGAGTGGACAAACCCTTGAAGAGGTGACAAATTTAGGGAATTATGTCCTTTAAGAGGTTGACCAGGGTTGTGTACAAACCCTCAAAACAACAGCATTTTAAGTGTCCTGGCCCTTTAAGAGGTGGACCTGGGAAGCTTACGGACCTTTAAAATTGCCAATACTTTAAGGTGACTGGCCTATGAAGAGGATGACCATGGAAGTGGACAGTCCTTAAAGATGCATTATTGTGTGTGGGTGGCCTTCTAAGAGACAACCCTGGGAATGGACAGACCTTTGGAAATGTCAATGTGGCTTATGAAGTGGAAAGCCACTTGAAAATGTGACATGTTTTGCGGACTGACCCTTTAAGAGGCTGACCCCAGAAGTGGACAAACCCTTGAAGAGGTGACAAATTTAGGGAATTATGTCCTTTAAGAGGTTGACCAGGGTTGTGTACAAACCCTCGAAACAACAGCATTTTAAGTGTACTGGCCCTTTAAGAGGTGGACCTGGGAAGCTTACGGACCTTTAAAATTGCCAATACTTTAAGGCGACTGGCCTATAATGAGGATGACCATGGAAGTGGACAGTCCTTAAAGATGCATTATTGTGTGTGGGTGGCCTTCTAAGAGACAACCCTGGGAATGGACAGACCTTTGGAAATGTTAATGTGGCTTATGAAGTGGAAAGCCACTTGAATATGTGACATTTTTTGCGGACTGGCCCTTTAAGAGGCAGACCCTAGAAGTGGACAAACCCTTGAAGAGGTGACAAATTTAGGGAATTATGTCCTTTAAGAGGTTGACCAGGGTTGTGTACAAACCCTCAAAACAACAGCATTTTAAGTGTCCTGGCCCTTTAAGAGGTGGACCTGGGAAGCTTACGGACCTTTAAAATTGGCAATACTTTAAGGTGACTGGCCTATGAAGAGGATGACCATGGAAGTGGACAGTCCTTAAAGATGCATTATTGTGTGTGGGTGGCCTTCTAAGAGACAACCCTGGGAATGGACAGACCTTTGGAAATGTCAATGTGGCTTATGAAGTGGAAAGCCACTTGAACATGTGACATGTTTTGCGGACTGGCCCTTTAAGAGGCAGACCCTAGGAGTGGACAAACCCTTGAAGAGGTGACAAATTTAGGGAATTATGTCCTTTAAGAGGTTGACCAGGGTTGTGTACAAACCCTCAAAACAACAGCATTTTAAGTGTCCTGGCCCTTTAAGAGGTGGACCTGGGAAGCTTACGGACCTTTAAAATTGGCAATACTTTAAGGTGACTGGCCTATGAAGAGGATGACCATGGAAGTGGACAGTCCTTAAAGATGCATTATTGTGTGTGGGTGGCCTTCTAAGAGACAACCCTGGGAATGGACAGACCTTTGGAAATGTCAATGTGGCTTATGAAGTGGAAAGCCACTTGAACATGTGACATGTTTTGCGGACTGACCCTTTAAGAGGCAAACTCTAGGAGTGGACAAACCCTTGAAGAAGTGACAAATTTAGGGAATTATGTCCTTTAAGAGGTTGACCAGGGTTGTGTACAAACCCTCAAAACAACAGCATTTTAAGTGTCCTGGCCCTTTAAGAGGTGGACCTGGGAAGCTTACGGACCTTTAAAATTGGCAATACTTTAAGGTGACTGGCCTATGAAGAGGATGACCATGGAAGTGGACAGTCCTTAAAGATGCATTATTGTGTGTGGGTGGCCTTCTAAGAGACAACCCTGGGAATGGACAGACCTTTGGAAATGTCAATGTGGCTTATGAAGTGGAAAGCCACTTGAACATGTGACATGTTTTGCGGACTGGCCCTTTAAGAGGCAGACCCCAGAAGTGGACAAACCCTTGAAGAGGTGACAAATTTAGGGAATTATGTCCTTTAAGAGGTTGACCAGTTTTGTGTACAAACCCTCGAAACAACAGCATTTTAAGTGTACTGGCCCTTTAAGAGGTGGACCTGGGAAGCTTACGGACCTTTAAAATTGGCAATACTTTAAGGTGACTGGCCTATGAAGAGGATGACCATGGAAGTGGACAGTCCTTAAAGATGCATTATTGTGTGCGGGTGGCCTTCTAAGAGACAACCCTGGGAATGGACAGACCTTTGGAAATGTCAATGTGGCTTATGAAGTGGAAAGCCACTTGAACATGTGACATGTTTTGCGGACTGGCCCTTTAAGAGGCAGACCCTAGGAGTGGACAAACCCTTGAAGAGGTGACAAATTTAGGGAATTATGTCCTTTAAGAGGTTGACCAGGGTTGTGTACAAACCCTCAAAACAACAGCATTTTAAGTGTCCTGGCCCTTTAAGAGGTGGACCTGGGAAGCTTACGGACCTTTAAAATTGGCAATACTTTAAGGTGACTGGCCTATGAAGAGGATGACCATGGAAGTGGACAGTCCTTAAAGATGCATTATTGTGTGTGGGTGGCCTTCTAAGAGACAACCCTGGGAATGGACAGACCTTTGGAAATGTCAATGTGGCTTATGAAGTGGAAAGCCACTTGAACATGTGACATGTTTTGCGGACTGGCCCTTTAAGAGGCAAACCCTAGGAGTGGACAAACCCTTGAAGAAGTGACAAATTTAGGGAATTATGTCCTTTAAGAGGTTGACCAGGGTTGTGTACAAACCCTAGAAACAACAGCATTTTAAGTGTACTGGCCCTTTAAGAGGTGGACCTGGGAAGCTTACAGACCTTTAAAATTGGCAATACTTTAAGGTGACTGGCCTATGAAGAGGATGACCATGGAAGTGGACAGTCCTTAAAGATGCATTATTGTGTGTGGGTGGCCTTCTAAGAGACAACCCTGGGAATGGACAGACCTTTGGAAATGTCAATGTGGCTTATGAAGTGGAAAGCCACTTGAACATGTGACATGTTTAGCGGACTGGCCCTTTAAGAGGCAGACCCTAGGAGTGGACAAACCCTTGAAGAGGTGACAAATTTAGGGAATTATGTCCTTTAAGAGGTTGACCAGGGTTGTGTACAAACCCTCAAAACAACAGCATTTTAAGTGTACTGGCCCTTTAAGAGGGGGACCTGGGAAGCTTACGGACCTTTAAAATTGGCAATACTTTAAGGTGACTGGCCTATGAAGAGGATGACCATGGAAGTGGACAGTCCTTAAAGATGCATTATTGTGTGTGGGTGGCCTTCTAAGAGACAACCCTGGGAATGGACAGACCTTTGGAAATGTCAATGTGGCTTATGAAGTGGAAAGCCACTTGAACATGTGACATGTTTTGCGGACTGGCCCTTTAAGAGGCAGACCCCAGAAGTGGACAAACCCTTGAAGAGGTGACAAATTTAGGGAATTATGTCCTTTAAGAGGTTGACCAGTTTTGTGTACAAACCCTCGAAACAACAGCATTTTAAGTGTACTGGCCCTTTAAGAGGTGGACCTGGGAAGCTTACGGACCTTTAAAATTGGCAATACTTTAAGGTGACTGGCCTATGAAGAGGATGACCATGGAAGTGGACAGTCCTTAAAGATGCATTATTGTGTGCGGGTGGCCTTCTAAGAGACAACCCTGGGAATGGACAGACCTTTGGAAATGTCAATGTGGCTTATGAAGTGGAAAGCCACTTGAACATGTGACATGTTTTGCGGACTGGCCCTTTAAGAGGCAGACCCTAGGAGTGGACAAACCCTTGAAGAGGTGACAAATTTAGGGAATTATGTCCTTTAAGAGGTTGACCAGGGTTGTGTACAAACCCTCAAAACAACAGCATTTTAAGTGTCCTGGCCCTTTAAGAGGTGGACCTGGGAAGCTTACGGACCTTTAAAATTGGCAATACTTTAAGGTGACTGGCCTATGAAGAGGATGACCATGGAAGTGGACAGTCCTTAAAGATGCATTATTGTGTGTGGGTGGCCTTCTAAGAGACAACCCTGGGAATGGACAGACCTTTGGAAATGTCAATGTGGCTTATGAAGTGGAAAGCCACTTGAACATGTGACATGTTTTGCGGACTGGCCCTTTAAGAGGCAAACCCTAGGAGTGGACAAACCCTTGAAGAAGTGACAAATTTAGGGAATTATGTCCTTTAAGAGGTTGACCAGGGTTGTGTACAAACCCTCAAAACAACAGCATTTAAAGTGTCCTGGCCCTTTAAGAGGTGGACCTGGGAAGCTTACGGACCTTTAAAATTGGCAATACTTTAAGGTGACTGGCCTATGAAGAGGATGACCATGGAAGTGGACAGTCCTTAAAGATGCATTATTGTGTGTGGGTGGCCTTCTAAGAGACAACCCTGGGAATAGACAGACCTTTGGAAATGTCAATGTGGCTTATGAAGTGGAAAGCCACTTGAACATGTGACATGTTTTGCGGACTGGCCCTTTAAGAGGCAGACCCCAGAAGTGGACAAACCCTTGAAGAGGTGACAAATTTAGGGAATTATGTCCTTTAAGAGGTTGACCAGTTTTGTGTACAAACCCTCGAAACAACAGCATTTTAAGTGTACTGGCCCTTTAAGAGGTGGACCTGGGAAGCTTACGGACCTTTAAAATTGGCAATACTTTAAGGTGACTGGCCTATGAAGAGGATGACCATGGAAGTGGACAGTCCTTAAAGATGCATTATTGTGTGTGGGTGGCCTTCTAAGAGACAACCCTGGGAATGGACAGACCTTTGGAAATGTCAATGTGGCTTATGAAGTGGAAATCCACTTGAACATGTGACATGTTTTGATGACTGGCCCTTTAAGAGGCAGACCCTAGATATGGACAAACCCTTGAAGAGGTGACAAATTTAGGGAATTATGTCCTTTAAGAGGTTGACCAGGGTTGTGTACAAACCCTCAAAACAACAGCATTTTAAGTGTACTGGCCCTTTAAGAGGCTGACCTGGGAAGCTTACAGACCTTTAAAATTGGCAATACTTTAAGGTGACTGGCCTATGAAGAGGATGACCATGGAAGTGGACAGTCCTTAAAGATGCATTATTGTGTGTGGGTGGCCTTCTAAGAGACAACCCTGGGAATGGACAGACCTTTGGAAATGTCAACGTGGCTTATGAAGTGGAAAGCCACTTGAACATGTGACATGTTTTGCGGACTGGCCCTTTAAGAGGCAGACCCTAGGAGTGGACAAACCCTTGAAGAGGTGACAAATTTAGGGAATTATGTCCTTTAAGAGGTTGACCAGGGTTGTGTACAAACCCTCAAAACAACAGCATTTTAAGTGTCCTGGCCCTTTAAGAGGTGGACCTGGGAAGCTTACGGACCTTTAAAATTGGCAATACTTTAAGGTGACTGGCCTATGAAGAGGATGACCATGGAAGTGGACAGTCCTTAAAGATGCATTATTGTGTGTGGGTGGCCTTCTAAGAGACAACCCTGGGAATGGACAGACCTTTGGAAATGTCAATGTGGCTTATGAAGTGGAAATCCACTTGAACATGTGACATGTTTTGATGACTGGCCCTTTAAGAGGCAGACCCTAGAAGTGGACAAACCCTTGAAGAGGTGACAAATTTAGGGAATTATGTCCTTTAAGAGGTTGACCAGGGTTGTGTACAAACCCTAGAAACAACAGCATTTTAAGTGTACTGGCCCTTTAAGAGGTGGACCTGGGAAGCTTACAGACCTTTAAAATTGGCAATACTTTAAGGTGACTGGCCTATGAAGAGGATGACCATGGAAGTGGACAGTCCTTAAAGATGCATTATTGTGTGTGGGTGGCCTTCTAAGAGACAACCCTGGGAATGGACAGACCTTTGGAAATGTCAATGTGGCTTATGAAGTGGAAAGCCACTTGAACATGTGACATGTTTTGCGGACTGGCCCTTTAAGAGGCAAACCCTAGGAGTGGACAAACCCTTGAAGAAGTGACAAATTTAGGGAATTATGTCCTTTAAGAGGTTGACCAGGGTTGTGTACAAACCCTCAAAACAACAGCATTTAAAGTGTCCTGGCCCTTTAAGAGGTGGACCTGGGAAGCTTACGGACCTTTAAAATTGGCAATACTTTAAGGTGACTGGCCTATGAAGAGGATGACCATGGAAGTGGACAGTCCTTAAAGATGCATTATTGTGTGTGGGTGGCCTTCTAAGAGACAACCCTGGGAATAGACAGACCTTTGGAAATGTCAATGTGGCTTATGAAGTGGAAAGCCACTTGAACATGTGACATGTTTTGCGGACTGGCCCTTTAAGAGGCAGACCCCAGAAGTGGACAAACCCTTGAAGAGGTGACAAATTTAGGGAATTATGTCCTTTAAGAGGTTGACCAGTTTTGTGTACAAACCCTCGAAACAACAGCATTTTAAGTGTACTGGCCCTTTAAGAGGTGGACCTGGGAAGCTTACGGACCTTTAAAATTGGCAATACTTTAAGGTGACTGGCCTATGAAGAGGATGACCATGGAAGTGGACAGTCCTTAAAGATGCATTATTGTGTGTGGGTGGCCTTCTAAGAGACAACCCTGGGAATGGACAGACCTTTGGAAATGTCAATGTGGCTTATGAAGTGGAAATCCACTTGAACATGTGACATGTTTTGATGACTGGCCCTTTAAGAGGCAGACCCTAGATATGGACAAACCCTTGAAGAGGTGACAAATTTAGGGAATTATGTCCTTTAAGAGGTTGACCAGGGTTGTGTACAAACCCTCAAAACAACAGCATTTTAAGTGTACTGGCCCTTTAAGAGGCTGACCTGGGAAGCTTACAGACCTTTAAAATTGGCAATACTTTAAGGTGACTGGCCTATGAAGAGGATGACCATGGAAGTGGACAGTCCTTAAAGATGCATTATTGTGTGTGGGTGGCCTTCTAAGAGACAACCCTGGGAATGGACAGACCTTTGGAAATGTCAATGTGGCTTATGAAGTGGAAAGCCACTTGAAAATGTGACATGTTTTGCGGACTGACCCTTTAAGAGGCTGACCCCAGAAGTGGACAAACCCTTGAAGAGGTGACAAATTTAGGGAATTATGTCCTTTAAGAGGTTGACCAGGGTTGTGTACAAACCCTCGAAACAACAGCATTTTAAGTGTACTGGCCCTTTAAGAGGTGGACCTGGGAAGCTTACGGACCTTTAAAATTGCCAATACTTTAAGGCGACTGGCCTATAATGAGGATGACCATGGAAGTGGACAGTCCTTAAAGATGCATTATTGTGTGTGGGTAGCCTTCTAAGAGACAACCCTGGGAATGGACAGACCTTTGGAAATGTTAATGTGGCTTATGAAGTGGAAAGCCACTTGAATTTGTGACATTTTTTGCGGACTGGCCCTTTAAGAGGCAGACCCTAGAAGTGGACAAACCCTTGAAGAGGTGACAAATTTAGGGAATTATGTCCTTTAAGAGGTTGACCAGGGTTGTGTACAAACCCTCAAAACAACAGCATTTTAAGTGTCCTGGCCCTTTAAGAGGTGGACCTGGGAAGCTTACGGACCTTTAAAATTGGCAATACTTTAAGGTGACTGGCCTATGAAGAGGATGACCATGGAAGTGGACAGTCCTTAAAGATGCATTATTGTGTGTGGGTGGCCTTCTAAGAGACAACCCTGGGAATGGACAGACCTTTGGAAATGTCAATGTGGCTTATGAAGTGGAAAACCACTTGAACATGTGACATGTTTTGCGGACTGGCCCTTTAAGAGGCAGACCCTAGGAGTGGACAAACCCTTGAAGAGGTGACAAATTTAGGGAATTATGTCCTTTAAGAGGTTGACCAGGGTTGTGTACAAACCCTCAAAACAACAGCATTTTAAGTGTCCTGGCCCTTTAAGAGGTGGACCTGGGAAGCTTACGGACCTTTAAAATTGGCAATACTTTAAGGTGACTGGCCTATGAAGAGGATGACCATGGAAGTGGACAGTCCTTAAAGATGCATTATTGTGTGTGGGTGGCCTTCTAAGAGACAACCCTGGGAATGGACAGACCTTTGGAAATGTCAATGTGGCTTATGAAGTGGAAAGCCACTTGAAAATGTGACATGTTTTGCGGACTGACCCTTTAAGAGGCTGACCCCAGAAGTGGACAAACCCTTGAAGAGGTGACAAATTTAGGGAATTATGTCCTTTAAGAGGTTGACCAGGGTTGTGTACAAACCCTCGAAACAACAGCATTTTAAGTGTACTGGCCCTTTAAGAGGTGGACCTGGGAAGCTTACGGACCTTTAAAATTGCCAATACTTTAAGGCGACTGGCCTATAATGAGGATGACCATGGAAGTGGACAGTCCTTAAAGATGCATTATTGTGTGTGGGTAGCCTTCTAAGAGACAACCCTGGGAATGGACAGACCTTTGGAAATGTTAATGTGGCTTATGAAGTGGAAAGCCACTTGAATATGTGACATTTTTTGCGGACTGGCCCTTTAAGAGGCAGACCCTAGAAGTGGACAAACCCTTGAAGAGGTGACAAATTTAGGGAATTATGTCCTTTAAGAGGTTGACCAGGGTTGTGTACAAACCCTCAAAACAACAGCATTTTAAGTGTCCTGGCCCTTTAAGAGGTGGACCTGGGAAGCTTACGGACCTTTAAAATTGGCAATACTTTAAGGTGACTGGCCTATGAAGAGGATGACCATGGAAGTGGACAGTCCTTAAAGATGCATTATTGTGTGTGGGTGGCCTTCTAAGAGACAACCCTGGGAATGGACAGACCTTTGGAAATGTCAATGTGGCTTATGAAGTGGAAAGCCACTTGAACATGTGACATGTTTTGCGGACTGGCCCTTTAAGAGGCAGACCCTAGGAGTGGACAAACCCTTGAAGAGGTGACAAATTTAGGGAATTATGTCCTTTAAGAGGTTGACCAGGGTTGTGTACAAACCCTCAAAACAACAGCATTTTAAGTGTCCTGGCCCTTTAAGAGGTGGACCTGGGAAGCTTACGGACCTTTAAAATTGGCAATACTTTAAGGTGACTGGCCTATGAAGAGGATGACCATGGAAGTGGACAGTCCTTAAAGATGCATTATTGTGTGTGGGTGGCCTTCTAAGAGACAACCCTGGGAATGGACAGACCTTTGGAAATGTCAATGTGGCTTATGAAGTGGAAAGCCACTTGAACATGTGACATGTTTTGCGGACTGACCCTTTAAGAGGCAAACTCTAGGAGTGGACAAACCCTTGAAGAAGTGACAAATTTAGGGAATTATGTCCTTTAAGAGGTTGACCAGGGTTGTGTACAAACCCTCAAAACAACAGCATTTTAAGTGTCCTGGCCCTTTAAGAGGTGGACCTGGGAAGCTTACGGACCTTTAAAATTGGCAATACTTTAAGGTGACTGGCCTATGAAGAGGATGACCATGGAAGTGGACAGTCCTTAAAGATGCATTATTGTGTGTGGGTGGCCTTCTAAGAGACAACCCTGGGAATGGACAGACCTTTGGAAATGTCAATGTGGCTTATGAAGTGGAAAGCCACTTGAAAATGTGACATGTTTTGCGGACTGACCCTTTAAGAGGCTGACCCCAGAAGTGGACAAACCCTTGAAGAGGTGACAAATTTAGGGAATTATGTCCTTTAAGAGGTTGACCAGGGTTGTGTACAAACCCTCGAAACAACAGCATTTTAAGTGTACTGGCCCTTTAAGAGGTGGACCTGGGAAGCTTACGGACCTTTAAAATTGCCAATACTTTAAGGCGACTGGCCTATAATGAGGATGACCATGGAAGTGGACAGTCCTTAAAGATGCATTATTGTGTGTGGGTAGCCTTCTAAGAGACAACCCTGGGAATGGACAGACCTTTGGAAATGTTAATGTGGCTTATGAAGTGGAAAGCCACTTGAATATGTGACATTTTTTGCGGACTGGCCCTTTAAGAGGCAGACCCTAGAAGTGGACAAACCCTTGAAGAGGTGACAAATTTAGGGAATTATGTCCTTTAAGAGGTTGACCAGGGTTGTGTACAAACCCTCAAAACAACAGCATTTTAAGTGTCCTGGCCCTTTAAGAGGTGGACCTGGGAAGCTTACGGACCTTTAAAATTGGCAATACTTTAAGGTGACTGGCCTATGAAGAGGATGACCATGGAAGTGGACAGTCCTTAAAGATGCATTATTGTGTGTGGGTGGCCTTCTAAGAGACAACCCTGGGAATGGACAGACCTTTGGAAATGTCAATGTGGCTTATGAAGTGGAAAGCCACTTGAACATGTGACATGTTTTGCGGACTGGCCTTTTAAGAGGCAGACCCTAGGAGTGGACAAACCCTTGAAGAGGTGACAAATTTAGGGAATTATGTCCTTTAAGAGGTTGACCAGGGTTGTGTACAAACCCTCAAAACAACAGCATTTTAAGTGTCCTGGCCCTTTAAGAGGTGGACCTGGGAAGCTTACGGACCTTTAAAATTGGCAATACTTTAAGGTGACTGGCCTATGAAGAGGATGACCATGGAAGTGGACAGTCCTTAAAGATGCATTATTGTGTGTGGGTGGCCTTCTAAGAGACAACCCTGGGAATGGACAGACCTTTGGAAATGTCAATGTGGCTTATGAAGTGGAAAGCCACTTGAACATGTGACATGTTTTGCGGACTGACCCTTTAAGAGGCAAACTCTAGGAGTGGACAAACCCTTGAAGAAGTGACAAATTTAGGGAATTATGTCCTTTAAGAGGTTGACCAGGGTTGTGTACAAACCCTCAAAACAACAGCATTTTAAGTGTCCTGGCCCTTTAAGAGGTGGACCTGGGAAGCTTACGGACCTTTAAAATTGGCAATACTTTAAGGTGACTGGCCTATGAAGAGGATGACCATGGAAGTGGACAGTCCTTAAAGATGCATTATTGTGTGTGGGTGGCCTTCTAAGAGACAACCCTGGGAATGGACAGACCTTTGGAAATGTCAATGTGGCTTATGAAGTGGAAAGCCACTTGAACATGTGACATGTTTTGCGGACTGGCCCTTTAAGAGGCAGACCCCAGAAGTGGACAAACCCTTGAAGAGGTGACAAATTTAGGGAATTATGTCCTTTAAGAGGTTGACCAGTTTTGTGTACAAACCCTCGAAACAACAGCATTTTAAGTGTACTGGCCCTTTAAGAGGTGGACCTGGGAAGCTTACGGACCTTTAAAATTGGCAATACTTTAAGGTGACTGGCCTATGAAGAGGATGACCATGGAAGTGGACAGTCCTTAAAGATGCATTATTGTGTGTGGGTGGCCTTCTAAGAGACAACCCTGGGAATGGACAGACCTTTGGAAATGTCAATGTGGCTTATGAAGTGGAAAGCCACTTGAACATGTGACATGTTTTGCGGACTGGCCCTTTAAGAGGCAAACCCTAGGAGTGGACAAACCCTTGAAGAAGTGACAAATTTAGGGAATTATGTCCTTTAAGAGGTTGACCAGGGTTGTGTACAAACCCTCAAAACGACAGCATTTAAAGTGTCCTGGCCCTTTAAGAGGTGGACCTGGGAAGCTTACGGACCTTTAAAATTGGCAATACTTTAAGGTGACTGGCCTATGAAGAGGATGACCATGGAAGTGGACAGTCCTTAAAGATGCATTATTGTGTGTGGGTGGCCTTCTAAGAGACAACCCTGGGAATAGACAGACCTTTGGAAATGTCAATGTGGCTTATGAAGTGGAAAGCCACTTGAACATGTGACATGTTTTGCGGACTGGCCCTTTAAGAGGCAGACCCCAGAAGTGGACAAACCCTTGAAGAGGTGACAAATTTAGGGAATTATGTCCTTTAAGAGGTTGACCAGTTTTGTGTACAAACCCTCGAAACAACAGCATTTTAAGTGTACTGGCCCTTTAAGAGGTGGACCTGGGAAGCTTACGGACCTTTAAAATTGGCAATACTTTAAGGTGACTGGCCTATGAAGAGGATGACCATGGAAGTGGACAGTCCTTAAAGATGCATTATTGTGTGTGGGTGGCCTTCTAAGAGACAACCCTGGGAATGGACAGACCTTTGGAAATGTCAATGTGGCTTATGAAGTGGAAATCCACTTGAACATGTGACATGTTTTGATGACTGGCCCTTTAAGAGGCAGACCCTAGATATGGACAAACCCTTGAAGAGGTGACAAATTTAGGGAATTATGTCCTTTAAGAGGTTGACCAGGGTTGTGTACAAACCCTCAAAACAACAGCATTTTAAGTGTACTGGCCCTTTAAGAGGCTGACCTGGGAAGCTTACAGACCTTTAAAATTGGCAATACTTTAAGGTGACTGGCCTATGAAGAGGATGACCATGGAAGTGGACAGTCCTTAAAGATGCATTATTGTGTGTGGGTGGCCTTCTAAGAGACAACCCTGGGAATGGACAGACCTTTGGAAATGTCAATGTGGCTTATGAAGTGGAAAGCCACTTGAAAATGTGACATGTTTTGCGGACTGACCCTTTAAGAGGCTGACCCCAGAAGTGGACAAACCCTTGAAGAGGTGACAAATTTAGGGAATTATGTCCTTTAAGAGGTTGACCAGGGTTGTGTACAAACCCTCGAAACAACAGCATTTTAAGTGTACTGGCCCTTTAAGAGGTGGACCTGGGAAGCTTACGGACCTTTAAAATTGCCAATACTTTAAGGCGACTGGCCTATAATGAGGATGACCATGGAAGTGGACAGTCCTTAAAGATGCATTATTGTGTGTGGGTAGCCTTCTAAGAGACAACCCTGGGAATGGACAGACCTTTGGAAATGTTAATGTGGCTTATGAAGTGGAAAGCCACTTGAATATGTGACATTTTTTGCGGACTGGCCCTTTAAGAGGCAGACCCTAGAAGTGGACAAACCCTTGAAGAGGTGACAAATTTAGGGAATTATGTCCTTTAAGAGGTTGACCAGGGTTGTGTACAAACCCTCAAAACAACAGCATTTTAAGTGTCCTGGCCCTTTAAGAGGTGGACCTGGGAAGCTTACGGACCTTTAAAATTGGCAATACTTTAAGGTGACTGGCCTATGAAGAGGATGACCATGGAAGTGGACAGTCCTTAAAGATGCATTATTGTGTGTGGGTGGCCTTCTAAGAGACAACCCTGGGAATGGACAGACCTTTGGAAATGTCAATGTGGCTTATGAAGTGGAAAGCCACTTGAACATGTGACATGTTTTGCGGACTGGCCCTTTAAGAGGCAGACCCTAGGAGTGGACAAACCCTTGAAGAGGTGACAAATTTAGGGAATTATGTCCTTTAAGAGGTTGACCAGGGTTGTGTACAAACCCTCAAAACAACAGCATTTTAAGTGTCCTGGCCCTTTAAGAGGTGGACCTGGGAAGCTTACGGACCTTTAAAATTGGCAATACTTTAAGGTGACTGGCCTATGAAGAGGATGACCATGGAAGTGGACAGTCCTTAAAGATGCATTATTGTGTGTGGGTGGCCTTCTAAGAGACAACCCTGGGAATGGACAGACCTTTGGAAATGTCAATGTGGCTTATGAAGTGGAAAGCCACTTGAACATGTGACATGTTTTGCGGACTGACCCTTTAAGAGGCAAACTCTAGGAGTGGACAAACCCTTGAAGAAGTGACAAATTTAGGGAATTATGTCCTTTAAGAGGTTGACCAGGGTTGTGTACAAACCCTCAAAACAACAGCATTTTAAGTGTCCTGGCCCTTTAAGAGGTGGACCTGGGAAGCTTACGGACCTTTAAAATTGGCAATACTTTAAGGTGACTGGCCTATGAAGAGGATGACCATGGAAGTGGACAGTCCTTAAAGATGCATTATTGTGTGTGGGTGGCCTTCTAAGAGACAACCCTGGGAATGGACAGACCTTTGGAAATGTCAATGTGGCTTATGAAGTGGAAAGCCACTTGAACATGTGACATGTTTTGCGGACTGGCCCTTTAAGAGGCAGACCCCAGAAGTGGACAAACCCTTGAAGAGGTGACAAATTTAGGGAATTATGTCCTTTAAGAGGTTGACCAGTTTTGTGTACAAACCCTCGAAACAACAGCATTTTAAGTGTACTGGCCCTTTAAGAGGTGGACCTGGGAAGCTTACGGACCTTTAAAATTGGCAATACTTTAAGGTGACTGGCCTATGAAGAGGATGACCATGGAAGTGGACAGTCCTTAAAGATGCATTATTGTGTGCGGGTGGCCTTCTAAGAGACAACCCTGGGAATGGACAGACCTTTGGAAATGTCAATGTGGCTTATGAAGTGGAAAGCCACTTGAACATGTGACATGTTTTGCGGACTGGCCCTTTAAGAGGCAGACCCTAGGAGTGGACAAACCCTTGAAGAGGTGACAAATTTAGGGAATTATGTCCTTTAAGAGGTTGACCAGGGTTGTGTACAAACCCTCAAAACAACAGCATTTTAAGTGTCCTGGCCCTTTAAGAGGTGGACCTGGGAAGCTTACGGACCTTTAAAATTGGCAATACTTTAAGGTGACTGGCCTATGAAGAGGATGACCATGGAAGTGGACAGTCCTTAAAGATGCATTATTGTGTGTGGGTGGCCTTCTAAGAGACAACCCTGGGAATGGACAGACCTTTGGAAATGTCAATGTGGCTTATGAAGTGGAAAGCCACTTGAACATGTGACATGTTTTGCGGACTGGCCCTTTAAGAGGCAAACCCTAGGAGTGGACAAACCCTTGAAGAAGTGACAAATTTAGGGAATTATGTCCTTTAAGAGGTTGACCAGGGTTGTGTACAAACCCTCAAAACAACAGCATTTAAAGTGTCCTGGCCCTTTAAGAGGTGGACCTGGGAAGCTTACGGACCTTTAAAATTGGCAATACTTTAAGGTGACTGGCCTATGAAGAGGATGACCATGGAAGTGGACAGTCCTTAAAGATGCATTATTGTGTGTGGGTGGCCTTCTAAGAGACAACCCTGGGAATAGACAGACCTTTGGAAATGTCAATGTGGCTTATGAAGTGGAAAGCCACTTGAACATGTGACATGTTTTGCGGACTGGCCCTTTAAGAGGCAGACCCCAGAAGTGGACAAACCCTTGAAGAGGTGACAAATTTAGGGAATTATGTCCTTTAAGAGGTTGACCAGTTTTGTGTACAAACCCTCGAAACAACAGCATTTTAAGTGTACTGGCCCTTTAAGAGGTGGACCTGGGAAGCTTACGGACCTTTAAAATTGGCAATACTTTAAGGTGACTGGCCTATGAAGAGGATGACCATGGAAGTGGACAGTCCTTAAAGATGCATTATTGTGTGTGGGTGGCCTTCTAAGAGACAACCCTGGGAATGGACAGACCTTTGGAAATGTCAATGTGGCTTATGAAGTGGAAATCCACTTGAACATGTGACATGTTTTGATGACTGGCCCTTTAAGAGGCAGACCCTAGATATGGACAAACCCTTGAAGAGGTGACAAATTTAGGGAATTATGTCCTTTAAGAGGTTGACCAGGGTTGTGTACAAACCCTCAAAACAACAGCATTTTAAGTGTACTGGCCCTTTAAGTGGCTGACCTGGGAAGCTTACAGACCTTTAAAATTGGCAATACTTTAAGGTGACTGGCCTATGAAGAGGATGACCATGGAAGTGGACAGTCCTTAAAGATGCATTATTGTGTGTGGGTGGCCTTCTAAGAGACAACCCTGGGAATGGACAGACCTTTGGAAATGTCAATGTGGCTTATGAAGTGGAAAGCCACTTGAACATGTGACATGTTTTGCGGACTGGCCCTTTAAGAGGCAGACCCTAGGAGTGGACAAACCCTTGAAGAGGTGACAAATTTAGGGAATTATGTCCTTTAAGAGGTTGACCAGGGTTGTGTACAAACCCTCAAAACAACAGCATTTTAAGTGTCCTGGCCCTTTAAGAGGTGGACCTGGGAAGCTTACGGACCTTTAAAATTGGCAATACTTTAAGGTGACTGGCCTATGAAGAGGATGACCATGGAAGTGGACAGTCCTTAAAGATGCATTATTGTGTGTGGGTGGCCTTCTAAGAGACAACCCTGGGAATGGACAGACCTTTGGAAATGTCAATGTGGCTTATGAAGTGGAAATCCACTTGAACATGTGACATGTTTTGATGACTGGCCCTTTAAGAGGCAGACCCTAGAAGTGGACAAACCCTTGAAGAGGTGACAAATTTAGGGAATTATGTCCTTTAAGAGGTTGACCAGGGTTGTGTACAAACCCTAGAAACAACAGCATTTTAAGTGTACTGGCCCTTTAAGAGGTGGACCTGGGAAGCTTACAGACCTTTAAAATTGGCAATACTTTAAGGTGACTGGCCTATGAAGAGGATGACCATGGAAGTGGACAGTCCTTAAAGATGCATTATTGTGTGTGGGTGGCCTTCTAAGAGACAACCCTGGGAATGGACAGACCTTTGGAAATGTCAATGTGGCTTATGAAGTGGAAAGCCACTTGAACATGTGACATGTTTTGCGGACTGGCCCTTTAAGAGGCAGACCCTAGGAGTGGACAAACCCTTGAAGAGGTGACAAATTTAGGGAATTATGTCCTTTAAGAGGTTGACCAGGGTTGTGTACAAACCCTCAAAACAACAGCATTTTAAGTGTCCTGGCCCTTTAAGAGGTGGACCTGGGAAGCTTACGGACCTTTAAAATTGGCAATACTTTAAGGTGACTGGCCTATGAAGAGGATGACCATGGAAGTGGACAGTCCTTAAAGATGCATTATTGTGTGTGGGTGGCCTTCTAAGAGACAACCCTGGGAATGGACAGACCTTTGGAAATGTCAATGTGGCTTATGAAGTGGAAAGCCACTTGAAAATGTGACATGTTTTGCGGACTGACCCTTTAAGAGGCTGACCCCAGAAGTGGACAAACCCTTGAAGAGGTGACAAATTTAGGGAATTATGTCCTTTAAGAGGTTGACCAGGGTTGTGTACAAACCCTCAAAACAACAGCATTTTAAGTGTCCTGGCCCTTTAAGAGGTGGACCTGGGAAGCTTACGGACCTTTAAAATTGGCAATACTTTAAGGTGACTGGCCTATGAAGAGGATGACCATGGAAGTGGACAGTCCTTAAAGATGCATTATTGTGTGTGGGTGGCCTTCTAAGAGACAACCCTGGGAATGGACAGACCTTTGGAAATGTCAATGTGGCTTATGAAGTGGAAAGCCACTTGAACATGTGACATGTTTTGCGGACTGGCCCTTTAAGAGGCAGACCCCAGAAGTGGACAAACCCTTGAAGAGGTGACAAATTTAGGGAATTATGTCCTTTAAGAGGTTGACCAGTTTTGTGTACAAACCCTCGAAACAACAGCATTTTAAGTGTACTGGCCCTTTAAGAGGTGGACCTGGGAAGCTTACGGACCTTTAAAATTGGCAATACTTTAAGGTGACTGGCCTATGAAGAGGATGACCATGGAAGTGGACAGTCCTTAAAGATGCATTATTGTGTGCGGGTGGCCTTCTAAGAGACAACCCTGGGAATGGACAGACCTTTGGAAATGTCAATGTGGCTTATGAAGTGGAAAGCCACTTGAACATGTGACATGTTTTGCGGACTGGCCCTTTAAGAGGCAGACCCTAGGAGTGGACAAACCCTTGAAGAGGTGACAAATTTAGGGAATTATGTCCTTTAAGAGGTTGACCAGGGTTGTGTACAAACCCTCAAAACAACAGCATTTTAAGTGTCCTGGCCCTTTAAGAGGTGGACCTGGGAAGCTTACGGACCTTTAAAATTGGCAATACTTTAAGGTGACTGGCCTATGAAGAGGATGACCATGGAAGTGGACAGTCCTTAAAGATGCATTATTGTGTGTGGGTGGCCTTCTAAGAGACAACCCTGGGAATGGACAGACCTTTGGAAATGTCAATGTGGCTTATGAAGTGGAAAGCCACTTGAACATGTGACATGTTTTGCGGACTGGCCCTTTAAGAGGCAAACCCTAGGAGTGGACAAACCCTTGAAGAAGTGACAAATTTAGGGAATTATGTCCTTTAAGAGGTTGACCAGGGTTGTGTACAAACCCTCAAAACAACAGCATTTAAAGTGTCCTGGCCCTTTAAGAGGTGGACCTGGGAAGCTTACGGACCTTTAAAATTGGCAATACTTTAAGGTGACTGGCCTATGAAGAGGATGACCATGGAAGTGGACAGTCCTTAAAGATGCATTATTGTGTGTGGGTGGCCTTCTAAGAGACAACCCTGGGAATAGACAGACCTTTGGAAATGTCAATGTGGCTTATGAAGTGGAAAGCCACTTGAACATGTGACATGTTTTGCGGACTGGCCCTTTAAGAGGCAGACCCCAGAAGTGGACAAACCCTTGAAGAGGTGACAAATTTAGGGAATTATGTCCTTTAAGAGGTTGACCAGTTTTGTGTACAAACCCTCGAAACAACAGCATTTTAAGTGTACTGGCCCTTTAAGAGGTGGACCTGGGAAGCTTACGGACCTTTAAAATTGGCAATACTTTAAGGTGACTGGCCTATGAAGAGGATGACCATGGAAGTGGACAGTCCTTAAAGATGCATTATTGTGTGTGGGTGGCCTTCTAAGAGACAACCCTGGGAATGGACAGACCTTTGGAAATGTCAATGTGGCTTATGAAGTGGAAATCCACTTGAACATGTGACATGTTTTGATGACTGGCCCTTTAAGAGGCAGACCCTAGATATGGACAAACCCTTGAAGAGGTGACAAATTTAGGGAATTATGTCCTTTAAGAGGTTGACCAGGGTTGTGTACAAACCCTCAAAACAACAGCATTTTAAGTGTACTGGCCCTTTAAGAGGCTGACCTGGGAAGCTTACAGACCTTTAAAATTGGCAATACTTTAAGGTGACTGGCCTATGAAGAGGATGACCATGGAAGTGGACAGTCCTTAAAGATGCATTATTGTGTGTGGGTGGCCTTCTAAGAGACAACCCTGGGAATGGACAGACCTTTGGAAATGTCAATGTGGCTTATGAAGTGGAAAGCCACTTGAACATGTGACATGTTTTGCGGACTGGCCCTTTAAGAGGCAGACCCTAGGAGTGGACAAACCCTTGAAGAGGTGACAAATTTAGGGAATTATGTCCTTTAAGAGGTTGACCAGGGTTGTGTACAAACCCTCAAAACAACAGCATTTTAAGTGTCCTGGCCCTTTAAGAGGTGGACCTGGGAAGCTTACGGACCTTTAAAATTGGCAATACTTTAAGGTGACTGGCCTATGAAGAGGATGACCATGGAAGTGGACAGTCCTTAAAGATGCATTATTGTGTGTGGGTGGCCTTCTAAGAGACAACCCTGGGAATGGACAGACCTTTGGAAATGTCAATGTGGCTTATGAAGTGGAAATCCACTTGAACATGTGACATGTTTTGATGACTGGCCCTTTAAGAGGCAGACCCTAGAAGTGGACAAACCCTTGAAGAGGTGACAAATTTAGGGAATTATGTCCTTTAAGAGGTTGACCAGGGTTGTGTACAAACCCTAGAAACAACAGCATTTTAAGTGTACTGGCCCTTTAAGAGGTGGACCTGGGAAGCTTACAGACCTTTAAAATTGGCAATACTTTAAGGTGACTGGCCTATGAAGAGGATGACCATGGAAGTGGACAGTCCTTAAAGATGCATTATTGTGTGTGGGTGGCCTTCTAAGAGACAACCCTGGGAATGGACAGACCTTTGGAAATGTCAATGTGGCTTATGAAGTGGAAAGCCACTTGAACATGTGACATGTTTTGCGGACTGGCCCTTTAAGAGGCAGACCCTAGGAGTGGACAAACCCTTGAAGAGGTGACAAATTTAGGGAATTATGTCCTTTAAGAGGTTGACCAGGGTTGTGTACAAACCCTCAAAACAACAGCATTTTAAGTGTCCTGGCCCTTTAAGAGGTGGACCTGGGAAGCTTACGGACCTTTAAAATTGGCAATACTTTAAGGTGACTGGCCTATGAAGAGGATGACCATGGAAGTGGACAGTCCTTAAAGATGCATTATTGTGTGTGGGTGGCCTTCTAAGAGACAACCCTGGGAATGGACAGACCTTTGGAAATGTCAATGTGGCTTATGAAGTGGAAAGCCACTTGAAAATGTGACATGTTTTGCGGACTGACCCTTTAAGAGGCTGACCCCAGAAGTGGACAAACCCTTGAAGAGGTGACAAATTTAGGGAATTATGTCCTTTAAGAGGTTGACCAGGGTTGTGTACAAACCCTCGAAACAACAGCATTTTAAGTGTACTGGCCCTTTAAGAGGTGGACCTGGGAAGCTTACGGACCTTTAAAATTGGCAATACTTTAAGGCGACTGGCCTATAATGAGGATGACCATGGAAGTGGACAGTCCTTAAAGATGCATTATTGTGTGTGGGTGGCCTTCTAAGAGACAACCCTGGGAATGGACAGACCTTTGGAAATGTTAATGTGGCTTATGAAGTGGAAAGCCACTTGAATATGTGACATTTTTTGCGGACTGGCCCTTTAAGAGGCAGACCCTAGAAGTGGACAAACCCTTGAAGAGGTGACAAATTTAGGGAATTATGTCCTTTAAGAGGTTGACCAGGGTTGTGTACAAACCCTCAAAACAACAGCATTTTAAGTGTCCTGGCCCTTTAAGAGGTGGACCTGGGAAGCTTACGGACCTTTAAAATTGGCAATACTTTAAGGTGACTGGCCTATGAAGAGGATGACCATGGAAGTGGACAGTCCTTAAAGATGCATTATTGTGTGTGGGTGGCCTTCTAAGAGACAACCCTGGGAATGGACAGACCTTTGGAAATGTCAATGTGGCTTATGAAGTGGAAAGCCACTTGAACATGTGACATGTTTTGCGGACTGGCCCTTTAAGAGGCAGACCCTAGGAGTGGACAAACCCTTGAAGAGGTGACAAATTTAGGGAATTATGTCCTTTAAGAGGTTGACCAGGGTTGTGTACAAACCCTCAAAACAACAGCATTTTAAGTGTCCTGGCCCTTTAAGAGGTGGACCTGGGAAGCTTACGGACCTTTAAAATTGGCAATACTTTAAGGTGACTGGCCTATGAAGAGGATGACCATGGAAGTGGACAGTCCTTAAAGATGCATTATTGTGTGTGGGTGGCCTTCTAAGAGACAACCCTGGGAATGGACAGACCTTTGGAAATGTCAATGTGGCTTATGAAGTGGAAAGCCACTTGAACATGTGACATGTTTTGCGGACTGGCCCTTTAAGAGGCAAACCCTAGGAGTGGACAAACCCTTGAAGAAGTGACAAATTTAGGGAATTATGTCCTTTAAGAGGTTGACCAGGGTTGTGTACAAACCCTCAAAACAACAGCATTTTAAGTGTCCTGGCCCTTTAAGAGGTGGACCTGGGAAGCTTACGGACCTTTAAAATTGGCAATACTTTAAGGTGACTGGCCTATGAAGAGGATGACCATGGAAGTGGACAGTCCTTAAAGATGCATTATTGTGTGTGGGTGGCCTTCTAAGAGACAACCCTGGGAATGGACAGACCTTTGGAAATGTCAATGTGGCTTATGAAGTGGAAAGCCACTTGAACATGTGACATGTTTTGCGGACTGGCCCTTTAAGAGGCAGACCCCAGAAGTGGACAAACCCTTGAAGAGGTGACAAATTTAGGGAATTATGTCCTTTAAGAGGTTGACCAGTTTTGTCTACAAACCCTCGAAACAACAGCATTTTAAGTGTACTGGCCCTTTAAGAGGTGGACCTGGGAAGCTTACGGACCTTTAAAATTGGCAATACTTTAAGGTGACTGGCCTATGAAGAGGATGACCATGGAAGTGGACAGTCCTTAAAGATGCATTATTGTGTGTGGGTGGCCTTCTAAGAGACAACCCTGGGAATGGACAGACCTTTGGAAATGTCAATGTGGCTTATGAAGTGGAAATCCACTTGAACATGTGACATGTTTTGATGACTGGCCCTTTAAGAGGCAGACCCTAGATATGGACAAACCCTTGAAGAGGTGACAAATTTAGGGAATTATGTCCTTTAAGAGGTTGACCAGGGTTGTGTACAAACCCTCAAAACAACAGCATTTTAAGTGTACTGGCCCTTTAAGAGGCTGACCTGGGAAGCTTACAGACCTTTAAAATTGGCAATACTTTAAGGTGACTGGCCTATGAAGAGGATGACCATGGAAGTGGACAGTCCTTAAAGATGCATTATTGTGTGTGGGTGGCCTTCTAAGAGACAACCCTGGGAATGGACAGACCTTTGGAAATGTCAATGTGGCTTATGAAGTGGAAAGCCACTTGAACATGTGACATGTTTTGCGGACTGGCCCTTTAAGAGGCAAACCCTAGGAGTGGACAAACCCTTGAAGAAGTGACAAATTTAGGGAATTATGTCCTTTAAGAGGTTGACCAGGGTTGTGTACAAACCCTCAAAACAACAGCATTTAAAGTGTCCTGGCCCTTTAAGAGGTGGACCTGGGAAGCTTACGGACCTTTAAAATTGGCAATACTTTAAGGTGACTGGCCTATGAAGAGGATGACCATGGAAGTGGACAGTCCTTAAAGATGCATTATTGTGTGTGGGTGGCCTTCTAAGAGACAACCCTGGGAATAGACAGACCTTTGGAAATGTCAATGTGGCTTATGAAGTGGAAAGCCACTTGAACATGTGACATGTTTTGCGGACTGGCCCTTTAAGAGGCAGACCCCAGAAGTGGACAAACCCTTGAAGAGGTGACAAATTTAGGGAATTATGTCCTTTAAGAGGTTGACCAGTTTTGTGTACAAACCCTCGAAACAACAGCATTTTAAGTGTACTGGCCCTTTAAGAGGTGGACCTGGGAAGCTTACGGACCTTTAAAATTGGCAATACTTTAAGGTGACTGGCCTATGAAGAGGATGACCATGGAAGTGGACAGTCCTTAAAGATGCATTATTGTGTGTGGGTGGCCTTCTAAGAGACAACCCTGGGAATGGACAGACCTTTGGAAATGTCAATGTGGCTTATGAAGTGGAAATCCACTTGAACATGTGACATGTTTTGATGACTGGCCCTTTAAGAGGCAGACCCTAGATATGGACAAACCCTCGAAGAGGTGACAAATTTAGGGAATTATGTCCTTTAAGAGGTTGACCAGGGTTGTGTACAAACCCTCAAAACAACAGCATTTTAAGTGTACTGGCCCTTTAAGAGGCTGACCTGGGAAGCTTACAGACCTTTAAAATTGGCAATACTTTAAGGTGACTGGCCTATGAAGAGGATGACCATGGAAGTGGACAGTCCTTAAAGATGCATTATTGTGTGTGGGTGGCCTTCTAAGAGACAACCCTGGGAATGGACAGACCTTTGGAAATGTCAATGTGGCTTATGAAGTGGAAAGCCACTTGAACATGTGACATGTTTTGCGGACTGGCCCTTTAAGAGGCAGACCCTAGGAGTGGACAAACCCTTGAAGAGGTGACAAATTTAGGGAATTATGTCCTTTAAGAGGTTGACCAGGGTTGTGTACAAACCCTCAAAACAACAGCATTTTAAGTGTCCTGGCCCTTTAAGAGGTGGACCTGGGAAGCTTACGGACCTTTAAAATTGGCAATACTTTAAGGTGACTGGCCTATGAAGAGGATGACCATGGAAGTGGACAGTCCTTAAAGATGCATTATTGTGTGTGGGTGGCCTTCTAAGAGACAACCCTGGGAATGGACAGACCTTTGGAAATGTCAATGTGGCTTATGAAGTGGAAATCCACTTGAACATGTGACATGTTTTGATGACTGGCCCTTTAAGAGGCAGACCCTAGAAGTGGACAAACCCTTGAAGAGGTGACAAATTTAGGGAATTATGTCCTTTAAGAGGTTGACCAGGGTTGTGTACAAACCCTAGAAACAACAGCATTTTAAGTGTACTGGCCCTTTAAGAGGTGGACCTGGGAAGCTTACAGACCTTTAAAATTGGCAATACTTTAAGGTGACTGGCCTATGAAGAGGATGACCATGGAAGTGGACAGTCCTTAAAGATGCATTATTGTGTGTGGGTGGCCTTCTAAGAGACAACCCTGGGAATGGACAGACCTTTGGAAATGTCAATGTGGCTTATGAAGTGGAAAGCCACTTGAACATGTGACATGTTTTGCGGACTGGCCCTTTAAGAGGCAAACCCTAGGAGTGGACAAACCCTTGAAGAAGTGACAAATTTAGGGAATTATGTCCTTTAAGAGGTTGACCAGGGTTGTGTACAAACCCTCAAAACAACAGCATTTAAAGTGTCCTGGCCCTTTAAGAGGTGGACCTGGGAAGCTTACGGACCTTTAAAATTGGCAATACTTTAAGGTGACTGGCCTATGAAGAGGATGACCATGGAAGTGGACAGTCCTTAAAGATGCATTATTGTGTGTGGGTGGCCTTCTAAGAGACAACCCTGGGAATAGACAGACCTTTGGAAATGTCAATGTGGCTTATGAAGTGGAAAGCCACTTGAACATGTGACATGTTTTGCGGACTGGCCCTTTAAGAGGCAGACCCCAGAAGTGGACAAACCCTTGAAGAGGTGACAAATTTAGGGAATTATGTCCTTTAAGAGGTTGACCAGTTTTGTGTACAAACCCTCGAAACAACAGCATTTTAAGTGTACTGGCCCTTTAAGAGGTGGACCTGGGAAGCTTACGGACCTTTAAAATTGGCAATACTTTAAGGTGACTGGCCTATGAAGAGGATGACCATGGAAGTGGACAGTCCTTAAAGATGCATTATTGTGTGTGGGTGGCCTTCTAAGAGACAACCCTGGGAATGGACAGACCTTTGGAAATGTCAATGTGGCTTATGAAGTGGAAATCCACTTGAACATGTGACATGTTTTGATGACTGGCCCTTTAAGAGGCAGACCCTAGATATGGACAAACCCTTGAAGAGGTGACAAATTTAGGGAATTATGTCCTTTAAGAGGTTGACCAGGGTTGTGTACAAACCCTCAAAACAACAGCATTTTAAGTGTACTGGCCCTTTAAGAGGCTGACCTGGGAAGCTTACAGACCTTTAAAATTGGCAATACTTTAAGGTGACTGGCCTATGAAGAGGATGACCATGGAAGTGGACAGTCCTTAAAGATGCATTATTGTGTGTGGGTGGCCTTCTAAGAGACAACCCTGGGAATGGACAGACCTTTGGAAATGTCAATGTGGCTTATGAAGTGGAAAGCCACTTGAAAATGTGACATGTTTTGCGGACTGACCCTTTAAGAGGCTGACCCCAGAAGTGGACAAACCCTTGAAGAGGTGACAAATTTAGGGAATTATGTCCTTTAAGAGGTTGACCAGGGTTGTGTACAAACCCTCGAAACAACAGCATTTTAAGTGTACTGGCCCTTTAAGAGGTGGACCTGGGAAGCTTACGGACCTTTAAAATTGCCAATACTTTAAGGCGACTGGCCTATAATGAGGATGACCATGGAAGTGGACAGTCCTTAAAGATGCATTATTGTGTGTGGGTAGCCTTCTAAGAGACAACCCTGGGAATGGACAGACCTTTGGAAATGTTAATGTGGCTTATGAAGTGGAAAGCCACTTGAATATGTGACATTTTTTGCGGACTGGCCCTTTAAGAGGCAGACCCTAGAAGTGGACAAACCCTTGAAGAGGTGACAAATTTAGGGAATTATGTCCTTTAAGAGGTTGACCAGGGTTGTGTACAAACCCTCAAAACAACAGCATTTTAAGTGTCCTGGCCCTTTAAGAGGTGGACCTGGGAAGCTTACGGACCTTTAAAATTGGCAATACTTTAAGGTGACTGGCCTATGAAGAGGATGACCATGGAAGTGGACAGTCCTTAAAGATGCATTATTGTGTGTGGGTGGCCTTCTAAGAGACAACCCTGGGAATGGACAGACCTTTGGAAATGTCAATGTGGCTTATGAAGTGGAAAGCCACTTGAACATGTGACATGTTTTGCGGACTGGCCCTTTAAGAGGCAGACCCTAGGAGTGGACAAACCCTTGAAGAGGTGACAAATTTAGGGAATTATGTCCTTTAAGAGGTTGACCAGGGTTGTGTACAAACCCTCAAAACAACAGCATTTTAAGTGTCCTGGCCCTTTAAGAGGTGGACCTGGGAAGCTTACGGACCTTTAAAATTGGCAATACTTTAAGGTGACTGGCCTATGAAGAGGATGACCATGGAAGTGGACAGTCCTTAAAGATGCATTATTGTGTGTGGGTGGCCTTCTAAGAGACAACCCTGGGAATGGACAGACCTTTGGAAATGTCAATGTGGCTTATGAAGTGGAAAGCCACTTGAACATGTGACATGTTTTGCGGACTGACCCTTTAAGAGGCAAACTCTAGGAGTGGACAAACCCTTGAAGAAGTGACAAATTTAGGGAATTATGTCCTTTAAGAGGTTGACCAGTTTTGTGTACAAACCCTCGAAACAACAGCATTTTAAGTGTACTGGCCCTTTAAGAGGTGGACCTGGGAAGCTTACGGACCTTTAAAATTGGCAATACTTTAAGGTGACTGGCCTATGAAGAGGATGACCATGGAAGTGGACAGTCCTTAAAGATGCATTATTGTGTGTGGGTGGCCTTCTAAGAGACAACCCTGGGAATGGACAGACCTTTGGAAATGTCAATGTGGCTTATGAAGTGGAAATCCACTTGAACATGTGACATGTTTTGATGACTGGCCCTTTAAGAGGCAGACCCTAGATATGGACAAACCCTTGAAGAGGTGACAAATTTAGGGAATTATGTCCTTTAAGAGGTTGACCAGGGTTGTGTACAAACCCTCAAAACAACAGCATTTTAAGTGTACTGGCCCTTTAAGAGGCTGACCTGGGAAGCTTACAGACCTTTAAAATTGGCAATACTTTAAGGTGACTGGCCTATGAAGAGGATGACCATGGAAGTGGACAGTCCTTAAAGATGCATTATTGTGTGTGGGTGGCCTTCTAAGAGACAACCCTGGGAATGGACAGACCTTTGGAAATGTCAATGTGGCTTATGAAGTGGAAAGCCACTTGAAAATGTGACATGTTTTGCGGACTGACCCTTTAAGAGGCTGACCCCAGAAGTGGACAAACCCTTGAAGAGGTGACAAATTTAGGGAATTATGTCCTTTAAGAGGTTGACCAGGGTTGTGTACAAACCCTCGAAACAACAGCATTTTAAGTGTACTGGCCCTTTAAGAGGTGGACCTGGGAAGCTTACGGACCTTTAAAATTGCCAATACTTTAAGGCGACTGGCCTATAATGAGGATGACCATGGAAGTGGACAGTCCTTAAAGATGCATTATTGTGTGTGGGTAGCCTTCTAAGAGACAACCCTGGGAATGGACAGACCTTTGGAAATGTTAATGTGGCTTATGAAGTGGAAAGCCACTTGAATATGTGACATTTTTTGCGGACTGGCCCTTTAAGAGGCAGACCCTAGAAGTGGACAAACCCTTGAAGAGGTGACAAATTTAGGGAATTATGTCCTTTAAGAGGTTGACCAGGGTTGTGTACAAACCCTCAAAACAACAGCATTTTAAGTGTCCTGGCCCTTTAAGAGGTGGACCTGGGAAGCTTACGGACCTTTAAAATTGGCAATACTTTAAGGTGACTGGCCTATGAAGAGGATGACCATGGAAGTGGACAGTCCTTAAAGATGCATTATTGTGTGTGGGTGGCCTTCTAAGAGACAACCCTGGGAATGGACAGACCTTTGGAAATGTCAATGTGGCTTATGAAGTGGAAAGCCACTTGAACATGTGACATGTTTTGCGGACTGGCCCTTTAAGAGGCAGACCCTAGGAGTGGACAAACCCTTGAAGAGGTGACAAATTTAGGGAATTATGTCCTTTAAGAGGTTGACCAGGGTTGTGTACAAACCCTCAAAACAACAGCATTTTAAGTGTCCTGGCCCTTTAAGAGGTGGACCTGGGAAGCTTACGGACCTTTAAAATTGGCAATACTTTAAGGTGACTGGCCTATGAAGAGGATGACCATGGAAGTGGACAGTCCTTAAAGATGCATTATTGTGTGTGGGTGGCCTTCTAAGAGACAACCCTGGGAATGGACAGACCTTTGGAAATGTCAATGTGGCTTATGAAGTGGAAAGCCACTTGAACATGTGACATGTTTTGCGGACTGACCCTTTAAGAGGCAAACTCTAGGAGTGGACAAACCCTTGAAGAAGTGACAAATTTAGGGAATTATGTCCTTTAAGAGGTTGACCAGGGTTGTGTACAAACCCTCAAAACAACAGCATTTTAAGTGTCCTGGCCCTTTAAGAGGTGGACCTGGGAAGCTTACGGACCTTTAAAATTGGCAATACTTTAAGGTGACTGGCCTATGAAGAGGATGACCATGGAAGTGGACAGTCCTTAAAGATGCATTATTGTGTGTGGGTGGCCTTCTAAGAGACAACCCTGGGAATGGACAGACCTTTGGAAATGTCAATGTGGCTTATGAAGTGGAAAGCCACTTGAACATGTGACATGTTTTGCGGACTGGCCCTTTAAGAGGCAGACCCCAGAAGTGGACAAACCCTTGAAGAGGTGACAAATTTAGGGAATTATGTCCTTTAAGAGGTTGACCAGTTTTGTGTACAAACCCTCGAAACAACAGCATTTTAAGTGTACTGGCCCTTTAAGAGGTGGACCTGGGAAGCTTACGGACCTTTAAAATTGGCAATACTTTAAGGTGACTGGCCTATGAAGAGGATGACCATGGAAGTGGACAGTCCTTAAAGATGCATTATTGTGTGCGGGTGGCCTTCTAAGAGACAACCCTGGGAATGGACAGACCTTTGGAAATGTCAATGTGGCTTATGAAGTGGAAAGCCACTTGAACATGTGACATGTTTTGCGGACTGGCCCTTTAAGAGGCAGACCCTAGGAGTGGACAAACCCTTGAAGAGGTGACAAATTTAGGGAATTATGTCCTTTAAGAGGTTGACCAGGGTTGTGTACAAACCCTCAAAACAACAGCATTTTAAGTGTCCTGGCCCTTTAAGAGGTGGACCTGGGAAGCTTACGGACCTTTAAAATTGGCAATACTTTAAGGTGACTGGCCTATGAAGAGGATGACCATGGAAGTGGACAGTCCTTAAAGATGCATTATTGTGTGTGGGTGGCCTTCTAAGAGACAACCCTGGGAATGGACAGACCTTTGGAAATGTCAATGTGGCTTATGAAGTGGAAAGCCACTTGAACATGTGACATGTTTTGCGGACTGGCCCTTTAAGAGGCAAACCCTAGGAGTGGACAAACCCTTGAAGAAGTGACAAATTTAGGGAATTATGTCCTTTAAGAGGTTGACCAGGGTTGTGTACAAACCCTCAAAACAACAGCATTTAAAGTGTCCTGGCCCTTTAAGAGGTGGACCTGGGAAGCTTACGGACCTTTAAAATTGGCAATACTTTAAGGTGACTGGCCTATGAAGAGGATGACCATGGAAGTGGACAGTCCTTAAAGATGCATTATTGTGTGTGGGTGGCCTTCTAAGAGACAACCCTGGGAATAGACAGACCTTTGGAAATGTCAATGTGGCTTATGAAGTGGAAAGCCACTTGAACATGTGACATGTTTTGCGGACTGGCCCTTTAAGAGGCAGACCCCAGAAGTGGACAAACCCTTGAAGAGGTGACAAATTTAGGGAATTATGTCCTTTAAGAGGTTGACCAGTTTTGTGTACAAACCCTCGAAACAACAGCATTTTAAGTGTACTGGCCCTTTAAGAGGTGGACCTGGGAAGCTTACGGACCTTTAAAATTGGCAATACTTTAAGGTGACTGGCCTATGAAGAGGATGACCATGGAAGTGGACAGTCCTTAAAGATGCATTATTGTGTGTGGGTGGCCTTCTAAGAGACAACCCTGGGAATGGACAGACCTTTGGAAATGTCAATGTGGCTTATGAAGTGGAAATCCACTTGAACATGTGACATGTTTTGATGACTGGCCCTTTAAGAGGCAGACCCTAGATATGGACAAACCCTTGAAGAGGTGACAAATTTAGGGAATTATGTCCTTTAAGAGGTTGACCAGGGTTGTGTACAAACCCTCAAAACAACAGCATTTTAAGTGTACTGGCCCTTTAAGAGGCTGACCTGGGAAGCTTACAGACCTTTAAAATTGGCAATACTTTAAGGTGACTGGCCTATGAAGAGGATGACCATGGAAGTGGACAGTCCTTAAAGATGCATTATTGTGTGTGGGTGGCCTTCTAAGAGACAACCCTGGGAATGGACAGACCTTTGGAAATGTCAATGTGGCTTATGAAGTGGAAAGCCACTTGAACATGTGACATGTTTTGCGGACTGGCCCTTTAAGAGGCAGACCCTAGGAGTGGACAAACCCTTGAAGAGGTGACAAATTTAGGGAATTATGTCCTTTAAGAGGTTGACCAGGGTTGTGTACAAACCCTCAAAACAACAGCATTTTAAGTGTCCTGGCCCTTTAAGAGGTGGACCTGGGAAGCTTACGGACCTTTAAAATTGGCAATACTTTAAGGTGACTGGCCTATGAAGAGGATGACCATGGAAGTGGACAGTCCTTAAAGATGCATTATTGTGTGTGGGTGGCCTTCTAAGAGACAACCCTGGGAATGGACAGACCTTTGGAAATGTCAATGTGGCTTATGAAGTGGAAATCCACTTGAACATGTGACATGTTTTGATGACTGGCCCTTTAAGAGGCAGACCCTAGAAGTGGACAAACCCTTGAAGAGGTGACAAATTTAGGGAATTATGTCCTTTAAGAGGTTGACCAGGGTTGTGTACAAACCCTAGAAACAACAGCATTTTAAGTGTACTGGCCCTTTAAGAGGTGGACCTGGGAAGCTTACAGACCTTTAAAATTGGCAATACTTTAAGGTGACTGGCCTATGAAGAGGATGACCATGGAAGTGGACAGTCCTTAAAGATGCATTATTGTGTGTGGGTGGCCTTCTAAGAGACAACCCTGGGAATGGACAGACCTTTGGAAATGTCAATGTGGCTTATGAAGTGGAAAGCCACTTGAACATGTGACATGTTTTGCGGACTGACCCTTTAAGAGGCTGACCCCAGAAGTGGACAAACCCTTGAAGAGGTGACAAATTTAGGGAATTATGTCCTTTAAGAGGTTGACCAGGGTTGTGTACAAACCCTCAAAACAACAGCATTTTAAGTGTCCTGGCCCTTTAAGAGGTGGACCTGGGAAGCTTACGGACCTTTAAAATTGGCAATACTTTAAGGTGACTGGCCTATGAAGAGGATGACCATGGAAGTGGACAGTCCTTAAAGATGCATTATTGTGTGTGGGTGGCCTTCTAAGAGACAACCCTGGGAATGGACAGACCTTTGGAAATGTCAATGTGGCTTATGAAGTGGAAAGCCACTTGAACATGTGACATGTTTTGCGGACTGGCCCTTTAAGAGGCAGACCCCAGAAGTGGACAAACCCTTGAAGAGGTGACAAATTTAGGGAATTATGTCCTTTAAGAGGTTGACCAGTTTTGTGTACAAACCCTCGAAACAACAGCATTTTAAGTGTACTGGCCCTTTAAGAGGTGGACCTGGGAAGCTTACGGACCTTTAAAATTGGCAATACTTTAAGGTGACTGGCCTATGAAGAGGATGACCATGGAAGTGGACAGTCCTTAAAGATGCATTATTGTGTGCGGGTGGCCTTCTAAGAGACAACCCTGGGAATGGACAGACCTTTGGAAATGTCAATGTGGCTTATGAAGTGGAAAGCCACTTGAACATGTGACATGTTTTGCGGACTGGCCCTTTAAGAGGCAGACCCTAGGAGTGGACAAACCCTTGAAGAGGTGACAAATTTAGGGAATTATGTCCTTTAAGAGGTTGACCAGGGTTGTGTACAAACCCTCAAAACAACAGCATTTTAAGTGTCCTGGCCCTTTAAGAGGTGGACCTGGGAAGCTTACGGACCTTTAAAATTGGCAATACTTTAAGGTGACTGGCCTATGAAGAGGATGACCATGGAAGTGGACAGTCCTTAAAGATGCATTATTGTGTGTGGGTGGCCTTCTAAGAGACAACCCTGGGAATGGACAGACCTTTGGAAATGTCAATGTGGCTTATGAAGTGGAAAGCCACTTGAACATGTGACATGTTTTGCGGACTGGCCCTTTAAGAGGCAAACCCTAGGAGTGGACAAACCCTTGAAGAAGTGACAAATTTAGGGAATTATGTCCTTTAAGAGGTTGACCAGGGTTGTGTACAAACCCTCAAAACAACAGCATTTAAAGTGTCCTGGCCCTTTAAGAGGTGGACCTGGGAAGCTTACGGACCTTTAAAATTGGCAATACTTTAAGGTGACTGGCCTATGAAGAGGATGACCATGGAAGTGGACAGTCCTTAAAGATGCATTATTGTGTGTGGGTGGCCTTCTAAGAGACAACCCTGGGAATAGACAGACCTTTGGAAATGTCAATGTGGCTTATGAAGTGGAAAGCCACTTGAACATGTGACATGTTTTGCGGACTGGCCCTTTAAGAGGCAGACCCCAGAAGTGGACAAACCCTTGAAGAGGTGACAAATTTAGGGAATTATGTCCTTTAAGAGGTTGACCAGTTTTGTGTACAAACCCTCGAAACAACAGCATTTTAAGTGTACTGGCCCTTTAAGAGGTGGACCTGGGAAGCTTACGGACCTTTAAAATTGGCAATACTTTAAGGTGACTGGCCTATGAAGAGGATGACCATGGAAGTGGACAGTCCTTAAAGATGCATTATTGTGTGTGGGTGGCCTTCTAAGAGACAACCCTGGGAATGGACAGACCTTTGGAAATGTCAATGTGGCTTATGAAGTGGAAATCCACTTGAACATGTGACATGTTTTGATGACTGGCCCTTTAAGAGGCAGACCCTAGATATGGACAAACCCTTGAAGAGGTGACAAATTTAGGGAATTATGTCCTTTAAGAGGTTGACCAGGGTTGTGTACAAACCCTCAAAACAACAGCATTTTAAGTGTACTGGCCCTTTAAGAGGCTGACCTGGGAAGCTTACAGACCTTTAAAATTGGCAATACTTTAAGGTGACTGGCCTATGAAGAGGATGACCATGGAAGTGGACAGTCCTTAAAGATGCATTATTGTGTGTGGGTGGCCTTCTAAGAGACAACCCTGGGAATGGACAGACCTTTGGAAATGTCAATGTGGCTTATGAAGTGGAAAGCCACTTGAACATGTGACATGTTTTGCGGACTGGCCCTTTAAGAGGCAGACCCTAGGAGTGGACAAACCCTTGAAGAGGTGACAAATTTAGGGAATTATGTCCTTTAAGAGGTTGACCAGGGTTGTGTACAAACCCTCAAAACAACAGCATTTTAAGTGTCCTGGCCCTTTAAGAGGTGGACCTGGGAAGCTTACGGACCTTTAAAATTGGCAATACTTTAAGGTGACTGGCCTATGAAGAGGATGACCATGGAAGTGGACAGTCCTTAAAGATGCATTATTGTGTGTGGGTGGCCTTCTAAGAGACAACCCTGGGAATGGACAGACCTTTGGAAATGTCAATGTGGCTTATGAAGTGGAAATCCACTTGAACATGTGACATGTTTTGATGACTGGCCCTTTAAGAGGCAGACCCTAGAAGTGGACAAACCCTTGAAGAGGTGACAAATTTAGGGAATTATGTCCTTTAAGAGGTTGACCAGGGTTGTGTACAAACCCTAGAAACAACAGCATTTTAAGTGTACTGGCCCTTTAAGAGGTGGACCTGGGAAGCTTACAGACCTTTAAAATTGGCAATACTTTAAGGTGACTGGCCTATGAAGAGGATGACCATGGAAGTGGACAGTCCTTAAAGATGCATTATTGTGTGTGGGTGGCCTTCTAAGAGACAACCCTGGGAATGGACAGACCTTTGGAAATGTCAATGTGGCTTATGAAGTGGAAAGCCACTTGAACATGTGACATGTTTTGCGGACTGGCCCTTTAAGAGGCAGACCCTAGGAGTGGACAAACCCTTGAAGAGGTGACAAATTTAGGGAATTATGTCCTTTAAGAGGTTGACCAGGGTTGTGTACAAACCCTCAAAACAACAGCATTTTAAGTGTCCTGGCCCTTTAAGAGGTGGACCTGGGAAGCTTACAGACCTTTAAAATTGGCAATACTTTAAGGTGACTGGCCTATGAAGAGGATGACCATGGAAGTGGACAGTCCTTAAAGATGCATTATTGTGTGTGGGTGGCCTTCTAAGAGACAACCCTGGGAATGGACAGACCTTTGGAAATGTCAATGTGGCTTATGAAGTGGAAAGCCACTTGAAAATGTGACATGTTTTGCGGACTGACCCTTTAAGAGGCTGACCCCAGAAGTGGACAAACCCTTGAAGAGGTGACAAATTTAGGGAATTATGTCCTTTAAGAGGTTGACCAGGGTTGTGTACAAACCCTCGAAACAACAGCATTTTAAGTGTACTGGCCCTTTAAGAGGTGGACCTGGGAAGCTTACGGACCTTTAAAATTGGCAATACTTTAAGGCGACTGGCCTATAATGAGGATGACCATGGAAGTGGACAGTCCTTAAAGATGCATTATTGTGTGTGGGTGGCCTTCTAAGAGACAACCCTGGGAATGGACAGACCTTTGGAAATGTTAATGTGGCTTATGAAGTGGAAAGCCACTTGAATATGTGACATTTTTTGCGGACTGGCCCTTTAAGAGGCAGACCCTAGAAGTGGACAAACCCTTGAAGAGGTGACAAATTTAGGGAATTATGTCCTTTAAGAGGTTGACCAGGGTTGTGTACAAACCCTCAAAACAACAGCATTTTAAGTGTCCTGGCCCTTTAAGAGGTGGACCTGGGAAGCTTACGGACCTTTAAAATTGGCAATACTTTAAGGTGACTGGCCTATGAAGAGGATGACCATGGAAGTGGACAGTCCTTAAAGATGCATTATTGTGTGTGGGTGGCCTTCTAAGAGACAACCCTGGGAATGGACAGACCTTTGGAAATGTCAATGTGGCTTATGAAGTGGAAAGCCACTTGAACATGTGACATGTTTTGCGGACTGGCCCTTTAAGAGGCAGACCCTAGGAGTGGACAAACCCTTGAAGAGGTGACAAATTTAGGGAATTATGTCCTTTAAGAGGTTGACCAGGGTTGTGTACAAACCCTCAAAACAACAGCATTTTAAGTGTCCTGGCCCTTTAAGAGGTGGACCTGGGAAGCTTACGGACCTTTAAAATTGGCAATACTTTAAGGTGACTGGCCTATGAAGAGGATGACCATGGAAGTGGACAGTCCTTAAAGATGCATTATTGTGTGTGGGTGGCCTTCTAAGAGACAACCCTGGGAATGGACAGACCTTTGGAAATGTCAATGTGGCTTATGAAGTGGAAAGCCACTTGAACATGTGACATGTTTTGCGGACTGGCCCTTTAAGAGGCAAACCCTAGGAGTGGACAAACCCTTGAAGAAGTGACAAATTTAGGGAATTATGTCCTTTAAGAGGTTGACCAGGGTTGTGTACAAACCCTCAAAACAACAGCATTTTAAGTGTCCTGGCCCTTTAAGAGGTGGACCTGGGAAGCTTACGGACCTTTAAAATTGGCAATACTTTAAGGTGACTGGCCTATGAAGAGGATGACCATGGAAGTGGACAGTCCTTAAAGATGCATTATTGTGTGTGGGTGGCCTTCTAAGAGACAACCCTGGGAATGGACAGACCTTTGGAAATGTCAATGTGGCTTATGAAGTGGAAAGCCACTTGAACATGTGACATGTTTTGCGGACTGGCCCTTTAAGAGGCAGACCCCAGAAGTGGACAAACCCTTGAAGAGGTGACAAATTTAGGGAATTATGTCCTTTAAGAGGTTGACCAGTTTTGTCTACAAACCCTCGAAACAACAGCATTTTAAGTGTACTGGCCCTTTAAGAGGTGGACCTGGGAAGCTTACGGACCTTTAAAATTGGCAATACTTTAAGGTGACTGGCCTATGAAGAGGATGACCATGGAAGTGGACAGTCCTTAAAGATGCATTATTGTGTGTGGGTGGCCTTCTAAGAGACAACCCTGGGAATGGACAGACCTTTGGAAATGTCAATGTGGCTTATGAAGTGGAAATCCACTTGAACATGTGACATGTTTTGATGACTGGCCCTTTAAGAGGCAGACCCTAGATATGGACAAACCCTTGAAGAGGTGACAAATTTAGGGAATTATGTCCTTTAAGAGGTTGACCAGGGTTGTGTACAAACCCTCAAAACAACAGCATTTTAAGTGTACTGGCCCTTTAAGAGGCTGACCTGGGAAGCTTACAGACCTTTAAAATTGGCAATACTTTAAGGTGACTGGCCTATGAAGAGGATGACCATGGAAGTGGACAGTCCTTAAAGATGCATTATTGTGTGTGGGTGGCCTTCTAAGAGACAACCCTGGGAATGACAAACCTTTGGAAATGTCAATGTGGCTTATGAAGTGGAAAGCCACTTCAACATGTGACATGTTTTGCGGACTGGCCCTTTAAGAGGCAGACCCTAGAAGTGGACAAACCCTTGAAGAGGTGACAAATTTAGGGAATTATGTCCTTTAAAAGGGTTGACCAGGGTTGTGTACAAACCCTCAAAACAACAGCATTTTAAGTGTCCTGGCCCTTTAAGAGGTGGACCTGGGAAGCTTACGGACCTTTAAAATTGGCAATACTTTAAGGTGACTGGCCTATGAAGAGGATGACCATGGAAGTGGACAGTCCTTAAAGATGCATTATTGTGTGTGGGTGGCCTTCTAAGAGACAACCCTGGGAATGGACAGACCTTTGGAAATGTCAATGTGGCTTATGAAGTGGAAAGCCACTTGAACATGTGACATGTTTTGCGGACTGGCCCTTTAAGAGGCAGACCCTAGAAGTGGACAAACCCTTGAAGAGGTGACAAATTTAGGGAATTATGTCCTTTAAGAGGTTGACCAGGGTTGTGTACAAACCCTCGAAACAACAGCATTTTAATTAAGTGTCCTGGCCCTTTAAGAGGTGGACCTGGGAAGCTTTCGGACCTTTAAAATTGGCAATACTTTAAGGTTACTGGCCTATGAAGAGGATGACCATGGAAGTGGACAGTCCTTAAAGATGCATTATTGTGTGTGGGTGGCCTTCTAAGAGACAACCCTGGGAATGGACAGACCTTTGGAAATGTCAATGTGGCTTATGAAGTGGAAAGCCACTTGAACATGTGACATGTTTTGATGACTGGCCCTTTAAGAGGCAGACCCTAGATATGGACAAACCCTTGAAGAGGTGACAAATTTAGGGAATTATGTCCTTTAAGAGGTTGACCAGGGTTGTGTACAAACCCTCGAAACAACAGCATTTTAAGTGTCCTGGCCCTTTAAGAGGTGGACCTGGGAAGCTTACGGACCTTTAAAATTGGCAATACTTTAAGGTGACTGGCCTATGAAGAGGATGAGCATGGAAGTGGACAGTCCTTAAAGATGCATTATTGTGTGTGGGTGGCCTTCTAAGAGACAACCCTGGGAATGGACAGACCTTTGGAAATGTCAATGTGGCTTATGAAGTGGAAAGCCACTTGAACATGTGACATGTTTTGCGGACTGGCCCTTTAAGAGGCAGACCCTAGGAGAGGACAAACCCTTGAAGAGGTGACAAATTTAGGGAATTATGTCCTTTAAGAGGTTGACCAGGGTTGTGTACAAACCCTCAAAACAACAGCATTTTAAGTGTCCTGGCCCTTTAAGAGGTGGACCTGGGAAGCTTACGGACCTTTAAAATTGGCAATACTTTAAGGTGACTGGCCTATGAAGAGGATGACCATGGAAGTGGACAGTCCTTAAAGATGCATTATTGTGTGTGGGTGGCCTTCTAAGAGACAACCCTGGGAATGGACAGACCTTTGGAAATGTCAATGTGGCTTATGAAGTGGAAAGCCACTTCAACATGTGACATGTTTTGCGGACTGGCCCTTTAAGAGGCAGACCCTAGAAGTGGACAAACCCTTGAAGAGGTGACAAATTTAGGGAATTATGTCCTTTAAAAGGGTTGACCAGGGTTGTGTACAAACCCTCAAAACAACAGCATTTTAAGTGTCCTGGCCCTTTAAGAGGTGGACCTGGGAAGCTTACGGACCTTTAAAATTGGCAATACTTTAAGGTGACTGGCCTATGAAGAGGATGACCATGGAAGTGGACAGTCCTTAAAGATGCATTATTGTGTGTGGGTGGCCTTCTAAGAGACAACCCTGGGAATGGACAGACCTTTGGAAATGTCAATGTGGCTTATGAAGTGGAAAGCCACTTGAACATGTGACATGTTTTGCGGACTGGCCCTTTAAGAGGCAGACCCTAGAAGTGGACAAACCCTTGAAGAGGTGACAAATTTAGGGAATTATGTCCTTTAAGAGGTTGACCAGGGTTGTGTACAAACCCTCGAAACAACAGCATTTTAATTAAGTGTCCTGGCCCTTTAAGAGGTGGACCTGGGAAGCTTACGGACCTTTAAAATTGGCAATACTTTAAGGTGACTGGCCTATAAAGAGGATGACCATGGAAGTGGACAGTCCTTAAAGATGCATTATTGTGTGTGGGTGGCCTTCTAAGAGACAACCCTGGGAATGGACAGACCTGTGGAAATGTTAATGTGGCTTATGAAGTGGAAAGCCACTTGAACATGTGACATTTTTTGCGGACTGGCCCTTTAAGAGGCAGACCCTAGAAGTGGACAAACCCTTGAAGAGGTGACAAATTTAGGGAATTATGTCCTTTAAGAGGTTGACCAGGGTTGTGTACAAACCCTCAAAACAACAGCATTTTAAGTGTCCTGGCCCTTTAAGAGGTGGACCTGGGAAGCTTACGGACCTTTAAAATTGGCAATACTTTAAGGTGACTGGCCTATGAAGAGGATGACCATGGAAGTGGACAGTCCTTAAAGATGCATTATTGTGTGTGGGTGGCCTTCTAAGAGACAACCCTGGGAATGGACAGACCTTTGGAAATGTCAATGTGGCTTATGAAGTGGAAAGCCACTTGAACATGTGACATGTTTTGCGGACTGGCCCTTTAAGAGGCAGACCCTAGGAGTGGACAAACCCTTGAAGAGGTGACAAATTTAGGGAATTATGTCCTTTAAGAGGTTGACCAGGGTTGTGTACAAACCCTCAAAACAACAGCATTTTAAGTGTCCTGGCCCTTTAAGAGGTGGACCTGGGAAGCTTACGGACCTTTAAAATTGGCAATACTTTAAGGTGACTGGCCTATGAAGAGGATGACCATGGAAGTGGACAGTCCTTAAAGATGCATTATTGTGTGTGGGTGGCCTTCTAAGAGACAACCCTGGGAATGGACAGACCTTTGGAAATGTCAATGTGGCTTATGAAGTGGAAAGCCACTTGAACATGTGACATGTTTTGCGGACTGGCCCTTTAAGAGGCAGACCCCAGAAGTGGACAAACCCTTGAAGAGGTGACAAATTTAGGGAATTATGTCCTTTAAGAGGTTGACCAGTTTTGTGTACAAACCCTCGAAACAACAGCATTTTAAGTGTACTGGCCCTTTAAGAGGTGGACCTGGGAAGCTTACGGACCTTTAAAATTGGCAATACTTTAAGGTGACTGGCCTATGAAGAGGATGACCATGGAAGTGGACAGTCCTTAAAGATGCATTATTGTGTGTGGGTGGCCTTCTAAGAGACAACCCTGGGAATGGACAGACCTTTGGAAATGTCAATGTGGCTTATGAAGTGGAAATCCACTTGAACATGTGACATGTTTTGATGACTGGCCCTTTAAGAGGCAGACCCTAGATATGGACAAACCCTTGAAGAGGTGACAAATTTAGGGAATTATGTCCTTTAAGAGGTTGACCAGGGTTGTGTACAAACCCTCAAAACAACAGCATTTTAAGTGTACTGGCCCTTTAAGAGGTTGACCTGGGAAGCTTACAGACCTTTAAAATTGGCAATACTTTAAGGTGACTGGCCTATGAAGAGGATGAGCATGGAAGTGGACAGTCCTTAAAGATGCATTATTGTGTGTGGGTGGCCTTCTAAGAGACAACCCTGGGAATGGACAGACCTTTGGAAATGTCAATGTGGCTTATGAAGTGGAAAGCCACTTGAACATGTGACATGTTTTGCGAACTGGCCCTTTAAGAGGCAGACCCTAGGAGAGGACAAACCCTTGAAGAGGTGACAAATTTAGGGAATTATGTCCTTTAAGAGGTTGACCAGGGTTGGGTACAAACCCTCAAAACAACAGCATTTTAAGTGTCCTGGCCCTTTAAGAGGTGGACCTGGGAAGCTTACGGACCTTTAAAATTGGCAATACTTTAAGGTGACTGGCCTATGAAGAGGATGACCATGGAAGTGGACAGTCCTTAAAGATGCATTATTGTGTGTGGGTGGCCTTCTAAGAGACAACCCTGGGAATGGACAGACCTTTGGAAATGTCAATGTGGCTTATGAAGTGGAAAGCCACTTGAACATGTGACATGTTTTGCGGACTGGCCCTTTAAGAGGCAGACCCTAGAAGTGGACAAACCCTTGAAGAGGTGACAAATTTAGGGAATTATGTCCTTTAAAAGGGTTGACCAGGGTTGTGTACAAACCCTCAAAACAACAGCATTTTAAGTGTCCTGGCCCTTTAAGAGGTGGACCTGGGAAGCTTACGGACCTTTAAAATTGGCAATACTTTAAGGTGACTGGCCTATGAAGAGGATGACCATGGAAGTGGACAGTCCTTAAAGATGCATTATTGTGTGTGGGTGGCCTTCTAAGAGACAACCCTGGGAATGGACAGACCTTTGGAAATGTCAATGTGGCTTATGAAGTGGAAAGCCACTTGAACATGTGACATGTTTTGCGGACTGGCCCTTTAAGAGGCAGACCCTAGAAGTGGACAAACCCTTGAAGAGGTGACAAATTTAGGGAATTATGTCCTTTAAGAGGTTGACCAGGGTTGTGTACAAACCCTCGAAACAACAGCATTTTAATTAAGTGTCCTGGCCCTTTAAGAGGTGGACCTGGGAAGCTTACGGACCTTTAAAATTGGCAATACTTTAAGGTGACTGGCCTATGAAGAGGATGACCATGGAAGTGGACAGTCCTTAAAGATGCATTAGTGTGTGTGGGTGGCCTTCTAAGAGACAACCCTGGGAATGGACAGACCTTTGGAAATGTCAATGTGGCTTATGAAGTGGAAAGCCACTTGAACATGTGACATGTTTTGATGACTGGCCCTTTAAGAGGCAGACCCTAGATATGGACAAACCCTTGAAGAGGTGACAAATTTAGGGAATTATGTCCTTTAAGAGGTTGACCAGGGTTGTGTACAAACCCTCGAAACAACAGCATTTTAAGTGTCCTGGCCCTTTAAGAGGTGGACCTGGGAAGCTTACGGACCTTTAAAATTGGCAATACTTTAAGGGGACTGGCCTATGAAGAGGATGAGCATGGAAGTGGACAGTCCTTAAAGATGCATTATTGTGTGTGGGTGGCCTTCTAAGAGACAACCCTGGGAATGGACAGACCTTTGGAAATGTCAATGTGGCTTATGAAGTGGAAAGCCACTTGAACATGTGACATGTTTTGCGGACTGGCCCTTTAAGAGGCAGACCCTAGGAGAGGACAAACCCTTGAAGAGGTGACAAATTTAGGGAATTATGTCCTTTAAGAGGTTGACCAGGGTTGTGTACAAACCCTCAAAACAACAGCATTTTAAGTGTCCTGGCCCTTTAAGAGGTGGACCTGGGAAGCTTACGGACCTTTAAAATTGGCAATACTTTAAGGTGACTGGCCTATGAAGAGGATGACCATGGAAGTGGACAGTCCTTAAAGATGCATTATTGTGTGTGGGTGGCCTTCTAAGAGACAACCCTGGGAATGGACAGACCTTTGGAAATGTCAATGTGGCTTATGAAGTGGAAAGCCACTTCAACATGTGACATGTTTTGCGGACTGGCCCTTTAAGAGGCAGACCCTAGAAGTGGACAAACCCTTGAAGAGGTGACAAATTTAGGGAATTATGTCCTTTAAAAGGGTTGACCAGGGTTGTGTACAAACCCTCAAAACAACAGCATTTTAAGTGTCCTGGCCCTTTAAGAGGTGGACCTGGGAAGCTTACGGACCTTTAAAATTGGCAATACTTTAAGGTGACTGGCCTATGAAGAGGATGACCATGGAAGTGGACAGTCCTTAAAGATGCATTATTGTGTGTGGGTGGCCTTCTAAGAGACAACCCTGGGAATGGACAGACCTTTGGAAATGTCAATGTGGCTTATGAAGTGGAAAGCCACTTGAACATGTGACATGTTTTGCGGACTGGCCCTTTAAGAGGCAGACCCTAGAAGTGGACAAACCCTTGAAGAGGTGACAAATTTAGGGAATTATGTCCTTTAAGAGGTTGACCAGGGTTGTGTACAAACCCTCGAAACAACAGCATTTTAATTAAGTGTCCTGGCCCTTTAAGAGGTGGACCTGGGAAGCTTACGGACCTTTAAAATTGGCAATACTTTAAGGTGACTGGCCTATAAAGAGGATGACCATGGAAGTGGACAGTCCTTAAAGATGCATTATTGTGTGTGGGTGGCCTTCTAAGAGACAACCCTGGGAATGGACAGACCTGTGGAAATGTTAATGTGGCTTATGAAGTGGAAAGCCACTTGAACATGTGACATTTTTTGCGGACTGGCCCTTTAAGAGGCAGACCCTAGAAGTGGACAAACCCTTGAAGAGGTGACAAATTTAGGGAATTATGTCCTTTAAGAGGTTGACCAGGGTTGTGTACAAACCCTCAAAACAACAGCATTTTAAGTGTCCTGGCCCTTTAAGAGGTGGACCTGGGAAGCTTACGGACCTTTAAAATTGGCAATACTTTAAGGTGACTGGCCTATGAAGAGGATGACCATGGAAGTGGACAGTCCTTAAAGATGCATTATTGTGTGTGGGTGGCCTTCTAAGAGACAACCCTGGGAATGGACAGACCTTTGGAAATGTCAATGTGGCTTATGAAGTGGAAAGCCACTTGAACATGTGACATGTTTTGCGGACTGGCCCTTTAAGAGGCAGACCCTAGGAGTGGACAAACCCTTGAAGAGGTGACAAATTTAGGGAATTATGTCCTTTAAGAGGTTGACCAGGGTTGTGTACAAACCCTCAAAACAACAGCATTTTAAGTGTCCTGGCCCTTTAAGAGGTGGACCTGGGAAGCTTACGGACCTTTAAAATTGGCAATACTTTAAGGTGACTGGCCTATGAAGAGGATGACCATGGAAGTGGACAGTCCTTAAAGATGCATTATTGTGTGTGGGTGGCCTTCTAAGAGACAACCCTGGGAATGGACAGACCTTTGGAAATGTCAATGTGGCTTATGAAGTGGAAAGCCACTTGAACATGTGACATGTTTTGCGGACTGGCCCTTTAAGAGGCAGACCCCAGAAGTGGACAAACCCTTGAAGAGGTGACAAATTTAGGGAATTATGTCCTTTAAGAGGTTGACCAGTTTTGTGTACAAACCCTCGAAACAACAGCATTTTAAGTGTACTGGCCCTTTAAGAGGTGGACCTGGGAAGCTTACGGACCTTTAAAATTGGCAATACTTTAAGGTGACTGGCCTATGAAGAGGATGACCATGGAAGTGGACAGTCCTTAAAGATGCATTATTGTGTGTGGGTGGCCTTCTAAGAGACAACCCTGGGAATGGACAGACCTTTGGAAATGTCAATGTGGCTTATGAAGTGGAAATCCACTTGAACATGTGACATGTTTTGATGACTGGCCCTTTAAGAGGCAGACCCTAGATATGGACAAACCCTTGAAGAGGTGACAAATTTAGGGAATTATGTCCTTTAAGAGGTTGACCAGGGTTGTGTACAAACCCTGAAACAACAGCATTTTAAGTGTACTGGCCCTTTAAGAGGTTGACCTGGGAAGCTTACAGACCTTTAAAATTGGCAATACTTTAAGGTGACTGGCCTATGAAGAGGATGAGCATGGAAGTGGACAGTCCTTAAAGATGCATTATTGTGTGTGGGTGGCCTTCTAAGAGACAACCCTGGGAATGGACAGACCTTTGGAAATGTCAATGTGGCTTATGAAGTGGAAAGCCACTTGAACATGTGACATGTTTTGCGAACTGGCCCTTTCAGAGGCAGACCCTAGGAGAGGACAAACCCTTGAAGAGGTGACAAATTTAGGGAATTATGTCCTTTAAGAGGTTGACCAGGGTTGTGTACAAACCCTCAAAACAACAGCATTTTAAGTGTCCTGGCCCTTTAAGAGGTGGACCTGGGAAGCTTACGGACCTTTAAAATTGGCAATACTTTAAGGTGACTGGCCTATGAAGAGGATGACCATGGAAGTGGACAGTCCTTAAAGATGCATTATTGTGTGTGGGTGGCCTTCTAAGAGACAACCCTGGGAATGGACAGACCTTTGGAAATGTCAATGTGGCTTATGAAGTGGAAAGCCACTTGAACATGTGACATGTTTTGCGGACTGGCCCTTTAAGAGGCAGACCCTAGAAGTGGACAAACCCTTGAAGAGGTGACAAATTTAGGGAATTATGTCCTTTAAAAGGGTTGACCAGGGTTGTGTACAAACCCTCAAAACAACAGCATTTTAAGTGTCCTGGCCCTTTAAGAGGTGGACCTGGGAAGCTTACGGACCTTTAAAATTGGCAATACTTTAAGGTGACTGGCCTATGAAGAGGATGACCATGGAAGTGGACAGTCCTTAAAGATGCATTATTGTGTGTGGGTGGCCTTCTAAGAGACAACCCTGGGAATGGACAGACCTTTGGAAATGTCAATGTGGCTTATGAAGTGGAAAGCCACTTGAACATGTGACATGTTTTGCGGACTGGCCCTTTAAGAGGCAGACCCTAGAAGTGGACAAACCCTTGAAGAGGTGACAAATTTAGGGAATTATGTCCTTTAAGAGGTTGACCAGGGTTGTGTACAAACCCTCGAAACAACAGCATTTTAATTAAGTGTCCTGGCCCTTTAAGAGGTGGACCTGGGAAGCTTACGGACCTTTAAAATTGGCAATACTTTAAGGTGACTGGCCTATGAAGAGGATGACCATGGAAGTGGACAGTCCTTAAAGATGCATTATTGTGTGTGGGTGGCCTTCTAAGAGACAACCCTGGGAATGGACAGACCTTTGGAAATGTCAATGTGGCTTATGAAGTGGAAAGCCACTTGAACATGTGACATGTTTTGATGACTGGCCCTTTAAGAGGCAGACCCTAGATATGGACAAACCCTTGAAGAGGTGACAAATTTAGGGAATTATGTCCTTTAAGAGGTTGACCAGGGTTGTGTACAAACCCTCGAAACAACAGCATTTTAAGTGTCCTGGCCCTTTAAGAGGTGGACCTGGGAAGCTTACGGACCTTTAAAATTGGCAATACTTTAAGGTGACTGGCCTATGAAGAGGATGAGCATGGAAGTGGACAGTCCTTAAAGATGCATTATTGTGTGTGGGTGGCCTTCTAAGAGACAACCCTGGGAATGGACAGACCTTTGGAAATGTCAATGTGGCTTATGAAGTGGAAAGCCACTTGAACATGTGACATGTTTTGCGGACTGGCCCTTTAAGAGGCAGACCCAAGGAGAGGACAAACCCTTGAAGAGGTGACAAATTTAGGGAATTATGTCCTTTAAGAGGTTGACCAGGGTTGTGTACAAACCCTCAAAACAACAGCATTTTAAGTGTCCTGGCCCTTTAAGAGGTGGACCTGGGAAGCTTACGGACCTTTAAGATTGGCAATACTTTAAGGTGACTGGCCTATGAAGAGGATGACCATGGAAGTGGACAGTCCTTAAAGATGCATTATTGTGTGTGGGTGGCCTTCTAAGAGACAACCCTGGGAATGGACAGACCTTTGGAAATGTCAATGTGGCTTATGAAGTGGAAAGCCACTTCAACATGTGACATGTTTTGCGGACTGGCCCTTTAAGAGGCAGACCCTAGAAGTGGACAAACCCTTGAAGAGGTGACAAATTTAGGGAATTATGTCCTTTAAAAGGGTTGACCAGGGTTGTGTACAAACCCTCAAAACAACAGCATTTTAAGTGTCCTGGCCCTTTAAGAGGTGGACCTGGGAAGCTTACGGACCTTTAAAATTGGCAATACTTTAAGGTGACTGGCCTATGAAGAGGATGACCATGGAAGTGGACAGTCCTTAAAGATGCATTACTGTGTGTGGGTGGCCTTCTAAGAGACGACCCTGGGAATGGACAGACCTTTGGAAATGTCAATGTGGCTTATGAAGTGGAAAGCCACTTCAACATGTGACATGTTTTGCGGACTGGCCCTTTAAGAGGCAGACCCTAGAAGTGGACAAACCCTTGAAGAGGTGACAAATTTAGGGAATTATGTCCTTTAAGAGGTTGACCAGGGTTGTGTACAAACCCTCGAAACAACAGCATTTTAATTAAGTGTCCTGGCCCTTTAAGAGGTGGACCTGGGAAGCTTACGGACCTTTAAAATTGGCAATACTTTAAGGTGACTGGCCTATAAAGAGGATGACCATGGAAGTGGACAGTCCTTAAAGATGCATTATTGTGTGTGGGTGGCCTTCTAAGAGACAACCCTGGGAATGGACAGACCTGTGGAAATGTTAATGTGGCTTATGAAGTGGAAAGCCACTTGAACATGTGACATTTTTTGCGGACTGGCCCTTTAAGAGGCAGACCCTAGAAGTGGACAAACCCTTGAAGAGGTGACAAATTTAGGGAATTATGTCCTTTAAGAGGTTGACCAGGGTTGTGTACAAACCCTCAAAACAACAGCATTTTAAGTGTCCTGGCCCTTTAAGAGGTGGACCTGGGAAGCTTACGGACCTTTAAAATTGGCAATACTTTAAGGTGACTGGCCTATGAAGAGGATGACCATGGAAGTGGACAGTCCTTAAAGATGCATTATTGTGTGTGGGTGGCCTTCTAAGAGACAACCCTGGGAATGGACAGACCTTTGGAAATGTCAATGTGGCTTATGAAGTGGAAAGCCACTTGAACATGTGACATGTTTTGCGGACTGGCCCTTTAAGAGGCAGACCCTAGGAGTGGACAAACCCTTGAAGAGGTGACAAATTTAGGGAATTATGTCCTTTAAGAGGTTGACCAGGGTTGTGTACAAACCCTCAAAACAACAGCATTTTAAGTGTCCTGGCCCTTTAAGAGGTGGACCTGGGAAGCTTACGGACCTTTAAAATTGGCAATACTTTAAGGTGACTGGCCTATGAAGAGGATGACCATGGAAGTGGACAGTCCTTAAAGATGCATTATTGTGTGTGGGTGGCCTTCTAAGAGACAACCCTGGGAATGGACAGACCTTTGGAAATGTCAATGTGGCTTATGAAGTGGAAAGCCACTTGAACATGTGACATGTTTTGCGGACTGGCCCTTTAAGAGGCAGACCCCAGAAGTGGACAAACCCTTGAAGAGGTGACAAATTTAGGGAATTATGTCCTTTAAGAGGTTGACCAGTTTTGTGTACAAACCCTCGAAACAACAGCATTTTAAGTGTACTGGCCCTTTAAGAGGTGGACCTGGGAAGCTTACGGACCTTTAAAATTGGCAATACTTTAAGGTGACTGGCCTATGAAGAGGATGACCATGGAAGTGGACAGTCCTTAAAGATGCATTATTGTGTGTGGGTGGCCTTCTAAGAGACAACCCTGGGAATGGACAGACCTTTGGAAATGTCAATGTGGCTTATGAAGTGGAAATCCACTTGAACATGTGACATGTTTTGATGACTGGCCCTTTAAGAGGCAGACCCTAGATATGGACAAACCCTTGAAGAGGTGACAAATTTAGGGAATTATGTCCTTTAAGAGGTTGACCAGGGTTGTGTACAAACCCTCAAAACAACAGCATTTTAAGTGTACTGGCCCTTTAAGAGGTTGACCTGGGAAGCTTACAGACCTTTAAAATTGGCAATACTTTAAGGTGACTGGCCTATGAAGAGGATGAGCATGGAAGTGGACAGTCCTTAAAGATGCATTATTGTGTGTGGGTGGCCTTCTAAGAGACAACCCTGGGAATGGACAGACCTTTGGAAATGTCAATGTGGCTTATGAAGTGGAAAGCCACTTGAACATGTGACATGTTTTGCGAACTGGCCCTTTAAGAGGCAGACCCTAGGAGAGGACAAACCCTTGAAGAGGTGACAAATTTAGGGAATTATGTCCTTTAAGAGGTTGACCAGGGTTGTGTACAAACCCTCAAAACAACAGCATTTTAAGTGTCCTGGCCCTTTAAGAGGTGGACCTGGGAAGCTTACGGACCTTTAAAATTGGCAATACTTTAAGGTGACTGGCCTATGAAGAGGATGACCATGGAAGTGGACAGTCCTTAAAGATGCATTATTGTGTGTGGGTGGCCTTCTAAGAGACAACCCTGGGAATGGACAGACCTTTGGAAATGTCAATGTGGCTTATGAAGTGGAAAGCCACTTGAACATGTGACATGTTTTGCGGACTGGCCCTTTAAGAGGCAGACCCTAGAAGTGGACAAACCCTTGAAGAGGTGACAAATTTAGGGAATTATGTCCTTTAAAAGGGTTGACCAGGGTTGTGTACAAACCCTCGAAACAACAGCATTTTAATTAAGTGTCCTGGCCCTTTAAGAGGTGGACCTGGGAAGCTTACGGACCTTTAAAATTGGCAATACTTTAAGGTGACTGGCCTATGAAGAGGATGACCATGGAAGTGGACAGTCCTTAAAGATGCATTATTGTGTGTGGGTGGCCTTCTAAGAGACAACCCTGGGAATGGACAGACCTTTGGAAATGTCAATGTGGCTTATGAAGTGGAAAGCCACTTGAACATGTGACATGTTTTGCGGACTGGCCCTTTAAGAGGCAGACCCTAGAAGTGGACAAACCCTTGAAGAGGTGACAAATTTAGGGAATTATGTCCTTTAAGAGGTTGACCAGGGTTGTGTACAAACCCTCGAAACAACAGCATTTTAATTAAGTGTCCTGGCCCTTTAAGAGGTGGACCTGGGAAGCTTACGGACCTTTAAAATTGGCAATACTTTAAGGTGACTGGCCTATGAAGAGGATGAGCATGGAAGTGGACAGTCCTTAAAGATGCATTATTGTGTGTGGGTGGCCTTCTAAGAGACAACCCTGGGAATGGACAGACCTTTGGAAATGTCAATGTGGCTTATGAAGTGGAAAGCCACTTGAACATGTGACATGTTTTGCGGACTGGCCCTTTAAGAGGCAGACCCAAGGAGAGGACAAACCCTTGAAGAGGTGACAAATTTAGGGAATTATGTCCTTTAAGAGGTTGACCAGGGTTGTGTACAAACCCTCAAAACAACAGCATTTTAAGTGTCCTGGCCCTTTAAGAGGTGGACCTGGGAAGCTTACGGACCTTTAAAATTGGCAATACTTTAAGGTGACTGGCCTATGAAGAGGATGACCATGGAAGTGGACAGTCCTTAAAGATGCATTATTGTGTGTGGGTGGCCTTCTAAGAGACAACCCTGGGAATGGACAGACCTTTGGAAATGTCAATGTGGCTTATGAAGTGGAAAGCCACTTCAACATGTGACATGTTTTGCGGACTGGCCCTTTAAGAGGCAGACCCTAGAAGTGGACAAACCCTTGAAGAGGTGACAAATTTAGGGAATTATGTCCTTTAAAAGGGTTGACCAGGGTTGTGTACAAACCCTCAAAACAACAGCATTTTAAGTGTCCTGGCCCTTTAAGAGGTGGACCTGGGAAGCTTACGGACCTTTAAAATTGGCAATACTTTAAGGTGACTGGCCTATGAAGAGGATGACCATGGAAGTGGACAGTCCTTAAAGATGCATTATTGTGTGTGGGTGGCCTTCTAAGAGACAACCCTGGGAATGGACAGACCTTTGGAAATGTCAATGTGGCTTATGAAGTGGAAAGCCACTTCAACATGTGACATGTTTTGCGGACTGGCCCTTTAAGAGGCAGACCCTAGAAGTGGACAAACCCTTGAAGAGGTGACAAATTTAGGGAATTATGTCCTTTAAGAGGTTGACCAGGGTTGTGTACAAACCCTCGAAACAACAGCATTTTAATTAAGTGTCCTGGCCCTTTAAGAGGTGGACCTGGGAAGCTTACGGACCTTTAAAATTGGCAATACTTTAAGGTGACTGGCCTATAAAGAGGATGACCATGGAAGTGGACAGTCCTTAAAGATGCATTATTGTGTGTGGGTGGCCTTCTAAGAGACAACCCTGGGAATGGACAGACCTGTGGAAATGTTAATGTGGCTTATGAAGTGGAAAGCCACTTGAACATGTGACATTTTTTGCGGACTGGCCCTTTAAGAGGCAGACCCTAGAAGTGGACAAACCCTTGAAGAGGTGACAAATTTAGGGAATTATGTCCTTTAAGAGGTTGACCAGGGTTGTGTACAAACCCTCAAAACAACAGCATTTTAAGTGTCCTGGCCCTTTAAGAGGTGGACCTGGGAAGCTTACGGACCTTTAAAATTGGCAATACTTTAAGGTGACTGGCCTATGAAGAGGATGACCATGGAAGTGGACAGTCCTTAAAGATGCATTATTGTGTGTGGGTGGCCTTCTAAGAGACAACCCTGGGAATGGACAGACCTTTGGAAATGTCAATGTGGCTTATGAAGTGGAAAGCCACTTGAACATGTGACATGTTTTGCGGACTGGCCCTTTAAGAGGCAGACCCTAGGAGTGGACAAACCCTTGAAGAGGTGACAAATTTAGGGAATTATGTCCTTTAAGAGGTTGACCAGGGTTGTGTACAAACCCTCAAAACAACAGCATTTTAAGTGTCCTGGCCCTTTAAGAGGTGGACCTGGGAAGCTTACGGACCTTTAAAATTGGCAATACTTTAAGGTGACTGGCCTATGAAGAGGATGACCATGGAAGTGGACAGTCCTTAAAGATGCATTATTGTGTGTGGGTGGCCTTCTAAGAGACAACCCTGGGAATGGACAGACCTTTGGAAATGTCAATGTGGCTTATGAAGTGGAAAGCCACTTGAACATGTGACATGTTTTGCGGACTGGCCCTTTAAGAGGCAGACCCCAGAAGTGGACAAACCCTTGAAGAGGTGACAAATTTAGGGAATTATGTCCTTTAAGAGGTTGACCAGTTTTGTGTACAAACCCTCGAAACAACAGCATTTTAAGTGTACTGGCCCTTTAAGAGGTGGACCTGGGAAGCTTACGGACCTTTAAAATTGGCAATACTTTAAGGTGACTGGCCTATGAAGAGGATGACCATGGAAGTGGACAGTCCTTAAAGATGCATTATTGTGTGTGGGTGGCCTTCTAAGAGACAACCCTGGGAATGGACAGACCTTTGGAAATGTCAATGTGGCTTATGAAGTGGAAATCCACTTGAACATGTGACATGTTTTGATGACTGGCCCTTTAAGAGGCAGACCCTAGATATGGACAAACCCTTGAAGAGGTGACAAATTTAGGGAATTATGTCCTTTAAGAGGTTGACCAGGGTTGTGTACAAACCCTCAAAACAACAGCATTTTAAGTGTACTGGCCCTTTAAGAGGTTGACCTGGGAAGCTTACAGACCTTTAAAATTGGCAATACTTTAAGGTGACTGGCCTATGAAGAGGATGAGCATGGAAGTGGACAGTCCTTAAAGATGCATTATTGTGTGTGGGTGGCCTTCTAAGAGACAACCCTGGGAATGGACAGACCTTTGGAAATGTCAATGTGGCTTATGAAGTGGAAAGCCACTTGAACATGTGACATGTTTTGCGAACTGGCCCTTTAAGAGGCAGACCCTAGGAGAGGACAAACCCTTGAAGAGGTGACAAATTTAGGGAATTATGTCCTTTAAGAGGTTGACCAGGGTTGTGTACAAACCCTCAAAACAACAGCATTTTAAGTGTCCTGGCCCTTTAAGAGGTGGACCTGGGAAGCTTACGGACCTTTAAAATTGGCAATACTTTAAGGTGACTGGCCTATGAAGAGGATGACCATGGAAGTGGACAGTCCTTAAAGATGCATTATTGTGTGTGGGTGGCCTTCTAAGAGACAACCCTGGGAATGGACAGACCTTTGGAAATGTCAATGTGGCTTATGAAGTGGAAAGCCACTTGAACATGTGACATGTTTTGCGGACTGGCCCTTTAAGAGGCAGACCCTAGAAGTGGACAAACCCTTGAAGAGGTGACAAATTTAGGGAATTATGTCCTTTAAAAGGGTTGACCAGGGTTGTGTACAAACCCTCGAAACAACAGCATTTTAATTAAGTGTCCTGGCCCTTTAAGAGGTGGACCTGGGAAGCTTACGGACCTTTAAAATTGGCAATACTTTAAGGTGACTGGCCTATGAAGAGGATGACCATGGAAGTGGACAGTCCTTAAAGATGCATTATTGTGTGTGGGTGGCCTTCTAAGAGACAACCCTGGGAATGGACAGACCTTTGGAAATGTCAATGTGGCTTATGAAGTGGAAAGCCACTTGAACATGTGACATGTTTTGCGGACTGGCCCTTTAAGAGGCAGACCCTAGAAGTGGACAAACCCTTGAAGAGGTGACAAATTTAGGGAATTATGTCCTTTAAGAGGTTGACCAGGGTTGTGTACAAACCCTCGAAACAACAGCATTTTAATTAAGTGTCCTGGCCCTTTAAGAGGTGGACCTGGGAAGCTTACGGACCTTTAAAATTGGCAATACTTTAAGGTGACTGGCCTATGAAGAGGATGACCATGGAAGTGGACAGTCCTTAAAGATGCATTATTGTGTGTGGGTGGCCTTCTAAGAGACAACCCTGGGAATGGACAGACCTTTGGAAATGTCAATGTGGCTTATGAAGTGGAAAGCCACTTGAACATGTGACATGTTTTGATGACTGGCCCTTTAAGAGGCAGACCCTAGATATGGACAAACCCTTGAAGAGGTGACAAATTTAGGGAATTATGTCCTTTAAGAGGTTGACCAGGGTTGTGTACAAACCCTCAAAACAACAGCATTTTAAGTGTCCTGGCCCTTTAAGAGGTGGACCTGGGAAGCTTACGGACCTTTAAAATTGGCAATACTTTAAGGTGACTGGCCTATGAAGAGGATGACCATGGAAGTGGACAGTCCTTAAAGATGCATTATTGTGTGTGGGTGGCCTTCTAAGAGACAACCCTGGGAATGGACAGACCTTTGGAAATGTCAATGTGGCTTATGAAGTGGAAAGCCACTTGAACATGTGACATGTTTTGCGGACTGGCCCTTTAAGAGGCAGACCCTAGAAGTGGACAAACCCTTGAAGAGGTGACAAATTTAGGGAATTATGTCCTTTAAGAGGTTGACCAGGGTTGTGTACAAACCCTCGAAACAACAGCATTTTAATTAAGTGTCCTGGCCCTTTAAGAGGTGGACCTGGGAAGCTTACGGACCTTTAAAATTGGCAATACTTTAAGGTGACTGGCCTATGAAGAGGATGACCATGGAAGTGGACAGTCCTTAAAGATGCATTATTGTGTGTGGGTGGCCTTCTAAGAGACAACCCTGGGAATGGACAGACCTTTGGAAATGTCAATGTGGCTTATGAAGTGGAAAGCCACTTGAACATGTGACATGTTTTGATGACTGGCCCTTTAAGAGGCAGACCCTAGATATGGACAAACCCTTGAAGAGGTGACAAATTTAGGGAATTATGTCCTTTAAGAGGTTGACCAGGGTTGTGTACAAACCCTCGAAACAACAGCATTTTAAGTGTCCTGGCCCTTTAAGAGGTGGACCTGGGAAGCTTACGGACCTTTAAAATTGGCAATACTTTAAGGTGACTGGCCTATGAAGAGGATGAGCATGGAAGTGGACAGTCCTTAAAGATGCATTATTGTGTGTGGGTGGCCTTCTAAGAGACAACCCTGGGAATGGACAGACCTTTGGAAATGTCAATGTGGCTTATGAAGTGGAAAGCCACTTGAACATGTGACATGTTTTGCGGACTGGCCCTTTAAGAGGCAGACCCTAGGAGAGGACAAACCCTTGAAGAGGTGACAAATTTAGGGAATTATGTCCTTTAAGAGGTTGACCAGGGTTGTGTACAAACCCTCAAAACAACAGCATTTTAAGTGTCCTGGCCCTTTAAGAGGTGGACCTGGGAAGCTTACGGACCTTTAAAATTGGCAATACTTTAAGGTGACTGGCCTATGAAGAGGATGACCATGGAAGTGGACAGTCCTTAAAGATGCATTATTGTGTGTGGGTGGCCTTCTAAGAGACAACCCTGGGAATGGACAGACCTTTGGAAATGTCAATGTGGCTTATGAAGTGGAAAGCCACTTCAACATGTGACATGTTTTGCGGACTGGCCCTTTAAGAGGCAGACCCTAGAAGTGGACAAACCCTTGAAGAGGTGACAAATTTAGGGAATTATGTCCTTTAAGAGGTTGACCAGGGTTGTGTACAAACCCTCGAAACAACAGCATTTTAAGTGTCCTGGCCCTTTAAGAGGTGGACCTGGGAAGCTTACGGACCTTTAAAATTGGCAATACTTTAAGGTGACTGGCCTATGAAGAGGATGACCATGGAAGTGGACAGTCCTTAAAGATGCATTATTGTGTGTGGGTGGCCTTCTAAGAGACAACCCTGGGAATGGACAGACCTTTGGAAATGTCAATGTGGCTTATGAAGTGGAAAGCCACTTGAACATGTGACATGTTTTGCGGACTGGCCCTTTAAGAGGCAGACCCTAGAAGTGGACAAACCCTTGAAGAGGTGACAAATTTAGGGAATTATGTCCTTTAAGAGGTTGACCAGGGTTGTGTACAAACCCTCGAAACAACAGCATTTTAATTAAGTGTCCTGGCCCTTTAAGAGGTGGACCTGGGAAGCTTACGGACCTTTAAAATTGGCAATACTTTAAGGTGACTGGCCTATGAAGAGGATGACCATGGAAGTGGACAGTCCTTAAAGATGCATTATTGTGTGTGGGTGGCCTTCTAAGAGACAACCCTGGGAATGGACAGACCTTTGGAAATGTCAATGTGGCTTATGAAGTGGAAAGCCACTTCAACATGTGACATGTTTTGATGACTGGCCCTTTAAGAGGCAGACCCTAGATATGGACAAACCCTTGAAGAGGTGACAAATTTAGGGAATTATGTCCTTTAAGAGGTTGACCAGGGTTGTGTACAAACCCTCGAAACAACAGCATTTTAAGTGTCCTGGCCCTTTAAGAGGTGGACCTGGGAAGCTTACGGACCTTTAAAATTGGCAATACTTTAAGGTGACTGGCCTATGAAGAGGATGACCATGGAAGTGGACAGTCCTTAAAGATGCATTATTGTGTGTGGGTGGCCTTCTAAGAGACAACCCTGGGAATGGACAGACCTTTGGAAATGTCAATGTGGCTTATGAAGTGGAAAGCCACTTGAACATGTGACATGTTTTGCGGACTGGCCCTTTAAGAGGCAGACCCTAGAAGTGGACAAACCCTTGAAGAGGTGACAAATTTAGGGAATTATGTCCTTTAAGAGGTTGACCAGGGTTGTGTACAAACCCTCGAAACAACAGCATTTTAAGTGTACTGGCCCTTTAAGAGGTGGACCTGGGAAGCTTACGGACCTTTAAAATTGGCAATACTTTAAGGTGACTGGCCTATGAAGAGGATGACCATGGAAGTGGACAGTCCTTAAAGATGCATTATTGTGTGTGGGTGGCCTTCTAAGAGACAACCCTGGGAATGGACAGACCTTTGGAAATGTCAATGTGGCTTATGAAGTGAAAAATCCACTTGAACATGTGAAATGTTTTGATGACTGGCCCTTTAAGAGGCAGACCCTAGATGTGGACAAACCCTTGAAGAGGTGACACATTTAGGGAATTATGTCCTTTAAGAGGTTGACCAGGGTTGTGTACAAACCCTCGAAACAACAGCATTTTAAGTGTACTGGCCCTTTAAGAGGTGGACCTGGGAAGCTTACGGACCTTTAAAATTGGCAATACTTTAAGGTGACTGGCCTATGAAGAGGATGACCATGGAAGTGGACAGTCCTTAAAGATGCATTATTGTGTGTGGGTGGCCTTCTAAGAGACAACTCTGGGAATGGACAGACCTTTGGAAATGTCAATGTGGCTTATGAAGTGGAAAGCCACTTGAACATGTGACATGTTTTGCGGACTGGCCCTTTAAGAGGCAGACCCTAGAAGTGGACAAACCCTTGAAGAGGTGACAAATTTAGGGAATTATGTCCTTTAAGAGGTTGACCAGGGTTGTGTACAAACCCTCGAAACAACAGCATTTTAAGTGTACTGGCCCTTTAAGAGGTGGACCTGGGAAGCTTACGGACCTTTAAAATTGGCAATACTTTAAGGTGACTGGCCTATGAAGAGGATGACCATGGAAGTGGACAGTCCTTAAAGATGCATTATTGTGTGTGGGTGGCCTTCTAAGAGACAACCCTGGGAATGGACAGACCTTTGGAAATGTCAATGTGGCTTATGAAGTGGAAAGCCACTTGAACATGTGACATGTTTTGCGGACTGGCCCTTTAAGAGGCAGACCCTAGAAGTGGACAAACCCTTGAAGAGGTGACAAATTTAGGGAATTATGTCCTTTAAGAGGTTGACCAGTTTTGTGTACAAACCCTCAAAACAACAGCATTTTAAGTGTACTGGCCCTTTAAGAGGTGGACCTGGGAAGCTTACGGACCTTTAAAATTGGCAATACTTTAAGGTGACTGGCCTATGAAGAGGATGACCATGGAAGTGGACAGTCCTTAAAGATGCATTATTGTGTGTGGGTGGCCTTCTAAGAGACAACCCTGGGAATGGACAGACCTTTGGAAATGTCAATGTGGCTTATGAAGTGAAAAATCCACTTGAACATGTGACATGTTTTGATGACTGGCCCTTTAAGAGGCAGACCCTAGATGTGGACAAACCCTTGAAGAGGTGACACATTTAGGGAATTATGTCCTTTAAGAGGTTGACCAGGGTTGTGTACAAACCCTCGAAACAACAGCATTTTAAGTGTACTGGCCCTTTAAGAGGTGGACCTGGGAAGCTTACGGACCGTTAAAATTGGCAATACTTTAAGGTGACTGGCCTATGAAGAGGATGACCATGGAAGTGGACAGTCCTTAAAGATGCATTATTGTGTGTGGGTGGCCTTCTAAGAGACAACCCTGGGAATGGACAGACCTTTGGAAATGTCAATGTGGCTTATGAAGTGGAAAGCCACTTGAACATGTGACATGTTTTGCGGACTGGCCCTTTAAGAGGCAGACCCTAGAAGTGGACAAACCCTTGAAGAGGTGACAAATTTAGGGAATTATGTCCTTTAAGAGGTTGACCAGGGTTGTGTACAAACCCTCAAAACAACAGCATTTTAAGTGTACTGGCCCTTTAAGAGGTGGACCTGGGAAGCTTACGGACCTTTAAAATTGGCAATACTTTAAGGTGACTGGCCTATGAAGAGGATGACCATGGAAGTGGACAGTCCTTAAAGATGCATTATTGTGTGTGGGTGGCCTTCTAAGAGACAACCCTGGGAATGGACAGACCTTTGGAAATGTCAATGTGGCTTATGAAGTGAAAAATCCACTTGAACATGTGACATGTTTTGCGGACTGGCCCTTTAAGAGGCAGACCCTAGAAGTGGACAAACCCTTGAAGAGGTGACAAATTTAGGGAATTATGTCCTTTAAGAGGTTGACCAGGGTTGTGTACAAACCCTCGAAACAACAGCATTTTAAGTGTACTGGCCCTTTAAGAGGTGGACCTGGGAAGCTTATGGACCTTTAAAATTGGCAATACTTTAAGGTGACTGGCCTATGAAGAGGATGACCATGGAAGTGGACAGTCCTTAAAGATGCATTATTGTGTGTGGGTGGCCTTCTAAGAGACAACCCTGGGAATGGACAGACCTTTGGGAATGTCAATGTGGCTTATGAAGTGGAAAGCCACTTGAACATGTGACATGTTTTGATGACTGGCCCTTTAAGAGGCAGACCCTAGATGTGGACAAACCCTTGAAGAGGTGACACATTTAGGGAATTATGTCCTTTAAGAGGTTGACCAGGGTTGTGTACAAACCCTCGAAACAACAGCATTTTAAGTGTACTGGCCCTTTAAGAGGTGGACCTGGGAAGCTTACGGACCGTTAAAATTGGCAATACTTTAAGGTGACTGGCCTATGAAGAGGATGACCATGGAAGTGGACAGTCCTTAAAGATGCATTATTGTGTGTGGGTGGCCTTCTAAGAGACAACCCTGGGAATGGACAGACCTTTGGAAATGTCAATGTGGCTTATGAAGTGGAAAGCCACTTGAACATGTGACATGTTTTGCGGACTGGCCCTTTAAGAGGCAGACCCTAGAAGTGGACAAACCCTTGAAGAGGTGACAAATTTAGGGAATTATGTCCTTTAAGAGGTTGACCAGGGTTGTGTACAAACCCTCGAAACAACAGCATTTTAAGTGTACTGGCCCTTTAAGAGGTGGACCTGGGAAGCTTACGGACCTTTAAAATTGGCAATACTTTAAGGTGACTGGCCTATGAAGAGGATGACCATGGAAGTGGACAGTCCTTAAAGATGCATTATTGTGTGTGGGTGGCCTTCTAAGAGACAACCCTGGGAATGGACAGACCTTTGGAAATGTCAATGTGGCTTATGAAGTGGAAAGCCACTTGAACATGTGACATGTTTTGCGGACTGGCCCTTTAAGAGGCAGACCCTAGAAGTGGACAAACCCTTGAAGAGGTGACAAATTTAGGGAATTATGTCCTTTAAGAGGTTGACCAGGGTTGTGTACAAACCCTCGAAACAACAGCATTTTAAGTGTACTGGCCCTTTAAGAGGTGGACCTGGGAAGCTTACGGACCTTTAAAATTGGCAATACTTTAAGGTGACTGGCCTATGAAGAGGATGACCATGGAAGTGGACAGTCCTTAAAGATGCATTATTGTGTGTGGGTGGCCTTCTAAGAGACAACCCTGGGAATGGACAGACCTTTGGAAATGTCAATGTGGCTTATGAAGTGAAAAATCCACTTGAACATGTGAAATGTTTTGATGACTGGCCCTTTAAGAGGCAGACCCTAGATGTGGACAAACCCTTGAAGAGGTGACACATTTAGGGAATTATGTCCTTTAAGAGGTTGACCAGGGTTGTGTACAAACCCTCGAAACAACAGCATTTTAAGTGTACTGGCCCTTTAAGAGGTGGACCTGGGAAGCTTACGGACCTTTAAAATTGGCAATACTTTAAGGTGACTGGCCTATGAAGAGGATGAACATGGAAGTGGACAGTCCTTAAAGATGCATTATTGTGTGTGGGTGGCCTTCTAAGAGACAACCCTGGGAATGGACAGACCTTTGGAAATGTCAATGTGGCTTATGAAGTGGAAATCCACTTGAACATGTGACATGTTTTGATGACTGGCCCTTTAAGAGGCAGACCCTAGAAGTGGACAAACCCTTGAAGAGGTGACAAATTTAGGGAATTATGTCTTTTAAGAGGTTGACCAGGGTTGTGTACAAACACTTGAAACAACAGCATTTTAAGTGTACTGGCCCTTTAAGAGGTGGACCTGGGAAGCTTACGGACCTTTAAAATTGGCAATACTTTAAGGTGACTGGCCTATGAAGAGGATGACCATGGAAGTGGACAGTCCTTAAAGATGCATTATTGTGTGTGTGTGGCCTTCTAAGAGACAACCCTGGGAATGGACAGACCTTTGGAAATGTCAATGTGGCTTATGAAGTGGAAAGCCACTTGAACATGTGACATGTTTTGTGGACTGGCCCTTTAAGAGGCAGACCCTAGAAGTGGACAAACCCTTGAAGAGGTGACAAATTTAGGGAATTATGTCCTTTAAGAGGTTGACCAGGGTTGTGTACAAACCCTCGAAACAACAGCATTTTAAGTGTACTGGCCCTTTAAGAGGTGGACCTGGGAAGCTTACGGACCTTTAAAATTGGCAATACTTTAAGGTGACTGGCCTATGAAGAGGATGACCATGGAAGTGGACAGTCCTTAAAGATGCATTATTGTGTGTGGGTGGCCTTCTAAGAGACAACCCTGGGAATGGACAGACCTTTGGAAATGTCAATGTGGCTTATGAAGTGGAAAGCCACTTGAACATGTGACATGTTTTGCGGACTGGCCCTTTAAGAGGCAGACCCTAGAAGTGGACAAACCCTTGAAGAGGTGACAAATTTAGGGAATTATGTCCCTTAAGAGGTTGACCAGGGTTGTGTACAAACCCTCGAAACAACAGCATTTTAAGTGTACTGGCCCTTTAAGAGGTGGACCTGGGAAGCTTACGGACCTTTAAAATTGGCAATACTTTAAGGTGACTGGCCTATGAAGAGGATGACCATGGAAGTGGACAGTCCTTAAAGATGCATTATTGTGTGTGGGTGGCCTTCTAAGAGACAACCCTGGGAATGGACAGACCTTTGGAAATGTCAATGTGGCTTATGAAGTGAAAAATCCACTTGAACATGTGACATGTTTTGATGACTGGCCCTTTAAGAGGCAGACCCTAGATGTGGACAAACCCTTGAAGAGGTGACAGATTTAGGGAATTATGTCCTTTAAGAGGTTGACCAGGGTTGTGTACAAACCCTCGAAACAACAGCATTTTAAGTGTACTGGCCCTTTAAGAGGTGGACCTGGGAAGCTTACGGACCGTTAAAATTGGCAATACTTTAAGGTGACTGGCCTATGAAGAGGATGACCATGGAAGTGGACAGTCCTTAAAGATGCATTATTGTGTGTGGGTGGCCTTCTAAGAGACAACCCTGGGAATGGACAGACCTTTGGAAATGTCAATGTGGCTTATGAAGTGGAAAGCCACTTGAACATGTGACATGTTTTGCGGACTGGCCCTTTAAGAGGCAGACCCTAGAAGTGGACAAACCCTTGAAGAGGTGACAAATTTAGGGAATTATGTCCTTTAAGAGGTTGACCAGGGTTGTGTACAAACCCTCAAAACAACAGCATTTTAAGTGTACTGGCCCTTTAAGAGGTGGACCTGGGAAGCTTACGGACCTTTAAAATTGGCAATACTTTAAGGTGACTGGCCTATGAAGAGGATGACCATGGAAGTGGACAGTCCTTAAAGATGCATTATTGTGTGTGGGTGGCCTTCTAAGAGACAACCCTGGGAATGGACAGACCTTTGGAAATGTCAATGTGGCTTATGAAGTGAAAAATCCACTTGAACATGTGACATGTTTTGCGGACTGGCCCTTTAAGAGGCAGACCCTAGAAGTGGACAAACCCTTGAAGAGGTGACAAATTTAGGGAATTATGTCCTTTAAGAGGTTGACCAGGGTTGTGTACAAACCCTCGAAACAACAGCATTTTAAGTGTACTGGCCCTTTAAGAGGTGGACCTGGGAAGCTTATGGACCTTTAAAATTGGCAATACTTTAAGGTGACTGGCCTATGAAGAGGATGACCATGGAAGTGGACAGTCCTTAAAGATGCATTATTGTGTGTGGGTGGCCTTCTAAGAGACAACCCTGGGAATGGACAGACCTTTGGAAATGTCAATGTGGCTTATGAAGTGGAAAGCCACTTGAACATGTGACATGTTTTGATGACTGGCCCTTTAAGAGGCAGACCCTAGATGTGGACAAACCCTTGAAGAGGTGACACATTTAGGGAATTATGTCCTTTAAGAGGTTGACCAGGGTTGTGTACAAACCCTCGAAACAACAGCATTTTAAGTGTACTGGCCCTTTAAGAGGTGGACCTGGGAAGCTTACGGACCGTTAAAATTGGCAATACTTTAAGGTGACTGGCCTATGAAGAGGATGACCATGGAAGTGGACAGTCCTTAAAGATGCATTATTGTGTGTGGGTGGCCTTCTAAGAGACAACCCTGGGAATGGACAGACCTTTGGAAATGTCAATGTGGCTTATGAAGTGGAAAGCCACTTGAACATGTGACATGTTTTGCGGACTGGCCCTTTAAGAGGCAGACCCTAGAAGTGGACAAACCCTTGAAGAGGTGACAAATTTAGGGAATTATGTCCTTTAAGAGGTTGACCAGGGTTGTGTACAAACCCTCAAAACAACAGCATTTTAAGTGTACTGGCCCTTTAAGAGGTGGACCTGGGAAGCTTACGGACCTTTAAAATTGGCAATACTTTAAGGTGACTGGCCTATGAAGAGGATGACCATGGAAGTGGACAGTCCTTAAAGATGCATTATTGTGTGTGGGTGGCCTTCTAAGAGACAACCCTGGGAATTGACAGACCTTTGGAAATGTCAATGTGGCTTATGAAGTGGAAAGCCACTTGAACATGTGACATGTTTTGCGGACTGGCCCTTTAAGAGGCAGACCCTAGAAGTGGACAAACCCTTGAAGAGGTGACAAATTTAGGGAATTATGTCCTTTAAGAGGTTGACCAGGGTTGTGTACAAACCCTCGAAACAACAGCATTTTAAGTGTACTGGCCCTTTAAGAGGTGGACCTGGGAAGCTTACGGACCTTTAAAATTGGCAATACTTTAAGGTGACTGGCCTATGAAGAGGATGACCATGGAAGTGGACAGTCCTTAAAGATGCATTATTGTGTGTGGGTAGCCTTCTAAGAGACAACTCTGGGAATGGACAGACCTTTGGAAATGTCAATGTGGCTTATGAAGTGGAAAGCCACTTGAACATGTGACATGTTTTGCGGACTGGCCCTTTAAGAGGCAGACCCTAGAAGTGGACAAACCCTTGAAGAGGTGACAAATTTAGGGAATTATGTCCTTTAAGAGGTTGACCAGGGTTGTGTACAAACCCTCGAAACAACAGCATTTTAAGTGTACTGGCCCTTTAAGAGGTGGACCTGGGAAGCTTACGGACCTTTAAAATTGGCAATACTTTAAGGTGACTGGCCTATGAAGAGGATGACCATGGAAGTGGACAGTCCTTAAAGATGCATTATTGTGTGTGGGTGGCCTTCTAAGAGACAACCCTGGGAATGGACAGACCTTTGGAAATGTCAATGTGGCTTATGAAGTGGAAAGCCACTTGAACATGTGACATGTTTTGCGGACTGGCCCTTTAAGAGGCAGACCCTAGAAGTGGACAAACCCTTGAAGAGGTGACAAATTTAGGGAATTATGTCCTTTAAGAGGTTGACCAGGGTTGTGTACAAACCCTCGAAACAACAGCATTTTAAGTGTACTGGCCCTTTAAGAGGTGGACCTGGGAAGCTTACGGACCTTTAAAATTGGCAATACTTTAAGGTGACTGGCCTATGAAGAGGATGACCATGGAAGTGGACAGTCCTTAAAGATGCATTATTGTGTGTGGGTGGCCTTCTAAGAGACAACCCTGGGAATGGACAGACCTTTGGAAATGTCAATGTGGCTTATGAAGTGAAAAATCCACTTGAACATGTGAAATGTTTTGATGACTGGCCCTTTAAGAGGCAGACCCTAGATGTGGACAAACCCTTGAAGAGGTGACACATTTAGGGAATTATGTCCTTTAAGAGGTTGACCAGGGTTGTGTACAAACCCTCGAAACAACAGCATTTTAAGTGTACTGGCCCTTTAAGAGGTGGACCTGGGAAGCTTACGGACCTTTAAAATTGGCAATACTTTAAGGTGACTGGCCTATGAAGAGGATGACCATGGAAGTGGACAGTCCTTAAAGATGCATTATTGTGTGTGGGTGGCCTTCTAAGAGACAACCCTGGGAATGGACAGACCTTTGGAAATGTCAATGTGGCTTATGAAGTGGAAAGCCACTTGAACATGTGACATGTTTTGCGGACTGGCCCTTTAAGAGGCAGACCCTAGAAGTGGACAAACCCTTGAAGAGGTGACAAATTTAGGGAATTATGTCCTTTAAGAGGTTGACCAGGGTTGTGTACAAACCCTCAAAACAACAGCATTTTAAGTGTACTGGCCCTTTAAGAGGTGGACCTGGGAAGCTTACGGACCTTTAAAATTGGCAATACTTTAAGGTGACTGGCCTATGAAGAGGATGACCATGGAAGTGGACAGTCCTTAAAGATGCATTATTGTGTGTGTGTGGCCTTCTAAGAGACAACCCTGGGAATGGACAGACCTTTGGAAATGTCAATGTGGCTTATGAAGTGGAAAGCCACTTGAACATGTGACATGTTTTGTGGACTGGCCCTTTAAGAGGCAGACCCTAGAAGTGGACAAACCCTTGAAGAGGTGACAAATTTAGGGAATTATGTCCTTTAAGAGGTTGACCAGGGTTGTGTACAAACCCTCGAAACAACAGCATTTTAAGTGTACTGGCCCTTTAAGAGGTGGACCTGGGAAGCTTACGGACCTTTAAAATTGGCAATACTTTAAGGTGACTGGCCTATGAAGAGGATGACAATGGAAGTGGACAGTCCTTAAAGATGCATTATTGTGTGTGGGTGGCCTTCTAAGAGACAACCCTGGGAATGGACAGACCTTTGGAAATGTCAATGTGGCTTATGAAGTGAAAAATCCACTTGAACATGTGACATGTTTTGATGACTGGCCCTTTAAGAGGCAGACCCTAGATGTGGACAAACCCTTGAAGAGGTGACACATTTAGGGAATTATGTCCTTTAAGAGGTTGACCAGGGTTGTGTACAAACCCTCGAAACAACAGCATTTTAAGTGTACTGGCCCTTTAAGAGGTGGACCTGGGAAGCTTACGGACCGTTAAAATTGGCAATACTTTAAGGTGACTGGCCTATGAAGAGGATGACCATGGAAGTGGACAGTCCTTAAAGATGCATTATTGTGTGTGGGTGGCCTTCTAAGAGACAACCCTGGGAATGGACAGACCTTTGGAAATGTCAATGTGGCTTATGAAGTGGAAAGCCACTTGAACATGTGACATGTTTTGCGGACTGGCCCTTTAAGAGGCAGACCCTAGAAGTGGACAAACCCTTGAAGAGGTGACAAATTTAGGGAATTATGTCCTTTAAGAGGTTGACCAGGGTTGTGTACAAACCCTCGAAACAACAGCATTTTAAGTGTACTGGCCCTTTAAGAGGTGGACCTGGGAAGCTTACGGACCTTTAAAATTGGTAATACTTTAAGGTGACTGGCCTATGAAGAGGATGACCATGGAAGTGGACAGTCCTTAAAGATGCATTATTGTGTGTGGGTGGCCTTCTAAGAGACAACCCTGGGAATGGACAGACCTTTGGAAATGTCAATGTGGCTTATGAAGTGGAAAGCCACTTGAACATGTGACATGTTTTGCAGACTGGCCCTTTAAGAGGCAGACCCTAGAAGTGGACAAACCCTTGAAGAGGTGACAAATTTAGGGAATTATGTCCTTTAAGAGGTTGACCAGGGTTGTGTACAAACCCTCGAAATAACAGCATTTTAAGTGTACTGGCCCTTTAAGAGGTGGACCTGGGAAGCTTACGGACCTTTAAAATTGGCAATACTTTAAGGTGACTAAGTCACTGTTGGGAACCACTAATAAATAAAATATAACTTTTATTAAAGAACTAATTAAAATAATGCGCAGCTTATATATGGTTCAAAATATTTCTATGCACTTATAAAACCGGGATAATATTATATTTGCACTATCAGTAGTACTTTTGTAGTCTTGGACTAATATAACAAAATAGTCCAGGACCTGACAGATGATACGTGTATCGCAGCTTAATCACTGTGATCACCCTTAAGTGAGTCTCTATTGTACATAGCTCAATTATTCTCGGATATGGTCACTGATACACTAGAGCATATCCGTTGGGATCCAATAGTCCTCACTTGTGTCACCTATAGTCCTCTAAATCTAGAGCCAAAGATTATGCATAACTCATACAGAACTCCATCAGGAAAGGAAGTGCATATATCCAAAAGCACTTCATTCACAATGAGCTGTTGTACTATCAGTCGTACGTCTATCGTTCTTGGACTGGTATAATATACTTTCAAAGTAGTCCAAGATCTAATAGAAGATAGATGTATCGCAGCTTATTTATTGTGATCAACAATTGTCCTCACACATTGTCATTAATACAAAAGACCATGTCTGTTGGGACCTAATAGTATTCACTTTTATCACTTATAGTTCTCTGTATCTAGAGTCAAAGATTATGCATAACTCTTACAGAGCTCTATAAAGAGTGGGAGTGCATATATCGAGCAACCCTCCATTCACAGTGAGCTGTTGTGCTATCGGTCGTACGTTTATAGTTCTCGGACTGGTATGGCATACATTCAAGATAGTCCAAGATCTAACATATAATAAGTATGGCAGCTTCTTCACTGTGATCATCAATTGTCCTCAGACATGGTCATTGATATAATGGACCATATCTGTTGAGATCCAGTGGTGCTTACTTCTGTCACTTGTAGTTCTCTGAGTCTAGAGCCAATGACTATGCATGACTAGTATAGAGTTCTATAGAGAGATGGAGTGCGTGTATCAAATAGCACTTCATTCACAGTGAGCTGTTGTGCTGATAGTGCATTACCCCTTCTGGTTAAACAGAATAGTATCACCAAGCATAATAGCTATTTTGTGATTAATGCTTTCCAATTTTTATTTTTAATTTTTCAAGAGAGCTGAATTCTCTGCCTGTGATTTCTAAGCAGAAAAAAACTCCTCTTAGAAAAATCAAAATAAGAGGAATGGGATATTTTTGTATTTTTTATATATTATCCCACATTCCCCATTCATTAAAGGAGATGCTATTTAGAGTTTTTGGAATCATCTCCTATTCTATTGCCTGCCACCAACGCGTTTCTGCAATAAGATGTACGTTATTGCTTCATCAGGGTGGGTATTAGAGGAGGACAAGCACATGCAGCCTCTCGGCTGTAAAGATCTGAGCATAGATGGTACGTGGCCCGTTCTCACGGGTATATAAGGCCAAAGCCACGCCCACCCTACTTGGGGGAGCGTCCCCTACAGCCAATGAGCGGCCAGCAGCACACACACACCTCCTGCCTAGTCTCGCGTTGTTTCGGCGGTCCGCGCATGCGCACTCGCCGCCAAGGCCCGTCTGCCAACCACTGCCAACCAGCGGGAGGCGCCGCCGGGTGACGCGGAAGGCATAACGGTACCATGGTGTGTGTGCTGCTGGCCGCTCATTGGCTGTAGGGGACGCTCCCCCAAGTAGGGTGGGCGTGGCTTTGGCCTTATATACCCGTGAGAACGGGCCACGTACCATCTATGCTCAGATCTTTACAGCCGAGAGGCTGCATGTGCTTGTCCTCCTCTAATACCCACCCTGATGAAGCAATAACGTACATCTTATTGCAGAAACGCGTTGGTGGCAGGCAATAGAATAGGAGATGATTCCAAAAACTCTAAATAGCATCTCCTTTAATGAATGGGGAATGTGGGATAATATATAAAAAATACAAAAATATCCCATTCCTCTTATTTTGATTTTTCTAAGAGGAGTTTTTTTCTGCTTAGAAATCACAGGCAGAGAATTCAGCTCTCTTGAAAAATTAAAAATAAAAATTGGAAAGCATTAATCACAAAATAGCTATTATGCTTGGTGATACTATTCTGTTTAACCAGAAGGGGTAATGCACTATCAGCACAACAGCTCACTGTGAATGAAGTGCTATTTGATACACGCACTCCATCTCTCTATAGAACTCTATACTAGTCATGCATAGTCATTGGCTCTAGACTCAGAGAACTACAAGTGACAGAAGTAAGCACCACTGGATCTCAACAGATATGGTCCATTATATCAATGACCATGTCTGAGGACAATTGATGATCACAGTGAAGAAGCTGCCATACTTATTATATGTTAGATCTTGGACTATCTTGAATGTATGCCATACCAGTCCGAGAACTATAAACGTACGACCGATAGCACAACAGCTCACTGTGAATGGAGGGTTGCTCGATATATGCACTCCCACTCTTTATAGAGCTCTGTAAGAGTTATGCATAATCTTTGACTCTAGATACAGAGAACTATAAGTGATAAAAGTGAATACTATTAGGTCCCAACAGACATGGTCTTTTGTATTAATGACAATGTGTGAGGACAATTGTTGATCACAATAAATAAGCTGCGATACATCTATCTTCTATTAGATCTTGGACTACTTTGAAAGTATATTATACCAGTCCAAGAACGATAGACGTACGACTGATAGTACAACAGCTCATTGTGAATGAAGTGCTTTTGGATATATGCACTTCCTTTCCTGATGGAGTTCTGTATGAGTTATGCATAATCTTTGGCTCTAGATTTAGAGGACTATAGGTGACACAAGTGAGGACTATTGGATCCCAACGGATATGCTCTAGTGTATCAGTGACCATATCCGAGAATAATTGAGCTATGTACAATAGAGACTCACTTAAGGGTGATCACAGTGATTAAGCTGCGATACACGTATCATCTGTCAGGTCCTGGACTATTTTGTTATATTAGTCCAAGACTACAAAAGTACTACTGATAGTGCAAATATAATATTATCCCGGTTTTATAAGTGCATAGAAATATTTTGAACCATATATAAGCTGCGCATTATTTTAATTAGTTCTTTAATAAAAGTTATATTTTATTTATTAGTGGTTCCCAACAGTGACTTAGGTTGTTCCAGTGGGAACTTTTCTGCCTCGGTGATAAATTACTTTAAGGTGACTGGCCTATGAAGAGGATGACCATGGAAGTGGACAGTCCTTAAAGATGCATTATTGTGTGTGGGTGGCCTTCTAAGAGACAACCCTGGGAATGGACAGACCTTTGGAAATGTCAATGTGGCTTATGAAGTGGAAAGCCACTTGAACATGTGACATGTTTTGCGGACTGGCCCTTTAAGAGGCAGACCCTAGAAGTGGACAAACCCTTGAAGAGGTGACAAATTTAGGGAATTATGTCCTTTAAGAGGTTGACCAGGGTTGTGTACAAACCCTCGAAACAACAGCATTTTAAGTGTACTGGCCCTTTAAGAGGTGGACCTGGGAAGCTTACGGACCTTTAAAATTGGCAATACTTTAAGGTGACTGGCCTATGAAGAGGATGACCATGGAAGTGGACAGTCCTTAAAGATGCATTATTGTGTGTGGGTGGCCTTCTAAGAGACAACCCTGGGAATGGACAGACCTTTGGAAATGTCAATGTGGCTTATGAAGTGGAAAGCCACTTGAACATGTGACATGTTTTGCGGACTGGCCCTTTAAGAGGCAGACCCTAGAAGTGGACAAACCCTTGAAGAGGTGACAAATTTAGGGAATTATGTCCTTTAAGAGGTTGACCAGGGTTGTGTACAAACCCTCGAAACAACAGCATTTTAAGTGTACTGGCCCTTTAAGAGGTGGACCTGGGAAGCTTACGGACCGTTAAAATTGGCAATACTTTAAGGTGACTGGCCTATGAAGAGGATGACCATGGAAGTGGACAGTCCTTAAAGATGCATTATTGTGTGTGGGTGGCCTTCTAAGAGACAACCCTGGGAATGGACAGACCTTTGGAAATGTCAATGTGGCTTATGAAGTGGAAAGCCACTTGAACATGTGACATGTTTTGCGGACTGGCCCTTTAAGAGGCAGACCCTAGAAGTGGACAAACCCTTGAAGAGGTGACAAATTTAGGGAATTATGTCCTTTAAGAGGTTGACCAGGGTTGTGTACAAACCCTCGAAACAACAGCATTTTAAGTGTACTGGCCCTTTAAGAGGTGGACCTGGGAAGCTTACGGACCTTTAAAATTGGCAATACTTTAAGGTGACTGGCCTATGAAGAGGATGACCATGGAAGTGGACAGTCCTTAAAGATGCATTATTGTGTGTGGGTGGCCTTCTAAGAGACAACTCTGGGAATGGACAGACCTTTGGAAATGTCAATGTGGCTTATGAAGTGGAAAGCCACTTGAACATGTGACATGTTTTGCGGACTGGCCCTTTAAGAGGCAGACCCTAGAAGTGGACAAACCCTTGAAGAGGTGACAAATTTAGGGAATTATGTCCTTTAAGAGGTTGACCAGGGTTGTGTACAAACCCTCGAAACAACAGCATTTTAAGTGTACTGGCCCTTTAAGAGGTGGACCTGGGAAGCTTACGGACCTTTAAAATTGGCAATACTTTAAGGTGACTGGCCTATGAAGAGGATGACCATGGAAGTGGACAGTCCTTAAAGATGCATTATTGTGTGTGGGTGGCCTTCTAAGAGACAACCCTGGGAATGGACAGACCTTTGGAAATGTCAATGTGGCTTATGAAGTGGAAAGCCACTTGAACATGTGACATGTTTTGCGGACTGGCCCTTTAAGAGGCAGACCCTAGAAGTGGACAAACCCTTGAAGAGGTGACAAATTTAGGGAATTATGTCCTTTAAGAGGTTGACCAGGGTTGTGTACAAACCCTCAAAACAACAGCATTTTAAGTGTACTGGCCCTTTAAGAGGTGGACCTGGGAAGCTTACGGACCTTTAAAATTGGCATTACTTTAAGGTGACTGGCCTATGAAGAGGATGACCATGGAAGTGGACAGTCCTTAAAGATGCATTATTGTGTGTGGGTGGCCTTCTAAGAGACAACCCTGGGAATTGACAGACCTTTGGAAATGTCAATGTGGCTTATGAAGTGGAAAGCCACTTGAACATGTGACATGTTTTGCGGACTGGCCCTTTAAGAGGCAGACCCTAGAAGTGGACAAACCCTTGAAGAGGTGACAAATTTAGGGAATTATGTCCTTTAAGAGGTTGACCAGGGTTGTGTACAAACCCTCGAAACAACAGCATTTTAAGTGTACTGGCCCTTTAAGAGGTGGACCTGGGAAGCTTACGGACCTTTAAAATTGGCAATACTTTAAGGTGACTGGCCTATGAAGAGGATGACCATGGAAGTGGACAGTCCTTAAAGATGCATTATTGTGTGTGGGTGGCCTTCTAAGAGACAACTCTGGGAATGGACAGACCTTTGGAAATGTCAATGTGGCTTATGAAGTGGAAAGCCACTTGAACATGTGACATGTTTTGCGGACTGGCCCTTTAAGAGGCAGACCCTAGAAGTGGACAAACCCTTGAAGAGGTGACAAATTTAGGGAATTATGTCCTTTAAGAGGTTGACCAGGGTTGTGTACAAACCCTCGAAACAACAGCATTTTAAGTGTACTGGCCCTTTAAGAGGTGGACCTGGGAAGCTTACGGACCTTTAAAATTGGCAATACTTTAAGGTGACTGGCCTATGAAGAGGATGACCATGGAAGTGGACAGTCCTTAAAGATGCATTATTGTGTGTGGGTGGCCTTCTAAGAGACAACCCTGGGAATGGACAGACCTTTGGAAATGTCAATGTGGCTTATGAAGTGGAAAGCCACTTGAACATGTGACATGTTTTGCGGACTGGCCCTTTAAGAGGCAGACCCTAGAAGTGGACAAACCCTTGAAGAGGTGACAAATTTAGGGAATTATGTCCTTTAAGAGGTTGACCAGGGTTGTGTACAAACCCTCGAAACAACAGCATTTTAAGTGTACTGGCCCTTTAAGAGGTGGACCTGGGAAGCTTACGGACCTTTAAAATTGGCAATACTTTAAGGTGACTGGCCTATGAAGAGGATGACCATGGAAGTGGACAGTCCTTAAAGATGCATTATTGTGTGTGGGTGGCCTTCTAAGAGACAACCCTGGGAATGGACAGACCTTTGGAAATGTCAATGTGGCTTATGAAGTGAAAAATCCACTTGAACATGTGAAATGTTTTGATGACTGGCCCTTTAAGAGGCAGACCCTAGATGTGGACAAACCCTTGAAGAGGTGACACATTTAGGGAATTATGTCCTTTAAGAGGTTGACCAGGGTTGTGTACAAACCCTCGAAACAACAGCATTTTAAGTGTACTGGCCCTTTAAGAGGTGGACCTGGGAAGCTTACGGACCGTTAAAATTGGCAATACTTTAAGGTGACTGGCCTATGAAGAGGATGACCATGGAAGTGGACAGTCCTTAAAGATGCATTATTGTGTGTGGGTGGCCTTCTAAGAGACAACCCTGGGAATGGACAGACCTTTGGAAATGTCAATGTGGCTTATGAAGTGGAAAGCCACTTGAACATGTGACATGTTTTGCGGACTGGCCCTTTAAGAGGCAGACCCTAGAAGTGGACAAACCCTTGAAGAGGTGACAAATTTAGGGAATTATGTCCTTTAAGAGGTTGACCAGGGTTGTGTACAAACCCTCAAAACAACAGCATTTTAAGTGTACTGGCCCTTTAAGAGGTGGACCTGGGAAGCTTACGGACCTTTAAAATTGGCAATACTTTAAGGTGACTGGCCTATGAAGAGGATGACCATGGAAGTGGACAGTCCTTAAAGATGCATTATTGTGTGTGGGTGGCCTTCTAAGAGACAACCCTGGGAATGGACAGACCTTTGGAAATGTCAATGTGGCTTATGAAGTGGAAATCCACTTGAACATGTGACATGTTTTGATGACTGGCCCTTTAAGAGGCAGACCCTAGAAGTGGACAAACCCTTGAAGAGGTGACAAATTTAGGGAATTATGTCTTTTAAGAGGTTGACCAGGGTTGTGTACAAACACTTGAAACAACAGCATTTTAAGTGTACTGGCCCTTTAAGAGGTGGACCTGGGAAGCTTACGGACCTTTAAAATTGGCAATACTTTAAGGTGACTGGCCTATGAAGAGGATGACCATGGAAGTGGACAGTCCTTAAAGATGCATTATTGTGTGTGTGTGGCCTTCTAAGAGACAACCCTGGGAATGGACAGACCTTTGGAAATGTCAATGTGGCTTATGAAGTGGAAAGCCACTTGAACATGTGACATGTTTTGTGGACTGGCCCTTTAAGAGGCAGACCCTAGAAGTGGACAAACCCTTGAAGAGGTGACAAATTTAGGGAATTATGTCCTTTAAGAGGTTGACCAGGGTTGTGTACAAACCCTCGAAACAACAGCATTTTAAGTGTACTGGCCCTTTAAGAGGTGGACCTGGGAAGCTTACGGACCTTTAAAATTGGCAATACTTTAAGGTGACTGGCCTATGAAGAGGATGACCATGGAAGTGGACAGTCCTTAAAGATGCATTATTGTGTGTGGGTGGCCTTCTAAGAGACAACCCTGGGAATGGACAGACCTTTGGAAATGTCAATGTGGCTTATGAAGTGAAAAATCCACTTGAACATGTGACATGTTTTGATGACTGGCCCTTTAAGAGGCAGACCCTAGATGTGGACAAACCCTTGAAGAGGTGACACATTTAGGGAATTATGTCCTTTAAGAGGTTGACCAGGGTTGTGTACAAACCCTCGAAACAACAGCATTTTAAGTGTACTGGCCCTTTAAGAGGTGGACCTGGGAAGCTTACGGACCGTTAAAATTGGCAATACTTTAAGGTGACTGGCCTATGAAGAGGATGACCATGGAAGTGGACAGTCCTTAAAGATGCATTATTGTGTGTGGGTGGCCTTCTAAGAGACAACCCTGGGAATGGACAGACCTTTGGAAATGTCAATGTGGCTTATGAAGTGGAAAGCCACTTGAACATGTGACATGTTTTGCGGACTGGCCCTTTAAGAGGCAGACCCTAGAAGTGGACAAACCCTTGAAGAGGTGACAAATTTAGGGAATTATGTCCTTTAAGAGGTTGACCAGGGTTGTGTACAAACCCTCGAAACAACAGCATTTTAAGTGTACTGGCCCTTTAAGAGGTGGACCTGGGAAGCTTACGGACCTTTAAAATTGGTAATACTTTAAGGTGACTGGCCTATGAAGAGGATGACCATGGAAGTGGACAGTCCTTAAAGATGCATTATTGTGTGTGGGTGGCCTTCTAAGAGACAACCCTGGGAATGGACAGACCTTTGGAAATGTCAATGTGGCTTATGAAGTGGAAAGCCACTTGAACATGTGACATGTTTTGCAGACTGGCCCTTTAAGAGGCAGACCCTAGAAGTGGACAAACCCTTGAAGAGGTGACAAATTTAGGGAATTATGTCCTTTAAGAGGTTGACCAGGGTTGTGTACAAACCCTCGAAATAACAGCATTTTAAGTGTACTGGCCCTTTAAGAGGTGGACCTGGGAAGCTTACGGACCTTTAAAATTGGCAATACTTTAAGGTGACTGGCCTATGAAGAGGATGACCATGGAAGTGGACAGTCCTTAAAGATGCATTATTGTGTGTGGGTGGCCTTCTAAGAGACAACCCTGGGAATGGACAGACCTTTGGAAATGTCAATGTGGCTTATGAAGTGGAAAGCCACTTGAACATGTGACATGTTTTGCGGACTGGCCCTTTAAGAGGCAGACCCTAGAAGTGGACAAACCCTTGAAGAGGTGACAAATTTAGGGAATTATGTCCTTTAAGAGGTTGACCAGGGTTGTGTACAAACCCTCGAAACAACAGCATTTTAAGTGTACTGGCCCTTTAAGAGGTGGACCTGGGAAGCTTACGGACCTTTAAAATTGGCAATACTTTAAGGTGACTGGCCTATGAAGAGGATGACCATGGAAGTGGACAGTCCTTAAAGATGCATTATTGTGTGTGGGTGGCCTTCTAAGAGACAACCCTGGGAATGGACAGACCTTTGGAAATGTCAATGTGGCTTATGAAGTGGAAAGCCACTTGAACATGTGACATGTTTTGCGGACTGGCCCTTTAAGAGGCAGACCCTAGAAGTGGACAAACCCTTGAAGAGGTGACAAATTTAGGGAATTATGTCCTTTAAGAGGTTGACCAGGGTTGTGTACAAACCCTCGAAACAACAGCATTTTAAGTGTACTGGCCCTTTAAGAGGTGGACCTGGGAAGCTTACGGACCGTTAAAATTGGCAATACTTTAAGGTGACTGGCCTATGAAGAGGATGACCATGGAAGTGGACAGTCCTTAAAGATGCATTATTGTGTGTGGGTGGCCTTCTAAGAGACAACCCTGGGAATGGACAGACCTTTGGAAATGTCAATGTGGCTTATGAAGTGGAAAGCCACTTGAACATGTGACATGTTTTGCGGACTGGCCCTTTAAGAGGCAGACCCTAGAAGTGGACAAACCCTTGAAGAGGTGACAAATTTAGGGAATTATGTCCTTTAAGAGGTTGACCAGGGTTGTGTACAAACCCTCAAAACAACAGCATTTTAAGTGTACTGGCCCTTTAAGAGGTGGACCTGGGAAGCTTACGGACCTTTAAAATTGGCAATACTTTAAGGTGACTGGCCTATGAAGAGGATGACCATGGAAGTGGACAGTCCTTAAAGATGCATTATTGTGTGTGGGTGGCCTTCTAAGAGACAACTCTGGGAATGGACAGACCTTTGGAAATGTCAATGTGGCTTATGAAGTGGAAAGCCACTTGAACATGTGACATGTTTTGCGGACTGGCCCTTTAAGAGGCAGACCCTAGAAGTGGACAAACCCTTGAAGAGGTGACAAATTTAGGGAATTATGTCCTTTAAGAGGTTGACCAGGGTTGTGTACAAACCCTCGAAACAACAGCATTTTAAGTGTACTGGCCCTTTAAGAGGTGGACCTGGGAAGCTTACGGACCTTTAAAATTGGCAATACTTTAAGGTGACTGGCCTATGAAGAGGATGACCATGGAAGTGGACAGTCCTTAAAGATGCATTATTGTGTGTGGGTGGCCTTCTAAGAGACAACCCTGGGAATGGACAGACCTTTGGAAATGTCAATGTGGCTTATGAAGTGGAAAGCCACTTGAACATGTGACATGTTTTGCGGACTGGCCCTTTAAGAGGCAGACCCTAGAAGTGGACAAACCCTTGAAGAGGTGACAAATTTAGGGAATTATGTCCTTTAAGAGGTTGACCAGGGTTGTGTACAAACCCTCGAAACAACAGCATTTTAAGTGTACTGGCCCTTTAAGAGGTGGACCTGGGAAGCTTACGGACCTTTAAAATTGGCAATACTTTAAGGTGACTGGCCTATGAAGAGGATGACCATGGAAGTGGACAGTCCTTAAAGATGCATTATTGTGTGTGGGTGGCCTTCTAAGAGACAACCCTGGGAATGGACAGACCTTTGGAAATGTCAATGTGGCTTATGAAGTGAAAAATCCACTTGAACATGTGAAATGTTTTGATGACTGGCCCTTTAAGAGGCAGACCCTAGATGTGGACAAACCCTTGAAGAGGTGACACATTTAGGGAATTATGTCCTTTAAGAGGTTGACCAGGGTTGTGTACAAACCCTCGAAACAACAGCATTTTAAGTGTACTGGCCCTTTAAGAGGTGGACCTGGGAAGCTTACGGACCGTTAAAATTGGCAATACTTTAAGGTGACTGGCCTATGAAGAGGATGACCATGGAAGTGGACAGTCCTTAAAGATGCATTATTGTGTGTGGGTGGCCTTCTAAGAGACAACCCTGGGAATGGACAGACCTTTGGAAATGTCAATGTGGCTTATGAAGTGGAAAGCCACTTGAACATGTGACATGTTTTGCGGACTGGCCCTTTAAGAGGCAGACCCTAGAAGTGGACAAACCCTTGAAGAGGTGACAAATTTAGGGAATTATGTCCTTTAAGAGGTTGACCAGGGTTGTGTACAAACCCTCAAAACAACAGCATTTTAAGTGTACTGGCCCTTTAAGAGGTGGACCTGGGAAGCTTACGGACCTTTAAAATTGGCAATACTTTAAGGTGACTGGCCTATGAAGAGGATGACCATGGAAGTGGACAGTCCTTAAAGATGCATTATTGTGTGTGGGTGGCCTTCTAAGAGACAACCCTGGGAATGGACAGACCTTTGGAAATGTCAATGTGGCTTATGAAGTGGAAATCCACTTGAACATGTGACATGTTTTGATGACTGGCCCTTTAAGAGGCAGACCCTAGAAGTGGACAAACCCTTGAAGAGGTGACAAATTTAGGGAATTATGTCTTTTAAGAGGTTGACCAGGGTTGTGTACAAACACTTGAAACAACAGCATTTTAAGTGTACTGGCCCTTTAAGAGGTGGACCTGGGAAGCTTACGGACCTTTAAAATTGGCAATACTTTAAGGTGACTGGCCTATGAAGAGGATGACCATGGAAGTGGACAGTCCTTAAAGATGCATTATTGTGTGTGTGTGGCCTTCTAAGAGACAACCCTGGGAATGGACAGACCTTTGGAAATGTCAATGTGGCTTATGAAGTGGAAAGCCACTTGAACATGTGACATGTTTTGTGGACTGGCCCTTTAAGAGGCAGACCCTAGAAGTGGACAAACCCTTGAAGAGGTGACAAATTTAGGGAATTATGTCCTTTAAGAGGTTGACCAGGGTTGTGTACAAACCCTCGAAACAACAGCATTTTAAGTGTACTGGCCCTTTAAGAGGTGGACCTGGGAAGCTTACGGACCTTTAAAATTGGCAATACTTTAAGGTGACTGGCCTATGAAGAGGATGACCATGGAAGTGGACAGTCCTTAAAGATGCATTATTGTGTGTGGGTGGCCTTCTAAGAGACAACCCTGGGAATGGACAGACCTTTGGAAATGTCAATGTGGCTTATGAAGTGGAAAGCCACTTGAACATGTGACATGTTTTGCGGACTGGCCCTTTAAGAGGCAGACCCTAGAAGTGGACAAACCCTTGAAGAGGTGACAAATTTAGGGAATTATGTCCTTTAAGAGGTTGACCAGGGTTGTGTACAAACCCTCGAAACAACAGCATTTTAAGTGTACTGGCCCTTTAAGAGGTGGACCTGGGAAGCTTACGGACCTTTAAAATTGGCAATACTTTAAGGTGACTGGCCTATGAAGAGGATGACCATGGAAGTGGACAGTCCTTAAAGATGCATTATTGTGTGTGGGTGGCCTTCTAAGAGACAACCCTGGGAATGGACAGACCTTTGGAAATGTCAATGTGGCTTATGAAGTGAAAAATCCACTTGAACATGTGACATGTTTTGATGACTGGCCCTTTAAGAGGCAGACCCTAGATGTGGACAAACCCTTGAAGAGGTGACATATTTAGGGAATTATGTCCTTTAAGAGGTTGACCAGGGTTGTGTACAAACCCTCGAAACAACAGCATTTTAAGTGTACTGGCCCTTTAAGAGGTGGACCTGGGAAGCTTACGGACCGTTAAAATTGGCAATACTTTAAGGTGACTGGCCTATGAAGAGGATGACCATGGAAGTGGACAGTCCTTAAAGATGCATTATTGTGTGTGGGTGGCCTTCTAAGAGACAACCCTGGGAATGGACAGACCTTTGGAAATGTCAATGTGGCTTATGAAGTGGAAAGCCACTTGAACATGTGACATGTTTTGCGGACTGGCCCTTTAAGAGGCAGACCCTAGAAGTGGACAAACCCTTGAAGAGGTGACAAATTTAGGGAATTATGTCCTTTAAGAGGTTGACCAGGGTTGTGTACAAACCCTCAAAACAACAGCATTTTAAGTGTACTGGCCCTTTAAGAGGTGGACCTGGGAAGCTTACGGACCTTTAAAATTGGCAATACTTTAAGGTGACTGGCCTATGAAGAGGATGACCATGGAAGTGGACAGTCCTTAAAGATGCATTATTGTGTGTGGGTGGCCTTCTAAGAGACAACCCTGGGAATGGACAGACCTTTGGAAATGTCAATGTGGCTTATGAAGTGGAAATCCACTTGAACATGTGACATGTTTTGATGACTGGCCCTTTAAGAGGCAGACCCTAGAAGTGGACAAACCCTTGAAGAGGTGACAAATTTAGGGAATTATGTCTTTTAAGAGGTTGACCAGGGTTGTGTACAAACACTTGAAACAACAGCATTTTAAGTGTACTGGCCCTTTAAGAGGTGGACCTGGGAAGCTTACGGACCTTTAAAATTGGCAATACTTTAAGGTGACTGGCCTATGAAGAGGATGACCATGGAAGTGGACAGTCCTTAAAGATGCATTATTGTGTGTGTGTGGCCTTCTAAGAGACAACCCTGGGAATGGACAGACCTTTGGAAATGTCAATGTGGCTTATGAAGTGGAAAGCCACTTGAACATGTGACATGTTTTGTGGACTGGCCCTTTAAGAGGCAGACCCTAGAAGTGGACAAACCCTTGAAGAGGTGACAAATTTAGGGAATTATGTCCTTTAAGAGGTTGACCAGGGTTGTGTACAAACCCTCGAAACAACAGCATTTTAAGTGTACTGGCCCTTTAAGAGGTGGACCTGGGAAGCTTACGGACCTTTAAAATTGGCAATACTTTAAGGTGACTGGCCTATGAAGAGGATGACCATGGAAGTGGACAGTCCTTAAAGATGCATTATTGTGTGTGGGTGGCCTTCTAAGAGACAACCCTGGGAATGGACAGACCTTTGGAAATGTCAATGTGGCTTATGAAGTGGAAAGCCACTTGAACATGTGACATGTTTTGCGGACTGGCCCTTTAAGAGGCAGACCCTAGAAGTGGACAAACCCTTGAAGAGGTGACAAATTTAGGGAATTATGTCCTTTAAGAGGTTGACCAGGGTTGTGTACAAACCCTCGAAACAACAGCATTTTAAGTGTACTGGCCCTTTAAGAGGTGGACCTGGGAAGCTTACGGACCTTTAAAATTGGCAATACTTTAAGGTGACTGGCCTATGAAGAGGATGACCATGGAAGTGGACAGTCCTTAAAGATGCATTATTGTGTGTGGGTGGCCTTCTAAGAGACAACCCTGGGAATGGACAGACCTTTGGAAATGTCAATGTGGCTTATGAAGTGGAAAGCCACTTGAACATGTGACATGTTTTGCGGACTGGCCCTTTAAGAGGCAGACCCTAGAAGTGGACAAACTCTTGAAGAGGTGACAAATTTAGGGAATTATGTCCTTTAAGAGGTTGACCAGGGTTGTGTACAAACCCTCAAAACAACAGCATTTTAAGTGTACTGGCCCTTTAAGAGGTGGACCTGGGAAGCTTACGGACCTTTAAAATTGGCAATACTTTAAGGTGACTGGCCTATGAAGAGGATGACCATGGAAGTGGACAGTCCTTAAAGATGCATTATTGTGTGTGGGTGGCCTTCTAAGAGACAACCCTGGGAATGGACAGACCTTTGGAAATGTCAATGTGGCTTATGAAGTGGAAATCCACTTGAACATGTGACATGTTTTGATGACTGGCCCTTTAAGAGGCAGACCCTAGAAGTGGACAAACCCTTGAAGAGGTGACAAATTTAGGGAATTATGTCTTTTAAGAGGTTGACCAGGGTTGTGTACAAACACTTGAAACAACAGCATTTTAAGTGTACTGGCCCTTTAAGAGGTGGACCTGGGAAGCTTACGGACCTTTAAAATTGGCAATACTTTAAGGTGACTGGCCTATGAAGAGGATGACCATGGAAGTGGACAGTCCTTAAAGATGCATTATTGTGTGTGTGTGGCCTTCTAAGAGACAACCCTGGGAATGGACAGACCTTTGGAAATGTCAATGTGGCTTATGAAGTGGAAAGCCACTTGAACATGTGACATGTTTTGTGGACTGGCCCTTTAAGAGGCAGACCCTAGAAGTGGACAAACCCTTGAAGAGGTGACAAATTTAGGGAATTATGTCCTTTAAGAGGTTGACCAGGGTTGTGTACAAACCCTCGAAACAACAGCATTTTAAGTGTACTGGCCCTTTAAGAGGTGGACCTGGGAAGCTTACGGACCGTTAAAATTGGCAATACTTTAAGGTGACTGGCCTATGAAGAGGATGACCATGGAAGTGGACAGTCCTTAAAGATGCATTATTGTGTGTGGGTGGCCTTCTAAGAGACAACCCTGGGAATGGACAGACCTTTGGAAATGTCAATGTGGCTTATGAAGTGGAAAGCCACTTGAACATGTGACATGTTTTGCGGACTGGCCCTTTAAGAGGCAGACCCTAGAAGTGGACAAACCCTTGAAGAGGTGACAAATTTAGGGAATTATGTCCTTTAAGAGGTTGACCAGGGTTGTGTACAAACCCTCGAAACAACAGCATTTTAAGTGTACTGGCCCTTTAAGAGGTGGACCTGGGAAGCTTACGGACCTTTAAAATTGGTAATACTTTAAGGTGACTGGCCTATGAAGAGGATGACCATGGAAGTGGACAGTCCTTAAAGATGCATTATTGTGTGTGGGTGGCCTTCTAAGAGACAACCCTGGGAATGGACAGACCTTTGGAAATGTCAATGTGGCTTATGAAGTGGAAAGCCACTTGAACATGTGACATGTTTTGCGGACTGGCCCTTTAAGAGGCAGACCCTAGAAGTGGACAAACCCTTGAAGAGGTGACAAATTTAGGGAATTATGTCCTTTAAGAGGTTGACCAGGGTTGTGTACAAACCCTCGAAATAACAGCATTTTAAGTGTACTGGCCCTTTAAGAGGTGGACCTGGGAAGCTTACGGACCTTTAAAATTGGCAATACTTTAAGGTGACTGGCCTATGAAGAGGATGACCATGGAAGTGGACAGTCCTTAAAGATGCATTATTGTGTGTGGGTGGCCTTCTAAGAGACAACCCTGGGAATGGACAGACCTTTGGAAATGTCAATGTGGCTTATGAAGTGGAAAGCCACTTGAACATGTGACATGTTTTGCGGACTGGCCCTTTAAGAGGCAGACCCTAGAAGTGGACAAACCCTTGAAGAGGTGACAAATTTAGGGAATTATGTCCTTTAAGAGGTTGACCAGGGTTGTGTACAAACCCTCGAAACAACAGCATTTTAAGTGTACTGGCCCTTTAAGAGGTGGACCTGGGAAGCTTACGGACCTTTAAAATTGGCAATACTTTAAGGTGACTGGCCTATGAAGAGGATGACCATGGAAGTGGACAGTCCTTAAAGATGCATTATTGTGTGTGGGTGGCCTTCTAAGAGACAACCCTGGGAATGGACAGACCTTTGGAAATGTCAATGTGGCTTATGAAGTGGAAAGCCACTTGAACATGTGACATGTTTTGCGGACTGGCCCTTTAAGAGGCAGACCCTAGAAGTGGACAAACCCTTGAAGAGGTGACAAATTTAGGGAATTATGTCCTTTAAGAGGTTGACCAGGGTTGTGTACAAACCCTCGAAACAACAGCATTTTAAGTGTACTGGCCCTTTAAGAGGTGGACCTGGGAAGCTTACGGACCTTTAAAATTGGCAATACTTTAAGGTGACTGGCCTATGAAGAGGATGACCATGGAAGTGGACAGTCCTTAAAGATGCATTATTGTGTGTGGGTGGCCTTCTAAGAGACAACCCTGGGAATGGACAGACCTTTGGAAATGTCAATGTGGCTTATGAAGTGAAAAATCCACTTGAACATGTGAAATGTTTTGATGACTGGCCCTTTAAGAGGCAGACCCTAGATGTGGACAAACCCTTGAAGAGGTGACACATTTAGGGAATTATGTCCTTTAAGAGGTTGACCAGGGTTGTGTACAAACCCTCGAAACAACAGCATTTTAAGTGTACTGGCCCTTTAAGAGGTGGACCTGGGAAGCTTACGGACCGTTAAAATTGGCAATACTTTAAGGTGACTGGCCTATGAAGAGGATGACCATGGAAGTGGACAGTCCTTAAAGATGCATTATTGTGTGTGGGTGGCCTTCTAAGAGACAACCCTGGGAATGGACAGACCTTTGGAAATGTCAATGTGGCTTATGAAGTGGAAAGCCACTTGAACATGTGACATGTTTTGCGGACTGGCCCTTTAAGAGGCAGACCCTAGAAGTGGACAAACCCTTGAAGAGGTGACAAATTTAGGGAATTATGTCCTTTAAGAGGTTGACCAGGGTTGTGTACAAACCCTCAAAACAACAGCATTTTAAGTGTACTGGCCCTTTAAGAGGTGGACCTGGGAAGCTTACGGACCTTTAAAATTGGCAATACTTTAAGGTGACTGGCCTATGAAGAGGATGACCATGGAAGTGGACAGTCCTTAAAGATGCATTATTGTGTGTGGGTGGCCTTCTAAGAGACAACCCTGGGAATGGACAGACCTTTGGAAATGTCAATGTGGCTTATGAAGTGGAAATCCACTTGAACATGTGACATGTTTTGATGACTGGCCCTTTAAGAGGCAGACCCTAGAAGTGGACAAACCCTTGAAGAGGTGACAAATTTAGGGAATTATGTCTTTTAAGAGGTTGACCAGGGTTGTGTACAAACACTTGAAACAACAGCATTTTAAGTGTACTGGCCCTTTAAGAGGTGGACCTGGGAAGCTTACGGACCTTTAAAATTGGCAATACTTTAAGGTGACTGGCCTATGAAGAGGATGACCATGGAAGTGGACAGTCCTTAAAGATGCATTATTGTGTGTGTGTGGCCTTCTAAGAGACAACCCTGGGAATGGACAGACCTTTGGAAATGTCAATGTGGCTTATGAAGTGGAAAGCCACTTGAACATGTGACATGTTTTGTGGACTGGCCCTTTAAGAGGCAGACCCTAGAAGTGGACAAACCCTTGAAGAGGTGACAAATTTAGGGAATTATGTCCTTTAAGAGGTTGACCAGGGTTGTGTACAAACCCTCGAAACAACAGCATTTTAAGTGTACTGGCCCTTTAAGAGGTGGACCTGGGAAGCTTACGGACCTTTAAAATTGGCAATACTTTAAGGTGACTGGCCTATGAAGAGGATGACCATGGAAGTGGACAGTCCTTAAAGATGCATTATTGTGTGTGGGTGGCCTTCTAAGAGACAACCCTGGGAATGGACAGACCTTTGGAAATGTCAATGTGGCTTATGAAGTGGAAAGCCACTTGAACATGTGACATGTTTTGCGGACTGGCCCTTTAAGAGGCAGACCCTAGAAGTGGACAAACCCTTGAAGAGGTGACAAATTTAGGGAATTATGTCCTTTAAGAGGTTGACCAGGGTTGTGTACAAACCCTCGAAACAACAGCATTTTAAGTGTACTGGCCCTTTAAGAGGTGGACCTGGGAAGCTTACGGACCTTTAAAATTGGCAATACTTTAAGGTGACTGGCCTATGAAGAGGATGACCATGGAAGTGGACAGTCCTTAAAGATGCATTATTGTGTGTGGGTGGCCTTCTAAGAGACAACCCTGGGAATGGACAGACCTTTGGAAATGTCAATGTGGCTTATGAAGTGAAAAATCCACTTGAACATGTGACATGTTTTGATGACTGGCCCTTTAAGAGGCAGACCCTAGATGTGGACAAACCCTTGAAGAGGTGACATATTTAGGGAATTATGTCCTTTAAGAGGTTGACCAGGGTTGTGTACAAACCCTCGAAACAACAGCATTTTAAGTGTACTGGCCCTTTAAGAGGTGGACCTGGGAAGCTTACGGACCGTTAAAATTGGCAATACTTTAAGGTGACTGGCCTATGAAGAGGATGACCATGGAAGTGGACAGTCCTTAAAGATGCATTATTGTGTGTGGGTGGCCTTCTAAGAGACAACCCTGGGAATGGACAGACCTTTGGAAATGTCAATGTGGCTTATGAAGTGGAAAGCCACTTGAACATGTGACATGTTTTGCGGACTGGCCCTTTAAGAGGCAGACCCTAGAAGTGGACAAACCCTTGAAGAGGTGACAAATTTAGGGAATTATGTCCTTTAAGAGGTTGACCAGGGTTGTGTACAAACCCTCAAAACAACAGCATTTTAAGTGTACTGGCCCTTTAAGAGGTGGACCTGGGAAGCTTACGGACCTTTAAAATTGGCAATACTTTAAGGTGACTGGCCTATGAAGAGGATGACCATGGAAGTGGACAGTCCTTAAAGATGCATTATTGTGTGTGGGTGGCCTTCTAAGAGACAACCCTGGGAATGGACAGACCTTTGGAAATGTCAATGTGGCTTATGAAGTGGAAATCCACTTGAACATGTGACATGTTTTGATGACTGGCCCTTTAAGAGGCAGACCCTAGAAGTGGACAAACCCTTGAAGAGGTGACAAATTTAGGGAATTATGTCTTTTAAGAGGTTGACCAGGGTTGTGTACAAACACTTGAAACAACAGCATTTTAAGTGTACTGGCCCTTTAAGAGGTGGACCTGGGAAGCTTACGGACCTTTAAAATTGGCAATACTTTAAGGTGACTGGCCTATGAAGAGGATGACCATGGAAGTGGACAGTCCTTAAAGATGCATTATTGTGTGTGTGTGGCCTTCTAAGAGACAACCCTGGGAATGGACAGACCTTTGGAAATGTCAATGTGGCTTATGAAGTGGAAAGCCACTTGAACATGTGACATGTTTTGTGGACTGGCCCTTTAAGAGGCAGACCCTAGAAGTGGACAAACCCTTGAAGAGGTGACAAATTTAGGGAATTATGTCCTTTAAGAGGTTGACCAGGGTTGTGTACAAACCCTCGAAACAACAGCATTTTAAGTGTACTGGCCCTTTAAGAGGTGGACCTGGGAAGCTTACGGACCTTTAAAATTGGCAATACTTTAAGGTGACTGGCCTATGAAGAGGATGACCATGGAAGTGGACAGTCCTTAAAGATGCATTATTGTGTGTGGGTGGCCTTCTAAGAGACAACCCTGGGAATGGACAGACCTTTGGAAATGTCAATGTGGCTTATGAAGTGGAAAGCCACTTGAACATGTGACATGTTTTGCGGACTGGCCCTTTAAGAGGCAGACCCTAGAAGTGGACAAACCCTTGAAGAGGTGACAAATTTAGGGAATTATGTCCTTTAAGAGGTTGACCAGGGTTGTGTACAAACCCTCGAAACAACAGCATTTTAAGTGTACTGGCCCTTTAAGAGGTGGACCTGGGAAGCTTACGGACCTTTAAAATTGGCAATACTTTAAGGTGACTGGCCTATGAAGAGGATGACCATGGAAGTGGACAGTCCTTAAAGATGCATTATTGTGTGTGGGTGGCCTTCTAAGAGACAACCCTGGGAATGGACAGACCTTTGGAAATGTCAATGTGGCTTATGAAGTGGAAAGCCACTTGAACATGTGACATGTTTTGCGGACTGGCCCTTTAAGAGGCAGACCCTAGAAGTGGACAAACTCTTGAAGAGGTGACAAATTTAGGGAATTATGTCCTTTAAGAGGTTGACCAGGGTTGTGTACAAACCCTCAAAACAACAGCATTTTAAGTGTACTGGCCCTTTAAGAGGTGGACCTGGGAAGCTTACGGACCTTTAAAATTGGCAATACTTTAAGGTGACTGGCCTATGAAGAGGATGACCATGGAAGTGGACAGTCCTTAAAGATGCATTATTGTGTGTGGGTGGCCTTCTAAGAGACAACCCTGGGAATGGACAGACCTTTGGAAATGTCAATGTGGCTTATGAAGTGGAAATCCACTTGAACATGTGACATGTTTTGATGACTGGCCCTTTAAGAGGCAGACCCTAGAAGTGGACAAACCCTTGAAGAGGTGACAAATTTAGGGAATTATGTCTTTTAAGAGGTTGACCAGGGTTGTGTACAAACACTTGAAACAACAGCATTTTAAGTGTACTGGCCCTTTAAGAGGTGGACCTGGGAAGCTTACGGACCTTTAAAATTGGCAATACTTTAAGGTGACTGGCCTATGAAGAGGATGACCATGGAAGTGGACAGTCCTTAAAGATGCATTATTGTGTGTGGGTGGCCTTCTAAGAGACAACCCTGGGAATGGACAGACCTTTGGAAATGTCAATGTGGCTTATGAAGTGGAAAGCCACTTGAACATGTGACATGTTTTGTGGACTGGCCCTTTAAGAGGCAGACCCTAGAAGTGGACAAACCCTTGAAGAGGTGACAAATTTAGGGAATTATGTCCTTTAAGAGGTTGACCAGGGTTGTGTACAAACCCTCGAAACAACAGCATTTTAAGTGTACTGGCCCTTTAAGAGGTGGACCTGGGAAGCTTACGGACCTTTAAAATTGGCAATACTTTAAGGTGACTGGCCTATGAAGAGGATGACCATGGAAGTGGACAGTCCTTAAAGATGCATTATTGTGTGTGGGTGGCCTTCTAAGAGACAACCCTGGGAATGGACAGACCTTTGGAAATGTCAATGTGGCTTATGAAGTGGAAAGCCACTTGAACATGTGACATGTTTTGCGGACTGGCCCTTTAAGAGGCAGACCCTAGAAGTGGACAAACCCTTGAAGAGGTGACAAATTTAGGGAATTATGTCCTTTAAGAGGTTGACCAGGGTTGTGTACAAACCCTCGAAACAACAGCATTTTAAGTGTACTGGCCCTTTAAGAGGTGGACCTGGGAAGCTTACGGACCTTTAAAATTGGTAATACTTTAAGGTGACTGGCCTATGAAGAGGATGACCATGGAAGTGGACAGTCCTTAAAGATGCATTATTGTGTGTGGGTGGCCTTCTAAGAGACAACCCTGGGAATGGACAGACCTTTGGAAATGTCAATGTGGCTTATGAAGTGGAAAGCCACTTGAACATGTGACATGTTTTGCAGACTGGCCCTTTAAGAGGCAGACCCTAGAAGTGGACAAACCCTTGAAGAGGTGACAAATTTAGGGAATTATGTCCTTTAAGAGGTTGACCAGGGTTGTGTACAAACCCTCGAAATAACAGCATTTTAAGTGTACTGGCCCTTTAAGAGGTGGACCTGGGAAGCTTACGGACCTTTAAAATTGGCAATACTTTAAGGTGACTGGCCTATGAAGAGGATGACCATGGAAGTGGACAGTCCTTAAAGATGCATTATTGTGTGTGGGTGGCCTTCTAAGAGACAACCCTGGGAATGGACAGACCTTTGGAAATGTCAATGTGGCTTATGAAGTGGAAAGCCACTTGAACATGTGACATGTTTTGCGGACTGGCCCTTTAAGAGGCAGACCCTAGAAGTGGACAAACCCTTGAAGAGGTGACAAATTTAGGGAATTATGTCCTTTAAGAGGTTGACCAGGGTTGTGTACAAACCCTCGAAACAACAGCATTTTAAGTGTACTGGCCCTTTAAGAGGTGGACCTGGGAAGCTTACGGACCTTTAAAATTGGCAATACTTTAAGGTGACTGGCCTATGAAGAGGATGACCATGGAAGTGGACAGTCCTTAAAGATGCATTATTGTGTGTGGGTAGCCTTCTAAGAGACAACCCTGGGAATTGACAGACCTTTGGAAATGTCAATGTGGCTTATGAAGTGGAAATCCACTTGAACATGTGACATGTTTTGATGACTGGCCCTTTAAGAGGCAGACCCTAGAAGTGGACAAACCCTTGAAGAGGTGACAAATTTAGGGAATTATGTCTTTTAAGAGGTTGACCAGGGTTGTGTACAAACACTTGAAACAACAGCATTTTAAGTGTACTGGCCCTTTAAGAGGTGGACCTGGGAAGCTTACGGACCTTTAAAATTGGCAATACTTTAAGGTGACTGGCCTATGAAGAGGATGACCATGGAAGTGGACAGTCCTTAAAGATGCATTATTGTGTGTGTGTGGCCTTCTAAGAGACAACCCTGGGAATGGACAGACCTTTGGAAATGTCAATGTGGCTTATGAAGTGGAAAGCCACTTGAACATGTGACATGTTTTGCGGACTGGCCCTTTAAGAGGCAGACCCTAGAAGTGGACAAACCCTTGAAGAGGTGACAAATTTAGGGAATTATGTCCTTTAAGAGGTTGACCAGGGTTGTGTACAAACCCTCGAAACAACAGCATTTTAAGTGTACTGGCCCTTTAAGAGGTGGACCTGGGAAGCTTACGGACCTTTAAAATTGGCAATACTTTAAGGTGACTGGCCTATGAAGAGGATGACCATGGAAGTGGACAGTCCTTAAAGATGCATTATTGTGTGTGGGTGGCCTTCTAAGAGACAACCCTGGGAATGGACAGACCTTTGGAAATGTCAATGTGGCTTATGAAGTGAAAAATCCACTTGAACATGTGACATGTTTTGATGACTGGCCCTTTAAGAGGCAGACCCTAGATGTGGACAAACCCTTGAAGAGGTGACATATTTAGGGAATTATGTCCTTTAAGAGGTTGACCAGGGTTGTGTACAAACCCTCGAAACAACAGCATTTTAAGTGTACTGGCCCTTTAAGAGGTGGACCTGGGAAGCTTACGGACCGTTAAAATTGGCAATACTTTAAGGTGACTGGCCTATGAAGAGGATGACCATGGAAGTGGACAGTCCTTAAAGATGCATTATTGTGTGTGGGTGGCCTTCTAAGAGACAACCCTGGGAATGGACAGACCTTTGGAAATGTCAATGTGGCTTATGAAGTGGAAAGCCACTTGAACATGTGACATGTTTTGCGGACTGGCCCTTTAAGAGGCAGACCCTAGAAGTGGACAAACCCTTGAAGAGGTGACAAATTTAGGGAATTATGTCCTTTAAGAGGTTGACCAGGGTTGTGTACAAACCCTCAAAACAACAGCATTTTAAGTGTACTGGCCCTTTAAGAGGTGGACCTGGGAAGCTTACGGACCTTTAAAATTGGCAATACTTTAAGGTGACTGGCCTATGAAGAGGATGACCATGGAAGTGGACAGTCCTTAAAGATGCATTATTGTGTGTGGGTGGCCTTCTAAGAGACAACCCTGGGAATGGACAGACCTTTGGAAATGTCAATGTGGCTTATGAAGTGGAAATCCACTTGAACATGTGACATGTTTTGATGACTGGCCCTTTAAGAGGCAGACCCTAGAAGTGGACAAACCCTTGAAGAGGTGACAAATTTAGGGAATTATGTCTTTTAAGAGGTTGACCAGGGTTGTGTACAAACACTTGAAACAACAGCATTTTAAGTGTACTGGCCCTTTAAGAGGTGGACCTGGGAAGCTTACGGACCTTTAAAATTGGCAATACTTTAAGGTGACTGGCCTATGAAGAGGATGACCATGGAAGTGGACAGTCCTTAAAGATGCATTATTGTGTGTGTGTGGCCTTCTAAGAGACAACCCTGGGAATGGACAGACCTTTGGAAATGTCAATGTGGCTTATGAAGTGGAAAGCCACTTGAACATGTGACATGTTTTGTGGACTGGCCCTTTAAGAGGCAGACCCTAGAAGTGGACAAACCCTTGAAGAGGTGACAAATTTAGGGAATTATGTCCTTTAAGAGGTTGACCAGGGTTGTGTACAAACCCTCGAAACAACAGCATTTTAAGTGTACTGGCCCTTTAAGAGGTGGACCTGGGAAGCTTACGGACCTTTAAAATTGGCAATACTTTAAGGTGACTGGCCTATGAAGAGGATGACCATGGAAGTGGACAGTCCTTAAAGATGCATTATTGTGTGTGGGTGGCCTTCTAAGAGACAACCCTGGGAATGGACAGACCTTTGGAAATGTCAATGTGGCTTATGAAGTGGAAAGCCACTTGAACATGTGACATGTTTTGCGGACTGGCCCTTTAAGAGGCAGACCCTAGAAGTGGACAAACCCTTGAAGAGGTGACAAATTTAGGGAATTATGTCCTTTAAGAGGTTGACCAGGGTTGTGTACAAACCCTCGAAACAACAGCATTTTAAGTGTACTGGCCCTTTAAGAGGTGGACCTGGGAAGCTTACGGACCTTTAAAATTGGCAATACTTTAAGGTGACTGGCCTATGAAGAGGATGACCATGGAAGTGGACAGTCCTTAAAGATGCATTATTGTGTGTGGGTGGCCTTCTAAGAGACAACCCTGGGAATGGACAGACCTTTGGAAATGTCAATGTGGCTTATGAAGTGGAAAGCCACTTGAACATGTGACATGTTTTGCGGACTGGCCCTTTAAGAGGCAGACCCTAGAAGTGGACAAACTCTTGAAGAGGTGACAAATTTAGGGAATTATGTCCTTTAAGAGGTTGACCAGGGTTGTGTACAAACCCTCAAAACAACAGCATTTTAAGTGTACTGGCCCTTTAAGAGGTGGACCTGGGAAGCTTACGGACCTTTAAAATTGGCAATACTTTAAGGTGACTGGCCTATGAAGAGGATGACCATGGAAGTGGACAGTCCTTAAAGATGCATTATTGTGTGTGGGTGGCCTTCTAAGAGACAACCCTGGGAATGGACAGACCTTTGGAAATGTCAATGTGGCTTATGAAGTGGAAATCCACTTGAACATGTGACATGTTTTGATGACTGGCCCTTTAAGAGGCAGACCCTAGAAGTGGACAAACCCTTGAAGAGGTGACAAATTTAGGGAATTATGTCTTTTAAGAGGTTGACCAGGGTTGTGTACAAACACTTGAAACAACAGCATTTTAAGTGTACTGGCCCTTTAAGAGGTGGACCTGGGAAGCTTACGGACCTTTAAAATTGGCAATACTTTAAGGTGACTGGCCTATGAAGAGGATGACCATGGAAGTGGACAGTCCTTAAAGATGCATTATTGTGTGTGGGTGGCCTTCTAAGAGACAACCCTGGGAATGGACAGACCTTTGGAAATGTCAATGTGGCTTATGAAGTGGAAAGCCACTTGAACATGTGACATGTTTTGTGGACTGGCCCTTTAAGAGGCAGACCCTAGAAGTGGACAAACCCTTGAAGAGGTGACAAATTTAGGGAATTATGTCCTTTAAGAGGTTGACCAGGGTTGTGTACAAACCCTCGAAACAACAGCATTTTAAGTGTACTGGCCCTTTAAGAGGTGGACCTGGGAAGCTTACGGACCTTTAAAATTGGCAATACTTTAAGGTGACTGGCCTATGAAGAGGATGACCATGGAAGTGGACAGTCCTTAAAGATGCATTATTGTGTGTGGGTGGCCTTCTAAGAGACAACCCTGGGAATGGACAGACCTTTGGAAATGTCAATGTGGCTTATGAAGTGGAAAGCCACTTGAACATGTGACATGTTTTGCGGACTGGCCCTTTAAGAGGCAGACCCTAGAAGTGGACAAACCCTTGAAGAGGTGACAAATTTAGGGAATTATGTCCTTTAAGAGGTTGACCAGGGTTGTGTACAAACCCTCGAAACAACAGCATTTTAAGTGTACTGGCCCTTTAAGAGGTGGACCTGGGAAGCTTACGGACCTTTAAAATTGGTAATACTTTAAGGTGACTGGCCTATGAAGAGGATGACCATGGAAGTGGACAGTCCTTAAAGATGCATTATTGTGTGTGGGTGGCCTTCTAAGAGACAACCCTGGGAATGGACAGACCTTTGGAAATGTCAATGTGGCTTATGAAGTGGAAAGCCACTTGAACATGTGACATGTTTTGCAGACTGGCCCTTTAAGAGGCAGACCCTAGAAGTGGACAAACCCTTGAAGAGGTGACAAATTTAGGGAATTATGTCCTTTAAGAGGTTGACCAGGGTTGTGTACAAACCCTCGAAATAACAGCATTTTAAGTGTACTGGCCCTTTAAGAGGTGGACCTGGGAAGCTTACGGACCTTTAAAATTGGCAATACTTTAAGGTGACTGGCCTATGAAGAGGATGACCATGGAAGTGGACAGTCCTTAAAGATGCATTATTGTGTGTGGGTGGCCTTCTAAGAGACAACCCTGGGAATGGACAGACCTTTGGAAATGTCAATGTGGCTTATGAAGTGGAAAGCCACTTGAACATGTGACATGTTTTGCGGACTGGCCCTTTAAGAGGCAGACCCTAGAAGTGGACAAACCCTTGAAGAGGTGACAAATTTAGGGAATTATGTCCTTTAAGAGGTTGACCAGGGTTGTGTACAAACCCTCGAAACAACAGCATTTTAAGTGTACTGGCCCTTTAAGAGGTGGACCTGGGAAGCTTACGGACCTTTAAAATTGGCAATACTTTAAGGTGACTGGCCTATGAAGAGGATGACCATGGAAGTGGACAGTCCTTAAAGATGCATTATTGTGTGTGGGTAGCCTTCTAAGAGACAACCCTGGGAATTGACAGACCTTTGGAAATGTCAATGTGGCTTATGAAGTGGAAATCCACTTGAACATGTGACATGTTTTGATGACTGGCCCTTTAAGAGGCAGACCCTAGAAGTGGACAAACCCTTGAAGAGGTGACAAATTTAGGGAATTATGTCTTTTAAGAGGTTGACCAGGGTTGTGTACAAACACTTGAAACAACAGCATTTTAAGTGTACTGGCCCTTTAAGAGGTGGACCTGGGAAGCTTACGGACCTTTAAAATTGGCAATACTTTAAGGTGACTGGCCTATGAAGAGGATGACCATGGAAGTGGACAGTCCTTAAAGATGCATTATTGTGTGTGTGTGGCCTTCTAAGAGACAACCCTGGGAATGGACAGACCTTTGGAAATGTCAATGTGGCTTATGAAGTGGAAAGCCACTTGAACATGTGACATGTTTTGTGGACTGGCCCTTTAAGAGGCAGACCCTAGAAGTGGACAAACCCTTGAAGAGGTGACAAATTTAGGGAATTATGTCCTTTAAGAGGTTGACCAGGGTTGTGTACAAACCCTCGAAACAACAGCATTTTAAGTGTACTGGCCCTTTAAGAGGTGGACCTGGGAAGCTTACGGACCTTTAAAATTGGCAATACTTTAAGGTGACTGGCCTATGAAGAGGATGACCATGGAAGTGGACAGTCCTTAAAGATGCATTATTGTGTGTGGGTGGCCTTCTAAGAGACAACCCTGGGAATGGACAGACCTTTGGAAATGTCAATGTGGCTTATGAAGTGGAAAGCCACTTGAACATGTGACATGTTTTGCGGACTGGCCCTTTAAGAGGCAGACCCTAGAAGTGGACAAACCCTTGAAGAGGTGACAAATTTAGGGAATTATGTCCTTTAAGAGGTTGACCAGGGTTGTGTACAAACCCTCGAAACAACAGCATTTTAAGTGTACTGGCCCTTTAAGAGGTGGACCTGGGAAGCTTACGGACCTTTAAAATTGGCAATACTTTAAGGTGACTGGCCTATGAAGAGGATGACCATGGAAGTGGACAGTCCTTAAAGATGCATTATTGTGTGTGGGTGGCCTTCTAAGAGACAACCCTGGGAATGGACAGACCTTTGGAAATGTCAATGTGGCTTATGAAGTGAAAAATCCACTTGAACATGTGACATGTTTTGATGACTGGCCCTTTAAGAGGCAGACCCTAGATGTGGACAAACCCTTGAAGAGGTGACACATTTAGGGAATTATGTCCTTTAAGAGGTTGACCAGGGTTGTGTACAAACCCTCGAAACAACAGCATTTTAAGTGTACTGGCCCTTTAAGAGGTGGACCTGGGAAGCTTACGGACCGTTAAAATTGGCAATACTTTAAGGTGACTGGCCTATGAAGAGGATGACCATGGAAGTGGACAGTCCTTAAAGATGCATTATTGTGTGTGGGTGGCCTTCTAAGAGACAACCCTGGGAATGGACAGACCTTTGGAAATGTCAATGTGGCTTATGAAGTGGAAAGCCACTTGAACATGTGACATGTTTTGCGGACTGGCCCTTTAAGAGGCAGACCCTAGAAGTGGACAAACCCTTGAAGAGGTGACAAATTTAGGGAATTATGTCCTTTAAGAGGTTGACCAGGGTTGTGTACAAACCCTCAAAACAACAGCATTTTAAGTGTACTGGCCCTTTAAGAGGTGGACCTGGGAAGCTTACGGACCTTTAAAATTGGCAATACTTTAAGGTGACTGGCCTATGAAGAGGATGACCATGGAAGTGGACAGTCCTTAAAGATGCATTATTGTGTGTGGGTGGCCTTCTAAGAGACAACCCTGGGAATGGACAGACCTTTGGAAATGTCAATGTGGCTTATGAAGTGGAAAGCCACTTGAACATGTGACATGTTTTGCGGACTGGCCCTTTAAGAGGCAGACCCTAGAAGTGGACAAACCCTTGAAGAGGTGACAAATTTAGGGAATTATGTCCTTTAAGAGGTTGACCAGGGTTGTGTACAAACCCTCGAAACAACAGCATTTTAAGTGTACTGGCCCTTTAAGAGGTGGACCTGGGAAGCTTACGGACCTTTAAAATTGGCAATACCTTAAGGTGACTGGCCTATGAAGAGGATGACCATGGAAGTGGACAGTCCTTAAAGATGCATTATTGTGTGTGGGTGGCCTTCTAAGAGACAACCCTGGGAATGGACAGACCTTTGGAAATGTCAATGTGGCTTATGAAGTGGAAAGCCACTTGAACATGTGACATGTTTTGCGGACTGGCCCTTTAAGAGGCAGACCCTAGAAGTGGACAAACCCTTGAAGAGGTGACAAATTTAGGGAATTATGTCCTTTAAGAGGTTGACCAGGGTTGTGTACAAACCCTCGAAACAACAGCATTTTAAGTGTACTGGCCCTTTAAGAGGTGGACCTGGGAAGCTTACGGACCTTTAAAATTGGCAATACTTTAAGGTGACTGGCCTATGAAGAGGATGACCATGGAAGTGGACAGTCCTTAAAGATGCATTATTGTGTGTGGGTGGCCTTCTAAGAGACAACCCTGGGAATGGACAGACCTTTGGAAATGTCAATGTGGCTTATGAAGTGGAAAGCCACTTGAACATGTGACATGTTTTGCAGACTGGCCCTTTAAGAGGCAGACCCTAGAAGTGGACAAACCCTTGAAGAGGTGACAAATTTAGGGAATTATGTCCTTTAAGAGGTTGACCAGGGTTGTGTACAAACCCTCGAAATAACAGCATTTTAAGTGTACTGGCCCTTTAAGAGGTGGACCTGGGAAGCTTACGGACCTTTAAAATTGGCAATACTTTAAGGTGACTGGCCTATGAAGAGGATGACCATGGAAGTGGACAGTCCTTAAAGATGCATTATTGTGTGTGGGTGGCCTTCTAAGAGACAACCCTGGGAATGGACAGACCTTTGGAAATGTCAATGTGGCTTATGAAGTGGAAAGCCACTTGAACATGTGACATGTTTTGCGGACTGGCCCTTTAAGAGGCAGACCCTAGAAGTGGACAAACCCTTGAAGAGGTGACAAATTTAGGGAATTATGTCCTTTAAGAGGTTGACCAGGGTTGTGTACAAACCCTCGAAACAACAGCATTTTAAGTGTACTGGCCCTTTAAGAGGTGGACCTGGGAAGCTTACGGACCTTTAAAATTGGCAATACTTTAAGGTGACTGGCCTATGAAGAGGATGACCATGGAAGTGGACAGTCCTTAAAGATGCATTATTGTGTGTGGGTAGCCTTCTAAGAGACAACCCTGGGAATTGACAGACCTTTGGAAATGTCAATGTGGCTTATGAAGTGGAAATCCACTTGAACATGTGACATGTTTTGATGACTGGCCCTTTAAGAGGCAGACCCTAGAAGTGGACAAACCCTTGAAGAGGTGACAAATTTAGGGAATTATGTCTTTTAAGAGGTTGACCAGGGTTGTGTACAAACACTTGAAACAACAGCATTTTAAGTGTACTGGCCCTTTAAGAGGTGGACCTGGGAAGCTTACGGACCTTTAAAATTGGCAATACTTTAAGGTGACTGGCCTATGAAGAGGATGACCATGGAAGTGGACAGTCCTTAAAGATGCATTATTGTGTGTGTGTGGCCTTCTAAGAGACAACCCTGGGAATGGACAGACCTTTGGAAATGTCAATGTGGCTTATGAAGTGGAAAGCCACTTGAACATGTGACATGTTTTGTGGACTGGCCCTTTAAGAGGCAGACCCTAGAAGTGGACAAACCCTTGAAGAGGTGACAAATTTAGGGAATTATGTCCTTTAAGAGGTTGACCAGGGTTGTGTACAAACCCTCGAAACAACAGCATTTTAAGTGTACTGGCCCTTTAAGAGGTGGACCTGGGAAGCTTACGGACCTTTAAAATTGGCAATACTTTAAGGTGACTGGCCTATGAAGAGGATGACCATGGAAGTGGACAGTCCTTAAAGATGCATTATTGTGTGTGGGTGGCCTTCTAAGAGACAACCCTGGGAATGGACAGACCTTTGGAAATGTCAATGTGGCTTATGAAGTGGAAAGCCACTTGAACATGTGACATGTTTTGCGGACTGGCCCTTTAAGAGGCAGACCCTAGAAGTGGACAAACCCTTGAAGAGGTGACAAATTTAGGGAATTATGTCCTTTAAGAGGTTGACCAGGGTTGTGTACAAACCCTCGAAACAACAGCATTTTAAGTGTACTGGCCCTTTAAGAGGTGGACCTGGGAAGCTTACGGACCTTTAAAATTGGCAATACTTTAAGGTGACTGGCCTATGAAGAGGATGACCATGGAAGTGGACAGTCCTTAAAGATGCATTATTGTGTGTGGGTGGCCTTCTAAGAGACAACCCTGGGAATGGACAGACCTTTGGAAATGTCAATGTGGCTTATGAAGTGAAAAATCCACTTGAACATGTGACATGTTTTGATGACTGGCCCTTTAAGAGGCAGACCCTAGATGTGGACAAACCCTTGAAGAGGTGACACATTTAGGGAATTATGTCCTTTAAGAGGTTGACCAGGGTTGTGTACAAACCCTCGAAACAACAGCATTTTAAGTGTACTGGCCCTTTAAGAGGTGGACCTGGGAAGCTTACGGACCGTTAAAATTGGCAATACTTTAAGGTGACTGGCCTATGAAGAGGATGACCATGGAAGTGGACAGTCCTTAAAGATGCATTATTGTGTGTGGGTGGCCTTCTAAGAGACAACCCTGGGAATGGACAGACCTTTGGAAATGTCAATGTGGCTTATGAAGTGGAAAGCCACTTGAACATGTGACATGTTTTGCGGACTGGCCCTTTAAGAGGCAGACCCTAGAAGTGGACAAACCCTTGAAGAGGTGACAAATTTAGGGAATTATGTCCTTTAAGAGGTTGACCAGGGTTGTGTACAAACCCTCAAAACAACAGCATTTTAAGTGTACTGGCCCTTTAAGAGGTGGACCTGGGAAGCTTACGGACCTTTAAAATTGGCAATACTTTAAGGTGACTGGCCTATGAAGAGGATGACCATGGAAGTGGACAGTCCTTAAAGATGCATTATTGTGTGTGGGTGGCCTTCTAAGAGACAACCCTGGGAATGGACAGACCTTTGGAAATGTCAATGTGGCTTATGAAGTGGAAAGCCACTTGAACATGTGACATGTTTTGCGGACTGGCCCTTTAAGAGGCAGACCCTAGAAGTGGACAAACCCTTGAAGAGGTGACAAATTTAGGGAATTATGTCCTTTAAGAGGTTGACCAGGGTTGTGTACAAACCCTCGAAACAACAGCATTTTAAGTGTACTGGCCCTTTAAGAGGTGGACCTGGGAAGCTTACGGACCTTTAAAATTGGCAATACCTTAAGGTGACTGGCCTATGAAGAGGATGACCATGGAAGTGGACAGTCCTTAAAGATGCATTATTGTGTGTGGGTGGCCTTCTAAGAGACAACCCTGGGAATGGACAGACCTTTGGAAATGTCAATGTGGCTTATGAAGTGGAAAGCCACTTGAACATGTGACATGTTTTGCGGACTGGCCCTTTAAGAGGCAGACCCTAGAAGTGGACAAACCCTTGAAGAGGTGACAAATTTAGGGAATTATGTCCTTTAAGAGGTTGACCAGGGTTGTGTACAAACCCTCGAAACAACAGCATTTTAAGTGTACTGGCCCTTTAAGAGGTGGACCTGGGAAGCTTACGGACCTTTAAAATTGGCAATACTTTAAGGTGACTGGCCTATGAAGAGGATGACCATGGAAGTGGACAGTCCTTAAAGATGCATTATTGTGTGTGGGTGGCCTTCTAAGAGACAACCCTGGGAATGGACAGACCTTTGGAAATGTCAATGTGGCTTATGAAGTGAAAAATCCACTTGAACATGTGAAATGTTTTGATGACTGGCCCTTTAAGAGGCAGACCCTAGATGTGGACAAACCCTTGAAGAGGTGACACATTTAGGGAATTATGTCCTTTAAGAGGTTGACCAGGGTTGTGTACAAACCCTCGAAACAACAGCATTTTAAGTGTACTGGCCCTTTAAGAGGTGGACCTGGGAAGCTTACGGACCGTTAAAATTGGCAATACTTTAAGGTGACTGGCCTATGAAGAGGATGACCATGGAAGTGGACAGTCCTTAAAGATGCATTATTGTGTGTGGGTGGCCTTCTAAGAGACAACCCTGGGAATGGACAGACCTTTGGAAATGTCAATGTGGCTTATGAAGTGGAAAGCCACTTGAACATGTGACATGTTTTGCGGACTGGCCCTTTAAGAGGCAGACCCTAGAAGTGGACAAACCCTTGAAGAGGTGACAAATTTAGGGAATTATGTCCTTTAAGAGGTTGACCAGGGTTGTGTACAAACCCTCAAAACAACAGCATTTTAAGTGTACTGGCCCTTTAAGAGGTGGACCTGGGAAGCTTACGGACCTTTAAAATTGGCAATACTTTAAGGTGACTGGCCTATGAAGAGGATGACCATGGAAGTGGACAGTCCTTAAAGATGCATTATTGTGTGTGGGTGGCCTTCTAAGAGACAACCCTGGGAATGGACAGACCTTTGGAAATGTCAATGTGGCTTATGAAGTGGAAATCCACTTGAACATGTGACATGTTTTGATGACTGGCCCTTTAAGAGGCAGACCCTAGAAGTGGACAAACCCTTGAAGAGGTGACAAATTTAGGGAATTATGTCTTTTAAGAGGTTGACCAGGGTTGTGTACAAACACTTGAAACAACAGCATTTTAAGTGTACTGGCCCTTTAAGAGGTGGACCTGGGAAGCTTACGGACCTTTAAAATTGGCAATACTTTAAGGTGACTGGCCTATGAAGAGGATGACCATGGAAGTGGACAGTCCTTAAAGATGCATTATTGTGTGTGTGTGGCCTTCTAAGAGACAACCCTGGGAATGGACAGACCTTTGGAAATGTCAATGTGGCTTATGAAGTGGAAAGCCACTTGAACATGTGACATGTTTTGTGGACTGGCCCTTTAAGAGGCAGACCCTAGAAGTGGACAAACCCTTGAAGAGGTGACAAATTTAGGGAATTATGTCCTTTAAGAGGTTGACCAGGGTTGTGTACAAACCCTCGAAACAACAGCATTTTAAGTGTACTGGCCCTTTAAGAGGTGGACCTGGGAAGCTTACGGACCTTTAAAATTGGCAATACTTTAAGGTGACTGGCCTATGAAGAGGATGACCATGGAAGTGGACAGTCCTTAAAGATGCATTATTGTGTGTGGGTGGCCTTCTAAGAGACAACCCTGGGAATGGACAGACCTTTGGAAATGTCAATGTGGCTTATGAAGTGGAAAGCCACTTGAACATGTGACATGTTTTGCGGACTGGCCCTTTAAGAGGCAGACCCTAGAAGTGGACAAACCCTTGAAGAGGTGACAAATTTAGGGAATTATGTCCTTTAAGAGGTTGACCAGGGTTGTGTACAAACCCTCGAAACAACAGCATTTTAAGTGTACTGGCCCTTTAAGAGGTGGACCTGGGAAGCTTACGGACCTTTAAAATTGGCAATACTTTAAGGTGACTGGCCTATGAAGAGGATGACCATGGAAGTGGACAGTCCTTAAAGATGCATTATTGTGTGTGGGTGGCCTTCTAAGAGACAACCCTGGGAATGGACAGACCTTTGGAAATGTCAATGTGGCTTATGAAGTGGAAAGCCACTTGAACATGTGACATGTTTTGCGGACTGGCCCTTTAAGAGGCAGACCCTAGAAGTGGACAAACCCTTGAAGAGGTGACAAATTTAGGGAATTATGTCCTTTAAGAGGTTGACCAGGGTTGTGTACAAACCCTCGAAACAACAGCATTTTAAGTGTACTGGCCCTTTAAGAGGTGGACCTGGGAAGCTTACGGACCTTTAAAATTGGCAATACTTTAAGGTGACTGGCCTATGAAGAGGATGACCATGGAAGTGGACAGTCCTTAAAGATGCATTATTGTGTGTGGGTGGCCTTCTAAGAGACAACCCTGGGAATGGACAGACCTTTGGAAATGTCAATGTGGCTTATGAAGTGGAAATCCACTTGAACATGTGACATGTTTTGATGACTGGCCCTTTAAGAGGCAGACCCTAGAAGTGGACAAACCCTTGAAGAGGTGACAAATTTAGGGAATTATGTCTTTTAAGAGGTTGACCAGGGTTGTGTACAAACACTTGAAACAACAGCATTTTAAGTGTACTGGCCCTTTAAGAGGTGGACCTGGGAAGCTTACGGACCTTTAAAATTGGCAATACTTTAAGGTGACTGGCCTATGAAGAGGATGACCATGGAAGTGGACAGTCCTTAAAGATGCATTATTGTGTGTGGGTGGCCTTCTAAGAGACAACCCTGGGAATGGACAGACCTTTGGAAATGTCAATGTGGCTTATGAAGTGGAAAGCCACTTGAACATGTGACATGTTTTGTGGACTGGCCCTTTAAGAGGCAGACCCTAGAAGTGGACAAACCCTTGAAGAGGTGACAAATTTAGGGAATTATGTCCTTTAAGAGGTTGACCAGGGTTGTGTACAAACCCTCGAAACAACAGCATTTTAAGTGTACTGGCCCTTTAAGAGGTGGACCTGGGAAGCTTACGGACCTTTAAAATTGGCAATACTTTAAGGTGACTGGCCTATGAAGAGGATGACCATGGAAGTGGACAGTCCTTAAAGATGCATTATTGTGTGTGGGTGGCCTTCTAAGAGACAACCCTGGGAATGGACAGACCTTTGGAAATGTCAATGTGGCTTATGAAGTGGAAAGCCACTTGAACATGTGACATGTTTTGCGGACTGGCCCTTTAAGAGGCAGACCCTAGAAGTGGACAAACCCTTGAAGAGGTGACAAATTTAGGGAATTATGTCCTTTAAGAGGTTGACCAGGGTTGTGTACAAACCCTCGAAACAACAGCATTTTAAGTGTACTGGCCCTTTAAGAGGTGGACCTGGGAAGCTTACGGACCTTTAAAATTGGTAATACTTTAAGGTGACTGGCCTATGAAGAGGATGACCATGGAAGTGGACAGTCCTTAAAGATGCATTATTGTGTGTGGGTGGCCTTCTAAGAGACAACCCTGGGAATGGACAGACCTTTGGAAATGTCAATGTGGCTTATGAAGTGGAAAGCCACTTGAACATGTGACATGTTTTGCAGACTGGCCCTTTAAGAGGCAGACCCTAGAAGTGGACAAACCCTTGAAGAGGTGACAAATTTAGGGAATTATGTCCTTTAAGAGGTTGACCAGGGTTGTGTACAAACCCTCGAAATAACAGCATTTTAAGTGTACTGGCCCTTTAAGAGGTGGACCTGGGAAGCTTACGGACCTTTAAAATTGGCAATACTTTAAGGTGACTGGCCTATGAAGAGGATGACCATGGAAGTGGACAGTCCTTAAAGATGCATTATTGTGTGTGGGTGGCCTTCTAAGAGACAACCCTGGGAATGGACAGACCTTTGGAAATGTCAATGTGGCTTATGAAGTGGAAAGCCACTTGAACATGTGACATGTTTTGCGGACTGGCCCTTTAAGAGGCAGACCCTAGAAGTGGACAAACCCTTGAAGAGGTGACAAATTTAGGGAATTATGTCCTTTAAGAGGTTGACCAGGGTTGTGTACAAACCCTCGAAACAACAGCATTTTAAGTGTACTGGCCCTTTAAGAGGTGGACCTGGGAAGCTTACGGACCTTTAAAATTGGCAATACTTTAAGGTGACTGGCCTATGAAGAGGATGACCATGGAAGTGGACAGTCCTTAAAGATGCATTATTGTGTGTGGGTAGCCTTCTAAGAGACAACCCTGGGAATTGACAGACCTTTGGAAATGTCAATGTGGCTTATGAAGTGGAAATCCACTTGAACATGTGACATGTTTTGATGACTGGCCCTTTAAGAGGCAGACCCTAGAAGTGGACAAACCCTTGAAGAGGTGACAAATTTAGGGAATTATGTCTTTTAAGAGGTTGACCAGGGTTGTGTACAAACACTTGAAACAACAGCATTTTAAGTGTACTGGCCCTTTAAGAGGTGGACCTGGGAAGCTTACGGACCTTTAAAATTGGCAATACTTTAAGGTGACTGGCCTATGAAGAGGATGACCATGGAAGTGGACAGTCCTTAAAGATGCATTATTGTGTGTGTGTGGCCTTCTAAGAGACAACCCTGGGAATGGACAGACCTTTGGAAATGTCAATGTGGCTTATGAAGTGGAAAGCCACTTGAACATGTGACATGTTTTGTGGACTGGCCCTTTAAGAGGCAGACCCTAGAAGTGGACAAACCCTTGAAGAGGTGACAAATTTAGGGAATTATGTCCTTTAAGAGGTTGACCAGGGTTGTGTACAAACCCTCGAAACAACAGCATTTTAAGTGTACTGGCCCTTTAAGAGGTGGACCTGGGAAGCTTACGGACCTTTAAAATTGGCAATACTTTAAGGTGACTGGCCTATGAAGAGGATGACCATGGAAGTGGACAGTCCTTAAAGATGCATTATTGTGTGTGGGTGGCCTTCTAAGAGACAACCCTGGGAATGGACAGACCTTTGGAAATGTCAATGTGGCTTATGAAGTGGAAAGCCACTTGAACATGTGACATGTTTTGCGGACTGGCCCTTTAAGAGGCAGACCCTAGAAGTGGACAAACCCTTGAAGAGGTGACAAATTTAGGGAATTATGTCCTTTAAGAGGTTGACCAGGGTTGTGTACAAACCCTCGAAACAACAGCATTTTAAGTGTACTGGCCCTTTAAGAGGTGGACCTGGGAAGCTTACGGACCTTTAAAATTGGCAATACTTTAAGGTGACTGGCCTATGAAGAGGATGACCATGGAAGTGGACAGTCCTTAAAGATGCATTATTGTGTGTGGGTGGCCTTCTAAGAGACAACCCTGGGAATGGACAGACCTTTGGAAATGTCAATGTGGCTTATGAAGTGAAAAATCCACTTGAACATGTGACATGTTTTGATGACTGGCCCTTTAAGAGGCAGACCCTAGATGTGGACAAACCCTTGAAGAGGTGACACATTTAGGGAATTATGTCCTTTAAGAGGTTGACCAGGGTTGTGTACAAACCCTCGAAACAACAGCATTTTAAGTGTACTGGCCCTTTAAGAGGTGGACCTGGGAAGCTTACGGACCGTTAAAATTGGCAATACTTTAAGGTGACTGGCCTATGAAGAGGATGACCATGGAAGTGGACAGTCCTTAAAGATGCATTATTGTGTGTGGGTGGCCTTCTAAGAGACAACCCTGGGAATGGACAGACCTTTGGAAATGTCAATGTGGCTTATGAAGTGGAAAGCCACTTGAACATGTGACATGTTTTGCGGACTGGCCCTTTAAGAGGCAGACCCTAGAAGTGGACAAACCCTTGAAGAGGTGACAAATTTAGGGAATTATGTCCTTTAAGAGGTTGACCAGGGTTGTGTACAAACCCTCAAAACAACAGCATTTTAAGTGTACTGGCCCTTTAAGAGGTGGACCTGGGAAGCTTACGGACCTTTAAAATTGGCAATACTTTAAGGTGACTGGCCTATGAAGAGGATGACCATGGAAGTGGACAGTCCTTAAAGATGCATTATTGTGTGTGGGTGGCCTTCTAAGAGACAACCCTGGGAATGGACAGACCTTTGGAAATGTCAATGTGGCTTATGAAGTGGAAAGCCACTTGAACATGTGACATGTTTTGCGGACTGGCCCTTTAAGAGGCAGACCCTAGAAGTGGACAAACCCTTGAAGAGGTGACAAATTTAGGGAATTATGTCCTTTAAGAGGTTGACCAGGGTTGTGTACAAACCCTCGAAACAACAGCATTTTAAGTGTACTGGCCCTTTAAGAGGTGGACCTGGGAAGCTTACGGACCTTTAAAATTGGCAATACTTTAAGGTGACTGGCCTATGAAGAGGATGACCATGGAAGTGGACAGTCCTTAAAGATGCATTATTGTGTGTGGGTGGCCTTCTAAGAGACAACCCTGGGAATGGACAGACCTTTGGAAATGTCAATGTGGCTTATGAAGTGGAAAGCCACTTGAACATGTGACATGTTTTGCGGACTGGCCCTTTAAGAGGCAGACCCTAGAAGTGGACAAACCCTTGAAGAGGTGACAAATTTAGGGAATTATGTCCTTTAAGAGGTTGACCAGGGTTGTGTACAAACCCTCGAAACAACAGCATTTTAAGTGTACTGGCCCTTTAAGAGGTGGACCTGGGAAGCTTACGGACCTTTAAAATTGGCAATACTTTAAGGTGACTGGCCTATGAAGAGGATGACCATGGAAGTGGACAGTCCTTAAAGATGCATTATTGTGTGTGGGTGGCCTTCTAAGAGACAACCCTGGGAATGGACAGACCTTTGGAAATGTCAATGTGGCTTATGAAGTGAAAAATCCACTTGAACATGTGAAATGTTTTGATGACTGGCCCTTTAAGAGGCAGACCCTAGATGTGGACAAACCCTTGAAGAGGTGACACATTTAGGGAATTATGTCCTTTAAGAGGTTGACCAGGGTTGTGTACAAACCCTCGAAACAACAGCATTTTAAGTGTACTGGCCCTTTAAGAGGTGGACCTGGGAAGCTTACGGACCGTTAAAATTGGCAATACTTTAAGGTGACTGGCCTATGAAGAGGATGACCATGGAAGTGGACAGTCCTTAAAGATGCATTATTGTGTGTGGGTGGCCTTCTAAGAGACAACCCTGGGAATGGACAGACCTTTGGAAATGTCAATGTGGCTTATGAAGTGGAAAGCCACTTGAACATGTGACATGTTTTGCGGACTGGCCCTTTAAGAGGCAGACCCTAGAAGTGGACAAACCCTTGAAGAGGTGACAAATTTAGGGAATTATGTCCTTTAAGAGGTTGACCAGGGTTGTGTACAAACCCTCAAAACAACAGCATTTTAAGTGTACTGGCCCTTTAAGAGGTGGACCTGGGAAGCTTACGGACCTTTAAAATTGGCAATACTTTAAGGTGACTGGCCTATGAAGAGGATGACCATGGAAGTGGACAGTCCTTAAAGATGCATTATTGTGTGTGGGTGGCCTTCTAAGAGACAACCCTGGGAATGGACAGACCTTTGGAAATGTCAATGTGGCTTATGAAGTGGAAATCCACTTGAACATGTGACATGTTTTGATGACTGGCCCTTTAAGAGGCAGACCCTAGAAGTGGACAAACCCTTGAAGAGGTGACAAATTTAGGGAATTATGTCTTTTAAGAGGTTGACCAGGGTTGTGTACAAACACTTGAAACAACAGCATTTTAAGTGTACTGGCCCTTTAAGAGGTGGACCTGGGAAGCTTACGGACCTTTAAAATTGGCAATACTTTAAGGTGACTGGCCTATGAAGAGGATGACCATGGAAGTGGACAGTCCTTAAAGATGCATTATTGTGTGTGTGTGGCCTTCTAAGAGACAACCCTGGGAATGGACAGACCTTTGGAAATGTCAATGTGGCTTATGAAGTGGAAAGCCACTTGAACATGTGACATGTTTTGTGGACTGGCCCTTTAAGAGGCAGACCCTAGAAGTGGACAAACCCTTGAAGAGGTGACAAATTTAGGGAATTATGTCCTTTAAGAGGTTGACCAGGGTTGTGTACAAACCCTCGAAACAACAGCATTTTAAGTGTACTGGCCCTTTAAGAGGTGGACCTGGGAAGCTTACGGACCTTTAAAATTGGCAATACTTTAAGGTGACTGGCCTATGAAGAGGATGACCATGGAAGTGGACAGTCCTTAAAGATGCATTATTGTGTGTGGGTGGCCTTCTAAGAGACAACCCTGGGAATGGACAGACCTTTGGAAATGTCAATGTGGCTTATGAAGTGGAAAGCCACTTGAACATGTGACATGTTTTGCGGACTGGCCCTTTAAGAGGCAGACCCTAGAAGTGGACAAACCCTTGAAGAGGTGACAAATTTAGGGAATTATGTCCTTTAAGAGGTTGACCAGGGTTGTGTACAAACCCTCGAAACAACAGCATTTTAAGTGTACTGGCCCTTTAAGAGGTGGACCTGGGAAGCTTACGGACCTTTAAAATTGGCAATACTTTAAGGTGACTGGCCTATGAAGAGGATGACCATGGAAGTGGACAGTCCTTAAAGATGCATTATTGTGTGTGGGTGGCCTTCTAAGAGACAACCCTGGGAATGGACAGACCTTTGGAAATGTCAATGTGGCTTATGAAGTGAAAAATCCACTTGAACATGTGACATGTTTTGATGACTGGCCCTTTAAGAGGCAGACCCTAGATGTGGACAAACCCTTGAAGAGGTGACACATTTAGGGAATTATGTCCTTTAAGAGGTTGACCAGGGTTGTGTACAAACCCTCGAAACAACAGCATTTTAAGTGTACTGGCCCTTTAAGAGGTGGACCTGGGAAGCTTACGGACCGTTAAAATTGGCAATACTTTAAGGTGACTGGCCTATGAAGAGGATGACCATGGAAGTGGACAGTCCTTAAAGATGCATTATTGTGTGTGGGTGGCCTTCTAAGAGACAACCCTGGGAATGGACAGACCTTTGGAAATGTCAATGTGGCTTATGAAGTGGAAAGCCACTTGAACATGTGACATGTTTTGCGGACTGGCCCTTTAAGAGGCAGACCCTAGAAGTGGACAAACCCTTGAAGAGGTGACAAATTTAGGGAATTATGTCCTTTAAGAGGTTGACCAGGGTTGTGTACAAACCCTCAAAACAACAGCATTTTAAGTGTACTGGCCCTTTAAGAGGTGGACCTGGGAAGCTTACGGACCTTTAAAATTGGCAATACTTTAAGGTGACTGGCCTATGAAGAGGATGACCATGGAAGTGGACAGTCCTTAAAGATGCATTATTGTGTGTGGGTGGCCTTCTAAGAGACAACCCTGGGAATGGACAGACCTTTGGAAATGTCAATGTGGCTTATGAAGTGGAAATCCACTTGAACATGTGACATGTTTTGATGACTGGCCCTTTAAGAGGCAGACCCTAGAAGTGGACAAACCCTTGAAGAGGTGACAAATTTAGGGAATTATGTCTTTTAAGAGGTTGACCAGGGTTGTGTACAAACACTTGAAACAACAGCATTTTAAGTGTACTGGCCCTTTAAGAGGTGGACCTGGGAAGCTTACGGACCTTTAAAATTGGCAATACTTTAAGGTGACTGGCCTATGAAGAGGATGACCATGGAAGTGGACAGTCCTTAAAGATGCATTATTGTGTGTGTGTGGCCTTCTAAGAGACAACCCTGGGAATGGACAGACCTTTGGAAATGTCAATGTGGCTTATGAAGTGGAAAGCCACTTGAACATGTGACATGTTTTGTGGACTGGCCCTTTAAGAGGCAGACCCTAGAAGTGGACAAACCCTTGAAGAGGTGACAAATTTAGGGAATTATGTCCTTTAAGAGGTTGACCAGGGTTGTGTACAAACCCTCGAAACAACAGCATTTTAAGTGTACTGGCCCTTTAAGAGGTGGACCTGGGAAGCTTACGGACCTTTAAAATTGGCAATACTTTAAGGTGACTGGCCTATGAAGAGGATGACCATGGAAGTGGACAGTCCTTAAAGATGCATTATTGTGTGTGGGTGGCCTTCTAAGAGACAACCCTGGGAATGGACAGACCTTTGGAAATGTCAATGTGGCTTATGAAGTGGAAAGCCACTTGAACATGTGACATGTTTTGCGGACTGGCCCTTTAAGAGGCAGACCCTAGAAGTGGACAAACCCTTGAAGAGGTGACAAATTTAGGGAATTATGTCCTTTAAGAGGTTGACCAGGGTTGTGTACAAACCCTCGAAACAACAGCATTTTAAGTGTACTGGCCCTTTAAGAGGTGGACCTGGGAAGCTTACGGACCGTTAAAATTGGCAATACTTTAAGGTGACTGGCCTATGAAGAGGATGACCATGGAAGTGGACAGTCCTTAAAGATGCATTATTGTGTGTGGGTGGCCTTCTAAGAGACAACCCTGGGAATGGACAGACCTTTGGAAATGTCAATGTGGCTTATGAAGTGGAAAGCCACTTGAACATGTGACATGTTTTGCGGACTGGCCCTTTAAGAGGCAGACCCTAGAAGTGGACAAACTCTTGAAGAGGTGACAAATTTAGGGAATTATGTCCTTTAAGAGGTTGACCAGGGTTGTGTACAAACCCTCGAAACAACAGCATTTTAAGTGTACTGGCCCTTTAAGAGGTGGACCTGGGAAGCTTACGGACCTTTAAAATTGGCAATACTTTAAGGTGACTGGCCTATGAAGAGGATGACCATGGAAGTGGACAGTCCTTAAAGATGCATTATTGTGTGTGGGTGGCCTTCTAAGAGACAACCCTGGGAATGGACAGACCTTTGGAAATGTCAATGTGGCTTATGAAGTGGAAAGCCACTTGAACATGTGACATGTTTTGCGGACTGGCCCTTTAAGAGGCAGACCCTAGAAGTGGACAAACCCTTGAAGAGGTGACAAATTTAGGGAATTATGTCCTTTAAGAGGTTGACCAGGGTTGTGTACAAACCCTCGAAACAACAGCATTTTAAGTGTACTGGCCCTTTAAGAGGTGGACCTGGGAAGCTTACGGACCTTTAAAATTGGCAATACTTTAAGGTGACTGGCCTATGAAGAGGATGACCATGGAAGTGGACAGTCCTTAAAGATGCATTATTGTGTGTGTGTGGCCTTCTAAGAGACAACCCTGGGAATGGACAGACCTTTGGAAATGTCAATGTGGCTTATGAAGTGGAAAGCCACTTGAACATGTGACATGTTTTGTGGACTGGCCCTTTAAGAGGCAGACCCTAGAAGTGGACAAACCCTTGAAGAGGTGACAAATTTAGGGAATTATGTCCTTTAAGAGGTTGACCAGGGTTGTGTACAAACCCTCGAAACAACAGCATTTTAAGTGTACTGGCCCTTTAAGAGGTGGACCTGGGAAGCTTACGGACCTTTAAAATTGGCAATACTTTAAGGTGACTGGCCTATGAAGAGGATGACCATGGAAGTGGACAGTCCTTAAAGATGCATTATTGTGTGTGGGTGGCCTTCTAAGAGACAACCCTGGGAATGGACAGACCTTTGGAAATGTCAATGTGGCTTATGAAGTGGAAAGCCACTTGAACATGTGACATGTTTTGCGGACTGGCCCTTTAAGAGGCAGACCCTAGAAGTGGACAAACCCTTGAAGAGGTGACAAATTTAGGGAATTATGTCCTTTAAGAGGTTGACCAGGGTTGTGTACAAACCCTCGAAACAACAGCATTTTAAGTGTACTGGCCCTTTAAGAGGTGGACCTGGGAAGCTTACGGACCTTTAAAATTGGCAATACTTTAAGGTGACTGGCCTATGAAGAGGATGACCATGGAAGTGGACAGTCCTTAAAGATGCATTATTGTGTGTGGGTGGCCTTCTAAGAGACAACCCTGGGAATGGACAGACCTTTGGAAATGTCAATGTGGCTTATGAAGTGAAAAATCCACTTGAACATGTGACATGTTTTGATGACTGGCCCTTTAAGAGGCAGACCCTAGATGTGGACAAACCCTTGAAGAGGTGACACATTTAGGGAATTATGTCCTTTAAGAGGTTGACCAGGGTTGTGTACAAACCCTCGAAACAACAGCATTTTAAGTGTACTGGCCCTTTAAGAGGTGGACCTGGGAAGCTTACGGACCTTTAAAATTGGCAATACTTTAAGGTGACTGGCCTATGAAGAGGATGACCATGGAAGTGGACAGTCCTTAAAGATGCATTATTGTGTGTGGGTAGCCTTCTAAGAGACAACCCTGGGAATTGACAGACCTTTGGAAATGTCAATGTGGCTTATGAAGTGGAAATCCACTTGAACATGTGACATGTTTTGATGACTGGCCCTTTAAGAGGCAGACCCTAGAAGTGGACAAACCCTTGAAGAGGTGACAAATTTAGGGAATTATGTCTTTTAAGAGGTTGACCAGGGTTGTGTACAAACACTTGAAACAACAGCATTTTAAGTGTACTGGCCCTTTAAGAGGTGGACCTGGGAAGCTTACGGACCTTTAAAATTGGCAATACTTTAAGGTGACTGGCCTATGAAGAGGATGACCATGGAAGTGGACAGTCCTTAAAGATGCATTATTGTGTGTGTGTGGCCTTCTAAGAGACAACCCTGGGAATGGACAGACCTTTGGAAATGTCAATGTGGCTTATGAAGTGGAAAGCCACTTGAACATGTGACATGTTTTGTGGACTGGCCCTTTAAGAGGCAGACCCTAGAAGTGGACAAACCCTTGAAGAGGTGACAAATTTAGGGAATTATGTCCTTTAAGAGGTTGACCAGGGTTGTGTACAAACCCTCGAAACAACAGCATTTTAAGTGTACTGGCCCTTTAAGAGGTGGACCTGGGAAGCTTACGGACCTTTAAAATTGGCAATACTTTAAGGTGACTGGCCTATGAAGAGGATGACCATGGAAGTGGACAGTCCTTAAAGATGCATTATTGTGTGTGGGTGGCCTTCTAAGAGACAACCCTGGGAATGGACAGACCTTTGGAAATGTCAATGTGGCTTATGAAGTGGAAAGCCACTTGAACATGTGACATGTTTTGCGGACTGGCCCTTTAAGAGGCAGACCCTAGAAGTGGACAAACCCTTGAAGAGGTGACAAATTTAGGGAATTATGTCCTTTAAGAGGTTGACCAGGGTTGTGTACAAACCCTCGAAACAACAGCATTTTAAGTGTACTGGCCCTTTAAGAGGTGGACCTGGGAAGCTTACGGACCTTTAAAATTGGCAATACTTTAAGGTGACTGGCCTATGAAGAGGATGACCATGGAAGTGGACAGTCCTTAAAGATGCATTATTGTGTGTGGGTGGCCTTCTAAGAGACAACCCTGGGAATGGACAGACCTTTGGAAATGTCAATGTGGCTTATGAAGTGAAAAATCCACTTGAACATGTGACATGTTTTGATGACTGGCCCTTTAAGAGGCAGACCCTAGATGTGGACAAACCCTTGAAGAGGTGACACATTTAGGGAATTATGTCCTTTAAGAGGTTGACCAGGGTTGTGTACAAACCCTCGAAACAACAGCATTTTAAGTGTACTGGCCCTTTAAGAGGTGGACCTGGGAAGCTTACGGACCGTTAAAATTGGCAATACTTTAAGGTGACTGGCCTATGAAGAGGATGACCATGGAAGTGGACAGTCCTTAAAGATGCATTATTGTGTGTGGGTGGCCTTCTAAGAGACAACCCTGGGAATGGACAGACCTTTGGAAATGTCAATGTGGCTTATGAAGTGGAAAGCCACTTGAACATGTGACATGTTTTGCGGACTGGCCCTTTAAGAGGCAGACCCTAGAAGTGGACAAACCCTTGAAGAGGTGACAAATTTAGGGAATTATGTCCTTTAAGAGGTTGACCAGGGTTGTGTACAAACCCTCGAAACAACAGCATTTTAAGTGTACTGGCCCTTTAAGAGGTGGACCTGGGAAGCTTACGGACCTTTAAAATTGGTAATACTTTAAGGTGACTGGCCTATGAAGAGGATGACCATGGAAGTGGACAGTCCTTAAAGATGCATTATTGTGTGTGGGTGGCCTTCTAAGAGACAACCCTGGGAATGGACAGACCTTTGGAAATGTCAATGTGGCTTATGAAGTGGAAAGCCACTTGAACATGTGACATGTTTTGCAGACTGGCCCTTTAAGAGGCAGACCCTAGAAGTGGACAAACCCTTGAAGAGGTGACAAATTTAGGGAATTATGTCCTTTAAGAGGTTGACCAGGGTTGTGTACAAACCCTCGAAATAACAGCATTTTAAGTGTACTGGCCCTTTAAGAGGTGGACCTGGGAAGCTTACGGACCTTTAAAATTGGCAATACTTTAAGGTGACTGGCCTATGAAGAGGATGACCATGGAAGTGGACAGTCCTTAAAGATGCATTATTGTGTGTGGGTGGCCTTCTAAGAGACAACCCTGGGAATGGACAGACCTTTGGAAATGTCAATGTGGCTTATGAAGTGGAAAGCCACTTGAACATGTGACATGTTTTGCGGACTGGCCCTTTAAGAGGCAGACCCTAGAAGTGGACAAACCCTTGAAGAGGTGACAAATTTAGGGAATTATGTCCTTTAAGAGGTTGACCAGGGTTGTGTACAAACCCTCGAAACAACAGCATTTTAAGTGTACTGGCCCTTTAAGAGGTGGACCTGGGAAGCTTACGGACCTTTAAAATTGGCAATACTTTAAGGTGACTGGCCTATGAAGAGGATGACCATGGAAGTGGACAGTCCTTAAAGATGCATTATTGTGTGTGGGTGGCCTTCTAAGAGACAACCCTGGGAATGGACAGACCTTTGGAAATGTCAATGTGGCTTATGAAGTGGAAAGCCACTTGAACATGTGACATGTTTTGCGGACTGGCCCTTTAAGAGGCAGACCCTAGAAGTGGACAAACCCTTGAAGAGGTGACAAATTTAGGGAATTATGTCCTTTAAGAGGTTGACCAGGGTTGTGTACAAACCCTCGAAACAACAGCATTTTAAGTGTACTGGCCCTTTAAGAGGTGGACCTGGGAAGCTTACGGACCTTTAAAATTGGCAATACTTTAAGGTGACTGGCCTATGAAGAGGATGACCATGGAAGTGGACAGTCCTTAAAGATGCATTATTGTGTGTGGGTGGCCTTCTAAGAGACAACCCTGGGAATGGACAGACCTTTGGAAATGTCAATGTGGCTTATGAAGTGAAAAATCCACTTGAACATGTGACATGTTTTGATGACTGGCCCTTTAAGAGGCAGACCCTAGATGTGGACAAACCCTTGAAGAGGTGACACATTTAGGGAATTATGTCCTTTAAGAGGTTGACCAGGGTTGTGTACAAACCCTCGAAACAACAGCATTTTAAGTGTACTGGCCCTTTAAGAGGTGGACCTGGGAAGCTTACGGACCGTTAAAATTGGCAATACTTTAAGGTGACTGGCCTATGAAGAGGATGACCATGGAAGTGGACAGTCCTTAAAGATGCATTATTGTGTGTGGGTGGCCTTCTAAGAGACAACCCTGGGAATGGACAGACCTTTGGAAATGTCAATGTGGCTTATGAAGTGGAAAGCCACTTGAACATGTGACATGTTTTGCGGACTGGCCCTTTAAGAGGCAGACCCTAGAAGTGGACAAACCCTTGAAGAGGTGACAAATTTAGGGAATTATGTCCTTTAAGAGGTTGACCAGGGTTGTGTACAAACCCTCAAAACAACAGCATTTTAAGTGTACTGGCCCTTTAAGAGGTGGACCTGGGAAGCTTACGGACCTTTAAAATTGGCAATACTTTAAGGTGACTGGCCTATGAAGAGGATGACCATGGAAGTGGACAGTCCTTAAAGATGCATTATTGTGTGTGGGTGGCCTTCTAAGAGACAACCCTGGGAATGGACAGACCTTTGGAAATGTCAATGTGGCTTATGAAGTGGAAAGCCACTTGAACATGTGACATGTTTTGCGGACTGGCCCTTTAAGAGGCAGACCCTAGAAGTGGACAAACCCTTGAAGAGGTGACAAATTTAGGGAATTATGTCCTTTAAGAGGTTGACCAGGGTTGTGTACAAACCCTCGAAACAACAGCATTTTAAGTGTACTGGCCCTTTAAGAGGTGGACCTGGGAAGCTTACGGACCTTTAAAATTGGCAATACTTTAAGGTGACTGGCCTATGAAGAGGATGACCATGGAAGTGGACAGTCCTTAAAGATGCATTATTGTGTGTGGGTGGCCTTCTAAGAGACAACCCTGGGAATGGACAGACCTTTGGAAATGTCAATGTGGCTTATGAAGTGGAAAGCCACTTGAACATGTGACATGTTTTGCGGACTGGCCCTTTAAGAGGCAGACCCTAGAAGTGGACAAACCCTTGAAGAGGTGACAAATTTAGGGAATTATGTCCTTTAAGAGGTTGACCAGGGTTGTGTACAAACCCTCGAAACAACAGCATTTTAAGTGTACTGGCCCTTTAAGAGGTGGACCTGGGAAGCTTACGGACCTTTAAAATTGGCAATACTTTAAGGTGACTGGCCTATGAAGAGGATGACCATGGAAGTGGACAGTCCTTAAAGATGCATTATTGTGTGTGGGTGGCCTTCTAAGAGACAACCCTGGGAATGGACAGACCTTTGGAAATGTCAATGTGGCTTATGAAGTGAAAAATCCACTTGAACATGTGAAATGTTTTGATGACTGGCCCTTTAAGAGGCAGACCCTAGATGTGGACAAACCCTTGAAGAGGTGACACATTTAGGGAATTATGTCCTTTAAGAGGTTGACCAGGGTTGTGTACAAACCCTCGAAACAACAGCATTTTAAGTGTACTGGCCCTTTAAGAGGTGGACCTGGGAAGCTTACGGACCGTTAAAATTGGCAATACTTTAAGGTGACTGGCCTATGAAGAGGATGACCATGGAAGTGGACAGTCCTTAAAGATGCATTATTGTGTGTGGGTGGCCTTCTAAGAGACAACCCTGGGAATGGACAGACCTTTGGAAATGTCAATGTGGCTTATGAAGTGGAAAGCCACTTGAACATGTGACATGTTTTGCGGACTGGCCCTTTAAGAGGCAGACCCTAGAAGTGGACAAACCCTTGAAGAGGTGACAAATTTAGGGAATTATGTCCTTTAAGAGGTTGACCAGGGTTGTGTACAAACCCTCAAAACAACAGCATTTTAAGTGTACTGGCCCTTTAAGAGGTGGACCTGGGAAGCTTACGGACCTTTAAAATTGGCAATACTTTAAGGTGACTGGCCTATGAAGAGGATGACCATGGAAGTGGACAGTCCTTAAAGATGCATTATTGTGTGTGGGTGGCCTTCTAAGAGACAACCCTGGGAATGGACAGACCTTTGGAAATGTCAATGTGGCTTATGAAGTGGAAATCCACTTGAACATGTGACATGTTTTGATGACTGGCCCTTTAAGAGGCAGACCCTAGAAGTGGACAAACCCTTGAAGAGGTGACAAATTTAGGGAATTATGTCTTTTAAGAGGTTGACCAGGGTTGTGTACAAACACTTGAAACAACAGCATTTTAAGTGTACTGGCCCTTTAAGAGGTGGACCTGGGAAGCTTACGGACCTTTAAAATTGGCAATACTTTAAGGTGACTGGCCTATGAAGAGGATGACCATGGAAGTGGACAGTCCTTAAAGATGCATTATTGTGTGTGTGTGGCCTTCTAAGAGACAACCCTGGGAATGGACAGACCTTTGGAAATGTCAATGTGGCTTATGAAGTGGAAAGCCACTTGAACATGTGACATGTTTTGTGGACTGGCCCTTTAAGAGGCAGACCCTAGAAGTGGACAAACCCTTGAAGAGGTGACAAATTTAGGGAATTATGTCCTTTAAGAGGTTGACCAGGGTTGTGTACAAACCCTCGAAACAACAGCATTTTAAGTGTACTGGCCCTTTAAGAGGTGGACCTGGGAAGCTTACGGACCTTTAAAATTGGCAATACTTTAAGGTGACTGGCCTATGAAGAGGATGACCATGGAAGTGGACAGTCCTTAAAGATGCATTATTGTGTGTGGGTGGCCTTCTAAGAGACAACCCTGGGAATGGACAGACCTTTGGAAATGTCAATGTGGCTTATGAAGTGGAAAGCCACTTGAACATGTGACATGTTTTGCGGACTGGCCCTTTAAGAGGCAGACCCTAGAAGTGGACAAACCCTTGAAGAGGTGACAAATTTAGGGAATTATGTCCTTTAAGAGGTTGACCAGGGTTGTGTACAAACCCTCAAAACAACAGCATTTTAAGTGTACTGGCCCTTTAAGAGGTGGACCTGGGAAGCTTACGGACCTTTAAAATTGGCAATACTTTAAGGTGACTGGCCTATGAAGAGGATGACCATGGAAGTGGACAGTCCTTAAAGATGCATTATTGTGTGTGGGTGGCCTTCTAAGAGACAACCCTGGGAATGGACAGACCTTTGGAAATGTCAATGTGGCTTATGAAGTGAAAAATCCACTTGAACATGTGACATGTTTTGATGACTGGCCCTTTAAGAGGCAGACCCTAGATGTGGACAAACCCTTGAAGAGGTGACACATTTAGGGAATTATGTCCTTTAAGAGGTTGACCAGGGTTGTGTACAAACCCTCGAAACAACAGCATTTTAAGTGTACTGGCCCTTTAAGAGGTGGACCTGGGAAGCTTACGGACCGTTAAAATTGGCAATACTTTAAGGTGACTGGCCTATGAAGAGGATGACCATGGAAGTGGACAGTCCTTAAAGATGCATTATTGTGTGTGGGTGGCCTTCTAAGAGACAACCCTGGGAATGGACAGACCTTTGGAAATGTCAATGTGGCTTATGAAGTGGAAAGCCACTTGAACATGTGACATGTTTTGCGGACTGGCCCTTTAAGAGGCAGACCCTAGAAGTGGACAAACCCTTGAAGAGGTGACAAATTTAGGGAATTATGTCCTTTAAGAGGTTGACCAGGGTTGTGTACAAACCCTCAAAACAACAGCATTTTAAGTGTACTGGCCCTTTAAGAGGTGGACCTGGGAAGCTTACGGACCTTTAAAATTGGCAATACTTTAAGGTGACTGGCCTATGAAGAGGATGACCATGGAAGTGGACAGTCCTTAAAGATGCATTATTGTGTGTGGGTGGCCTTCTAAGAGACAACCCTGGGAATGGACAGACCTTTGGAAATGTCAATGTGGCTTATGAAGTGGAAATCCACTTGAACATGTGACATGTTTTGATGACTGGCCCTTTAAGAGGCAGACCCTAGAAGTGGACAAACCCTTGAAGAGGTGACAAATTTAGGGAATTATGTCTTTTAAGAGGTTGACCAGGGTTGTGTACAAACACTTGAAACAACAGCATTTTAAGTGTACTGGCCCTTTAAGAGGTGGACCTGGGAAGCTTACGGACCTTTAAAATTGGCAATACTTTAAGGTGACTGGCCTATGAAGAGGATGACCATGGAAGTGGACAGTCCTTAAAGATGCATTATTGTGTGTGTGTGGCCTTCTAAGAGACAACCCTGGGAATGGACAGACCTTTGGAAATGTCAATGTGGCTTATGAAGTGGAAAGCCACTTGAACATGTGACATGTTTTGTGGACTGGCCCTTTAAGAGGCAGACCCTAGAAGTGGACAAACCCTTGAAGAGGTGACAAATTTAGGGAATTATGTCCTTTAAGAGGTTGACCAGGGTTGTGTACAAACCCTCGAAACAACAGCATTTTAAGTGTACTGGCCCTTTAAGAGGTGGACCTGGGAAGCTTACGGACCGTTAAAATTGGCAATACTTTAAGGTGACTGGCCTATGAAGAGGATGACCATGGAAGTGGACAGTCCTTAAAGATGCATTATTGTGTGTGGGTGGCCTTCTAAGAGACAACCCTGGGAATGGACAGACCTTTGGAAATGTCAATGTGGCTTATGAAGTGGAAAGCCACTTGAACATGTGACATGTTTTGCGGACTGGCCCTTTAAGAGGCAGACCCTAGAAGTGGACAAACCCTTGAAGAGGTGACAAATTTAGGGAATTATGTCCTTTAAGAGGTTGACCAGGGTTGTGTACAAACCCTCAAAACAACAGCATTTTAAGTGTACTGGCCCTTTAAGAGGTGGACCTGGGAAGCTTACGGACCTTTAAAATTGGCAATACTTTAAGGTGACTGGCCTATGAAGAGGATGACCATGGAAGTGGACAGTCCTTAAAGATGCATTATTGTGTGTGGGTGGCCTTCTAAGAGACAACCCTGGGAATGGACAGACCTTTGGAAATGTCAATGTGGCTTATGAAGTGGAAATCCACTTGAACATGTGACATGTTTTGATGACTGGCCCTTTAAGAGGCAGACCCTAGAAGTGGACAAACCCTTGAAGAGGTGACAAATTTAGGGAATTATGTCTTTTAAGAGGTTGACCAGGGTTGTGTACAAACACTTGAAACAACAGCATTTTAAGTGTACTGGCCCTTTAAGAGGTGGACCTGGGAAGCTTACGGACCTTTAAAATTGGCAATACTTTAAGGTGACTGGCCTATGAAGAGGATGACCATGGAAGTGGACAGTCCTTAAAGATGCATTATTGTGTGTGTGTGGCCTTCTAAGAGACAACCCTGGGAATGGACAGACCTTTGGAAATGTCAATGTGGCTTATGAAGTGGAAAGCCACTTGAACATGTGACATGTTTTGTGGACTGGCCCTTTAAGAGGCAGACCCTAGAAGTGGACAAACCCTTGAAGAGGTGACAAATTTAGGGAATTATGTCCTTTAAGAGGTTGACCAGGGTTGTGTACAAACCCTCGAAACAACAGCATTTTAAGTGTACTGGCCCTTTAAGAGGTGGACCTGGGAAGCTTACGGACCTTTAAAATTGGCAATACTTTAAGGTGACTGGCCTATGAAGAGGATGACCATGGAAGTGGACAGTCCTTAAAGATGCATTATTGTGTGTGGGTGGCCTTCTAAGAGACAACCCTGGGAATGGACAGACCTTTGGAAATGTCAATGTGGCTTATGAAGTGGAAAGCCACTTGAACATGTGACATGTTTTGCGGACTGGCCCTTTAAGAGGCAGACCCTAGAAGTGGACAAACCCTTGAAGAGGTGACAAATTTAGGGAATTATGTCCTTTAAGAGGTTGACCAGGGTTGTGTACAAACCCTCGAAACAACAGCATTTTAAGTGTACTGGCCCTTTAAGAGGTGGACCTGGGAAGCTTACGGACCTTTAAAATTGGCAATACTTTAAGGTGACTGGCCTATGAAGAGGATGACCATGGAAGTGGACAGTCCTTAAAGATGCATTATTGTGTGTGGGTGGCCTTCTAAGAGACAACCCTGGGAATGGACAGACCTTTGGAAATGTCAATGTGGCTTATGAAGTGAAAAATCCACTTGAACATGTGACATGTTTTGATGACTGGCCCTTTAAGAGGCAGACCCTAGATGTGGACAAACCCTTGAAGAGGTGACACATTTAGGGAATTATGTCCTTTAAGAGGTTGACCAGGGTTGTGTACAAACCCTCGAAACAACAGCATTTTAAGTGTACTGGCCCTTTTAAGAGGTGGACCTGGGAAGCTTACGGACCGTTAAAATTGGCAATACTTTAAGGTGACTGGCCTATGAAGAGGATGACCATGGAAGTGGACAGTCCTTAAAGATGCATTATTGTGTGTGGGTGGCCTTCTAAGAGACAACCCTGGGAATGGACAGACCTTTGGAAATGTCAATGTGGCTTATGAAGTGGAAAGCCACTTGAACATGTGACATGTTTTGCGGACTGGCCCTTTAAGAGGCAGACCCTAGAAGTGGACAAACCCTTGAAGAGGTGACAAATTTAGGGAATTATGTCCTTTAAGAGGTTGACCAGGGTTGTGTACAAACCCTCAAAACAACAGCATTTTAAGTGTACTGGCCCTTTAAGAGGTGGACCTGGGAAGCTTACGGACCTTTAAAATTGGCAATACTTTAAGGTGACTGGCCTATGAAGAGGATGACCATGGAAGTGGACAGTCCTTAAAGATGCATTATTGTGTGTGGGTGGCCTTCTAAGAGACAACCCTGGGAATGGACAGACCTTTGGAAATGTCAATGTGGCTTATGAAGTGGAAATCCACTTGAACATGTGACATGTTTTGATGACTGGCCCTTTAAGAGGCAGACCCTAGAAGTGGACAAACCCTTGAAGAGGTGACAAATTTAGGGAATTATGTCTTTTAAGAGGTTGACCAGGGTTGTGTACAAACACTTGAAACAACAGCATTTTAAGTGTACTGGCCCTTTAAGAGGTGGACCTGGGAAGCTTACGGACCTTTAAAATTGGCAATACTTTAAGGTGACTGGCCTATGAAGAGGATGACCATGGAAGTGGACAGTCCTTAAAGATGCATTATTGTGTGTGTGTGGCCTTCTAAGAGACAACCCTGGGAATGGACAGACCTTTGGAAATGTCAATGTGGCTTATGAAGTGGAAAGCCACTTGAACATGTGACATGTTTTGTGGACTGGCCCTTTAAGAGGCAGACCCTAGAAGTGGACAAACCCTTGAAGAGGTGACAAATTTAGGGAATTATGTCCTTTAAGAGGTTGACCAGGGTTGTGTACAAACCCTCGAAACAACAGCATTTTAAGTGTACTGGCCCTTTAAGAGGTGGACCTGGGAAGCTTACGGACCTTTAAAATTGGCAATACTTTAAGGTGACTGGCCTATGAAGAGGATGACCATGGAAGTGGACAGTCCTTAAAGATGCATTATTGTGTGTGGGTGGCCTTCTAAGAGACAACCCTGGGAATGGACAGACCTTTGGAAATGTCAATGTGGCTTATGAAGTGGAAAGCCACTTGAACATGTGACATGTTTTGCGGACTGGCCCTTTAAGAGGCAGACCCTAGAAGTGGACAAACCCTTGAAGAGGTGACAAATTTAGGGAATTATGTCCTTTAAGAGGTTGACCAGGGTTGTGTACAAACCCTCGAAACAACAGCATTTTAAGTGTACTGGCCCTTTAAGAGGTGGACCTGGGAAGCTTACGGACCGTTAAAATTGGCAATACTTTAAGGTGACTGGCCTATGAAGAGGATGACCATGGAAGTGGACAGTCCTTAAAGATGCATTATTGTGTGTGGGTGGCCTTCTAAGAGACAACCCTGGGAATGGACAGACCTTTGGAAATGTCAATGTGGCTTATGAAGTGGAAAGCCACTTGAACATGTGACATGTTTTGCGGACTGGCCCTTTAAGAGGCAGACCCTAGAAGTGGACAAACTCTTGAAGAGGTGACAAATTTAGGGAATTATGTCCTTTAAGAGGTTGACCAGGGTTGTGTACAAACCCTCGAAACAACAGCATTTTAAGTGTACTGGCCCTTTAAGAGGTGGACCTGGGAAGCTTACGGACCTTTAAAATTGGCAATACTTTAAGGTGACTGGCCTATGAAGAGGATGACCATGGAAGTGGACAGTCCTTAAAGATGCATTATTGTGTGTGGGTGGCCTTCTAAGAGACAACCCTGGGAATGGACAGACCTTTGGAAATGTCAATGTGGCTTATGAAGTGAAAAATCCACTTGAACATGTGAAATGTTTTGATGACTGGCCCTTTAAGAGGCAGACCCTAGATGTGGACAAACCCTTGAAGAGGTGACACATTTAGGGAATTATGTCCTTTAAGAGGTTGACCAGGGTTGTGTACAAACCCTCGAAACAACAGCATTTTAAGTGTACTGGCCCTTTAAGAGGTGGACCTGGGAAGCTTACGGACCGTTAAAATTGGCAATACTTTAAGGTGACTGGCCTATGAAGAGGATGACCATGGAAGTGGACAGTCCTTAAAGATGCATTATTGTGTGTGGGTGGCCTTCTAAGAGACAACCCTGGGAATGGACAGACCTTTGGAAATGTCAATGTGGCTTATGAAGTGGAAAGCCACTTGAACATGTGACATGTTTTGCGGACTGGCCCTTTAAGAGGCAGACCCTAGAAGTGGACAAACCCTTGAAGAGGTGACAAATTTAGGGAATTATGTCCTTTAAGAGGTTGACCAGGGTTGTGTACAAACCCTCAAAACAACAGCATTTTAAGTGTACTGGCCCTTTAAGAGGTGGACCTGGGAAGCTTACGGACCTTTAAAATTGGCAATACTTTAAGGTGACTGGCCTATGAAGAGGATGACCATGGAAGTGGACAGTCCTTAAAGATGCATTATTGTGTGTGGGTGGCCTTCTAAGAGACAACCCTGGGAATGGACAGACCTTTGGAAATGTCAATGTGGCTTATGAAGTGGAAATCCACTTGAACATGTGACATGTTTTGATGACTGGCCCTTTAAGAGGCAGACCCTAGAAGTGGACAAACCCTTGAAGAGGTGACAAATTTAGGGAATTATGTCTTTTAAGAGGTTGACCAGGGTTGTGTACAAACACTTGAAACAACAGCATTTTAAGTGTACTGGCCCTTTAAGAGGTGGACCTGGGAAGCTTACGGACCTTTAAAATTGGCAATACTTTAAGGTGACTGGCCTATGAAGAGGATGACCATGGAAGTGGACAGTCCTTAAAGATGCATTATTGTGTGTGTGTGGCCTTCTAAGAGACAACCCTGGGAATGGACAGACCTTTGGAAATGTCAATGTGGCTTATGAAGTGGAAAGCCACTTGAACATGTGACATGTTTTGTGGACTGGCCCTTTAAGAGGCAGACCCTAGAAGTGGACAAACCCTTGAAGAGGTGACAAATTTAGGGAATTATGTCCTTTAAGAGGTTGACCAGGGTTGTGTACAAACCCTCGAAACAACAGCATTTTAAGTGTACTGGCCCTTTAAGAGGTGGACCTGGGAAGCTTACGGACCTTTAAAATTGGCAATACTTTAAGGTGACTGGCCTATGAAGAGGATGACCATGGAAGTGGACAGTCCTTAAAGATGCATTATTGTGTGTGGGTGGCCTTCTAAGAGACAACCCTGGGAATGGACAGACCTTTGGAAATGTCAATGTGGCTTATGAAGTGGAAAGCCACTTGAACATGTGACATGTTTTGCGGACTGGCCCTTTAAGAGGCAGACCCTAGAAGTGGACAAACCCTTGAAGAGGTGACAAATTTAGGGAATTATGTCCTTTAAGAGGTTGACCAGGGTTGTGTACAAACCCTCGAAACAACAGCATTTTAAGTGTACTGGCCCTTTAAGAGGTGGACCTGGGAAGCTTACGGACCTTTAAAATTGGCAATACTTTAAGGTGACTGGCCTATGAAGAGGATGACCATGGAAGTGGACAGTCCTTAAAGATGCATTATTGTGTGTGGGTGGCCTTCTAAGAGACAACCCTGGGAATGGACAGACCTTTGGAAATGTCAATGTGGCTTATGAAGTGAAAAATCCACTTGAACATGTGACATGTTTTGATGACTGGCCCTTTAAGAGGCAGACCCTAGATGTGGACAAACCCTTGAAGAGGTGACACATTTAGGGAATTATGTCCTTTAAGAGGTTGACCAGGGTTGTGTACAAACCCTCGAAACAACAGCATTTTAAGTGTACTGGCCCTTTAAGAGGTGGACCTGGGAAGCTTACGGACCGTTAAAATTGGCAATACTTTAAGGTGACTGGCCTATGAAGAGGATGACCATGGAAGTGGACAGTCCTTAAAGATGCATTATTGTGTGTGGGTGGCCTTCTAAGAGACAACCCTGGGAATGGACAGACCTTTGGAAATGTCAATGTGGCTTATGAAGTGGAAAGCCACTTGAACATGTGACATGTTTTGCGGACTGGCCCTTTAAGAGGCAGACCCTAGAAGTGGACAAACCCTTGAAGAGGTGACAAATTTAGGGAATTATGTCCTTTAAGAGGTTGACCAGGGTTGTGTACAAACCCTCAAAACAACAGCATTTTAAGTGTACTGGCCCTTTAAGAGGTGGACCTGGGAAGCTTACGGACCTTTAAAATTGGCAATACTTTAAGGTGACTGGCCTATGAAGAGGATGACCATGGAAGTGGACAGTCCTTAAAGATGCATTATTGTGTGTGGGTGGCCTTCTAAGAGACAACCCTGGGAATGGACAGACCTTTGGAAATGTCAATGTGGCTTATGAAGTGGAAATCCACTTGAACATGTGACATGTTTTGATGACTGGCCCTTTAAGAGGCAGACCCTAGAAGTGGACAAACCCTTGAAGAGGTGACAAATTTAGGGAATTATGTCTTTTAAGAGGTTGACCAGGGTTGTGTACAAACACTTGAAACAACAGCATTTTAAGTGTACTGGCCCTTTAAGAGGTGGACCTGGGAAGCTTACGGACCGTTAAAATTGGCAATACTTTAAGGTGACTGGCCTATGAAGAGGATGACCATGGAAGTGGACAGTCCTTAAAGATGCATTATTGTGTGTGTGTGGCCTTCTAAGAGACAACCCTGGGAATGGACAGACCTTTGGAAATGTCAATGTGGCTTATGAAGTGGAAAGCCACTTGAACATGTGACATGTTTTGTGGACTGGCCCTTTAAGAGGCAGACCCTAGAAGTGGACAAACCCTTGAAGAGGTGACAAATTTAGGGAATTATGTCCTTTAAGAGGTTGACCAGGGTTGTGTACAAACCCTCGAAACAACAGCATTTTAAGTGTACTGGCCCTTTAAGAGGTGGACCTGGGAAGCTTACGGACCTTTAAAATTGGCAATACTTTAAGGTGACTGGCCTATGAAGAGGATGACCATGGAAGTGGACAGTCCTTAAAGATGCATTATTGTGTGTGGGTGGCCTTCTAAGAGACAACCCTGGGAATGGACAGACCTTTGGAAATGTCAATGTGGCTTATGAAGTGGAAAGCCACTTGAACATGTGACATGTTTTGCGGACTGGCCCTTTAAGAGGCAGACCCTAGAAGTGGACAAACCCTTGAAGAGGTGACAAATTTAGGGAATTATGTCCTTTAAGAGGTTGACCAGGGTTGTGTACAAACCCTCGAAACAACAGCATTTTAAGTGTACTGGCCCTTTAAGAGGTGGACCTGGGAAGCTTACGGACCTTTAAAATTGGCAATACTTTAAGGTGACTGGCCTATGAAGAGGATGACCATGGAAGTGGACAGTCCTTAAAGATGCATTATTGTGTGTGGGTGGCCTTCTAAGAGACAACCCTGGGAATGGACAGACCTTTGGAAATGTCAATGTGGCTTATGAAGTGAAAAATCCACTTGAACATGTGACATGTTTTGATGACTGGCCCTTTAAGAGGCAGACCCTAGATGTGGACAAACCCTTGAAGAGGTGACACATTTAGGGAATTATGTCCTTTAAGAGGTTGACCAGGGTTGTGTACAAACCCTCGAAACAACAGCATTTTAAGTGTACTGGCCCTTTAAGAGGTGGACCTGGGAAGCTTACGGACCGTTAAAATTGGCAATACTTTAAGGTGACTGGCCTATGAAGAGGATGACCATGGAAGTGGACAGTCCTTAAAGATGCATTATTGTGTGTGGGTGGCCTTCTAAGAGACAACCCTGGGAATGGACAGACCTTTGGAAATGTCAATGTGGCTTATGAAGTGGAAAGCCACTTGAACATGTGACATGTTTTGCGGACTGGCCCTTTAAGAGGCAGACCCTAGAAGTGGACAAACCCTTGAAGAGGTGACAAATTTAGGGAATTATGTCCTTTAAGAGGTTGACCAGGGTTGTGTACAAACCCTCAAAACAACAGCATTTTAAGTGTACTGGCCCTTTAAGAGGTGGACCTGGGAAGCTTACGGACCTTTAAAATTGGCAATACTTTAAGGTGACTGGCCTATGAAGAGGATGACCATGGAAGTGGACAGTCCTTAAAGATGCATTATTGTGTGTGTGTGGCCTTCTAAGAGACAACCCTGGGAATGGACAGACCTTTGGAAATGTCAATGTGGCTTATGAAGTGGAAAGCCACTTGAACATGTGACATGTTTTGTGGACTGGCCCTTTAAGAGGCAGACCCTAGAAGTGGACAAACCCTTGAAGAGGTGACAAATTTAGGGAATTATGTCCTTTAAGAGGTTGACCAGGGTTGTGTACAAACCCTCGAAACAACAGCATTTTAAGTGTACTGGCCCTTTAAGAGGTGGACCTGGGAAGCTTACGGACCTTTAAAATTGGCAATACTTTAAGGTGACTGGCCTATGAAGAGGATGACCATGGAAGTGGACAGTCCTTAAAGATGCATTATTGTGTGTGGGTGGCCTTCTAAGAGACAACCCTGGGAATGGACAGACCTTTGGAAATGTCAATGTGGCTTATGAAGTGGAAAGCCACTTGAACATGTGACATGTTTTGCGGACTGGCCCTTTAAGAGGCAGACCCTAGAAGTGGACAAACCCTTGAAGAGGTGACAAATTTAGGGAATTATGTCCTTTAAGAGGTTGACCAGGGTTGTGTACAAACCCTCGAAACAACAGCATTTTAAGTGTACTGGCCCTTTAAGAGGTGGACCTGGGAAGCTTACGGACCGTTAAAATTGGCAATACTTTAAGGTGACTGGCCTATGAAGAGGATGACCATGGAAGTGGACAGTCCTTAAAGATGCATTATTGTGTGTGGGTGGCCTTCTAAGAGACAACCCTGGGAATGGACAGACCTTTGGAAATGTCAATGTGGCTTATGAAGTGGAAAGCCACTTGAACATGTGACATGTTTTGCGGACTGGCCCTTTAAGAGGCAGACCCTAGAAGTGGACAAACTCTTGAAGAGGTGACAAATTTAGGGAATTATGTCCTTTAAGAGGTTGACCAGGGTTGTGTACAAACCCTCGAAACAACAGCATTTTAAGTGTACTGGCCCTTTAAGAGGTGGACCTGGGAAGCTTACGGACCTTTAAAATTGGCAATACTTTAAGGTGACTGGCCTATGAAGAGGATGACCATGGAAGTGGACAGTCCTTAAAGATGCATTATTGTGTGTGGGTGGCCTTCTAAGAGACAACCCTGGGAATGGACAGACCTTTGGAAATGTCAATGTGGCTTATGAAGTGAAAAATCCACTTGAACCTGTGAAATGTTTTGATGACTGGCCCTTTAAGAGGCAGACCCTAGATGTGGACAAACCCTTGAAGAGGTGACACATTTAGGGAATTATGTCCTTTAAGAGGTTGACCAGGGTTGTGTACAAACCCTCGAAACAACAGCATTTTAAGTGTACTGGCCCTTTAAGAGGTGGACCTGGGAAGCTTACGGACCGTTAAAATTGGCAATACTTTAAGGTGACTGGCCTATGAAGAGGATGACCATGGAAGTGGACAGTCCTTAAAGATGCATTATTGTGTGTGGGTGGCCTTCTAAGAGACAACCCTGGGAATGGACAGACCTTTGGAAATGTCAATGTGGCTTATGAAGTGGAAAGCCACTTGAACATGTGACATGTTTTGCGGACTGGCCCTTTAAGAGGCAGACCCTAGAAGTGGACAAACCCTTGAAGAGGTGACAAATTTAGGGAATTATGTCCTTTAAGAGGTTGACCAGGGTTGTGTACAAACCCTCAAAACAACAGCATTTTAAGTGTACTGGCCCTTTAAGAGGTGGACCTGGGAAGCTTACGGACCTTTAAAATTGGCAATACTTTAAGGTGACTGGCCTATGAAGAGGATGACCATGGAAGTGGACAGTCCTTAAAGATGCATTATTGTGTGTGGGTGGCCTTCTAAGAGACAACCCTGGGAATGGACAGACCTTTGGAAATGTCAATGTGGCTTATGAAGTGGAAATCCACTTGAACATGTGACATGTTTTGATGACTGGCCCTTTAAGAGGCAGACCCTAGAAGTGGACAAACCCTTGAAGAGGTGACAAATTTAGGGAATTATGTCTTTTAAGAGGTTGACCAGGGTTGTGTACAAACACTTGAAACAACAGCATTTTAAGTGTACTGGCCCTTTAAGAGGTGGACCTGGGAAGCTTACGGACCTTTAAAATTGGCAATACTTTAAGGTGACTGGCCTATGAAGAGGATGACCATGGAAGTGGACAGTCCTTAAAGATGCATTATTGTGTGTGTGTGGCCTTCTAAGAGACAACCCTGGGAATGGACAGACCTTTGGAAATGTCAATGTGGCTTATGAAGTGGAAAGCCACTTGAACATGTGACATGTTTTGTGGACTGGCCCTTTAAGAGGCAGACCCTAGAAGTGGACAAACCCTTGAAGAGGTGACAAATTTAGGGAATTATGTCCTTTAAGAGGTTGACCAGGGTTGTGTACAAACCCTCGAAACAACAGCATTTTAAGTGTACTGGCCCTTTAAGAGGTGGACCTGGGAAGCTTACGGACCTTTAAAATTGGCAATACTTTAAGGTGACTGGCCTATGAAGAGGATGACCATGGAAGTGGACAGTCCTTAAAGATGCATTATTGTGTGTGGGTGGCCTTCTAAGAGACAACCCTGGGAATGGACAGACCTTTGGAAATGTCAATGTGGCTTATGAAGTGGAAAGCCACTTGAACATGTGACATGTTTTGCGGACTGGCCCTTTAAGAGGCAGACCCTAGAAGTGGACAAACCCTTGAAGAGGTGACAAATTTAGGGAATTATGTCCTTTAAGAGGTTGACCAGGGTTGTGTACAAACCCTCGAAACAACAGCATTTTAAGTGTACTGGCCCTTTAAGAGGTGGACCTGGGAAGCTTACGGACCTTTAAAATTGGCAATACTTTAAGGTGACTGGCCTATGAAGAGGATGACCATGGAAGTGGACAGTCCTTAAAGATGCATTATTGTGTGTGGGTGGCCTTCTAAGAGACAACCCTGGGAATGGACAGACCTTTGGAAATGTCAATGTGGCTTATGAAGTGAAAAATCCACTTGAACATGTGACATGTTTTGATGACTGGCCCTTTAAGAGGCAGACCCTAGATGTGGACAAACCCTTGAAGAGGTGACACATTTAGGGAATTATGTCCTTTAAGAGGTTGACCAGGGTTGTGTACAAACCCTCGAAACAACAGCATTTTAAGTGTACTGGCCCTTTAAGAGGTGGACCTGGGAAGCTTACGGACCGTTAAAATTGGCAATACTTTAAGGTGACTGGCCTATGAAGAGGATGACCATGGAAGTGGACAGTCCTTAAAGATGCATTATTGTGTGTGGGTGGCCTTCTAAGAGACAACCCTGGGAATGGACAGACCTTTGGAAATGTCAATGTGGCTTATGAAGTGGAAAGCCACTTGAACATGTGACATGTTTTGCGGACTGGCCCTTTAAGAGGCAGACCCTAGAAGTGGACAAACCCTTGAAGAGGTGACAAATTTAGGGAATTATGTCCTTTAAGAGGTTGACCAGGGTTGTGTACAAACCCTCAAAACAACAGCATTTTAAGTGTACTGGCCCTTTAAGAGGTGGACCTGGGAAGCTTACGGACCTTTAAAATTGGCAATACTTTAAGGTGACTGGCCTATGAAGAGGATGACCATGGAAGTGGACAGTCCTTAAAGATGCATTATTGTGTGTGGGTGGCCTTCTAAGAGACAACCCTGGGAATGGACAGACCTTTGGAAATGTCAATGTGGCTTATGAAGTGGAAATCCACTTGAACATGTGACATGTTTTGATGACTGGCCCTTTAAGAGGCAGACCCTAGAAGTGGACAAACCCTTGAAGAGGTGACAAATTTAGGGAATTATGTCTTTTAAGAGGTTGACCAGGGTTGTGTACAAACACTTGAAACAACAGCATTTTAAGTGTACTGGCCCTTTAAGAGGTGGACCTGGGAAGCTTACGGACCTTTAAAATTGGCAATACTTTAAGGTGACTGGCCTATGAAGAGGATGACCATGGAAGTGGACAGTCCTTAAAGATGCATTATTGTGTGTGTGTGGCCTTCTAAGAGACAACCCTGGGAATGGACAGACCTTTGGAAATGTCAATGTGGCTTATGAAGTGGAAAGCCACTTGAACATGTGACATGTTTTGTGGACTGGCCCTTTAAGAGGCAGACCCTAGAAGTGGACAAACCCTTGAAGAGGTGACAAATTTAGGGAATTATGTCCTTTAAGAGGTTGACCAGGGTTGTGTACAAACCCTCGAAACAACAGCATTTTAAGTGTACTGGCCCTTTAAGAGGTGGACCTGGGAAGCTTACGGACCTTTAAAATTGGCAATACTTTAAGGTGACTGGCCTATGAAGAGGATGACCATGGAAGTGGACAGTCCTTAAAGATGCATTATTGTGTGTGGGTGGCCTTCTAAGAGACAACCCTGGGAATGGACAGACCTTTGGAAATGTCAATGTGGCTTATGAAGTGGAAAGCCACTTGAACATGTGACATGTTTTGCGGACTGGCCCTTTAAGAGGCAGACCCTAGAAGTGGACAAACCCTTGAAGAGGTGACAAATTTAGGGAATTATGTCCTTTAAGAGGTTGACCAGGGTTGTGTACAAACCCTCGAAACAACAGCATTTTAAGTGTACTGGCCCTTTAAGAGGTGGACCTGGGAAGCTTACGGACCGTTAAAATTGGCAATACTTTAAGGTGACTGGCCTATGAAGAGGATGACCATGGAAGTGGACAGTCCTTAAAGATGCATTATTGTGTGTGGGTGGCCTTCTAAGAGACAACCCTGGGAATGGACAGACCTTTGGAAATGTCAATGTGGCTTATGAAGTGGAAAGCCACTTGAACATGTGACATGTTTTGCGGACTGGCCCTTTAAGAGGCAGACCCTAGAAGTGGACAAACTCTTGAAGAGGTGACAAATTTAGGGAATTATGTCCTTTAAGAGGTTGACCAGGGTTGTGTACAAACCCTCAAAACAACAGCATTTTAAGTGTACTGGCCCTTTAAGAGGTGGACCTGGGAAGCTTACGGACCTTTAAAATTGGCAATACTTTAAGGTGACTGGCCTATGAAGAGGATGACCATGGAAGTGGACAGTCCTTAAAGATGCATTATTGTGTGTGGGTGGCCTTCTAAGAGACAACCCTGGGAATGGACAGACCTTTGGAAATGTCAATGTGGCTTATGAAGTGGAAATCCACTTGAACATGTGACATGTTTTGATGACTGGCCCTTTAAGAGGCAGACCCTAGAAGTGGACAAACCCTTGAAGAGGTGACAAATTTAGGGAATTATGTCTTTTAAGAGGTTGACCAGGGTTGTGTACAAACACTTGAAACAACAGCATTTTAAGTGTACTGGCCCTTTAAGAGGTGGACCTGGGAAGCTTACGGACCTTTAAAATTGGCAATACTTTAAGGTGACTGGCCTATGAAGAGGATGACCATGGAAGTGGACAGTCCTTAAAGATGCATTATTGTGTGTGGGTGGCCTTCTAAGAGACAACCCTGGGAATGGACAGACCTTTGGAAATGTCAATGTGGCTTATGAAGTGGAAAGCCACTTGAACATGTGACATGTTTTGTGGACTGGCCCTTTAAGAGGCAGACCCTAGAAGTGGACAAACCCTTGAAGAGGTGACAAATTTAGGGAATTATGTCCTTTAAGAGGTTGACCAGGGTTGTGTACAAACCCTCGAAACAACAGCATTTTAAGTGTACTGGCCCTTTAAGAGGTGGACCTGGGAAGCTTACGGACCTTTAAAATTGGCAATACTTTAAGGTGACTGGCCTATGAAGAGGATGACCATGGAAGTGGACAGTCCTTAAAGATGCATTATTGTGTGTGGGTGGCCTTCTAAGAGACAACCCTGGGAATGGACAGACCTTTGGAAATGTCAATGTGGCTTATGAAGTGGAAAGCCACTTGAACATGTGACATGTTTTGCGGACTGGCCCTTTAAGAGGCAGACCCTAGAAGTGGACAAACCCTTGAAGAGGTGACAAATTTAGGGAATTATGTCCTTTAAGAGGTTGACCAGGGTTGTGTACAAACCCTCGAAACAACAGCATTTTAAGTGTACTGGCCCTTTAAGAGGTGGACCTGGGAAGCTTACGGACCTTTAAAATTGGTAATACTTTAAGGTGACTGGCCTATGAAGAGGATGACCATGGAAGTGGACAGTCCTTAAAGATGCATTATTGTGTGTGGGTGGCCTTCTAAGAGACAACCCTGGGAATGGACAGACCTTTGGAAATGTCAATGTGGCTTATGAAGTGGAAAGCCACTTGAACATGTGACATGTTTTGCAGACTGGCCCTTTAAGAGGCAGACCCTAGAAGTGGACAAACCCTTGAAGAGGTGACAAATTTAGGGAATTATGTCCTTTAAGAGGTTGACCAGGGTTGTGTACAAACCCTCGAAATAACAGCATTTTAAGTGTACTGGCCCTTTAAGAGGTGGACCTGGGAAGCTTACGGACCTTTAAAATTGGCAATACTTTAAGGTGACTGGCCTATGAAGAGGATGACCATGGAAGTGGACAGTCCTTAAAGATGCATTATTGTGTGTGGGTGGCCTTCTAAGAGACAACCCTGGGAATGGACAGACCTTTGGAAATGTCAATGTGGCTTATGAAGTGGAAAGCCACTTGAACATGTGACATGTTTTGCGGACTGGCCCTTTAAGAGGCAGACCCTAGAAGTGGACAAACCCTTGAAGAGGTGACAAATTTAGGGAATTATGTCCTTTAAGAGGTTGACCAGGGTTGTGTACAAACCCTCGAAACAACAGCATTTTAAGTGTACTGGCCCTTTAAGAGGTGGACCTGGGAAGCTTACGGACCTTTAAAATTGGCAATACTTTAAGGTGACTGGCCTATGAAGAGGATGACCATGGAAGTGGACAGTCCTTAAAGATGCATTATTGTGTGTGGGTAGCCTTCTAAGAGACAACCCTGGGAATTGACAGACCTTTGGAAATGTCAATGTGGCTTATGAAGTGGAAATCCACTTGAACATGTGACATGTTTTGATGACTGGCCCTTTAAGAGGCAGACCCTAGAAGTGGACAAACCCTTGAAGAGGTGACAAATTTAGGGAATTATGTCTTTTAAGAGGTTGACCAGGGTTGTGTACAAACACTCGAAACAACAGCATTTTAAGTGTACTGGCCCTTTAAGAGGTGGACCTGGGAAGCTTACGGACCTTTAAAATTGGCAATACTTTAAGGTGACTGGCCTATGAAGAGGATGACCATGGAAGTGGACAGTCCTTAAAGATGCATTATTGTGTGTGTGTGGCCTTCTAAGAGACAACCCTGGGAATGGACAGACCTTTGGAAATGTCAATGTGGCTTATGAAGTGGAAAGCCACTTGAACATGTGACATGTTTTGTGGACTGGCCCTTTAAGAGGCAGACCCTAGAAGTGGACAAACCCTTGAAGAGGTGACAAATTTAGGGAATTATGTCCTTTAAGAGGTTGACCAGGGTTGTGTACAAACCCTCGAAACAACAGCATTTTAAGTGTACTGGCCCTTTAAGAGGTGGACCTGGGAAGCTTACGGACCTTTAAAATTGGCAATACTTTAAGGTGACTGGCCTATGAAGAGGATGACCATGGAAGTGGACAGTCCTTAAAGATGCATTATTGTGTGTGGGTGGCCTTCTAAGAGACAACCCTGGGAATGGACAGACCTTTGGAAATGTCAATGTGGCTTATGAAGTGGAAAGCCACTTGAACATGTGACATGTTTTGCGGACTGGCCCTTTAAGAGGCAGACCCTAGAAGTGGACAAACCCTTGAAGAGGTGACAAATTTAGGGAATTATGTCCTTTAAGAGGTTGACCAGGGTTGTGTACAAACCCTCGAAACAACAGCATTTTAAGTGTACTGGCCCTTTAAGAGGTGGACCTGGGAAGCTTACGGACCTTTAAAATTGGCAATACTTTAAGGTGACTGGCCTATGAAGAGGATGACCATGGAAGTGGACAGTCCTTAAAGATGCATTATTGTGTGTGGGTGGCCTTCTAAGAGACAACCCTGGGAATGGACAGACCTTTGGAAATGTCAATGTGGCTTATGAAGTGAAAAATCCACTTGAACATGTGACATGTTTTGATGACTGGCCCTTTAAGAGGCAGACCCTAGATGTGGACAAACCCTTGAAGAGGTGACACATTTAGGGAATTATGTCCTTTAAGAGGTTGACCAGGGTTGTGTACAAACCCTCGAAACAACAGCATTTTAAGTGTACTGGCCCTTTAAGAGGTGGACCTGGGAAGCTTACGGACCGTTAAAATTGGCAATACTTTAAGGTGACTGGCCTATGAAGAGGATGACCATGGAAGTGGACAGTCCTTAAAGATGCATTATTGTGTGTGGGTGGCCTTCTAAGAGACAACCCTGGGAATGGACAGACCTTTGGAAATGTCAATGTGGCTTATGAAGTGGAAAGCCACTTGAACATGTGACATGTTTTGCGGACTGGCCCTTTAAGAGGCAGACCCTAGAAGTGGACAAACCCTTGAAGAGGTGACAAATTTAGGGAATTATGTCCTTTAAGAGGTTGACCAGGGTTGTGTACAAACCCTCAAAACAACAGCATTTTAAGTGTACTGGCCCTTTAAGAGGTGGACCTGGGAAGCTTACGGACCTTTAAAATTGGCAATACTTTAAGGTGACTGGCCTATGAAGAGGATGACCATGGAAGTGGACAGTCCTTAAAGATGCATTATTGTGTGTGGGTGGCCTTCTAAGAGACAACCCTGGGAATGGACAGACCTTTGGAAATGTCAATGTGGCTTATGAAGTGGAAATCCACTTGAACATGTGACATGTTTTGATGACTGGCCCTTTAAGAGGCAGACCCTAGAAGTGGACAAACCCTTGAAGAGGTGACAAATTTAGGGAATTATGTCTTTTAAGAGGTTGACCAGGGTTGTGTACAAACACTTGAAACAACAGCATTTTAAGTGTACTGGCCCTTTAAGAGGTGGACCTGGGAAGCTTACGGACCTTTAAAATTGGCAATACTTTAAGGTGACTGGCCTATGAAGAGGATGACCATGGAAGTGGACAGTCCTTAAAGATGCATTATTGTGTGTGTGTGGCCTTCTAAGAGACAACCCTGGGAATGGACAGACCTTTGGAAATGTCAATGTGGCTTATGAAGTGGAAAGCCACTTGAACATGTGACATGTTTTGTGGACTGGCCCTTTAAGAGGCAGACCCTAGAAGTGGACAAACCCTTGAAGAGGTGACAAATTTAGGGAATTATGTCCTTTAAGAGGTTGACCAGGGTTGTGTACAAACCCTCGAAACAACAGCATTTTAAGTGTACTGGCCCTTTAAGAGGTGGACCTGGGAAGCTTACGGACCTTTAAAATTGGCAATACTTTAAGGTGACTGGCCTATGAAGAGGATGACCATGGAAGTGGACAGTCCTTAAAGATGCATTATTGTGTGTGGGTGGCCTTCTAAGAGACAACCCTGGGAATGGACAGACCTTTGGAAATGTCAATGTGGCTTATGAAGTGGAAAGCCACTTGAACATGTGACATGTTTTGCGGACTGGCCCTTTAAGAGGCAGACCCTAGAAGTGGACAAACCCTTGAAGAGGTGACAAATTTAGGGAATTATGTCCTTTAAGAGGTTGACCAGGGTTGTGTACAAACCCTCGAAACAACAGCATTTTAAGTGTACTGGCCCTTTAAGAGGTGGACCTGGGAAGCTTACGGACCGTTAAAATTGGCAATACTTTAAGGTGACTGGCCTATGAAGAGGATGACCATGGAAGTGGACAGTCCTTAAAGATGCATTATTGTGTGTGGGTGGCCTTCTAAGAGACAACCCTGGGAATGGACAGACCTTTGGAAATGTCAATGTGGCTTATGAAGTGGAAAGCCACTTGAACATGTGACATGTTTTGCGGACTGGCCCTTTAAGAGGCAGACCCTAGAAGTGGACAAACTCTTGAAGAGGTGACAAATTTAGGGAATTATGTCCTTTAAGAGGTTGACCAGGGTTGTGTACAAACCCTCAAAACAACAGCATTTTAAGTGTACTGGCCCTTTAAGAGGTGGACCTGGGAAGCTTACGGACCTTTAAAATTGGCAATACTTTAAGGTGACTGGCCTATGAAGAGGATGACCATGGAAGTGGACAGTCCTTAAAGATGCATTATTGTGTGTGGGTGGCCTTCTAAGAGACAACCCTGGGAATGGACAGACCTTTGGAAATGTCAATGTGGCTTATGAAGTGGAAATCCACTTGAACATGTGACATGTTTTGATGACTGGCCCTTTAAGAGGCAGACCCTAGAAGTGGACAAACCCTTGAAGAGGTGACAAATTTAGGGAATTATGTCTTTTAAGAGGTTGACCAGGGTTGTGTACAAACCCTCGAAACAACAGCATTTTAAGTGTACTGGCCCTTTAAGAGGTGGACCTGGGAAGCTTACGGACCTTTAAAATTGGCAATACTTTAAGGTGACTGGCCTATGAAGAGGATGACCATGGAAGTGGACAGTCCTTAAAGATGCATTATTGTGTGTGGGTGGCCTTCTAAGAGACAACCCTGGGAATGGACAGACCTTTGGAAATGTCAATGTGGCTTATGAAGTGGAAAGCCACTTGAACATGTGACATGTTTTGCGGACTGGCCCTTTAAGAGGCAGACCCTAGAAGTGGACAAACCCTTGAAGAGGTGACAAATTTAGGGAATTATGTCCTTTAAGAGGTTGACCAGGGTTGTGTACAAACCCTCGAAACAACAGCATTTTAAGTGTACTGGCCCTTTAAGAGGTGGACCTGGGAAGCTTACGGACCTTTAAAATTGGTAATACTTTAAGGTGACTGGCCTATGAAGAGGATGACCATGGAAGTGGACAGTCCTTAAAGATGCATTATTGTGTGTGGGTGGCCTTCTAAGAGACAACCCTGGGAATGGACAGACCTTTGGAAATGTCAATGTGGCTTATGAAGTGGAAAGCCACTTGAACATGTGACATGTTTTGCAGACTGGCCCTTTAAGAGGCAGACCCTAGAAGTGGACAAACCCTTGAAGAGGTGACAAATTTAGGGAATTATGTCCTTTAAGAGGTTGACCAGGGTTGTGTACAAACCCTCGAAATAACAGCATTTTAAGTGTACTGGCCCTTTAAGAGGTGGACCTGGGAAGCTTACGGACCTTTAAAATTGGCAATACTTTAAGGTGACTGGCCTATGAAGAGGATGACCATGGAAGTGGACAGTCCTTAAAGATGCATTATTGTGTGTGGGTGGCCTTCTAAGAGACAACCCTGGGAATGGACAGACCTTTGGAAATGTCAATGTGGCTTATGAAGTGGAAAGCCACTTGAACATGTGACATGTTTTGCGGACTGGCCCTTTAAGAGGCAGACCCTAGAAGTGGACAAACCCTTGAAGAGGTGACAAATTTAGGGAATTATGTCCTTTAAGAGGTTGACCAGGGTTGTGTACAAACCCTCGAAACAACAGCATTTTAAGTGTACTGGCCCTTTAAGAGGTGGACCTGGGAAGCTTACGGACCTTTAAAATTGGCAATACTTTAAGGTGACTGGCCTATGAAGAGGATGACCATGGAAGTGGACAGTCCTTAAAGATGCATTATTGTGTGTGGGTAGCCTTCTAAGAGACAACCCTGGGAATTGACAGACCTTTGGAAATGTCAATGTGGCTTATGAAGTGGAAATCCACTTGAACATGTGACATGTTTTGATGACTGGCCCTTTAAGAGGCAGACCCTAGAAGTGGACAAACCCTTGAAGAGGTGACAAATTTAGGGAATTATGTCTTTTAAGAGGTTGACCAGGGTTGTGTACAAACACTCGAAACAACAGCATTTTAAGTGTACTGGCCCTTTAAGAGGTGGACCTGGGAAGCTTACGGACCTTTAAAATTGGCAATACTTTAAGGTGACTGGCCTATGAAGAGGATGACCATGGAAGTGGACAGTCCTTAAAGATGCATTATTGTGTGTGTGTGGCCTTCTAAGAGACAACCCTGGGAATGGACAGACCTTTGGAAATGTCAATGTGGCTTATGAAGTGGAAAGCCACTTGAACATGTGACATGTTTTGTGGACTGGCCCTTTAAGAGGCAGACCCTAGAAGTGGACAAACCCTTGAAGAGGTGACAAATTTAGGGAATTATGTCCTTTAAGAGGTTGACCAGGGTTGTGTACAAACCCTCGAAACAACAGCATTTTAAGTGTACTGGCCCTTTAAGAGGTGGACCTGGGAAGCTTACGGACCTTTAAAATTGGCAATACTTTAAGGTGACTGGCCTATGAAGAGGATGACCATGGAAGTGGACAGTCCTTAAAGATGCATTATTGTGTGTGGGTGGCCTTCTAAGAGACAACCCTGGGAATGGACAGACCTTTGGAAATGTCAATGTGGCTTATGAAGTGGAAAGCCACTTGAACATGTGACATGTTTTGCGGACTGGCCCTTTAAGAGGCAGACCCTAGAAGTGGACAAACCCTTGAAGAGGTGACAAATTTAGGGAATTATGTCCTTTAAGAGGTTGACCAGGGTTGTGTACAAACCCTCGAAACAACAGCATTTTAAGTGTACTGGCCCTTTAAGAGGTGGACCTGGGAAGCTTACGGACCTTTAAAATTGGCAATACTTTAAGGTGACTGGCCTATGAAGAGGATGACCATGGAAGTGGACAGTCCTTAAAGATGCATTATTGTGTGTGGGTGGCCTTCTAAGAGACAACCCTGGGAATGGACAGACCTTTGGAAATGTCAATGTGGCTTATGAAGTGAAAAATCCACTTGAACATGTGACATGTTTTGATGACTGGCCCTTTAAGAGGCAGACCCTAGATGTGGACAAACCCTTGAAGAGGTGACACATTTAGGGAATTATGTCCTTTAAGAGGTTGACCAGGGTTGTGTACAAACCCTCGAAACAACAGCATTTTAAGTGTACTGGCCCTTTAAGAGGTGGACCTGGGAAGCTTACGGACCGTTAAAATTGGCAATACTTTAAGGTGACTGGCCTATGAAGAGGATGACCATGGAAGTGGACAGTCCTTAAAGATGCATTATTGTGTGTGGGTGGCCTTCTAAGAGACAACCCTGGGAATGGACAGACCTTTGGAAATGTCAATGTGGCTTATGAAGTGGAAAGCCACTTGAACATGTGACATGTTTTGCGGACTGGCCCTTTAAGAGGCAGACCCTAGAAGTGGACAAACCCTTGAAGAGGTGACAAATTTAGGGAATTATGTCCTTTAAGAGGTTGACCAGGGTTGTGTACAAACCCTCAAAACAACAGCATTTTAAGTGTACTGGCCCTTTAAGAGGTGGACCTGGGAAGCTTACGGACCTTTAAAATTGGCAATACTTTAAGGTGACTGGCCTATGAAGAGGATGACCATGGAAGTGGACAGTCCTTAAAGATGCATTATTGTGTGTGGGTGGCCTTCTAAGAGACAACCCTGGGAATGGACAGACCTTTGGAAATGTCAATGTGGCTTATGAAGTGGAAATCCACTTGAACATGTGACATGTTTTGATGACTGGCCCTTTAAGAGGCAGACCCTAGAAGTGGACAAACCCTTGAAGAGGTGACAAATTTAGGGAATTATGTCTTTTAAGAGGTTGACCAGGGTTGTGTACAAACACTTGAAACGACAGCATTTTAAGTGTACTGGCCCTTTAAGAGGTGGACCTGGGAAGCTTACGGACCTTTAAAATTGGCAATACTTTAAGGTGACTGGCCTATGAAGAGGATGACCATGGAAGTGGACAGTCCTTAAAGATGCATTATTGTGTGTGTGTGGCCTTCTAAGAGACAACCCTGGGAATGGACAGACCTTTGGAAATGTCAATGTGGCTTATGAAGTGGAAAGCCACTTGAACATGTGACATGTTTTGTGGACTGGCCCTTTAAGAGGCAGACCCTAGAAGTGGACAAACCCTTGAAGAGGTGACAAATTTAGGGAATTATGTCCTTTAAGAGGTTGACCAGGGTTGTGTACAAACCCTCGAAACAACAGCATTTTAAGTGTACTGGCCCTTTAAGAGGTGGACCTGGGAAGCTTACGGACCTTTAAAATTGGCAATACTTTAAGGTGACTGGCCTATGAAGAGGATGACCATGGAAGTGGACAGTCCTTAAAGATGCATTATTGTGTGTGGGTGGCCTTCTAAGAGACAACCCTGGGAATGGACAGACCTTTGGAAATGTCAATGTGGCTTATGAAGTGGAAAGCCACTTGAACATGTGACATGTTTTGCGGACTGGCCCTTTAAGAGGCAGACCCTAGAAGTGGACAAACCCTTGAAGAGGTGACAAATTTAGGGAATTATGTCCTTTAAGAGGTTGACCAGGGTTGTGTACAAACCCTCGAAACAACAGCATTTTAAGTGTACTGGCCCTTTAAGAGGTGGACCTGGGAAGCTTACGGACCGTTAAAATTGGCAATACTTTAAGGTGACTGGCCTATGAAGAGGATGACCATGGAAGTGGACAGTCCTTAAAGATGCATTATTGTGTGTGGGTGGCCTTCTAAGAGACAACCCTGGGAATGGACAGACCTTTGGAAATGTCAATGTGGCTTATGAAGTGGAAAGCCACTTGAACATGTGACATGTTTTGCGGACTGGCCCTTTAAGAGGCAGACCCTAGAAGTGGACAAACTCTTGAAGAGGTGACAAATTTAGGGAATTATGTCCTTTAAGAGGTTGACCAGGGTTGTGTACAAACCCTCAAAACAACAGCATTTTAAGTGTACTGGCCCTTTAAGAGGTGGACCTGGGAAGCTTACGGACCTTTAAAATTGGCAATACTTTAAGGTGACTGGCCTATGAAGAGGATGACCATGGAAGTGGACAGTCCTTAAAGATGCATTATTGTGTGTGGGTGGCCTTCTAAGAGACAACCCTGGGAATGGACAGACCTTTGGAAATGTCAATGTGGCTTATGAAGTGGAAATCCACTTGAACATGTGACATGTTTTGCGGACTGGCCCTTTAAGAGGCAGACCCTAGAAGTGGACAAACCCTTGAAGAGGTGACAAATTTAGGGAATTATGTCTTTTAAGAGGTTGACCAGGGTTGTGTACAAACACTTGAAACAACAGCATTTTAAGTGTACTGGCCCTTTAAGAGGTGGACCTGGGAAGCTTACGGACCTTTAAAATTGGCAATACTTTAAGTTGACTGGCCTATGAAGAGGATGACCATGGAAGTGGACAGTCCTTAAAGATGCATTATTGTGTGTGGGTGGCCTTCTAAGAGACAACCCTGGGAATGGACAGACCTTTGGAAATGTCAATGTGGCTTATGAAGTGGAAAGCCACTTGAACATGTGACATGTTTTGTGGACTGGCCCTTTAAGAGGCAGACCCTAGAAGTGGACAAACCCTTGAAGAGGTGACAAATTTAGGGAATTATGTCCTTTAAGAGGTTGACCAGGGTTGTGTACAAACCCTCGAAACAACAGCATTTTAAGTGTACTGGCCCTTTAAGAGGTGGACCTGGGAAGCTTACGGACCTTTAAAATTGGCAATACTTTAAGGTGACTGGCCTATGAAGAGGATGACCATGGAAGTGGACAGTCCTTAAAGATGCATTATTGTGTGTGGGTGGCCTTCTAAGAGACAACCCTGGGAATGGACAGACCTTTGGAAATGTCAATGTGGCTTATGAAGTGGAAAGCCACTTGAACATGTGACATGTTTTGCAGACTGGCCCTTTAAGAGGCAGACCCTAGAAGTGGACAAACCCTTGAAGAGGTGACAAATTTAGGGAATTATGTCCTTTAAGAGGTTGACCAGGGTTGTGTACAAACCCTCGAAATAACAGCATTTTAAGTGTACTGGCCCTTTAAGAGGTGGACCTGGGAAGCTTACGGACCTTTAAAATTGGCAATACTTTAAGGTGACTGGCCTATGAAGAGGATGACCATGGAAGTGGACAGTCCTTAAAGATGCATTATTGTGTGTGGGTGGCCTTCTAAGAGACAACCCTGGGAATGGACAGACCTTTGGAAATGTCAATGTGGCTTATGAAGTGGAAAGCCACTTGAACATGTGACATGTTTTGCGGACTGGCCCTTTAAGAGGCAGACCCTAGAAGTGGACAAACCCTTGAAGAGGTGACAAATTTAGGGAATTATGTCCTTTAAGAGGTTGACCAGGGTTGTGTACAAACCCTCGAAACAACAGCATTTTAAGTGTACTGGCCCTTTAAGAGGTGGACCTGGGAAGCTTACGGACCTTTAAAATTGGCAATACTTTAAGGTGACTGGCCTATGAAGAGGATGACCATGGAAGTGGACAGTCCTTAAAGATGCATTATTGTGTGTGGGTGGCCTTCTAAGAGACAACCCTGGGAATGGACAGACCTTTGGAAATGTCAATGTGGCTTATGAAGTGGAAAGCCACTTGAACATGTGACATGTTTTGCGGACTGGCCCTTTAAGAGGCAGACCCTAGAAGTGGACAAACCCTTGAAGAGGTGACAAATTTAGGGAATTATGTCCTTTAAGAGGTTGACCAGGGTTGTGTACAAACCCTCGAAACAACAGCATTTTAAGTGTACTGGCCCTTTAAGAGGTGGACCTGGGAAGCTTACGGACCTTTAAAATTGGCAATACTTTAAGGTGACTGGCCTATGAAGAGGATGACCATGGAAGTGGACAGTCCTTAAAGATGCATTATTGTGTGTGGGTGGCCTTCTAAGAGACAACCCTGGGAATGGACAGACCTTTGGAAATGTCAATGTGGCTTATGAAGTGGAAATCCACTTGAACATGTGACATGTTTTGATGACTGGCCCTTTAAGAGGCAGACCCTAGAAGTGGACAAACCCTTGAAGAGGTGACAAATTTAGGGAATTATGTCTTTTAAGAGGTTGACCAGGGTTGTGTACAAACACTTGAAACAACAGCATTTTAAGTGTACTGGCCCTTTAAGAGGTGGACCTGGGAAGCTTACGGACCTTTAAAATTGGCAATACTTTAAGGTGACTGGCCTATGAAGAGGATGACCATGGAAGTGGACAGTCCTTAAAGATGCATTATTGTGTGTGGGTGGCCTTCTAAGAGACAACCCTGGGAATGGACAGACCTTTGGAAATGTCAATGTGGCTTATGAAGTGGAAAGCCACTTGAACATGTGACATGTTTTGTGGACTGGCCCTTTAAGAGGCAGACCCTAGAAGTGGACAAACCCTTGAAGAGGTGACAAATTTAGGGAATTATGTCCTTTAAGAGGTTGACCAGGGTTGTGTACAAACCCTCGAAACAACAGCATTTTAAGTGTACTGGCCCTTTAAGAGGTGGACCTGGGAAGCTTACGGACCTTTAAAATTGGCAATACTTTAAGGTGACTGGCCTATGAAGAGGATGACCATGGAAGTGGACAGTCCTTAAAGATGCATTATTGTGTGTGGGTGGCCTTCTAAGAGACAACCCTGGGAATGGACAGACCTTTGGAAATGTCAATGTGGCTTATGAAGTGGAAAGCCACTTGAACATGTGACATGTTTTGCGGACTGGCCCTTTAAGAGGCAGACCCTAGAAGTGGACAAACCCTTGAAGAGGTGACAAATTTAGGGAATTATGTCCTTTAAGAGGTTGACCAGGGTTGTGTACAAACCCTCGAAACAACAGCATTTTAAGTGTACTGGCCCTTTAAGAGGTGGACCTGGGAAGCTTACGGACCTTTAAAATTGGTAATACTTTAAGGTGACTGGCCTATGAAGAGGATGACCATGGTAGTGGACAGTCCTTAAAGATGCATTATTGTGTGTGGGTGGCCTTCTAAGAGACAACCCTGGGAATGGACAGACCTTTGGAAATGTCAATGTGGCTTATGAAGTGGAAAGCCACTTGAACATGTGACATGTTTTGCAGACTGGCCCTTTAAGAGGCAGACCCTAGAAGTGGACAAACCCTTGAAGAGGTGACAAATTTAGGGAATTATGTCCTTTAAGAGGTTGACCAGGGTTGTGTACAAACCCTCGAAATAACAGCATTTTAAGTGTACTGGCCCTTTAAGAGGTGGACCTGGGAAGCTTACGGACCTTTAAAATTGGCAATACTTTAAGGTGACTGGCCTATGAAGAGGATGACCATGGAAGTGGACAGTCCTTAAAGATGCATTATTGTGTGTGGGTGGCCTTCTAAGAGACAACCCTGGGAATGGACAGACCTTTGGAAATGTCAATGTGGCTTATGAAGTGGAAAGCCACTTGAACATGTGACATGTTTTGCGGACTGGCCCTTTAAGAGGCAGACCCTAGAAGTGGACAAACCCTTGAAGAGGTGACAAATTTAGGGAATTATGTCCTTTAAGAGGTTGACCAGGGTTGTGTACAAACCCTCGAAACAACAGCATTTTAAGTGTACTGGCCCTTTAAGAGGTGGACCTGGGAAGCTTACGGACCTTTAAAATTGGCAATACTTTAAGGTGACTGGCCTATGAAGAGGATGACCATGGAAGTGGACAGTCCTTAAAGATGCATTATTGTGTGTGGGTGGCCTTCTAAGAGACAACCCTGGGAATGGACAGACCTTTGGAAATGTCAATGTGGCTTATGAAGTGGAAAGCCACTTGAACATGTGACATGTTTTGCGGACTGGCCCTTTAAGAGGCAGACCCTAGAAGTGGACAAACCCTTGAAGAGGTGACAAATTTAGGGAATTATGTCCTTTAAGAGGTTGACCAGGGTTGTGTACAAACCCTCGAAACAACAGCATTTTAAGTGTACTGGCCCTTTAAGAGGTGGACCTGGGAAGCTTACGGACCTTTAAAATTGGCAATACTTTAAGGTGACTGGCCTATGAAGAGGATGACCATGGAAGTGGACAGTCCTTAAAGATGCATTATTGTGTGTGGGTGGCCTTCTAAGAGACAACCCTGGGAATGGACAGACCTTTGGAAATGTCAATGTGGCTTATGAAGTGAAAAATCCACTTGAACATGTGACATGTTTTGATGACTGGCCCTTTAAGAGGCAGACCCTAGATGTGGACAAACCCTTGAAGAGGTGACACATTTAGGGAATTATGTCCTTTAAGAGGTTGACCAGGGTTGTGTACAAACCCTCGAAACAACAGCATTTTAAGTGTACTGGCCCTTTAAGAGGTGGACCTGGGAAGCTTACGGACCGTTAAAATTGGCAATACTTTAAGGTGACTGGCCTATGAAGAGGATGACCATGGAAGTGGACAGTCCTTAAAGATGCATTATTGTGTGTGGGTGGCCTTCTAAGAGACAACCCTGGGAATGGACAGACCTTTGGAAATGTCAATGTGGCTTATGAAGTGGAAAGCCACTTGAACATGTGACATGTTTTGCGGACTGGCCCTTTAAGAGGCAGACCCTAGAAGTGGACAAACCCTTGAAGAGGTGACAAATTTAGGGAATTATGTCCTTTAAGAGGTTGACCAGGGTTGTGTACAAACCCTCAAAACAACAGCATTTTAAGTGTACTGGCCCTTTAAGAGGTGGACCTGGGAAGCTTACGGACCTTTAAAATTGGCAATACTTTAAGGTGACTGGCCTATGAAGAGGATGACCATGGAAGTGGACAGTCCTTAAAGATGCATTATTGTGTGTGGGTGGCCTTCTAAAAGACAACCCTGGGAATGGACAGACCTTTGGAAATGTCAATGTGGCTTATGAAGTGGAAATCCACTTGAACATGTGACATGTTTTGATGACTGGCCCTTTAAGAGGCAGACCCTAGAAGTGGACAAACCCTTGAAGAGGTGACAAATTTAGGGAATTATGTCTTTTAAGAGGTTGACCAGGGTTGTGTACAAACACTTGAAACAACAGCATTTTAAGTGTACTGGCCCTTTAAGAGGTGGACCTGGGAAGCTTACGGACCTTTAAAATTGGCAATACTTTAAGGTGACTGGCCTATGAAGAGGATGACCATGGAAGTGGACAGTCCTTAAAGATGCATTATTGTGTGTGTGTGGCCTTCTAAGAGACAACCCTGGGAATGGACAGACCTTTGGAAATGTCAATGTGGCTTATGAAGTGGAAAGCCACTTGAACATGTGACATGTTTTGTGGACTGGCCCTTTAAGAGGCAGACCCTAGAAGTGGACAAACCCTTGAAGAGGTGACAAATTTAGGGAATTATGTCCTTTAAGAGGTTGACCAGGGTTGTGTACAAACCCTCGAAACAACAGCATTTTAAGTGTACTGGCCCTTTAAGAGGTGGACCTGGGAAGCTTACGGACCTTTAAAATTGGCAATACTTTAAGGTGACTGGCCTATGAAGAGGATGACCATGGAAGTGGACAGTCCTTAAAGATGCATTATTGTGTGTGGGTGGCCTTCTAAGAGACAACCCTGGGAATGGACAGACCTTTGGAAATGTCAATGTGGCTTATGAAGTGGAAAGCCACTTGAACATGTGACATGTTTTGCGGACTGGCCCTTTAAGAGGCAGACCCTAGAAGTGGACAAACCCTTGAAGAGGTGACAAATTTAGGGAATTATGTCCTTTAAGAGGTTGACCAGGGTTGTGTACAAACCCTCGAAACAACAGCATTTTAAGTGTACTGGCCCTTTAAGAGGTGGACCTGGGAAGCTTACGGACCGTTAAAATTGGCAATACTTTAAGGTGACTGGCCTATGAAGAGGATGACCATGGAAGTGGACAGTCCTTAAAGATGCATTATTGTGTGTGGGTGGCCTTCTAAGAGACAACCCTGGGAATGGACAGACCTTTGGAAATGTCAATGTGGCTTATGAAGTGGAAAGCCACTTGAACATGTGACATGTTTTGCGGACTGGCCCTTTAAGAGGCAGACCCTAGAAGTGGACAAACTCTTGAAGAGGTGACAAATTTAGGGAATTATGTCCTTTAAGAGGTTGACCAGGGTTGTGTACAAACCCTCAAAACAACAGCATTTTAAGTGTACTGGCCCTTTAAGAGGTGGACCTGGGAAGCTTACGGACCTTTAAAATTGGCAATACTTTAAGGTGACTGGCCTATGAAGAGGATGACCATGGAAGTGGACAGTCCTTAAAGATGCATTATTGTGTGTGGGTGGCCTTCTAAGAGACAACCCTGGGAATGGACAGACCTTTGGAAATGTCAATGTGGCTTATGAAGTGGAAATCCACTTGAACATGTGACATGTTTTGATGACTGGCCCTTTAAGAGGCAGACCCTAGAAGTGGACAAACCCTTGAAGAGGTGACAAATTTAGGGAATTATGTCTTTTAAGAGGTTGACCAGGGTTGTGTACAAACACTTGAAACAACAGCATTTTAAGTGTACTGGCCCTTTAAGAGGTGGACCTGGGAAGCTTACGGACCTTTAAAATTGGCAATACTTTAAGGTGACTGGCCTATGAAGAGGATGACCATGGAAGTGGACAGTCCTTAAAGATGCATTATTGTGTGTGGGTGGCCTTCTAAGAGACAACCCTGGGAATGGACAGACCTTTGGAAATGTCAATGTGGCTTATGAAGTGGAAAGCCACTTGAACATGTGACATGTTTTGTGGACTGGCCCTTTAAGAGGCAGACCCTAGAAGTGGACAAACCCTTGAAGAGGTGACAAATTTAGGGAATTATGTCCTTTAAGAGGTTGACCAGGGTTGTGTACAAACCCTCGAAACAACAGCATTTTAAGTGTACTGGCCCTTTAAGAGGTGGACCTGGGAAGCTTACGGACCTTTAAAATTGGCAATACTTTAAGGTGACTGGCCTATGAAGAGGATGACCATGGAAGTGGACAGTCCTTAAAGATGCATTATTGTGTGTGGGTGGCCTTCTAAGAGACAACCCTGGGAATGGACAGACCTTTGGAAATGTCAATGTGGCTTATGAAGTGGAAAGCCACTTGAACATGTGACATGTTTTGCGGACTGGCCCTTTAAGAGGCAGACCCTAGAAGTGGACAAACCCTTGAAGAGGTGACAAATTTAGGGAATTATGTCCTTTAAGAGGTTGACCAGGGTTGTGTACAAACCCTCGAAACAACAGCATTTTAAGTGTACTGGCCCTTTAAGAGGTGGACCTGGGAAGCTTACGGACCTTTAAAATTGGTAATACTTTAAGGTGACTGGCCTATGAAGAGGATGACCATGGAAGTGGACAGTCCTTAAAGATGCATTATTGTGTGTGGGTGGCCTTCTAAGAGACAACCCTGGGAATGGACAGACCTTTGGAAATGTCAATGTGGCTTATGAAGTGGAAAGCCACTTGAACATGTGACATGTTTTGCAGACTGGCCCTTTAAGAGGCAGACCCTAGAAGTGGACAAACCCTTGAAGAGGTGACAAATTTAGGGAATTATGTCCTTTAAGAGGTTGACCAGGGTTGTGTACAAACCCTCGAAATAACAGCATTTTAAGTGTACTGGCCCTTTAAGAGGTGGACCTGGGAAGCTTACGGACCTTTAAAATTGGCAATACTTTAAGGTGACTGGCCTATGAAGAGGATGACCATGGAAGTGGACAGTCCTTAAAGATGCATTATTGTGTGTGGGTGGCCTTCTAAGAGACAACCCTGGGAATGGACAGACCTTTGGAAATGTCAATGTGGCTTATGAAGTGGAAAGCCACTTGAACATGTGACATGTTTTGCGGACTGGCCCTTTAAGAGGCAGACCCTAGAAGTGGACAAACCCTTGAAGAGGTGACAAATTTAGGGAATTATGTCCTTTAAGAGGTTGACCAGGGTTGTGTACAAACCCTCGAAACAACAGCATTTTAAGTGTACTGGCCCTTTAAGAGGTGGACCTGGGAAGCTTACGGACCTTTAAAATTGGCAATACTTTAAGGTGACTGGCCTATGAAGAGGATGACCATGGAAGTGGACAGTCCTTAAAGATGCATTATTGTGTGTGGGTGGCCTTCTAAGAGACAACCCTGGGAATGGACAGACCTTTGGAAATGTCAATGTGGCTTATGAAGTGGAAAGCCACTTGAACATGTGACATGTTTTGCGGACTGGCCCTTTAAGAGGCAGACCCTAGAAGTGGACAAACCCTTGAAGAGGTGACAAATTTAGGGAATTATGTCCTTTAAGAGGTTGACCAGGGTTGTGTACAAACCCTCGAAACAACAGCATTTTAAGTGTACTGGCCCTTTAAGAGGTGGACCTGGGAAGCTTACGGACCTTTAAAATTGGCAATACTTTAAGGTGACTGGCCTATGAAGAGGATGACCATGGAAGTGGACAGTCCTTAAAGATGCATTATTGTGTGTGGGTGGCCTTCTAAGAGACAACCCTGGGAATGGACAGACCTTTGGAAATGTCAATGTGGCTTATGAAGTGGAAATCCACTTGAACATGTGACATGTTTTGATGACTGGCCCTTTAAGAGGCAGACCCTAGAAGTGGACAAACCCTTGAAGAGGTGACAAATTTAGGGAATTATGTCTTTTAAGAGGTTGACCAGGGTTGTGTACAAACACTTGAAACAACAGCATTTTAAGTGTACTGGCCCTTTAAGAGGTGGACCTGGGAAGCTTACGGACCTTTAAAATTGGCAATACTTTAAGGTGACTGGCCTATGAAGAGGATGACCATGGAAGTGGACAGTCCTTAAAGATGCATTATTGTGTGTGGGTGGCCTTCTAAGAGACAACCCTGGGAATGGACAGACCTTTGGAAATGTCAATGTGGCTTATGAAGTGGAAAGCCACTTGAACATGTGACATGTTTTGTGGACTGGCCCTTTAAGAGGCAGACCCTAGAAGTGGACAAACCCTTGAAGAGGTGACAAATTTAGGGAATTATGTCCTTTAAGAGGTTGACCAGGGTTGTGTACAAACCCTCGAAACAACAGCATTTTAAGTGTACTGGCCCTTTAAGAGGTGGACCTGGGAAGCTTACGGACCTTTAAAATTGGCAATACTTTAAGGTGACTGGCCTATGAAGAGGATGACCATGGAAGTGGACAGTCCTTAAAGATGCATTATTGTGTGTGGGTGGCCTTCTAAGAGACAACCCTGGGAATGGACAGACCTTTGGAAATGTCAATGTGGCTTATGAAGTGGAAAGCCACTTGAACATGTGACATGTTTTGCGGACTGGCCCTTTAAGAGGCAGACCCTAGAAGTGGACAAACCCTTGAAGAGGTGACAAATTTAGGGAATTATGTCCTTTAAGAGGTTGACCAGGGTTGTGTACAAACCCTCGAAACAACAGCATTTTAAGTGTACTGGCCCTTTAAGAGGTGGACCTGGGAAGCTTACGGACCTTTAAAATTGGCAATACTTTAAGGTGACTGGCCTATGAAGAGGATGACCATGGAAGTGGACAGTCCTTAAAGATGCATTATTGTGTGTGGGTGGCCTTCTAAGAGACAACCCTGGGAATGGACAGACCTTTGGAAATGTCAATGTGGCTTATGAAGTGGAAAGCCACTTGAACATGTGACATGTTTTGATGACTGGCCCTTTAAGAGGCAGACCCTAGAAGTGGACAAACCCTTGAAGAGGTGACAAATTTAGGGAATTATGTCTTTTAAGAGGTTGACCAGGGTTGTGTACAAACACTTGAAACAACAGCATTTTAAGTGTACTGGCCCTTTAAGAGGTGGACCTGGGAAGCTTACGGACCTTTAAAATTGGCAATACTTTAAGGTGACTGGCCTATGAAGAGGATGACCATGGAAGTGGACAGTCCTTAAAGATGCATTATTGTGTGTGGGTGGCCTTCTAAGAGACAACCCTGGGAATGGACAGACCTTTGGAAATGTCAATGTGGCTTATGAAGTGGAAAGCCACTTGAACATGTGACATGTTTTGTGGACTGGCCCTTTAAGAGGCAGACCCTAGAAGTGGACAAACCCTTGAAGAGGTGACAAATTTAGGGAATTATGTCCTTTAAGAGGTTGACCAGGGTTGTGTACAAACCCTCGAAACAACAGCATTTTATGTGTACTGGCCCTTTAAGAGGTGGACCTGGGAAGCTTACGGACCTTTAAAATTGGCAATACTTTAAGGTGACTGGCCTATGAAGAGGATGACCATGGAAGTGGACAGTCCTTAAAGATGCATTATTGTGTGTGGGTGGCCTTCTAAGAGACAACCCTGGGAATGGACAGACCTTTGGAAATGTCAATGTGGCTTATGAAGTGGAAAGCCACTTGAACATGTGACATGTTTTGCGGACTGGCCCTTTAAGAGGCAGACCCTAGAAGTGGACAAACCCTTGAAGAGGTGACAAATTTAGGGAATTATGTCCTTTAAGAGGTTGACCAGGGTTGTGTACAAACCCTCGAAACAACAGCATTTTAAGTGTACTGGCCCTTTAAGAGGTGGACCTGGGAAGCTTACGGACCTTTAAAATTGGTAATACTTTAAGGTGACTGGCCTATGAAGAGGATGACCATGGAAGTGGACAGTCCTTAAAGATGCATTATTGTGTGTGGGTGGCCTTCTAAGAGACAACCCTGGGAATGGACAGACCTTTGGAAATGTCAATGTGGCTTATGAAGTGGAAAGCCACTTGAACATGTGACATGTTTTGCGGACTGGCCCTTTAAGAGGCAGACCCTAGAAGTGGACAAACCCTTGAAGAGGTGACAAATTTAGGGAATTATGTCCTTTAAGAGGTTGACCAGGGTTGTGTACAAACCCTCGAAACAACAGCATTTTAAGTGTACTGGCCCTTTAAGAGGTGGACCTGGGAAGCTTACGGACCTTTAAAATTGGCAATACTTTAAGGTGACTGGCCTATGAAGAGGATGACCATGGAAGTGGACAGTCCTTAAAGATGCATTATTGTGTGTGGGTGGCCTTCTAAGAGACAACCCTGGGAATGGACAGACCTTTGGAAATGTCAATGTGGCTTATGAAGTGGAAAGCCACTTGAACATGTGACATGTTTTGCGGACTGGCCCTTTAAGAGGCAGACCCTAGAAGTGGACAAACCCTTGAAGAGGTGACAAATTTAGGGAATTATGTCCTTTAAGAGGTTGACCAGGGTTGTGTACAAACCCTCGAAACAACAGCATTTTAAGTGTACTGGCCCTTTAAGAGGTGGACCTGGGAAGCTTACGGACCTTTAAAATTGGCAATACTTTAAGGTGACTGGCCTATGAAGAGGATGACCATGGAAGTGGACAGTCCTTAAAGATGCATTATTGTGTGTGGGTGGCCTTCTAAGAGACAACCCTGGGAATGGACAGACCTTTGGAAATGTCAATGTGGCTTATGAAGTGGAAAGCCACTTGAACATGTGACATGTTTTGCGGACTGGCCCTTTAAGAGGCAGACCCTAGAAGTGGACAAACCCTTGAAGAGGTGACAAATTTAGGGAATTATGTCCTTTAAGAGGTTGACCAGGGTTGTGTACAAACCCTCGAAACAACAGCATTTTAAGTGTACTGGCCCTTTAAGAGGTGGACCTGGGAAGCTTACGGACCTTTAAAATTGGCAATACTTTAAGGTGACTGGCCTATGAAGAGGATGACCATGGAAGTGGACAGTCCTTAAAGATGCATTATTGTGTGTGGGTGGCCTTCTAAGAGACAACCCTGGGAATGGACAGACCTTTGGAAATGTCAATGTGGCTTATGAAGTGAAAAATCCACTTGAACATGTGAAATGTTTTGATGACTGGCCCTTTAAGAGGCAGACCCTAGATGTGGACAAACCCTTGAAGAGGTGACACATTTAGGGAATTATGTCCTTTAAGAGGTTGACCAGGGTTGTGTACAAACCCTCGAAACAACAGCATTTTAAGTGTACTGGCCCTTTAAGAGGTGGACCTGGGAAGCTTACGGACCGTTAAAATTGGCAATACTTTAAGGTGACTGGCCTATGAAGAGGATGACCATGGAAGTGGACAGTCCTTAAAGATGCATTATTGTGTGTGGGTGGCCTTCTAAGAGACAACCCTGGGAATGGACAGACCTTTGGAAATGTCAATGTGGCTTATGAAGTGGAAAGCCACTTGAACATGTGACATGTTTTGCGGACTGGCCCTTTAAGAGGCAGACCCTAGAAGTGGACAAACCCTTGAAGAGGTGACAAATTTAGGGAATTATGTCCTTTAAGAGGTTGACCAGGGTTGTGTACAAACCCTCAAAACAACAGCATTTTAAGTGTACTGGCCCTTTAAGAGGTGGACCTGGGAAGCTTACGGACCTTTAAAATTGGCAATACTTTAAGGTGACTGGCCTATGAAGAGGATGACCATGGAAGTGGACAGTCCTTAAAGATGCATTATTGTGTGTGGGTGGCCTTCTAAGAGACAACCCTGGGAATGGACAGACCTTTGGAAATGTCAATGTGGCTTATGAAGTGGAAAGCCACTTGAACATGTGACATGTTTTGATGACTGGCCCTTTAAGAGGCAGACCCTAGAAGTGGACAAACCCTTGAAGAGGTGACAAATTTAGGGAATTATGTCTTTTAAGAGGTTGACCAGGGTTGTGTACAAACACTTGAAACAACAGCATTTTAAGTGTACTGGCCCTTTAAGAGGTGGACCTGGGAAGCTTACGGACCTTTAAAATTGGCAATACTTTAAGGTGACTGGCCTATGAAGAGGATGACCATGGAAGTGGACAGTCCTTAAAGATGCATTATTGTGTGTGTGTGGCCTTCTAAGAGACAACCCTGGGAATGGACAGACCTTTGGAAATGTCAATGTGGCTTATGAAGTGGAAAGCCACTTGAACATGTGACATGTTTTGTGGACTGGCCCTTTAAGAGGCAGACCCTAGAAGTGGACAAACCCTTGAAGAGGTGACAAATTTAGGGAATTATGTCCTTTAAGAGGTTGACCAGGGTTGTGTACAAACCCTCGAAACAACAGCATTTTAAGTGTACTGGCCCTTTAAGAGGTGGACCTGGGAAGCTTACGGACCGTTAAAATTGGCAATACTTTAAGGTGACTGGCCTATGAAGAGGATGACCATGGAAGTGGACAGTCCTTAAAGATGCATTATTGTGTGTGGGTGGCCTTCTAAGAGACAACCCTGGGAATGGACAGACCTTTGGAAATGTCAATGTGGCTTATGAAGTGGAAAGCCACTTGAACATGTGACATGTTTTGCGGACTGGCCCTTTAAGAGGCAGACCCTAGAAGTGGACAAACCCTTGAAGAGGTGACAAATTTAGGGAATTATGTCCTTTAAGAGGTTGACCAGGGTTGTGTACAAACCCTCGAAACAACAGCATTTTAAGTGTACTGGCCCTTTAAGAGGTGGACCTGGGAAGCTTACGGACCTTTAAAATTGGCAATACTTTAAGGTGACTGGCCTATGAAGAGGATGACCATGGAAGTGGACAGTCCTTAAAGATGCATTATTGTGTGTGGGTGGCCTTCTAAGAGACAACCCTGGGAATGGACAGACCTTTGGAAATGTCAATGTGGCTTATGAAGTGAAAAATCCACTTGAACATGTGACATGTTTTGATGACTGGCCCTTTAAGAGGCAGACCCTAGATGTGGACAAACCCTTGAAGAGGTGACACATTTAGGGAATTATGTCCTTTAAGAGGTTGACCAGGGTTGTGTACAAACCCTCGAAACAACAGCATTTTAAGTGTACTGGCCCTTTAAGAGGTGGACCTGGGAAGCTTACGGACCGTTAAAATTGGCAATACTTTAAGGTGACTGGCCTATGAAGAGGATGACCATGGAAGTGGACAGTCCTTAAAGATGCATTATTGTGTGTGGGTGGCCTTCTAAGAGACAACCCTGGGAATGGACAGACCTTTGGAAATGTCAATGTGGCTTATGAAGTGGAAAGCCACTTGAACATGTGACATGTTTTGCGGACTGGCCCTTTAAGAGGCAGACCCTAGAAGTGGACAAACCCTTGAAGAGGTGACAAATTTAGGGAATTATGTCCTTTAAGAGGTTGACCAGGGTTGTGTACAAACCCTCAAAACAACAGCATTTTAAGTGTACTGGCCCTTTAAGAGGTGGACCTGGGAAGCTTACGGACCTTTAAAATTGGCAATACTTTAAGGTGACTGGCCTATGAAGAGGATGACCATGGAAGTGGACAGTCCTTAAAGATGCATTATTGTGTGTGGGTGGCCTTCTAAGAGACAACCCTGGGAATGGACAGACCTTTGGAAATGTCAATGTGGCTTATGAAGTGGAAATCCACTTGAACATGTGACATGTTTTGATGACTGGCCCTTTAAGAGGCAGACCCTAGAAGTGGACAAACCCTTGAAGAGGTGACAAATTTAGGGAATTATGTCTTTTAAGAGGTTGACCAGGGTTGTGTACAAACACTTGAAACAACAGCATTTTAAGTGTACTGGCCCTTTAAGAGGTGGACCTGGGAAGCTTACGGACCTTTAAAATTGGCAATACTTTAAGGTGACTGGCCTATGAAGAGGATGACCATGGAAGTGGACAGTCCTTAAAGATGCATTATTGTGTGTGTGTGGCCTTCTAAGAGACAACCCTGGGAATGGACAGACCTTTGGAAATGTCAATGTGGCTTATGAAGTGGAAAGCCACTTGAACATGTGACATGTTTTGTGGACTGGCCCTTTAAGAGGCAGACCCTAGAAGTGGACAAACCCTTGAAGAGGTGACACATTTAGGGAATTATGTCCTTTAAGAGGTTGACCAGGGTTGTGTACAAACCCTCGAAACAACAGCATTTTAAGTGTACTGGCCCTTTAAGAGGTGGACCTGGGAAGCTTACGGACCGTTAAAATTGGCAATACTTTAAGGTGACTGGCCTATGAAGAGGATGACCATGGAAGTGGACAGTCCTTAAAGATGCATTATTGTGTGTGGGTGGCCTTCTAAGAGACAACCCTGGGAATGGACAGACCTTTGGAAATGTCAATGTGGCTTATGAAGTGGAAAGCCACTTGAACATGTGACATGTTTTGTGGACTGGCCCTTTAAGAGGCAGACCCTAGAAGTGGACAAACCCTTGAAGAGGTGACAAATTTAGGGAATTATGTCCTTTAAGAGGTTGACCAGGGTTGTGTACAAACCCTCAAAACAACAGCATTTTAAGTGTACTGGCCCTTTAAGAGGTGGACCTGGGAAGCTTACGGACCTTTAAAATTGGCAATACTTTAAGGTGACTGGCCTATGAAGAGGATGACCATGGAAGTGGACAGTCCTTAAAGATGCATTATTGTGTGTGGGTGGCCTTCTAAGAGACAACCCTGGGAATGGACAGACCTTTGGAAATGTCAATGTGGCTTATGAAGTGGAAATCCACTTGAACATGTGACATGTTTTGATGACTGGCCCTTTAAGAGGCAGACCCTAGAAGTGGACAAACCCTTGAAGAGGTGACAAATTTAGGGAATTATGTCTTTTAAGAGGTTGACCAGGGTTGTGTACAAACACTTGAAACAACAGCATTTTAAGTGTACTGGCCCTTTAAGAGGTGGACCTGGGAAGCTTACGGACCTTTAAAATTGGCAATACTTTAAGGTGACTGGCCTATGAAGAGGATGACCATGGAAGTGGACAGTCCTTAAAGATGCATTATTGTGTGTGGGTGGCCTTCTAAGAGACAACCCTGGGAATGGACAGACCTTTGGAAATGTCAAGGTGGCTTATGAAGTGGAAAGCCACTTGAACATGTGACATGTTTTGTGGACTGGCCCTTTAAGAGGCAGACCCTAGAAGTGGACAAACCCTTGAAGAGGTGACAAATTTAGGGAATTATGTCCTTTAAGAGGTTGACCAGGGTTGTGTACAAACCCTCGAAACAACAGCATTTTAAGTGTACTGGCCCTTTAAGAGGTGGACCTGGGAAGCTTACGGACCTTTAAAATTGGCAATACTTTAAGGTGACTGGCCTATGAAGAGGATGACCATGGAAGTGGACAGTCCTTAAAGATGCATTATTGTGTGTGGGTGGCCTTCTAAGAGACAACCCTGGGAATGGACAGACCTTTGGAAATGTCAATGTGGCTTATGAAGTGAAAAGCCACTTGAACATGTGACATGTTTTGCGGACTGGCCCTTTAAGAGGCAGACCCTAGAAGTGGACAAACCCTTGAAGAGGTGACAAATTTAGGGAATTATGTCCTTTAAGAGGTTGACCAGGGTTGTGTACAAACCCTCGAAACAACAGCATTTTAAGTGTACTGGCCCTTTAAGAGGTGGACCTGGGAAGCTTACGGACCTTTAAAATTGGTAATACTTTAAGGTGACTGGCCTATGAAGAGGATGACCATGGAAGTGGACAGTCCTTAAAGATGCATTATTGTGTGTGGGTGGCCTTCTAAGAGACAACCCTGGGAATGGACAGACCTTTGGAAATGTCAATGTGGCTTATGAAGTGGAAAGCCACTTGAACATGTGACATGTTTTGCAGACTGGCCCTTTAAGAGGCAGACCCTAGAAGTGGACAAACCCTTGAAGAGGTGACAAATTTAGGGAATTATGTCCTTTAAGAGGTTGACCAGGGTTGTGTACAAACCCTCAAAACAACAGCATTTTAAGTGTACTGGCCCTTTAAGAGGTGGACCTGGGAAGCTTACGGACCTTTAAAATTGGCAATACTTTAAGGTGACTGGCCTATGAAGAGGATGACCATGGAAGTGGACAGTCCTTAAAGATGCATTATTGTGTGTGGGTGGCCTTCTAAGAGACAACCCTGGGAATGGACAGACCTTTGGAAATGTCAATGTGGCTTATGAAGTGGAAAGCCACTTGAACATGTGACATGTTTTGCGGACTGGCCCTTTAAGAGGCAGACCCTAGAAGTGGACAAACCCTTGAAGAGGTGACAAATTTAGGGAATTATGTCCTTTAAGAGGTTGACCAGGGTTGTGTACAAACCCTCGAAACAACAGCATTTTAAGTGTACTGGCCCTTTAAGAGGTGGACCTGGGAAGCTTACGGACCTTTAAAATTGGCAATACTTTAAGGTGACTGGCCTATGAAGAGGATGACCATGGAAGTGGACAGTCCTTAAAGATGCATTATTGTGTGTGGGTGGTCTTCTAAGAGACAACCCTGGGAATGGACAGACCTTTGGAAATGTCAATGTGGCTTATGAAGTGGAAAGCCACTTGAACATGTGACATGTTTTGCGGACTGGCCCTTTAAGAGGCAGACCCTAGAAGTGGACAAACCCTTGAAGAGGTGACAAATTTAGGGAATTATGTCCTTTAAGAGGTTGACCAGGGTTGTGTACAAACCCTCAAAACAACAGCATTTTAAGTGTACTGGCCCTTTAAGAGGTGGACCTGGGAAGCTTACGGACCTTTAAAATTGGCAATACTTTAAGGTGACTGGCCTATGAAGAGGATGACCATGGAAGTGGACAGTCCTTAAAGATGCATTATTGTGTGTGGGTGGCCTTCTAAGAGACAACCCTGGGAATGGACAGACCTTTGGAAATGTCAATGTGGCTTATGAAGTGAAAAATCCACTTGAACATGTGACATGTTTTGATGACTGGCCCTTTAAGAGGCAGACCCTAGATGTGGACAAACCCTTGAAGAGGTGACACATTTAGGGAATTATGTCCTTTAAGAGGTTGACCAGGGTTGTGTACAAACCCTCGAAACAACAGCATTTTAAGTGTACTGGCCCTTTAAGAGGTGGACCTGGGAAGCTTACGGACCGTTAAAATTGGCAATACTTTAAGGTGACTGGCCTATGAAGAGGATGACCATGGAAGTGGACAGTCCTTAAAGATGCATTATTGTGTGTGGGTGGCCTTCTAAGAGACAACCCTGGGAATGGACAGACCTTTGGAAATGTCAATGTGGCTTATGAAGTGGAAAGCCACTTGAACATGTGACATGTTTTGCGGACTGGCCCTTTAAGAGGCAGACCCTAGAAGTGGACAAACCCTTGAAGAGGTGACAAATTTAGGGAATTATGTCCTTTAAGAGGTTGACCAGGGTTGTGTACAAACCCTCGAAACAACAGCATTTTAAGTGTACTGGCCCTTTAAGAGGTGGACCTGGGAAGCTTACGGACCTTTAAAATTGGCAATACTTTAAGGTGACTGGCCTATGAAGAGGATGACCATGGAAGTGGACAGTCCTTAAAGATGCATTATTGTGTGTGGGTGGCCTTCTAAGAGACAACCCTGGGAATGGACAGACCTTTGGAAATGTCAATGTGGCTTATGAAGTGGAAAGCCACTTGAACATGTGACATGTTTTGTGGACTGGCCCTTTAAGAGGCAGACCCTAGAAGTGGACAAACCCTTGAAGAGGTGACAAATTTAGGGAATTATGTCCTTTAAGAGGTTGACCAGGGTTGTGTACAAACCCTCAAAACAACAGCATTTTAAGTGTACTGGCCCTTTAAGAGGTGGACCTGGGAAGCTTACGGACCTTTAAAATTGGCAATACTTTAAGGTGACTGGCCTATGAAGAGGATGACCATGGAAGTGGACAGTCCTTAAAGATGCATTATTGTGTGTGGGTGGCCTTCTAAGAGACAATCCTGGGAATGGACAGACCTTTGGAAATGTCAATGTGGCTTATGAAGTGGAAAGCCACTTGAACATGTGACATGTTTTGATGACTGGCCCTTTAAGAGGCAGACCCTAGAAGTGGACAAACCCTTGAAGAGGTGACAAATTTAGGGAATTATGTCTTTTAAGAGGTTGACCAGGGTTGTGTACAAACACTTGAAACAACAGCATTTTAAGTGTACTGGCCCTTTAAGAGGTGGACCTGGGAAGCTTACGGACCTTTAAAATTGGCAATACTTTAAGGTGACTGGCCTATGAAGAGGATGACCATGGAAGTGGACAGTCCTTAAAGATGCATTATTGTGTGTGGGTGGCCTTCTAAGAGACAACCCTGGGAATGGACAGACCTTTGGAAATGTCAATGTGGCTTATGAAGTGGAAAGCCACTTGAACATGTGACATGTTTTGTGGACTGGCCCTTTAAGAGGCAGACCCTAGAAGTGGACAAACCCTTGAAGAGGTGACAAATTTAGGGAATTATGTCCTTTAAGAGGTTGACCAGGGTTGTGTACAAACCCTCGAAACAACAGCATTTTAAGTGTACTGGCCCTTTAAGAGGTGGACCTGGGAAGCTTACGGACCTTTAAAATTGGCAATACTTTAAGGTGACTGGCCTATGAAGAGGATGACCATGGAAGTGGACAGTCCTTAAAGATGCATTATTGTGTGTGGGTGGTCTTCTAAGAGACAACCCTGGGAATGGACAGACCTTTGGAAATGTCAATGTGGCTTATGAAGTGGAAAGCCACTTGAACATGTGACATGTTTTGCGGACCGGCCCTTTAAGAGGCAGACCCTAGAAGTGGACAAACCCTTGAAGAGGTGACAAATTTAGGGAATTATGTCCTTTAAGAGGTTGACCAGGGTTGTGTACAAACCCTCGAAACAACAGCATTTTAAGTGTACTGGCCCTTTAAGAGGTGGACCTGGGAAGCTTACGGACCTTTAAAATTGGCAATACTTTAAGGTGACTGGCCTATGAAGAGGATGACCATGGAAGTGGACAGTCCTTAAAGATGCATTATTGTGTGTGGGTGGCCTTCTAAGAGACAACCCTGGGAATGGACAGACCTTTGGAAATGTCAATGTGGCTTATGAAGTGGAAAGCCACTTGAACATGTGACATGTTTTGCAGACTGGCCCTTTAAGAGGCAGACCCTAGAAGTGGACAAACCCTTGAAGAGGTGACAAATTTAGGGAATTATGTCCTTTAAGAGGTTGACCAGGGTTGTGTACAAACCCTCGAAATAACAGCATTTTAAGTGTACTGGCCCTTTAAGAGGTGGACCTGGGAAGCTTACGGACCTTTAAAATTGGCAATACTTTAAGGTGACTGGCCTATGAAGAGGATGACCATGGAAGTGGACAGTCCTTAAAGATGCATTATTGTGTGTGGGTGGCCTTCTAAGAGACAACCCTGGGAATGGACAGACCTTTGGAAATGTCAATGTGGCTTATGAAGTGGAAAGCCACTTGAACATGTGACATGTTTTGCGGACTGGCCCTTTAAGAGGCAGACCCTAGAAGTGGACAAACCCTTGAAGAGGTGACAAATTTAGGGAATTATGTCCTTTAAGAGGTTGACCAGGGTTGTGTACAAACCCTCGAAACAACAGCATTTTAAGTGTACTGGCCCTTTAAGAGGTGGACCTGGGAAGCTTACGGACCTTTAAAATTGGCAATACTTTAAGGTGACTGGCCTATGAAGAGGATGACCATGGAAGTGGACAGTCCTTAAAGATGCATTATTGTGTGTGGGTGGCCTTCTAAGAGACAACCCTGGGAATGGACAGACCTTTGGAAATGTCAATGTGGCTTATGAAGTGGAAAGCCACTTGAACATGTGACATGTTTTGCGGACTGGCCCTTTAAGAGGCAGACCCTAGAAGTGGACAAACCCTTGAAGAGGTGACAAATTTAGGGAATTATGTCCTTTAAGAGGTTGACCAGGGTTGTGTACAAACCCTCAAAACAACAGCATTTTAAGTGTACTGGCCCTTTAAGAGGTGGACCTGGGAAGCTTACGGACCTTTAAAATTGGCAATACTTTAAGGTGACTGGCCTATGAAGAGGATGACCATGGAAGTGGACAGTCCTTAAAGATGCATTATTGTGTGTGGGTGGCCTTCTAAGAGACAACCCTGGGAATGGACAGACCTTTGGAAATGTCAATGTGGCTTATGAAGTGAAAAATCCACTTGAACATGTGACATGTTTTGATGACTGGCCCTTTAAGAGGCAGACCCTAGACGTGGACAAACCCTTGAAGAGGTGACACATTTAGGGAATTATGTCCTTTAAGAGGTTGACCAGGGTTGTGTACAAACCCTCGAAACAACAGCATTTTAAGTGTACTGGCCCTTTAAGAGGTGGACCTGGGAAGCTTACGGACCGTTAAAATTGGCAATACTTTAAGGTGACTGGCCTATGAAGAGGATGACCATGGAAGTGGACAGTCCTTAAAGATGCATTATTGTGTGTGGGTGGCCTTCTAAGAGACAACCCTGGGAATGGACAGACCTTTGGAAATGTCAATGTGGCTTATGAAGTGGAAAGCCACTTGAACATGTGACATGTTTTGTGGACTGGCCCTTTAAGAGGCAGACCCTAGAAGTGGACAAACCCTTGAAGAGGTGACAAATTTAGGGAATTATGTCCTTTAAGAGGTTGACCAGGGTTGTGTACAAACCCTCAAAACAACAGCATTTTAAGTGTACTGGCCCTTTAAGAGGTGGACCTGGGAAGCTTACGGACATTTAAAATTGGCAATACTTTAAGGTGACTGGCCTATGAAGAGGATGACCATGGAAGTGGACAGTCCTTAAAGATGCATTATTGTGTGTGGGTGGCCTTCTAAGAGACAACCCTGGGAATGGACAGACCTTTGGAAATGTCAATGTGGCTTATGAAGTGGAAATCCACTTGAACATGTGACATGTTTTGATGACTGGCCCTTTAAGAGGCAGACCCTAGAAGTGGACAAACCCTTGAAGAGGTGACAAATTTAGGGAATTATGTCTTTTAAGAGGTTGACCAGGGTTGTGTACAAACACTTGAAACAACAGCATTTTAAGTGTACTGGCCCTTTAAGAGGTGGACCTGGGAAGCTTACGGACCTTTAAAATTGGCAATACTTTAAGGTGACTGGCCTATGAAGAGGATGACCATGGAAGTGGACAGTCCTTAAAGATGCATTATTGTGTGTGGGTGGCCTTCTAAGAGACAACCCTGGGAATGGACAGACCTTTGGAAATGTCAAGGTGGCTTATGAAGTGGAAAGCCACTTGAACATGTGACATGTTTTGTGGACTGGCCCTTTAAGAGGCAGACCCTAGAAGTGGACAAACCCTTGAAGAGGTGACAAATTTAGGGAATTATGTCCTTTAAGAGGTTGACCAGGGTTGTGTACAAACCCTCGAAACAACAGCATTTTAAGTGTACTGGCCCTTTAAGAGGTGGACCTGGGAAGCTTACGGACCTTTAAAATTGGCAATACTTTAAGGTGACTGGCCTATGAAGAGGATGACCATGGAAGTGGACAGTCCTTAAAGATGCATTATTGTGTGTGGGTGGCCTTCTAAGAGACAACCCTGGGAATGGACAGACCTTTGGAAATGTCAATGTGGCTTATGAAGTGAAAAGCCACTTGAACATGTGACATGTTTTGCGGACTGGCCCTTTAAGAGGCAGACCCTAGAAGTGGACAAACCCTTGAAGAGGTGACAAATTTAGGGAATTATGTCCTTTAAGAGGTTGACCAGGGTTGTGTACAAACCCTCGAAACAACAGCATTTTAAGTGTACTGGCCCTTTAAGAGGTGGACCTGGGAAGCTTACGGACCTTTAAAATTGGTAATACTTTAAGGTGACTGGCCTATGAAGAGGATGACCATGGAAGTGGACAGTCCTTAAAGATGCATTATTGTGTGTGGGTGGCCTTCTAAGAGACAACCCTGGGAATGGACAGACCTTTGGAAATGTCAATGTGGCTTATGAAGTGGAAAGCCACTTGAACATGTGACATGTTTTGCAGACTGGCCCTTTAAGAGGCAGACCCTAGAAGTGGACAAACCCTTGAAGAGGTGACAAATTTAGGGAATTATGTCCTTTAAGAGGTTGACCAGGGTTGTGTACAAACCCTCAAAACAACAGCATTTTAAGTGTACTGGCCCTTTAAGAGGTGGACCTGGGAAGCTTACGGACCTTTAAAATTGGCAATACTTTAAGGTGACTGGCCTATGAAGAGGATGACCATGGAAGTGGACAGTCCTTAAAGATGCATTATTGTGTGTGGGTGGCCTTCTAAGAGACAACCCTGGGAATGGACAGACCTTTGGAAATGTCAATGTGGCTTATGAAGTGGAAAGCCACTTGAACATGTGACATGTTTTGCGGACTGGCCCTTTAAGAGGCAGACCCTAGAAGTGGACAAACCCTTGAAGAGGTGACAAATTTAGGGAATTATGTCCTTTAAGAGGTTGACCAGGGTTGTGTACAAACCCTCGAAACAACAGCATTTTAAGTGTACTGGCCCTTTAAGAGGTGGACCTGGGAAGCTTACGGACCTTTAAAATTGGCAATACTTTAAGGTGACTGGCCTATGAAGAGGATGACCATGGAAGTGGACAGTCCTTAAAGATGCATTATTGTGTGTGGGTGGCCTTCTAAGAGACAACCCTGGGAATGGACAGACCTTTGGAAATGTCAATGTGGCTTATGAAGTGGAAAGCCACTTGAACATGTGACATGTTTTGCGGACTGGCCCTTTAAGAGGCAGACCCTAGAAGTGGACAAACCCTTGAAGAGGTGACAAATTTAGGGAATTATGTCCTTTAAGAGGTTGACCAGGGTTGTGTACAAACCCTCAAAACAACAGCATTTTAAGTGTACTGGCCCTTTAAGAGGTGGACCTGGGAAGCTTACGGACCTTTAAAATTGGCAATACTTTAAGGTGACTGGCCTATGAAGAGGATGACGATGGAAGTGGACAGTCCTTAAAGATGCATTATTGTGTGTGGGTGGCCTTCTAAGAGACAACCCTGGGAATGGACAGACCTTTGGAAATGTCAATGTGGCTTATGAAGTGAAAAATCCACTTGAACATGTGACATGTTTTGATGACTGGCCCTTTAAGAGGCAGACCCTAGATGTGGACAAACCCTTGAAGAGGTGACACATTTAGGGAATTATGTCCTTTAAGAGGTTGACCAGGGTTGTGTACAAACCCTCGAAACAACAGCATTTTAAGTGTACTGGCCCTTTAAGAGGTGGACCTGGGAAGCTTACGGACCGTTAAAATTGGCAATACTTTAAGGTGACTGGCCTATGAAGAGGATGACCATGGAAGTGGACAGTCCTTAAAGATGCATTATTGTGTGTGGGTGGCCTTCTAAGAGACAACCCTGGGAATGGACAGACCTTTGGAAATGTCAATGTGGCTTATGAAGTGGAAAGCCACTTGAACATGTGACATGTTTTGCGGACTGGCCCTTTAAGAGGCAGACCCTAGAAGTGGACAAACCCTTGAAGAGGTGACAAATTTAGGGAATTATGTCCTTTAAGAGGTTGACCAGGGTTGTGTACAAACCCTCAAAACAACAGCATTTTAAGTGTACTGGCCCTTTAAGAGGTGGACCTGGGAAGCTTACGGACCTTTAAAATTGGCAATACTTTAAGGTGACTGGCCTATGAAGAGGATGACCATGGAAGTGGACAGTCCTTAAAGATGCATTATTGTGTGTGGGTGGCCTTCTAAGAGACAACCCTGGGAATGGACAGACCTTTGGAAATGTCAATGTGGCTTATGAAGTGGAAATCCACTTGAACATGTGACATGTTTTGATGACTGGCCCTTTAAGAGGCAGACCCTAGAAGTGGACAAACCCTTGAAGAGGTGACAAATTTAGGGAATTATGTCTTTTAAGAGGTTGACCAGGGTTGTGTACAAACACTTGAAACAACAGCATTTTAAGTGTACTGGCCCTTTAAGAGGTGGACCTGGGAAGCTTACGGACCTTTAAAATTGGCAATACTTTAAGGTGACTGGCCTATGAAGAGGATGACCATGGAAGTGGACAGTCCTTAAAGATGCATTATTGTGTGTGGGTGGCCTTCTAAGAGACAACCCTGGGAATGGACAGACCTTTGGAAATGTCAATGTGGCTTATGAAGTGGAAAGCCACTTGAACATGTGACATGTTTTGATGACTGGCCCTTTAAGAGGCAGACCCTAGATGTGGACAAACCCTTGAAGAGGTGACACATTTAGGGAATTATGTCCTTTAAGAGGTTGACCAGGGTTGTGTACAAACCCTCGAAACAACAGCATTTTAAGTGTACTGGCCCTTTAAGAGGTGGACCTGGGAAGCTTACGGACCTTTAAAATTGGCAATACTTTAAGGTGACTGGCCTATGAAGAGGATGACCATGGAAGTGGACAGTCCTTAAAGATGCATTATTGTGTGTGGGTGGCCTTCTAAGAGACAACCCTGGGAATGGACAGACCTTTGGAAATGTCAATGTGGCTTATGAAGTGGAAAGCCACTTGAACATGTGACATGTTTTGCGGACTGGCCCTTTAAGAGGCAGACCCTAGAAGTGGACAAACCCTTGAAGAGGTGACAAATTTAGGGAATTATGTCCTTTAAGAGGTTGACCAGGGTTGTGTACAAACCCTCAAAACAACAGCATTTTAAGTGTACTGGCCCTTTAAGAGGTGGACCTGGGAAGCTTACGGACCTTTAAAATTGGCAATACTTTAAGGTGACTGGCCTATGAAGAGGATGACCATGGAAGTGGACAGTCCTTAAAGATGCATTATTGTGTGTGGGTGGCCTTCTAAGAGACAACCCTGGGAATTGACAGACCTTTGGAAATGTCAATGTGGCTTATGAAGTGGAAAGCCACTTGAACATGTGACATGTTTTGCGGACTGGCCCTTTAAGAGGCAGACCCTAGAAGTGGACAAACCCTTGAAGAGGTGACAAATTTAGGGAATTATGTCCTTTAAGAGGTTGACCAGGGTTGTGTACAAACCCTCGAAACAACAGCATTTTAAGTGTACTGGCCCTTTAAGAGGTGGACCTGGGAAGCTTACGGACCTTTAAAATTGGCAATACTTTAAGGTGACTGGCCTATGAAGAGGATGACCATGGAAGTGGACAGTCCTTAAAGATGCATTATTGTGTGTGGGTGGCCTTCTAAGAGACAACCCTGGGAATGGACAGACCTTTGGAAATGTCAATGTGGCTTATGAAGTGGAAAGCCACTTGAACATGTGACATGTTTTGCGGACTGGCCCTTTAAGAGGCAGACCCTAGAAGTGGACAAACCCTTGAAGAGGTGACAAATTTAGGGAATTATGTCCTTTAAGAGGTTGACCAGGGTTGTGTACAAACCCTCGAAACAACAGCATTTTAAGTGTACTGGCCCTTTAAGAGGTGGACCTGGGAAGCTTACGGACCTTTAAAATTGGCAATACTTTAAGGTGACTGGCCTATGAAGAGGATGACCATGGAAGTGGACAGTCCTTAAAGATGCATTATTGTGTGTGGGTGGCCTTCTAAGAGACAACCCTGGGAATGGACAGACCTTTGGAAATGTCAATGTGGCTTATGAAGTGGAAAGCCACTTGAACATGTGACATGTTTTGCGGACTGGCCCTTTAAGAGGCAGACCCTAGAAGTGGACAAACCCTTGAAGAGGTGACAAATTTAGGGAATTATGTCCTTTAAGAGGTTGACCAGGGTTGTGTACAAACCCTCGAAACAACAGCATTTTAAGTGTACTGGCCCTTTAAGAGGTGGACCTGGGAAGCTTACGGACCTTTAAAATTGGCAATACTTTAAGGTGACTGGCCTATGAAGAGGATGACCATGGAAGTGGACAGTCCTTAAAGATGCATTATTGTGTGTGGGTGGCCTTCTAAGAGACAACCCTGGGAATGGACAGACCTTTGGAAATGTCAATGTGGCTTATGAAGTGGAAAGCCACTTGAACATGTGACATGTTTTGCGGACTGGCCCTTTAAGAGGCAGACCCTAGAAGTGGACAAACCCTTGAAGAGGTGACAAATTTAGGGAATTATGTCCTTTAAGAGGTTGACCAGGGTTGTGTACAAACCCTCGAAACAACAGCATTTTAAGTGTACTGACCCTTTAAGAGGTGGACCTGGGAAGCTTACGGACCTTTAAAATTGGCAATACTTTAAGGTGACTGGCCTATGAAGAGGATGACCATGGAAGTGGACAGTCCTTAAAGATGCATTATTGTGTGTGGGTGGCCTTCTAAGAGACAACCCTGGGAATGGACAGACCTTTGGAAATGTCAATGTGGCTTATGAAGTGGAAAGCCACTTGAACATGTGACATGTTTTGTGGACTGGCCCTTTAAGAGGCAGACCCTAGAAGTGGACAAACCCTTGAAGAGGTGACAAATTTAGGGAATTATGTCCTTTAAGAGGTTGACCAGGGTTGTGTACAAACCCTCGAAACAACAGCATTTTAAGTGTACTGGCCCTTTAAGAGGTGGACCTGGGAAGCTTACGGACCTTTAAAATTGGCAATACTTTAAGGTGACTGGCCTATGAAGAGGATGACCATGGAAGTGGACAGTCCTTAAAGATGCATTATTGTGTGTGGGTGGCCTTCTAAGAGACAACCCTGGGAATGGACAGACCTTTGGAAATGTCAATGTGGCTTATGAAGTGGAAAGCCACTTGAACATGTGACATGTTTTGCGGACTGGCCCTTTAAGAGGCAGACCCTAGAAGTGGACAAACCCTTGAAGAGGTGACAAATTTAGGGAATTATGTCCTTTAAGAGGTTGACCAGGGTTGTGTACAAACCCTCGAAACAACAGCATTTTAAGTGTACTGGCCCTTTAAGAGGTGGACCTGGGAAGCTTACGGACCTTTAAAATTGGTAATACTTTAAGGTGACTGGCCTATGAAGAGGATGACCATGGAAGTGGACAGTCCTTAAAGATGCATTATTGTGTGTGGGTGGCCTTCTAAGAGACAACCCTGGGAATGGACAGACCTTTGGAAATGTCAATGTGGCTTATGAAGTGGAAAGCCACTTGAACATGTGACATGTTTTGCAGACTGGCCCTTTAAGAGGCAGACCCTAGAAGTGGACAAACCCTTGAAGAGGTGACAAATTTAGGGAATTATGTCCTTTAAGAGGTTGACCAGGGTTGTGTACAAACCCTCGAAATAACAGCATTTTAAGTGTACTGGCCCTTTAAGAGGTGGACCTGGGAAGCTTACGGACCTTTAAAATTGGCAATACTTTAAGGTGACTGGCCTATGAAGAGGATGACCATGGAAGTGGACAGTCCTTAAAGATGCATTATTGTGTGTGGGTGGCCTTCTAAGAGACAACCCTGGGAATGGACAGACCTTTGGAAATGTCAATGTGGCTTATGAAGTGGAAAGCCACTTGAACATGTGACATGTTTTGCGGACTGGCCCTTTAAGAGGCAGACCCTAGAAGTGGACAAACCCTTGAAGAGGTGACAAATTTAGGGAATTATGTCCTTTAAGAGGTTGACCAGGGTTGTGTACAAACCCTCGAAACAACAGCATTTTAAGTGTACTGGCCCTTTAAGAGGTGGACCTGGGAAGCTTACGGACCTTTAAAATTGGCAATACTTTAAGGTGACTGGCCTATGAAGAGGATGACCATGGAAGTGGACAGTCCTTAAAGATGCATTATTGTGTGTGGGTGGCCTTCTAAGAGACAACCCTGGGAATGGACAGACCTTTGGAAATGTCAATGTGGCTTATGAAGTGGAAAGCCACTTGAACATGTGACATGTTTTGCGGACTGGCCCTTTAAGAGGCAGACCCTAGAAGTGGACAAACCCTTGAAGAGGTGACAAATTTAAGGAATTATGTCCTTTAAGAGGTTGACCAGGGTTGTGTACAAACCCTCAAAACAACAGCATTTTAAGTGTACTGGCCCTTTAAGAGGTGGACCTGGGAAGCTTACGGACCTTTAAAATTGGCAATACTTTAAGGTGACTGGCCTATGAAGAGGATGACCATGGAAGTGGACAGTCCTTAAAGATGCATTATTGTGTGTGGGTGGCCTTCTAAGAGACAACCCTGGGAATGGACAGACCTTTGGAAATGTCAATGTGGCTTATGAAGTGGAAAGCCACTTGAACATGTGACATGTTTTGCGGACTGGCCCTTTAAGAGGCAGACCCTAGAAGTGGACAAACCCTTGAAGAGGTGACAAATTTAGGGAATTATGTCCTTTAAGAGGTTGACCAGGGTTGTGTACAAACCCTCGAAACAACAGCATTTTAAGTGTACTGGCCCTTTAAGAGGTGGACCTGGGAAGCTTACGGACCTTTAAAATTGGCAATACTTTAAGGTGACTGGCCTATGAAGAGGATGACCATGGAAGTGGACAGTCCTTAAAGATGCATTATTGTGTGTGGGTGGCCTTCTAAGAGACAACCCTGGGAATGGACAGACCTTTGGAAATGTCAATGTGGCTTATGAAGTGGAAAGCCACTTGAACATGTGACATGTTTTGTGGACTGGCCCTTTAAGAGGCAGACCCTAGAAGTGGACAAACCCTTGAAGAGGTGACAAATTTAGGGAATTATGTCCTTTAAGAGGTTGACCAGGGTTGTGTACAAACCCTCAAAACAACAGCATTTTAAGTGTACTGGCCCTTTAAGAGGTGGACCTGGGAAGCTTACGGACCTTTAAAATTGGCAATACTTTAAGGTGACTGGCCTATGAAGAGGATGACCATGGAAGTGGACAGTCCTTAAAGATGCATTATTGTGTGTGGGTGGCCTTCTAAGAGACAACCCTGGGAATGGACAGACCTTTGGAAATGTCAATGTGGCTTATGAAGTGGAAAGCCACTTGAACATGTGACATGTTTTGATGACTGGCCCTTTAAGAGGCAGACCCTAGAAGTGGACAAACCCTTGAAGAGGTGACAAATTTAGGGAATTATGTCTTTTAAGAGGTTGACCAGGGTTGTGTACAAACACTTGAAACAACAGCATTTTAAGTGTACTGGCCCTTTAAGAGGTGGACCTGGGAAGCTTACGGACCTTTAAAATTGGCAATACTTTAAGGTGACTGGCCTATGAAGAGGATGACCATGGAAGTGGACAGTCCTTAAAGATGCATTATTGTGTGTGGGTGGCCTTCTAAGAGACAACCCTGGGAATGGACAGACCTTTGGAAATGTCAATGTGGCTTATGAAGTGGAAAGCCACTTGAACATGTGACATGTTTTGCGGACTGGCCCTTTAAGAGGCAGACCCTAGAAGTGGACAAACTCTTGAAGAGGTGACAAATTTAGGGAATTATGTCCTTTAAGAGGTTGACCAGGGTTGTGTACAAACCCTCAAAACAACAGCATTTTAAGTGTACTGGCCCTTTAAGAGGTGGACCTGGGAAGCTTACGGACCTTTAAAATTGGCAATACTTTAAGGTGACTGGCCTATGAAGAGGATGACCATGGAAGTGGACAGTCCTTAAAGATGCATTATTGTGTGTGGGTGGCCTTCTAAGAGACAACCCTGGGAATGGACAGACCTTTGGAAATGTCAATGTGGCTTATGAAGTGGAAATCCACTTGAACATGTGACATGTTTTGATGACTGGCCCTTTAAGAGGCAGACCCTAGAAGTGGACAAACCCTTGAAGAGGTGACAAATTTAGGGAATTATGTCTTTTAAGAGGTTGACCAGGGTTGTGTACAAACACTTGAAACAACAGCATTTTAAGTGTACTGGCCCTTTAAGAGGTGGACCTGGGAAGCTTACGGACCTTTAAAATTGGCAATACTTTAAGGTGACTGGCCTATGAAGAGGATGACCATGGAAGTGGACAGTCCTTAAAGATGCATTATTGTGTGTGGGTGGCCTTCTAAGAGACAACCCTGGGAATGGACAGACCTTTGGAAATGTCAATGTGGCTTATGAAGTGGAAAGCCACTTGAACATGTGACATGTTTTGTGGACTGGCCCTTTAAGAGGCAGACCCTAGAAGTGGACAAACCCTTGAAGAGGTGACAAATTTAGGGAATTATGTCCTTTAAGAGGTTGACCAGGGTTGTGTACAAACCCTCGAAACAACAGCATTTTAAGTGTACTGGCCCTTTAAGAGGTGGACCTGGGAAGCTTACGGACCTTTAAAATTGGCAATACTTTAAGGTGACTGGCCTATGAAGAGGATGACCATGGAAGTGGACAGTCCTTAAAGATGCATTATTGTGTGTGGGTGGCCTTCTAAGAGACAACCCTGGGAATGGACAGACCTTTGGAAATGTCAATGTGGCTTATGAAGTGAAAAGCCACTTGAACATGTGACATGTTTTGCGGACTGGCCCTTTAAGAGGCAGACCCTAGAAGTGGACAAACCCTTGAAGAGGTGACAAATTTAGGGAATTATGTCCTTTAAGAGGTTGACCAGGGTTGTGTACAAACCCTCGAAACAACAGCATTTTAAGTGTACTGGCCCTTTAAGAGGTGGACCTGGGAAGCTTACGGACCTTTAAAATTGGTAATACTTTAAGGTGACTGGCCTATGAAGAGGATGACCATGGAAGTGGACAGTCCTTAAAGATGCATTATTGTGTGTGGGTGGCCTTCTAAGAGACAACCCTGGGAATGGACAGACCTTTGGAAATGTCAATGTGGCTTATGAAGTGGAAAGCCACTTGAACATGTGACATGTTTTGCAGACTGGCCCTTTAAGAGGCAGACCCTAGAAGTGGACAAACCCTTGAAGAGGTGACAAATTTAGGGAATTATGTCCTTTAAGAGGTTGACCAGGGTTGTGTACAAACCCTCAAAACAACAGCATTTTAAGTGTACTGGCCCTTTAAGAGGTGGACCTGGGAAGCTTACGGACCTTTAAAATTGGCAATACTTTAAGGTGACTGGCCTATGAAGAGGATGACCATGGAAGTGGACAGTCCTTAAAGATGCATTATTGTGTGTGGGTGGCCTTCTAAGAGACAACCCTGGGAATGGACAGACCTTTGGAAATGTCAATGTGGCTTATGAAGTGGAAAGCCACTTGAACATGTGACATGTTTTGCGGACTGGCCCTTTAAGAGGCAGACCCTAGAAGTGGACAAACCCTTGAAGAGGTGACAAATTTAGGGAATTATGTCCTTTAAGAGGTTGACCAGGGTTGTGTACAAACCCTCGAAACAACAGCATTTTAAGTGTACTGGCCCTTTAAGAGGTGGACCTGGGAAGCTTACGGACCTTTAAAATTGGCAATACTTTAAGGTGACTGGCCTATGAAGAGGATGACCATGGAAGTGGACAGTCCTTAAAGATGCATTATTGTGTGTGGGTGGCCTTCTAAGAGACAACCCTGGGAATGGACAGACCTTTGGAAATGTCAATGTGGCTTATGAAGTGGAAAGCCACTTGAACATGTGACATGTTTTGCGGACTGGCCCTTTAAGAGGCAGACCCTAGAAGTGGACAAACCCTTGAAGAGGTGACAAATTTAGGGAATTATGTCCTTTAAGAGGTTGACCAGGGTTGTGTACAAACCCTCAAAACAACAGCATTTTAAGTGTACTGGCCCTTTAAGAGGTGGACCTGGGAAGCTTACGGACCTTTAAAATTGGCAATACTTTAAGGTGACTGGCCTATGAAGAGGATGACCATGGAAGTGGACAGTCCTTAAAGATGCATTATTGTGTGTGGGTGGCCTTCTAAGAGACAACCCTGGGAATGGACAGACCTTTGGAAATGTCAATGTGGCTTATGAAGTGAAAAATCCACTTGAACATGTGACATGTTTTGATGACTGGCCCTTTAAGAGGCAGACCCTAGATGTGGACAAACCCTTGAAGAGGTGACACATTTAGGGAATTATGTCCTTTAAGAGGTTGACCAGGGTTGTGTACAAACCCTCGAAACAACAGCATTTTAAGTGTACTGGCCCTTTAAGAGGTGGACCTGGGAAGCTTACGGACCGTTAAAATTGGCAATACTTTAAGGTGACTGGCCTATGAAGAGGATGACCATGGAAGTGGACAGTCCTTAAAGATGCATTATTGTGTGTGGGTGGCCTTCTAAGAGACAACCCTGGGAATGGACAGACCTTTGGAAATGTCAATGTGGCTTATGAAGTGGAAAGCCACTTGAACATGTGACATGTTTTGCGGACTGGCCCTTTAAGAGGCAGACCCTAGAAGTGGACAAACCCTTGAAGAGGTGACAAATTTAGGGAATTATGTCCTTTAAGAGGTTGACCAGGGTTGTGTACAAACCCTCAAAACAACAGCATTTTAAGTGTACTGGCCCTTTAAGAGGTGGACCTGGGAAGCTTACGGACCTTTAAAATTGGCAATACTTTAAGGTGACTGGCCTATGAAGAGGATGACCATGGAAGTGGACAGTCCTTAAAGATGCATTATTGTGTGTGGGTGGCCTTCTAAGAGACAACCCTGGGAATGGACAGACCTTTGGAAATGTCAATGTGGCTTATGAAGTGGAAATCCACTTGAACATGTGACATGTTTTGATGACTGGCCCTTTAAGAGGCAGACCCTAGAAGTGGACAAACCCTTGAAGAGGTGACAAATTTAGGGAATTATGTCTTTTAAGAGGTTGACCAGGGTTGTGTACAAACACTTGAAACAACAGCATTTTAAGTGTACTGGCCCTTTAAGAGGTGGACCTGGGAAGCTTACGGACCTTTAAAATTGGCAATACTTTAAGGTGACTGGCCTATGAAGAGGATGACCATGGAAGTGGACAGTCCTTAAAGATGCATTATTGTGTGTGGGTGGCCTTCTAAGAGACAACCCTGGGAATGGACAGACCTTTGGAAATGTCAATGTGGCTTATGAAGTGGAAAGCCACTTGAACATGTGACATGTTTTGATGACTGGCCCTTTAAGAGGCAGACCCTAGATGTGGACAAACCCTTGAAGAGGTGACACATTTAGGGAATTATGTCCTTTAAGAGGTTGACCAGGGTTGTGTACAAACCCTCGAAACAACAGCATTTTAAGTGTACTGGCCCTTTAAGAGGTGGACCTGGGAAGCTTACGGACCTTTAAAATTGGCAATACTTTAAGGTGACTGGCCTATGAAGAGGATGACCATGGAAGTGGACAGTCCTTAAAGATGCATTATTGTGTGTGGGTGGCCTTCTAAGAGACAACCCTGGGAATGGACAGACCTTTGGAAATGTCAATGTGGCTTATGAAGTGGAAAGCCACTTGAACATGTGACATGTTTTGCGGACTGGCCCTTTAAGAGGCAGACCCTAGAAGTGGACAAACCCTTGAAGAGGTGACAAATTTAGGGAATTATGTCCTTTAAGAGGTTGACCAGGGTTGTGTACAAACCCTCAAAACAACAGCATTTTAAGTGTACTGGCCCTTTAAGAGGTGGACCTGGGAAGCTTACGGACCTTTAAAATTGGCAATACTTTAAGGTGACTGGCCTATGAAGAGGATGACCATGGAAGTGGACAGTCCTTAAAGATGCATTATTGTGTGTGGGTGGCCTTCTAAGAGACAACCCTGGGAATTGACAGACCTTTGGAAATGTCAATGTGGCTTATGAAGTGGAAAGCCACTTGAACATGTGACATGTTTTGCGGACTGGCCCTTTAAGAGGCAGACCCTAGAAGTGGACAAACCCTTGAAGAGGTGACAAATTTAGGGAATTATGTCCTTTAAGAGGTTGACCAGGGTTGTGTACAAACCCTCGAAACAACAGCATTTTAAGTGTACTGGCCCTTTAAGAGGTGGACCTGGGAAGCTTACGGACCTTTAAAATTGGCAATACTTTAAGGTGACTGGCCTATGAAGAGGATGACCATGGAAGTGGACAGTCCTTAAAGATGCATTATTGTGTGTGGGTGGCCTTCTAAGAGACAACCCTGGGAATGGACAGACCTTTGGAAATGTCAATGTGGCTTATGAAGTGGAAAGCCACTTGAACATGTGACATGTTTTGCGGACTGGCCCTTTAAGAGGCAGACCCTAGAAGTGGACAAACCCTTGAAGAGGTGACAAATTTAGGGAATTATGTCCTTTAAGAGGTTGACCAGGGTTGTGTACAAACCCTCGAAACAACAGCATTTTAAGTGTACTGGCCCTTTAAGAGGTGGACCTGGGAAGCTTACGGACCTTTAAAATTGGCAATACTTTAAGGTGACTGGCCTATGAAGAGGATGACCATGGAAGTGGACAGTCCTTAAAGATGCATTATTGTGTGTGGGTGGCCTTCTAAGAGACAACCCTGGGAATGGACAGACCTTTGGAAATGTCAATGTGGCTTATGAAGTGGAAAGCCACTTGAACATGTGACATGTTTTGCGGACTGGCCCTTTAAGAGGCAGACCCTAGAAGTGGACAAACCCTTGAAGAGGTGACAAATTTAGGGAATTATGTCCTTTAAGAGGTTGACCAGGGTTGTGTACAAACCCTCGAAACAACAGCATTTTAAGTGTACTGGCCCTTTAAGAGGTGGACCTGGGAAGCTTACGGACCTTTAAAATTGGCAATACTTTAAGGTGACTGGCCTATGAAGAGGATGACCATGGAAGTGGACAGTCCTTAAAGATGCATTATTGTGTGTGGGTGGCCTTCTAAGAGACAACCCTGGGAATGGACAGACCTTTGGAAATGTCAATGTGGCTTATGAAGTGGAAAGCCACTTGAACATGTGACATGTTTTGCGGACTGGCCCTTTAAGAGGCAGACCCTAGAAGTGGACAAACCCTTGAAGAGGTGACAAATTTAGGGAATTATGTCCTTTAAGAGGTTGACCAGGGTTGTGTACAAACCCTCGAAACAACAGCATTTTAAGTGTACTGGCCCTTTAAGAGGTGGACCTGGGAAGCTTACGGACCTTTAAAATTGGCAATACTTTAAGGTGACTGGCCTATGAAGAGGATGACCATGGAAGTGGACAGTCCTTAAAGATGCATTATTGTGTGTGGGTGGCCTTCTAAGAGACAACCCTGGGAATGGACAGACCTTTGGAAATGTCAATGTGGCTTATGAAGTGGAAAGCCACTTGAACATGTGACATGTTTTGTGGACTGGCCCTTTAAGAGGCAGACCCTAGAAGTGGACAAACCCTTGAAGAGGTGACAAATTTAGGGAATTATGTCCTTTAAGAGGTTGACCAGGGTTGTGTACAAACCCTCGAAACAACAGCATTTTAAGTGTACTGGCCCTTTAAGAGGTGGACCTGGGAAGCTTACGGACCTTTAAAATTGGCAATACTTTAAGGTGACTGGCCTATGAAGAGGATGACCATGGAAGTGGACAGTCCTTAAAGATGCATTATTGTGTGTGGGTGGCCTTCTAAGAGACAACCCTGGGAATGGACAGACCTTTGGAAATGTCAATGTGGCTTATGAAGTGGAAAGCCACTTGAACATGTGACATGTTTTGCGGACTGGCCCTTTAAGAGGCAGACCCTAGAAGTGGACAAACCCTTGAAGAGGTGACAAATTTAGGGAATTATGTCCTTTAAGAGGTTGACCAGGGTTGTGTACAAACCCTCGAAACAACAGCATTTTAAGTGTACTGGCCCTTTAAGAGGTGGACCTGGGAAGCTTACGGACCTTTAAAATTGGTAATACTTTAAGGTGACTGGCCTATGAAGAGGATGACCATGGAAGTGGACAGTCCTTAAAGATGCATTATTGTGTGTGGGTGGCCTTCTAAGAGACAACCCTGGGAATGGACAGACCTTTGGAAATGTCAATGTGGCTTATGAAGTGGAAAGCCACTTGAACATGTGACATGTTTTGCAGACTGGCCCTTTAAGAGGCAGACCCTAGAAGTGGACAAACCCTTGAAGAGGTGACAAATTTAGGGAATTATGTCCTTTAAGAGGTTGACCAGGGTTGTGTACAAACCCTCGAAATAACAGCATTTTAAGTGTACTGGCCCTTTAAGAGGTGGACCTGGGAAGCTTACGGACCTTTAAAATTGGCAATACTTTAAGGTGACTGGCCTATGAAGAGGATGACCATGGAAGTGGACAGTCCTTAACCCCTTCCCGCTGCAGGGCGTAAGTTTACGTCCTGGGAGCGGGGTACTTCCCGCAACAGGGCGTAAACTTACGTCCTGGAGATAGCGCGGGATCACATATGATCCCGCGCTATCCCGCAGCGGGAGCCGGCTGTCAGTCACAGCCGGCGTCTCGCTGCAGCAGCGGGGGGACATCGGAGATGCGCCCGCCACTTTTAACCCCTTCCCTGCCGCGATCTAAGTAGATCGCGGCAGGGAAAGAGTTCACAGCGGGAGCGCGGCTCCCTCTGTGTCTCCGGCCGGAACTCGCGATGTCATCGCGAGAGCCCGGCCTGTCACCATGGCAACAGGACGCCAGACACTGGCGTCCTGTATTGCCTATGCCTGAGATCGCTGTATGAGCGATAAGGCATGGGAGAGCAGTAGCTCTGCCATGCCTTATACCAGCGATCATCAGGACAGTGGTTAAAGTCCCTCAGAGGGACACAAACAGTGTGAAAAAAAGAAAGATTTAAAAAATGAATTAAAAAAAATGTAAAAAAAAAAGAGTAAAAAAACCATTTTTTATGCTTTTTCTCAGATTAGCATAAAAAAAGGTAAAAAAAAAATAAAACCCCACATATTTGGTATTGTCGCGTCCGTAACGATGCATACAATAAGTTGCACATGCTTTTGATTGTGCACCGAAAAAAACGCTAAAAAAAAAGCTAAAAAACTGAGGCAAAATGCTCATTTTTAGCATTTTGCCTTACTAAAAACGCAATAAAAGTGATCAAAAAAGTCGTATGTACGCTAAAATGGTACCAATCAAATCTACAGCTCGTCTCGCAAAAAATAAGCCCTCATAGAGCTCTGTACATCAAAAAATAAAAAAGTTACGTGACTTTGAATGCAGCAATTTAGAATAGAAAAAAGATTTAAAAAAAAAAGGGTTTTTATTGCAGAAAAGTGGGAAAACCTAAAAAAAATGTTAGAATTTTGGTATCGTTGTAACCGTATCGGTCTGCAGAAAAAATGGAAAGTCTCATTTATGCTGCATGATTAACGGTGTAAAAAAAAAAAAAAAAAATCTATGGCAGAATTGATGCGTTTTCTCTCTCTGCTATCATTAAAAAAAAAAAAAAAAATTTACAATATAGTCTATGTACCCAAAATTGGCATCGATAAAAACTACAGTTCGCCACGCAAAAAACAAGCCCTTATACGGCCGCGTCCACGGAAAAATAAAAAAGTTATGGCCTTTGAAAAATGGAGATGGAAAAATACCAAAAAATCGCTTGGTCCTCAACGCCAAAATAGGCCATGTCATGAAGGGGTTAAAGATGCATTATTGTGTGTGGGTGGCCTTCTAAGAGACAACCCTGGGAATGGACAGACCTTTGGAAATGTCAATGTGGCTTATGAAGTGGAAAGCCACTTGAACATGTGACATGTTTTGCGGACTGGCCCTTTAAGAGGCAGACCCTAGAAGTGGACAAACCCTTGAAGAGGTGACAAATTTAGGGAATTATGTCCTTTAAGAGGTTGACCAGGGTTGTGTACAAACCCTCGAAACAACAGCATTTTAAGTGTACTGGCCCTTTAAGAGGTGGACCTGGGAAGCTTACGGACCTTTAAAATTGGCAATACTTTAAGGTGACTGGCCTATGAAGAGGATGACCATGGAAGTGGACAGTCCTTAAAGATGCATTATTGTGTGTGGGTGGCCTTCTAAGAGACAACCCTGGGAATGGACAGACCTTTGGAAATGTCAATGTGGCTTATGAAGTGGAAAGCCACTTGAACATGTGACATGTTTTGCGGACTGGCCCTTTAAGAGGCAGACCCTAGAAGTGGACAAACCCTTGAAGAGGTGACAAATTTAAGGAATTATGTCCTTTAAGAGGTTGACCAGGGTTGTGTACAAACCCTCAAAACAACAGCATTTTAAGTGTACTGGCCCTTTAAGAGGTGGACCTGGGAAGCTTACGGACCTTTAAAATTGGCAATACTTTAAGGTGACTGGCCTATGAAGAGGATGACCATGGAAGTGGACAGTCCTTAAAGATGCATTATTGTGTGTGGGTGGCCTTCTAAGAGACAACCCTGGGAATGGACAGACCTTTGGAAATGTCAATGTGGCTTATGAAGTGGAAAGCCACTTGAACATGTGACATGTTTTGCGGACTGGCCCTTTAAGAGGCAGACCCTAGAAGTGGACAAACCCTTGAAGAGGTGACAAATTTAGGGAATTATGTCCTTTAAGAGGTTGACCAGGGTTGTGTACAAACCCTCGAAACAACAGCATTTTAAGTGTACTGGCCCTTTAAGAGGTGGACCTGGGAAGCTTACGGACCTTTAAAATTGGCAATACTTTAAGGTGACTGGCCTATGAAGAGGATGACCATGGAAGTGGACAGTCCTTAAAGATGCATTATTGTGTGTGGGTGGCCTTCTAAGAGACAACCCTGGGAATGGACAGACCTTTGGAAATGTCAATGTGGCTTATGAAGTGGAAAGCCACTTGAACATGTGACATGTTTTGTGGACTGGCCCTTTAAGAGGCAGACCCTAGAAGTGGACAAACCCTTGAAGAGGTGACAAATTTAGGGAATTATGTCCTTTAAGAGGTTGACCAGGGTTGTGTACAAACCCTCAAAACAACAGCATTTTAAGTGTACTGGCCCTTTAAGAGGTGGACCTGGGAAGCTTACGGACCTTTAAAATTGGCAATACTTTAAGGTGACTGGCCTATGAAGAGGATGACCATGGAAGTGGACAGTCCTTAAAGATGCATTATTGTGTGTGGGTGGCCTTCTAAGAGACAATCCTGGGAATGGACAGACCTTTGGAAATGTCAATGTGGCTTATGAAGTGGAAAGCCACTTGAACATGTGACATGTTTTGATGACTGGCCCTTTAAGAGGCAGACCCTAGAAGTGGACAAACCCTTGAAGAGGTGACAAATTTAGGGAATTATGTCTTTTAAGAGGTTGACCAGGGTTGTGTACAAACACTTGAAACAACAGCATTTTAAGTGTACTGGCCCTTTAAGAGGTGGACCTGGGAAGCTTACGGACCTTTAAAATTGGCAATACTTTAAGGTGACTGGCCTATGAAGAGGATGACCATGGAAGTGGACAGTCCTTAAAGATGCATTATTGTGTGTGGGTGGCCTTCTAAGAGACAACCCTGGGAATGGACAGACCTTTGGAAATGTCAATGTGGCTTATGAAGTGGAAAGCCACTTGAACATGTGACATGTTTTGTGGACTGGCCCTTTAAGAGGCAGACCCTAGAAGTGGACAAACCCTTGAAGAGGTGACAAATTTAGGGAATTATGTCCTTTAAGAGGTTGACCAGGGTTGTGTACAAACCCTCGAAACAACAGCATTTTAAGTGTACTGGCCCTTTAAGAGGTGGACCTGGGAAGCTTACGGACCTTTAAAATTGGCAATACTTTAAGGTGACTGGCCTATGAAGAGGATGACCATGGAAGTGGACAGTCCTTAAAGATGCATTATTGTGTGTGGGTGGTCTTCTAAGAGACAACCCTGGGAATGGACAGACCTTTGGAAATGTCAATGTGGCTTATGAAGTGGAAAGCCACTTGAACATGTGACATGTTTTGCGGACCGGCCCTTTAAGAGGCAGACCCTAGAAGTGGACAAACCCTTGAAGAGGTGACAAATTTAGGGAATTATGTCCTTTAAGAGGTTGACCAGGGTTGTGTACAAACCCTCGAAACAACAGCATTTTAAGTGTACTGGCCCTTTAAGAGGTGGACCTGGGAAGCTTACGGACCTTTAAAATTGGCAATACTTTAAGGTGACTGGCCTATGAAGAGGATGACCATGGAAGTGGACAGTCCTTAAAGATGCATTATTGTGTGTGGGTGGCCTTCTAAGAGACAACCCTGGGAATGGACAGACCTTTGGAAATGTCAATGTGGCTTATGAAGTGGAAAGCCACTTGAACATGTGACATGTTTTGCAGACTGGCCCTTTAAGAGGCAGACCCTAGAAGTGGACAAACCCTTGAAGAGGTGACAAATTTAGGGAATTATGTCCTTTAAGAGGTTGACCAGGGTTGTGTACAAACCCTCGAAATAACAGCATTTTAAGTGTACTGGCCCTTTAAGAGGTGGACCTGGGAAGCTTACGGACCTTTAAAATTGGCAATACTTTAAGGTGACTGGCCTATGAAGAGGATGACCATGGAAGTGGACAGTCCTTAAAGATGCATTATTGTGTGTGGGTGGCCTTCTAAGAGACAACCCTGGGAATGGACAGACCTTTGGAAATGTCAATGTGGCTTATGAAGTGGAAAGCCACTTGAACATGTGACATGTTTTGCGGACTGGCCCTTTAAGAGGCAGACCCTAGAAGTGGACAAACCCTTGAAGAGGTGACAAATTTAGGGAATTATGTCCTTTAAGAGGTTGACCAGGGTTGTGTACAAACCCTCGAAACAACAGCATTTTAAGTGTACTGGCCCTTTAAGAGGTGGACCTGGGAAGCTTACGGACCTTTAAAATTGGCAATACTTTAAGGTGACTGGCCTATGAAGAGGATGACCATGGAAGTGGACAGTCCTTAAAGATGCATTATTGTGTGTGGGTGGCCTTCTAAGAGACAACCCTGGGAATGGACAGACCTTTGGAAATGTCAATGTGGCTTATGAAGTGGAAAGCCACTTGAACATGTGACATGTTTTGCGGACTGGCCCTTTAAGAGGCAGACCCTAGAAGTGGACAAACCCTTGAAGAGGTGACAAATTTAGGGAATTATGTCCTTTAAGAGGTTGACCAGGGTTGTGTACAAACCCTCAAAACAACAGCATTTTAAGTGTACTGGCCCTTTAAGAGGTGGACCTGGGAAGCTTACGGACCTTTAAAATTGGCAATACTTTAAGGTGACTGGCCTATGAAGAGGATGACCATGGAAGTGGACAGTCCTTAAAGATGCATTATTGTGTGTGGGTGGCCTTCTAAGAGACAACCCTGGGAATGGACAGACCTTTGGAAATGTCAATGTGGCTTATGAAGTGGAAAGCCACTTGAACATGTGACATGTTTTGCGGACTGGCCCTTTAAGAGGCAGACCCTAGAAGTGGACAAACCCTTGAAGAGGTGACAAATTTAGGGAATTATGTCCTTTAAGAGGTTGACCAGGGTTGTGTACAAACCCTCGAAACAACAGCATTTTAAGTGTACTGGCCCTTTAAGAGGTGGACCTGGGAAGCTTACGGACCTTTAAAATTGGCAATACTTTAAGGTGACTGGCCTATGAAGAGGATGACCATGGAAGTGGACAGTCCTTAAAGATGCATTATTGTGTGTGGGTGGCCTTCTAAGAGACAACCCTGGGAATGGACAGACCTTTGGAAATGTCAATGTGGCTTATGAAGTGGAAAGCCACTTGAACATGTGACATGTTTTGTGGACTGGCCCTTTAAGAGGCAGACCCTAGAAGTGGACAAACCCTTGAAGAGGTGACAAATTTAGGGAATTATGTCCTTTAAGAGGTTGACCAGGGTTGTGTACAAACCCTCAAAACAACAGCATTTTAAGTGTACTGGCCCTTTAAGAGGTGGACCTGGGAAGCTTACGGACCTTTAAAATTGGCAATACTTTAAGGTGACTGGCCTATGAAGAGGATGACCATGGAAGTGGACAGTCCTTAAAGATGCATTATTGTGTGTGGGTGGCCTTCTAAGAGACAACCCTGGGAATGGACAGACCTTTGGAAATGTCAATGTGGCTTATGAAGTGGAAAGCCACTTGAACATGTGACATGTTTTGATGACTGGCCCTTTAAGAGGCAGACCCTAGAAGTGGACAAACCCTTGAAGAGGTGACAAATTTAGGGAATTATGTCTTTTAAGAGGTTGACCAGGGTTGTGTACAAACACTTGAAACAACAGCATTTTAAGTGTACTGGCCCTTTAAGAGGTGGACCTGGGAAGCTTACGGACCTTTAAAATTGGCAATACTTTAAGGTGACTGGCCTATGAAGAGGATGACCATGGAAGTGGACAGTCCTTAAAGATGCATTATTGTGTGTGGGTGGCCTTCTAAGAGACAACCCTGGGAATGGACAGACCTTTGGAAATGTCAATGTGGCTTATGAAGTGGAAAGCCACTTGAACATGTGACATGTTTTGCGGACTGGCCCTTTAAGAGGCAGACCCTAGAAGTGGACAAACTCTTGAAGAGGTGACAAATTTAGGGAATTATGTCCTTTAAGAGGTTGACCAGGGTTGTGTACAAACCCTCAAAACAACAGCATTTTAAGTGTACTGGCCCTTTAAGAGGTGGACCTGGGAAGCTTACGGACCTTTAAAATTGGCAATACTTTAAGGTGACTGGCCTATGAAGAGGATGACCATGGAAGTGGACAGTCCTTAAAGATGCATTATTGTGTGTGGGTGGCCTTCTAAGAGACAACCCTGGGAATGGACAGACCTTTGGAAATGTCAATGTGGCTTATGAAGTGGAAATCCACTTGAACATGTGACATGTTTTGATGACTGGCCCTTTAAGAGGCAGACCCTAGAAGTGGACAAACCCTTGAAGAGGTGACAAATTTAGGGAATTATGTCTTTTAAGAGGTTGACCAGGGTTGTGTACAAACACTTGAAACAACAGCATTTTAAGTGTACTGGCCCTTTAAGAGGTGGACCTGGGAAGCTTACGGACCTTTAAAATTGGCAATACTTTAAGGTGACTGGCCTATGAAGAGGATGACCATGGAAGTGGACAGTCCTTAAAGATGCATTATTGTGTGTGGGTGGCCTTCTAAGAGACAACCCTGGGAATGGACAGACCTTTGGAAATGTCAATGTGGCTTATGAAGTGGAAAGCCACTTGAACATGTGACATGTTTTGTGGACTGGCCCTTTAAGAGGCAGACCCTAGAAGTGGACAAACCCTTGAAGAGGTGACAAATTTAGGGAATTATGTCCTTTAAGAGGTTGACCAGGGTTGTGTACAAACCCTCGAAACAACAGCATTTTAAGTGTACTGGCCCTTTAAGAGGTGGACCTGGGAAGCTTACGGACCTTTAAAATTGGCAATACTTTAAGGTGACTGGCCTATGAAGAGGATGACCATGGAAGTGGACAGTCCTTAAAGATGCATTATTGTGTGTGGGTGGCCTTCTAAGAGACAACCCTGGGAATGGACAGACCTTTGGAAATGTCAATGTGGCTTATGAAGTGAAAAGCCACTTGAACATGTGACATGTTTTGCGGACTGGCCCTTTAAGAGGCAGACCCTAGAAGTGGACAAACCCTTGAAGAGGTGACAAATTTAGGGAATTATGTCCTTTAAGAGGTTGACCAGGGTTGTGTACAAACCCTCGAAACAACAGCATTTTAAGTGTACTGGCCCTTTAAGAGGTGGACCTGGGAAGCTTACGGACCTTTAAAATTGGTAATACTTTAAGGTGACTGGCCTATGAAGAGGATGACCATGGAAGTGGACAGTCCTTAAAGATGCATTATTGTGTGTGGGTGGCCTTCTAAGAGACAACCCTGGGAATGGACAGACCTTTGGAAATGTCAATGTGGCTTATGAAGTGGAAAGCCACTTGAACATGTGACATGTTTTGCAGACTGGCCCTTTAAGAGGCAGACCCTAGAAGTGGACAAACCCTTGAAGAGGTGACAAATTTAGGGAATTATGTCCTTTAAGAGGTTGACCAGGGTTGTGTACAAACCCTCAAAACAACAGCATTTTAAGTGTACTGGCCCTTTAAGAGGTGGACCTGGGAAGCTTACGGACCTTTAAAATTGGCAATACTTTAAGGTGACTGGCCTATGAAGAGGATGACCATGGAAGTGGACAGTCCTTAAAGATGCATTATTGTGTGTGGGTGGCCTTCTAAGAGACAACCCTGGGAATGGACAGACCTTTGGAAATGTCAATGTGGCTTATGAAGTGGAAAGCCACTTGAACATGTGACATGTTTTGCGGACTGGCCCTTTAAGAGGCAGACCCTAGAAGTGGACAAACCCTTGAAGAGGTGACAAATTTAGGGAATTATGTCCTTTAAGAGGTTGACCAGGGTTGTGTACAAACCCTCGAAACAACAGCATTTTAAGTGTACTGGCCCTTTAAGAGGTGGACCTGGGAAGCTTACGGACCTTTAAAATTGGCAATACTTTAAGGTGACTGGCCTATGAAGAGGATGACCATGGAAGTGGACAGTCCTTAAAGATGCATTATTGTGTGTGGGTGGCCTTCTAAGAGACAACCCTGGGAATGGACAGACCTTTGGAAATGTCAATGTGGCTTATGAAGTGGAAAGCCACTTGAACATGTGACATGTTTTGCGGACTGGCCCTTTAAGAGGCAGACCCTAGAAGTGGACAAACCCTTGAAGAGGTGACAAATTTAGGGAATTATGTCCTTTAAGAGGTTGACCAGGGTTGTGTACAAACCCTCAAAACAACAGCATTTTAAGTGTACTGGCCCTTTAAGAGGTGGACCTGGGAAGCTTACGGACCTTTAAAATTGGCAATACTTTAAGGTGACTGGCCTATGAAGAGGATGACCATGGAAGTGGACAGTCCTTAAAGATGCATTATTGTGTGTGGGTGGCCTTCTAAGAGACAACCCTGGGAATGGACAGACCTTTGGAAATGTCAATGTGGCTTATGAAGTGAAAAATCCACTTGAACATGTGACATGTTTTGATGACTGGCCCTTTAAGAGGCAGACCCTAGATGTGGACAAACCCTTGAAGAGGTGACACATTTAGGGAATTATGTCCTTTAAGAGGTTGACCAGGGTTGTGTACAAACCCTCGAAACAACAGCATTTTAAGTGTACTGGCCCTTTAAGAGGTGGACCTGGGAAGCTTACGGACCGTTAAAATTGGCAATACTTTAAGGTGACTGGCCTATGAAGAGGATGACCATGGAAGTGGACAGTCCTTAAAGATGCATTATTGTGTGTGGGTGGCCTTCTAAGAGACAACCCTGGGAATGGACAGACCTTTGGAAATGTCAATGTGGCTTATGAAGTGGAAAGCCACTTGAACATGTGACATGTTTTGCGGACTGGCCCTTTAAGAGGCAGACCCTAGAAGTGGACAAACCCTTGAAGAGGTGACAAATTTAGGGAATTATGTCCTTTAAGAGGTTGACCAGGGTTGTGTACAAACCCTCAAAACAACAGCATTTTAAGTGTACTGGCCCTTTAAGAGGTGGACCTGGGAAGCTTACGGACCTTTAAAATTGGCAATACTTTAAGGTGACTGGCCTATGAAGAGGATGACCATGGAAGTGGACAGTCCTTAAAGATGCATTATTGTGTGTGGGTGGCCTTCTAAGAGACAACCCTGGGAATGGACAGACCTTTGGAAATGTCAATGTGGCTTATGAAGTGGAAATCCACTTGAACATGTGACATGTTTTGATGACTGGCCCTTTAAGAGGCAGACCCTAGAAGTGGACAAACCCTTGAAGAGGTGACAAATTTAGGGAATTATGTCTTTTAAGAGGTTGACCAGGGTTGTGTACAAACACTTGAAACAACAGCATTTTAAGTGTACTGGCCCTTTAAGAGGTGGACCTGGGAAGCTTACGGACCTTTAAAATTGGCAATACTTTAAGGTGACTGGCCTATGAAGAGGATGACCATGGAAGTGGACAGTCCTTAAAGATGCATTATTGTGTGTGGGTGGCCTTCTAAGAGACAACCCTGGGAATGGACAGACCTTTGGAAATGTCAATGTGGCTTATGAAGTGGAAAGCCACTTGAACATGTGACATGTTTTGATGACTGGCCCTTTAAGAGGCAGACCCTAGATGTGGACAAACCCTTGAAGAGGTGACACATTTAGGGAATTATGTCCTTTAAGAGGTTGACCAGGGTTGTGTACAAACCCTCGAAACAACAGCATTTTAAGTGTACTGGCCCTTTAAGAGGTGGACCTGGGAAGCTTACGGACCTTTAAAATTGGCAATACTTTAAGGTGACTGGCCTATGAAGAGGATGACCATGGAAGTGGACAGTCCTTAAAGATGCATTATTGTGTGTGGGTGGCCTTCTAAGAGACAACCCTGGGAATGGACAGACCTTTGGAAATGTCAATGTGGCTTATGAAGTGGAAAGCCACTTGAACATGTGACATGTTTTGCGGACTGGCCCTTTAAGAGGCAGACCCTAGAAGTGGACAAACCCTTGAAGAGGTGACAAATTTAGGGAATTATGTCCTTTAAGAGGTTGACCAGGGTTGTGTACAAACCCTCAAAACAACAGCATTTTAAGTGTACTGGCCCTTTAAGAGGTGGACCTGGGAAGCTTACGGACCTTTAAAATTGGCAATACTTTAAGGTGACTGGCCTATGAAGAGGATGACCATGGAAGTGGACAGTCCTTAAAGATGCATTATTGTGTGTGGGTGGCCTTCTAAGAGACAACCCTGGGAATTGACAGACCTTTGGAAATGTCAATGTGGCTTATGAAGTGGAAAGCCACTTGAACATGTGACATGTTTTGCGGACTGGCCCTTTAAGAGGCAGACCCTAGAAGTGGACAAACCCTTGAAGAGGTGACAAATTTAGGGAATTATGTCCTTTAAGAGGTTGACCAGGGTTGTGTACAAACCCTCGAAACAACAGCATTTTAAGTGTACTGGCCCTTTAAGAGGTGGACCTGGGAAGCTTACGGACCTTTAAAATTGGCAATACTTTAAGGTGACTGGCCTATGAAGAGGATGACCATGGAAGTGGACAGTCCTTAAAGATGCATTATTGTGTGTGGGTGGCCTTCTAAGAGACAACCCTGGGAATGGACAGACCTTTGGAAATGTCAATGTGGCTTATGAAGTGGAAAGCCACTTGAACATGTGACATGTTTTGCGGACTGGCCCTTTAAGAGGCAGACCCTAGAAGTGGACAAACCCTTGAAGAGGTGACAAATTTAGGGAATTATGTCCTTTAAGAGGTTGACCAGGGTTGTGTACAAACCCTCGAAACAACAGCATTTTAAGTGTACTGGCCCTTTAAGAGGTGGACCTGGGAAGCTTACGGACCTTTAAAATTGGCAATACTTTAAGGTGACTGGCCTATGAAGAGGATGACCATGGAAGTGGACAGTCCTTAAAGATGCATTATTGTGTGTGGGTGGCCTTCTAAGAGACAACCCTGGGAATGGACAGACCTTTGGAAATGTCAATGTGGCTTATGAAGTGGAAAGCCACTTGAACATGTGACATGTTTTGCGGACTGGCCCTTTAAGAGGCAGACCCTAGAAGTGGACAAACCCTTGAAGAGGTGACAAATTTAGGGAATTATGTCCTTTAAGAGGTTGACCAGGGTTGTGTACAAACCCTCGAAACAACAGCATTTTAAGTGTACTGGCCCTTTAAGAGGTGGACCTGGGAAGCTTACGGACCTTTAAAATTGGCAATACTTTAAGGTGACTGGCCTATGAAGAGGATGACCATGGAAGTGGACAGTCCTTAAAGATGCATTATTGTGTGTGGGTGGCCTTCTAAGAGACAACCCTGGGAATGGACAGACCTTTGGAAATGTCAATGTGGCTTATGAAGTGGAAAGCCACTTGAACATGTGACATGTTTTGCGGACTGGCCCTTTAAGAGGCAGACCCTAGAAGTGGACAAACCCTTGAAGAGGTGACAAATTTAGGGAATTATGTCCTTTAAGAGGTTGACCAGGGTTGTGTACAAACCCTCGAAACAACAGCATTTTAAGTGTACTGGCCCTTTAAGAGGTGGACCTGGGAAGCTTACGGACCTTTAAAATTGGCAATACTTTAAGGTGACTGGCCTATGAAGAGGATGACCATGGAAGTGGACAGTCCTTAAAGATGCATTATTGTGTGTGGGTGGCCTTCTAAGAGACAACCCTGGGAATGGACAGACCTTTGGAAATGTCAATGTGGCTTATGAAGTGGAAAGCCACTTGAACATGTGACATGTTTTGTGGACTGGCCCTTTAAGAGGCAGACCCTAGAAGTGGACAAACCCTTGAAGAGGTGACAAATTTAGGGAATTATGTCCTTTAAGAGGTTGACCAGGGTTGTGTACAAACCCTCGAAACAACAGCATTTTAAGTGTACTGGCCCTTTAAGAGGTGGACCTGGGAAGCTTACGGACCTTTAAAATTGGCAATACTTTAAGGTGACTGGCCTATGAAGAGGATGACCATGGAAGTGGACAGTCCTTAAAGATGCATTATTGTGTGTGGGTGGCCTTCTAAGAGACAACCCTGGGAATGGACAGACCTTTGGAAATGTCAATGTGGCTTATGAAGTGGAAAGCCACTTGAACATGTGACATGTTTTGCGGACTGGCCCTTTAAGAGGCAGACCCTAGAAGTGGACAAACCCTTGAAGAGGTGACAAATTTAGGGAATTATGTCCTTTAAGAGGTTGACCAGGGTTGTGTACAAACCCTCGAAACAACAGCATTTTAAGTGTACTGGCCCTTTAAGAGGTGGACCTGGGAAGCTTACGGACCTTTAAAATTGGTAATACTTTAAGGTGACTGGCCTATGAAGAGGATGACCATGGAAGTGGACAGTCCTTAAAGATGCATTATTGTGTGTGGGTGGCCTTCTAAGAGACAACCCTGGGAATGGACAGACCTTTGGAAATGTCAATGTGGCTTATGAAGTGGAAAGCCACTTGAACATGTGACATGTTTTGCAGACTGGCCCTTTAAGAGGCAGACCCTAGAAGTGGACAAACCCTTGAAGAGGTGACAAATTTAGGGAATTATGTCCTTTAAGAGGTTGACCAGGGTTGTGTACAAACCCTCGAAATAACAGCATTTTAAGTGTACTGGCCCTTTAAGAGGTGGACCTGGGAAGCTTACGGACCTTTAAAATTGGCAATACTTTAAGGTGACTGGCCTATGAAGAGGATGACCATGGAAGTGGACAGTCCTTAACCCCTTCCCGCTGCAGGGCGTAAGTTTACGTCCTGGGAGCGGGGTACTTCCCGCAACAGGGCGTAAACTTACGTCCTGGAGATAGCGCGGGATCACATATGATCCCGCGCTATCCCGCAGCGGGAGCCGGCTGTCAGTCACAGCCGGCGTCTCGCTGCAGCAGCGGGGGGACATCGGAGATGCGCCCGCCACTTTTAACCCCTTCCCTGCCGCGATCTAAGTAGATCGCGGCAGGGAAAGAGTTCACAGCGGGAGCGCGGCTCCCTCTGTGTCTCCGGCCGGAACTCGCGATGTCATCGCGAGAGCCCGGCCTGTCACCATGGCAACAGGACGCCAGACACTGGCGTCCTGTATTGCCTATGCCTGAGATCGCTGTATGAGCGATAAGGCATGGGAGAGCAGTAGCTCTGCCATGCCTTATACCAGCGATCATCAGGACAGTGGTTAAAGTCCCTCAGAGGGACACAAACAGTGTGAAAAAAAGAAAGATTTAAAAAATGAATTAAAAAAAATGTAAAAAAAAAAGAGTAAAAAAACCATTTTTTATGCTTTTTCTCAGATTAGCATAAAAAAAGGTAAAAAAAAAATAAAACCCCACATATTTGGTATTGTCGCGTCCGTAACGATGCATACAATAAGTTGCACATGCTTTTGATTGTGCACCGAAAAAAACGCTAAAAAAAAAGCTAAAAAACTGAGGCAAAATGCTCATTTTTAGCATTTTGCCTTACTAAAAACGCAATAAAAGTGATCAAAAAAGTCGTATGTACGCTAAAATGGTACCAATCAAATCTACAGCTCGTCTCGCAAAAAATAAGCCCTCATAGAGCTCTGTACATCAAAAAATAAAAAAGTTACGTGACTTTGAATGCAGCAATTTAGAATAGAAAAAAGATTTAAAAAAAAAAGGGTTTTTATTGCAGAAAAGTGGGAAAACCTAAAAAAAATGTTAGAATTTTGGTATCGTTGTAACCGTATCGGTCTGCAGAAAAAATGGAAAGTCTCATTTATGCTGCATGATTAACGGTGTAAAAAAAAAAAAAAAAAATCTATGGCAGAATTGATGCGTTTTCTCTCTCTGCTATCATTAAAAAAAAAAAAAAAAATTTACAATATAGTCTATGTACCCAAAATTGGCATCGATAAAAACTACAGTTCGCCACGCAAAAAACAAGCCCTTATACGGCCGCGTCCACGGAAAAATAAAAAAGTTATGGCCTTTGAAAAATGGAGATGGAAAAATACCAAAAAATCGCTTGGTCCTCAACGCCAAAATAGGCCATGTCATGAAGGGGTTAAAGATGCATTATTGTGTGTGGGTGGCCTTCTAAGAGACAACCCTGGGAATGGACAGACCTTTGGAAATGTCAATGTGGCTTATGAAGTGGAAAGCCACTTGAACATGTGACATGTTTTGCGGACTGGCCCTTTAAGAGGCAGACCCTAGAAGTGGACAAACCCTTGAAGAGGTGACAAATTTAGGGAATTATGTCCTTTAAGAGGTTGACCAGGGTTGTGTACAAACCCTCGAAACAACAGCATTTTAAGTGTACTGGCCCTTTAAGAGGTGGACCTGGGAAGCTTACGGACCTTTAAAATTGGCAATACTTTAAGGTGACTGGCCTATGAAGAGGATGACCATGGAAGTGGACAGTCCTTAAAGATGCATTATTGTGTGTGGGTGGCCTTCTAAGAGACAACCCTGGGAATGGACAGACCTTTGGAAATGTCAATGTGGCTTATGAAGTGGAAAGCCACTTGAACATGTGACATGTTTTGCGGACTGGCCCTTTAAGAGGCAGACCCTAGAAGTGGACAAACCCTTGAAGAGGTGACAAATTTAAGGAATTATGTCCTTTAAGAGGTTGACCAGGGTTGTGTACAAACCCTCAAAACAACAGCATTTTAAGTGTACTGGCCCTTTAAGAGGTGGACCTGGGAAGCTTACGGACCTTTAAAATTGGCAATACTTTAAGGTGACTGGCCTATGAAGAGGATGACCATGGAAGTGGACAGTCCTTAAAGATGCATTATTGTGTGTGGGTGGCCTTCTAAGAGACAACCCTGGGAATGGACAGACCTTTGGAAATGTCAATGTGGCTTATGAAGTGGAAAGCCACTTGAACATGTGACATGTTTTGCGGACTGGCCCTTTAAGAGGCAGACCCTAGAAGTGGACAAACCCTTGAAGAGGTGACAAATTTAGGGAATTATGTCCTTTAAGAGGTTGACCAGGGTTGTGTACAAACCCTCGAAACAACAGCATTTTAAGTGTACTGGCCCTTTAAGAGGTGGACCTGGGAAGCTTACGGACCTTTAAAATTGGCAATACTTTAAGGTGACTGGCCTATGAAGAGGATGACCATGGAAGTGGACAGTCCTTAAAGATGCATTATTGTGTGTGGGTGGCCTTCTAAGAGACAACCCTGGGAATGGACAGACCTTTGGAAATGTCAATGTGGCTTATGAAGTGGAAAGCCACTTGAACATGTGACATGTTTTGTGGACTGGCCCTTTAAGAGGCAGACCCTAGAAGTGGACAAACCCTTGAAGAGGTGACAAATTTAGGGAATTATGTCCTTTAAGAGGTTGACCAGGGTTGTGTACAAACCCTCAAAACAACAGCATTTTAAGTGTACTGGCCCTTTAAGAGGTGGACCTGGGAAGCTTACGGACCTTTAAAATTGGCAATACTTTAAGGTGACTGGCCTATGAAGAGGATGACCATGGAAGTGGACAGTCCTTAAAGATGCATTATTGTGTGTGGGTGGCCTTCTAAGAGACAATCCTGGGAATGGACAGACCTTTGGAAATGTCAATGTGGCTTATGAAGTGGAAAGCCACTTGAACATGTGACATGTTTTGATGACTGGCCCTTTAAGAGGCAGACCCTAGAAGTGGACAAACCCTTGAAGAGGTGACAAATTTAGGGAATTATGTCTTTTAAGAGGTTGACCAGGGTTGTGTACAAACACTTGAAACAACAGCATTTTAAGTGTACTGGCCCTTTAAGAGGTGGACCTGGGAAGCTTACGGACCTTTAAAATTGGCAATACTTTAAGGTGACTGGCCTATGAAGAGGATGACCATGGAAGTGGACAGTCCTTAAAGATGCATTATTGTGTGTGGGTGGCCTTCTAAGAGACAACCCTGGGAATGGACAGACCTTTGGAAATGTCAATGTGGCTTATGAAGTGGAAAGCCACTTGAACATGTGACATGTTTTGTGGACTGGCCCTTTAAGAGGCAGACCCTAGAAGTGGACAAACCCTTGAAGAGGTGACAAATTTAGGGAATTATGTCCTTTAAGAGGTTGACCAGGGTTGTGTACAAACCCTCGAAACAACAGCATTTTAAGTGTACTGGCCCTTTAAGAGGTGGACCTGGGAAGCTTACGGACCTTTAAAATTGGCAATACTTTAAGGTGACTGGCCTATGAAGAGGATGACCATGGAAGTGGACAGTCCTTAAAGATGCATTATTGTGTGTGGGTGGTCTTCTAAGAGACAACCCTGGGAATGGACAGACCTTTGGAAATGTCAATGTGGCTTATGAAGTGGAAAGCCACTTGAACATGTGACATGTTTTGCGGACCGGCCCTTTAAGAGGCAGACCCTAGAAGTGGACAAACCCTTGAAGAGGTGACAAATTTAGGGAATTATGTCCTTTAAGAGGTTGACCAGGGTTGTGTACAAACCCTCGAAACAACAGCATTTTAAGTGTACTGGCCCTTTAAGAGGTGGACCTGGGAAGCTTACGGACCTTTAAAATTGGCAATACTTTAAGGTGACTGGCCTATGAAGAGGATGACCATGGAAGTGGACAGTCCTTAAAGATGCATTATTGTGTGTGGGTGGTCTTCTAAGAGACAACCCTGGGAATGGACAGACCTTTGGAAATGTCAATGTGGCTTATGAAGTGGAAAGCCACTTGAACATGTGACATGTTTTGCGGACCGGCCCTTTAAGAGGCAGACCCTAGAAGTGGACAAACCCTTGAAGAGGTGACAAATTTAGGGAATTATGTCCTTTAAGAGGTTGACCAGGGTTGTGTACAAACCCTCGAAACAACAGCATTTTAAGTGTACTGGCCCTTTAAGAGGTGGACCTGGGAAGCTTACGGACCTTTAAAATTGGCAATACTTTAAGGTGACTGGCCTATGAAGAGGATGACCATGGAAGTGGACAGTCCTTAAAGATGCATTATTGTGTGTGGGTGGCCTTCTAAGAGACAACCCTGGGAATGGACAGACCTTTGGAAATGTCAATGTGGCTTATGAAGTGGAAAGCCACTTGAACATGTGACATGTTTTGCAGACTGGCCCTTTAAGAGGCAGACCCTAGAAGTGGACAAACCCTTGAAGAGGTGACAAATTTAGGGAATTATGTCCTTTAAGAGGTTGACCAGGGTTGTGTACAAACCCTCGAAATAACAGCATTTTAAGTGTACTGGCCCTTTAAGAGGTGGACCTGGGAAGCTTACGGACCTTTAAAATTGGCAATACTTTAAGGTGACTGGCCTATGAAGAGGATGACCATGGAAGTGGACAGTCCTTAAAGATGCATTATTGTGTGTGGGTGGCCTTCTAAGAGACAACCCTGGGAATGGACAGACCTTTGGAAATGTCAATGTGGCTTATGAAGTGGAAAGCCACTTGAACATGTGACATGTTTTGCGGACTGGCCCTTTAAGAGGCAGACCCTAGAAGTGGACAAACCCTTGAAGAGGTGACAAATTTAGGGAATTATGTCCTTTAAGAGGTTGACCAGGGTTGTGTACAAACCCTCGAAACAACAGCATTTTAAGTGTACTGGCCCTTTAAGAGGTGGACCTGGGAAGCTTACGGACCTTTAAAATTGGCAATACTTTAAGGTGACTGGCCTATGAAGAGGATGACCATGGAAGTGGACAGTCCTTAAAGATGCATTATTGTGTGTGGGTGGCCTTCTAAGAGACAACCCTGGGAATGGACAGACCTTTGGAAATGTCAATGTGGCTTATGAAGTGGAAAGCCACTTGAACATGTGACATGTTTTGCGGACTGGCCCTTTAAGAGGCAGACCCTAGAAGTGGACAAACCCTTGAAGAGGTGACAAATTTAGGGAATTATGTCCTTTAAGAGGTTGACCAGGGTTGTGTACAAACCCTCAAAACAACAGCATTTTAAGTGTACTGGCCCTTTAAGAGGTGGACCTGGGAAGCTTACGGACCTTTAAAATTGGCAATACTTTAAGGTGACTGGCCTATGAAGAGGATGACCATGGAAGTGGACAGTCCTTAAAGATGCATTATTGTGTGTGGGTGGCCTTCTAAGAGACAACCCTGGGAATGGACAGACCTTTGGAAATGTCAATGTGGCTTATGAAGTGAAAAATCCACTTGAACATGTGACATGTTTTGATGACTGGCCCTTTAAGAGGCAGACCCTAGACGTGGACAAACCCTTGAAGAGGTGACACATTTAGGGAATTATGTCCTTTAAGAGGTTGACCAGGGTTGTGTACAAACCCTCGAAACAACAGCATTTTAAGTGTACTGGCCCTTTAAGAGGTGGACCTGGGAAGCTTACGGACCGTTAAAATTGGCAATACTTTAAGGTGACTGGCCTATGAAGAGGATGACCATGGAAGTGGACAGTCCTTAAAGATGCATTATTGTGTGTGGGTGGCCTTCTAAGAGACAACCCTGGGAATGGACAGACCTTTGGAAATGTCAATGTGGCTTATGAAGTGGAAAGCCACTTGAACATGTGACATGTTTTGTGGACTGGCCCTTTAAGAGGCAGACCCTAGAAGTGGACAAACCCTTGAAGAGGTGACAAATTTAGGGAATTATGTCCTTTAAGAGGTTGACCAGGGTTGTGTACAAACCCTCAAAACAACAGCATTTTAAGTGTACTGGCCCTTTAAGAGGTGGACCTGGGAAGCTTACGGACATTTAAAATTGGCAATACTTTAAGGTGACTGGCCTATGAAGAGGATGACCATGGAAGTGGACAGTCCTTAAAGATGCATTATTGTGTGTGGGTGGCCTTCTAAGAGACAACCCTGGGAATGGACAGACCTTTGGAAATGTCAATGTGGCTTATGAAGTGGAAATCCACTTGAACATGTGACATGTTTTGATGACTGGCCCTTTAAGAGGCAGACCCTAGAAGTGGACAAACCCTTGAAGAGGTGACAAATTTAGGGAATTATGTCTTTTAAGAGGTTGACCAGGGTTGTGTACAAACACTTGAAACAACAGCATTTTAAGTGTACTGGCCCTTTAAGAGGTGGACCTGGGAAGCTTACGGACCTTTAAAATTGGCAATACTTTAAGGTGACTGGCCTATGAAGAGGATGACCATGGAAGTGGACAGTCCTTAAAGATGCATTATTGTGTGTGGGTGGCCTTCTAAGAGACAACCCTGGGAATGGACAGACCTTTGGAAATGTCAAGGTGGCTTATGAAGTGGAAAGCCACTTGAACATGTGACATGTTTTGTGGACTGGCCCTTTAAGAGGCAGACCCTAGAAGTGGACAAACCCTTGAAGAGGTGACAAATTTAGGGAATTATGTCCTTTAAGAGGTTGACCAGGGTTGTGTACAAACCCTCGAAACAACAGCATTTTAAGTGTACTGGCCCTTTAAGAGGTGGACCTGGGAAGCTTACGGACCTTTAAAATTGGCAATACTTTAAGGTGACTGGCCTATGAAGAGGATGATCATGGAAGTGGACAGTCCTTAAAGATGCATTATTGTGTGTGGGTGGCCTTCTAAGAGACAACCCTGGGAATGGACAGACCTTTGGAAATGTCAATGTGGCTTATGAAGTGGAAAGCCACTTGAACATGTGACATGTTTTGCGGACTGGCCCTTTAAGAGGCAGACCCTAGAAGTGGACAAACCCTTGAAGAGGTGACAAATTTAGGGAATTATGTCCTTTAAGAGGTTGACCAGGGTTGTGTACAAACCCTCGAAACAACAGCATTTTAAGTGTACTGGCCCTTTAAGAGGTGGACCTGGGAAGCTTACGGACCTTTAAAATTGGCAATACTTTAAGGTGACTGGCCTATGAAGAGGATGACCATGGAAGTGGACAGTCCTTAAAGATGCATTATTGTGTGTGGGTGGCCTTCTAAGAGACAACCCTGGGAATGGACAGACCTTTGGAAATGTCAATGTGGCTTATGAAGTGGAAAGCCACTTGAACATGTGACATGTTTTGTGGACTGGCCCTTTAAGAGGCAGACCCTAGAAGTGGACAAACCCTTGAAGAGGTGACAAATTTAGGGAATTATGTCCTTTAAGAGGTTGACCAGGGTTGTGTACAAACCCTCGAAACAACAGCATTTTAAGTGTACTGGCCCTTTAAGAGGTGGACCTGGGAAGCTTACGGACCTTTAAAATTGGCAATACTTTAAGGTGACTGGCCTATGAAGAGGATGACCATGGAAGTGGACAGTCCTTAAAGATGCATTATTGTGTGTGGGTGGCCTTCTAAGAGACAACCCTGGGAATGGACAGACCTTTGGAAATGTCAATGTGGCTTATGAAGTGGAAAGCCACTTGAACATGTGACATGTTTTGCGGACTGGCCCTTTAAGAGGCAGACCCTAGAAGTGGACAAACCCTTGAAGAGGTGACAAATTTAGGGAATTATGTCCTTTAAGAGGTTGACCAGGGTTGTGTACAAACCCTCGAAACAACAGCATTTTAAGTGTACTGGCCCTTTAAGAGGTGGACCTGGGAAGCTTACGGACCTTTAAAATTGGTAATACTTTAAGGTGACTGGCCTATGAAGAGGATGACCATGGAAGTGGACAGTCCTTAAAGATGCATTATTGTGTGTGGGTGGCCTTCTAAGAGACAACCCTGGGAATGGACAGACCTTTGGAAATGTCAATGTGGCTTATGAAGTGGAAAGCCACTTGAACATGTGACATGTTTTGCGGACTGGCCCTTTAAGAGGCAGACCCTAGAAGTGGACAAACCCTTGAAGAGGTGACAAATTTAGGGAATTATGTCCTTTAAGAGGTTGACCAGGGTTGTGTACAAACCCTCGAAATAACAGCATTTTAAGTGTACTGGCCCTTTAAGAGGTGGACCTGGGAAGCTTACGGACCTTTAAAATTGGCAATACTTTAAGGTGACTGGCCTATGAAGAGGATGACCATGGAAGTGGACAGTCCTTAAAGATGCATTATTGTGTGTGGGTGGCCTTCTAAGAGACAACCCTGGGAATGGACAGACCTTTGGAAATGTCAATGTGGCTTATGAAGTGAAAAATCCACTTGAACATGTGACATGTTTTGATGACTGGCCCTTTAAGAGGCAGACCCTAGATGTGGACAAACCCTTGAAGAGGTGACACATTTAGGGAATTATGTCCTTTAAGAGGTTGACCAGGGTTGTGTACAAACCCTCGAAACAACAGCATTTTAAGTGTACTGGCCCTTTAAGAGGTGGACCTGGGAAGCTTACGGACCGTTAAAATTGGCAATACTTTAAGGTGACTGGCCTATGAAGAGGATGACCATGGAAGTGGACAGTCCTTAAAGATGCATTATTGTGTGTGGGTGGCCTTCTAAGAGACAACCCTGGGAATGGACAGACCTTTGGAAATGTCAATGTGGCTTATGAAGTGGAAAGCCACTTGAACATGTGACATGTTTTGTGGACTGGCCCTTTAAGAGGCAGACCCTAGAAGTGGACAAACCCTTGAAGAGGTGACAAATTTAGGGAATTATGTCCTTTAAGAGGTTGACCAGGGTTGTGTACAAACCCTCAAAACAACAGCATTTTAAGTGTACTGGCCCTTTAAGAGGTGGACCTGGGAAGCTTACGGACCTTTAAAATTGGCAATACTTTAAGGTGACTGGCCTATGAAGAGGATGACCATGGAAGTGGACAGTCCTTAAAGATGCATTATTGTGTGTGGGTGGCCTTCTAAGAGACAACCCTGGGAATGGACAGACCTTTGGAAATGTCAATGTGGCTTATGAAGTGGAAAGCCACTTGAACATGTGACATGTTTTGATGACTGGCCCTTTAAGAGGCAGACCCTAGAAGTGGACAAACCCTTGAAGAGGTGACAAATTTAGGGAATTATGTCTTTTAAGAGGTTGACCAGGGTTGTGTACAAACACTTGAAACAACAGCATTTTAAGTGTACTGGCCCTTTAAGAGGTGGACCTGGGAAGCTTACGGACATTTAAAATTGGCAATACTTTAAGGTGACTGGCCTATGAAGAGGATGACCATGGAAGTGGACAGTCCTTAAAGATGCATTATTGTGTGTGGGTGGCCTTCTAAGAGACAACCCTGGGAATGGACAGACCTTTGGAAATGTCAATGTGGCTTATGAAGTGGAAAGCCACTTGAACATGTGACATGTTTTGTGGACTGGCCCTTTAAGAGGCAGACCCTAGAAGTGGACAAACCCTTGAAGAGGTGACAAATTTAGGGAATTATGTCCTTTAAGAGGTTGACCAGGGTTGTGTACAAACCCTCGAAACAACAGCATTTTAAGTGTACTGGCCCTTTAAGAGGTGGACCTGGGAAGCTTACGGACCTTTAAAATTGGCAATACTTTAAGGTGACTGGCCTATGAAGAGGATGACCATGGAAGTGGACAGTCCTTAAAGATGCATTATTGTGTGTGGGTGGTCTTCTAAGAGACAACCCTGGGAATGGACAGACCTTTGGAAATGTCAATGTGGCTTATGAAGTGGAAAGCCACTTGAACATGTGACATGTTTTGCGGACTGGCCCTTTAAGAGGCAGACCCTAGAAGTGGACAAACCCTTGAAGAGGTGACAAATTTAGGGAATTATGTCCTTTAAGAGGTTGACCAGGGTTGTGTACAAACCCTCGAAACAACAGCATTTTAAGTGTACTGGCCCTTTAAGAGGTGGACCTGGGAAGCTTACGGACCTTTAAAATTGGTAATACTTTAAGGTGACTGGCCTATGAAGAGGATGACCATGGAAGTGGACAGTCCTTAAAGATGCATTATTGTGTGTGGGTGGCCTTCTAAGAGACAACCCTGGGAATGGACAGACCTTTGGAAATGTCAATGTGGCTTATGAAGTGGAAAGCCACTTGAACATGTGACATGTTTTGCAGACTGGCCCTTTAAGAGGCAGACCCTAGAAGTGGACAAACCCTTGAAGAGGTGACAAATTTAGGGAATTATGTCCTTTAAGAGGTTGACCAGGGTTGTGTACAAACCCTCGAAATAACAGCATTTTAAGTGTACTGGCCCTTTAAGAGGTGGACCTGGGAAGCTTACGGACCTTTAAAATTGGCAATACTTTAAGGTGACTGGCCTATGAAGAGGATGACCATGGAAGTGGACAGTCCTTAAAGATGCATTATTGTGTGTGGGTGGCCTTCTAAGAGACAACCCTGGGAATGGACAGACCTTTGGAAATGTCAATGTGGCTTATGAAGTGGAAAGCCACTTGAACATGTGACATGTTTTGCGGACTGGCCCTTTAAGAGGCAGACCCTAGAAGTGGACAAACCCTTGAAGAGGTGACAAATTTAGGGAATTATGTCCTTTAAGAGGTTGACCAGGGTTGTGTACAAACCCTCGAAACAACAGCATTTTAAGTGTACTGGCCCTTTAAGAGGTGGACCTGGGAAGCTTACGGACCTTTAAAATTGGCAATACTTTAAGGTGACTGGCCTATGAAGAGGATGACCATGGAAGTGGACAGTCCTTAAAGATGCATTATTGTGTGTGGGTGGCCTTCTAAGAGACAACCCTGGGAATGGACAGACCTTTGGAAATGTCAATGTGGCTTATGAAGTGGAAAGCCACTTGAACATGTGACATGTTTTGCGGACTGGCCCTTTAAGAGGCAGACCCTAGAAGTGGACAAACCCTTGAAGAGGTGACAAATTTAGGGAATTATGTCCTTTAAGAGGTTGACCAGGGTTGTGTACAAACCCTCGAAACAACAGCATTTTAAGTGTACTGGCCCTTTAAGAGGTGGACCTGGGAAGCTTACGGACCTTTAAAATTGGCAATACTTTAAGGTGACTGGCCTATGAAGAGGATGACCATGGAAGTGGACAGTCCTTAAAGATGCATTATTGTGTGTGGGTGGCCTTCTAAGAGACAACCCTGGGAATGGACAGACCTTTGGAAATGTCAATGTGGCTTATGAAGTGGAAAGCCACTTGAACATGTGACATGTTTTGCGGACTGGCCCTTTAAGAGGCAGACCCTAGAAGTGGACAAACCCTTGAAGAGGTGACAAATTTAGGGAATTATGTCCTTTAAGAGGTTGACCAGGGTTGTGTACAAACCCTCGAAACAACAGCATTTTAAGTGTACTGGCCCTTTAAGAGGTGGACCTGGGAAGCTTACGGACCTTTAAAATTGGCAATACTTTAAGGTGACTGGCCTATGAAGAGGATGACCATGGAAGTGGACAGTCCTTAAAGATGCATTATTGTGTGTGGGTGGCCTTCTAAGAGACAACCCTGGGAATGGACAGACCTTTGGAAATTTCAATGTGGCTTAATGAAGTGGAAAGCCACTTGAACATGTGACATGTTTTGCGGACTGGCCCTTTAAGAGGCAGACCCTAGAAGTGGACAAACCCTTGAAGAGGTGACAAATTTAGGGAATTATGTCCTTTAAGAGGTTGACCAGGGTTGTGTACAAACCCTCAAAACAACAGCATTTTAAGTGTACTGGCCCTTTAAGAGGTAGACCTGGGAAGCTTACGGACCTTTAAAATTGGCAATACTTTAAGGTGACTGGCCTATGAAGAGGATGACCATGGAAGTGGACAGTCCTTAAAGATGCATTATTGTGTGTGGGTGGCCTTCTAAGAGACAACCCTGGGAATGGACAGACCTTTGGAAATGTCAATGTGGCTTATGAAGTGGAAAGCCACTTGAACATGTGACATGTTTTGCGGACTGGCCCTTTAAGAGGCAGACCCTAGAAGTGGACAAACCCTTGAAGAGGTGACAAATTTAGGGAATTATGTCCTTTAAGAGGTTGACCAGGGTTGTGTACAAACCCTCAAAACAACAGCATTTTAAGTGTACTGGCCCTTTAAGAGGTGGACCTGGGAAGCTTACGGACCTTTAAAATTGGCAATACTTTAAGGTGACTGGCCTATGAAGAGGATGACCATGGAAGTGGACAGTCCTTAAAGATGCATTATTGTGTGTGGGTGGCCTTCTAAGAGACAACCCTGGGAATGGACAGACCTTTGGAAATGTCAATGTGGCTTATGAAGTGGAAAGCCACTTGAACATGTGACATGTTTTGTGGACTGGCCCTTTAAGAGGCAGACCCTAGAAGTGGACAAACCCTTGAAGAGGTGACAAATTTAGGGAATTATGTCCTTTAAGAGGTTGACCAGGGTTGTGTACAAACCCTCGAAACAACAGCATTTTAAGTGTACTGGCCCTTTAAGAGGTGGACCTGGGAAGCTTACGGACCTTTAAAATTGGCAATACTTTAAGGTGACTGGCCTATGAAGAGGATGACCATGGAAGTGGACAGTCCTTAAAGATGCATTATTGTGTGTGGGTGGCCTTCTAAGAGACAACCCTGGGAATGGACAGACCTTTGGAAATGTCAATGTGGCTTATGAAGTGGAAAGCCACTTGAACATGTGACATGTTTTGCGGACTGGCCCTTTAAGAGGCAGACCCTAGAAGTGGACAAACCCTTGAAGAGGTGACAAATTTAGGGAATTATGTCCTTTAAGAGGTTGACCAGGGTTGTGTACAAACCCTCGAAACAACAGCATTTTAAGTGTACTGGCCCTTTAAGAGGTGGACCTGGGAAGCTTACGGACCTTTAAAATTGGCAATACTTTAAGGTGACTGGCCTATGAAGAGGATGACCATGGAAGTGGACAGTCCTTAAAGATGCATTATTGTGTGTGGGTGGCCTTCTAAGAGACAACCCTGGGAATGGACAGACCTTTGGAAATGTCAATGTGGCTTATGAAGTGGAAAGCCACTTGAACATGTGACATGTTTTGCGGACTGGCCCTTTAAGAGGCAGACCCTAGAAGTGGACAAACCCTTGAAGAGGTGACAAATTTAGGGAATTATGTCCTTTAAGAGGTTGACCAGGGTTGTGTACAAACCCTCAAAACAACAGCATTTTAAGTGTACTGGCCCTTTAAGAGGTGGACCTGGGAAGCTTACGGACCTTTAAAATTGGCAATACTTTAAGGTGACTGGCCTATGAAGAGGATGACCATGGAAGTGGACAGTCCTTAAAGATGCATTATTGTGTGTGGGTGGCCTTCTAAGAGACAACCCTGGGAATGGACAGACCTTTGGAAATGTCAATGTGGCTTATGAAGTGGAAAGCCACTTGAACATATGACATGTTTTGCGGACTGGCCCTTTAAGAGGCAGACCCTAGAAGTGGACAAACCCTTGAAGAGGTGACAAATTTAGGGAATTATGTCCTTTAAGAGGTTGACCAGGGTTGTGTACAAACCCTCGAAACAACAGCATTTTAAGTGTACTGGCCCTTTAAGAGGTGGACCTGGGAAGCTTACGGACCTTTAAAATTGGCAATACTTTAAGGTGACTGGCCTATGAAGAGGATGACCATGGAAGTGGACAGTCCTTAAAGATGCATTATTGTGTGTGGGTGGCCTTCTAAGAGACAACCCTGGGAATGGACAGACCTTTGGAAATGTCAATGTGGCTTATGAAGTGGAAAGCCACTTGAACATGTGACATGTTTTGCGGACTGGCCCTTTAAGAGGCAGACCCTAGAAGTGGACAAACCCTTGAAGAGGTGACAAATTTAGGGAATTATGTCCTTTAAGAGGTTGACCAGGGTTGTGTACAAACCCTCAAAACAACAGCATTTTAAGTGTACTGGCCCTTTAAGAGGTGGACCTGGGAAGCTTACGGACCTTTAAAATTGGCAATACTTTAAGGTGACTGGCCTATGAAGAGGATGACCATGGAAGTGGACAGTCCTTAAAGATGCATTATTGTGTGTGGGTGGCCTTCTAAGAGACAACCCTGGGAATGGACAGACCTTTGGAAATGTCAATGTGGCTTATGAAGTGGAAAGCCACTTGAACATGTGACATGTTTTGTGGACTGGCCCTTTAAGAGGCAGACCCTAGAAGTGGACAAACCCTTGAAGAGGTGACAAATTTAGGGAATAATGTCCTTTAAGAGGTTGACCAGGGTTGTGTACAAACCCTCGAAACAACAGCATTTTAAGTGTACTGGCCCTTTAAGAGGTGGACCTGGGAAGCTTACGGACCTTTAAAATTGGCAATACTTTAAGGTGACTGGCCTATGAAGAGGATGACCATGGAAGTGGACAGTCCTTAAAGATGCATTATTGTGTGTGGGTGGCCTTCTAAGAGACAACCCTGGGAATGGACAGACCTTTGGAAATGTCAATGTGGCTTATGAAGTGGAAAGCCACTTGAACATGTGACATGTTTTGCGGACTGGCCCTTTAAGAGGCAGACCCTAGAAGTGGACAAACCCTTGAAGAGGTGACAAATTTAGGGAATTATGTCCTTTAAGAGGTTGACCAGGGTTGTGTACAAACCCTCGAAACAACAGCATTTTAAGTGTACTGGCCCTTTAAGAGGTGGACCTGGGAAGCTTACGGACCTTTAAAATTGGCAATACTTTATGGTGACTGGCCTATGAAGAGGATGACCATGGAAGTGGACAGTCCTTAAAGATGCATTATTGTGTGTGGGTGGCCTTCTAAGAGACAACGCTGGGAATGGACAGACCTTTGGAAATGTCAATGTGGCTTATGAAGTGGAAAGCCACTTGAACATGTGACATGTTTTGAGGACTGGCCCTTTAAGAGGCAGACCCTAGAAGTGGACAAACCCTTGAAGAGGTGACACATTTAGGGAATTATGTCCTTTAAGAGGTTGACCAGGGTTGTGTACAAACCCTCGAAACAACAGCATTTTAAGTGTACTGGCCCTTTAAGAGGTGGACCTGGGAAGCTTACGGACCTTTAAAATTGGCAATACTTTAAGGTGACTGGCCTATGAAGAGGATGACCATGGAAGTGGACAGTCCTTAAAGATGCATTATTGTGTGTGGGTAGCCTTCTAAGAGACAACCCTGGGAATGGACAGACCTTTGGAAATGTCAATGTGGCTTATGAAGTGGAAAGCCACTTGAACATGTGACATGTTTTGCGGACTGGCCCTTTAAGAGGCAGACCCTAGAAGTGGACAAACCCTTGAAGAGGTGACAAATTTAGGGAATTATGTCCTTTAAGAGGTTGACCAGGGTTGTGTACAAACCCTCGAAACAACAGCATTTTAAGTGTACTGGCCCTTTAAGAGGTGGACCTGGGAAGCTTACGGACCTTTAAAATTGGCAATACTTTAAGGTGACTGGCCTATGAAGAGGATGACCATGGAAGTGGACAGTCCTTAAAGATGCATTATTGTGTGTGGGTGGCCTTCTAAGAGACAACCCTGGGAATGGACAGACCTTTGGAAATGTCAATGTGGCTTATGAAGTGGAAAGCCACTTGAACATGTGACATGTTTTGCGGACTGGCCCTTTAAGAGGCAGACCCTAGAAGTGGACAAACCCTTGAAGAGGTGACAAATTTAGGGAATTATGTCCTTTAAGAGGTTGACCAGGGTTGTGTACAAACCCTCGAAACAACAGCATTTTAAGTGTACTGGCCCTTTAAGAGGTGGATCTGGGAAGCTTACGGACCTTTAAAATTGGCAATACTTTATGGTGACTGGCCTATGAAGAGGATGACCATGGAAGTGGACAGTCCTTAAAGATGCATTATTGTGTGTGGGTGGCCTTCTAAGAGACAACGCTGGGAATGGACAGACCTTTGGAAATGTCAATGTGGCTTATGAAGTGGAAAGCCACTTGAACATGTGACATGTTTTGAGGACTGGCCCTTTAAGAGGCAGACCCTAGAAGTGGACAAACCCTTGAAGAGGTGACAAATTTAGGGAATTATGTCCTTTAAGAGGTTGACCAGGGTTGTGTACAAACCCTCGAAACAACAGCATTTTAAGTGTACTGGCCCTTTAAGAGGTGGACCTGGGAAGCTTACGGACCTTTAAAATTGGCAATACTTTATGGTGACTGGCCTATGAAGAGGATGACCATGGAAGTGGACAGTCCTTAAAGATGCATTATTGTGTGTGGGTGGCCTTCTAAGAGACAACGCTGGGAATGGACAGACCTTTGGAAATGTCAATGTGGCTTATGAAGTGGAAAGCCACTTGAACATGTGACATGTTTTGAGGACTGGCCCTTTAAGAGGCAGACCCTAGAAGTGGACAAACCCTTGAAGAGGTGACACATTTAGGGAATTATGTCCTTTAAGAGGTTGACCAGGGTTGTGTACAAACCCTCGAAACAACAGCATTTTAAGTGTACTGGCCCTTTAAGAGGTGGACCTGGGAAGCTTACGGACCTTTAAAATTGGCAATACTTTAAGGTGACTGGCCTATGAAGAGGATGACCATGGAAGTGGACAGTCCTTAAAGATGCATTATTGTGTGTGGGTGGCCTTCTAAGAGACAACCCTGGGAATGGACAGACCTTTGGAAATGTCAATGTGGCTTATGAAGTGGAAAGCCACTTGAACATGTGACATGTTTTGCGGACTGGCCCTTTAAGAGGCAGACCCTAGAAGTGGACAAACCCTTGAAGAGGTGGCAAATTTAGGGAATTATGTCCTTTAAGAGGTTGACCAGGGTTGTGTACAAACCCTCGAAACAACAGCATTTTAAGTGTACTGGCCCTTTAAGAGGTGGACCTGGGAAGCTTACGGACCTTTAAAATTGGCAATACTTTAAGGTGACTGGCCTATGAAGAGGATGACCATGGAAGTGGACAGTCCTTAAAGATGCATTATTGTGTGTGGGTGGCCTTCTAAGAGACAACCCTGGGAATGGACAGACCTTTGGAAATGTCAATGTGGCTTATGAAGTGGAAAGCCACTTGAACATGTGACATGTTTTGCGGACTGGCCCTTTAAGAGGCAGACCCTAGAAGTGGACAAACCCTTGAAGAGGTGGCAAATTTAGGGAATTATGTCCTTTAAGAGGTTGACCAGGGTTGTGTACAAACCCTCGAAACAACAGCATTTTAAGTGTACTGGCCCTTTAAGAGGTGGACCTGGGAAGCTTACGGACCTTTAAAATTGGCAATACTTTAAGGTGACTGGCCTATGAAGAGGATGACCATGGAAGTGGACAGTCCTTAAAGATGCATTATTGTGTGTGGGTGGCCTTCTAAGAGACAACCCTGGGAATGGACAGACCTTTGGAAATGTCAATGTGGCTTATGAAGTGGAAAGCCACTTGAACATGTGACATGTTTTGCGGACTGGCCCTTTAAGAGGCAGACCCTAGAAGTGGACAAACCCTTGAAGAGGTGACAAATTTAGGGAATTATGTCCTTTAAGAGGTTGACCAGGGTTGTGTACAAACCCTCGAAACAACAGCATTTTAAGTGTACTGGCCCTTTAAGAGGTGGACCTGGGAAGCTTACGGACCTTTAAAATTGGCAATACTTTATGGTGACTGGCCTATGAAGAGGATGACCATGGAAGTGGACAGTCCTTAAAGATGCATTATTGTGTGTGGGTGGCCTTCTAAGAGACAACGCTGGGAATGGACAGACCTTTGGAAATGTCAATGTGGCTTATGAAGTGGAAAGCCACTTGAACATGTGACATGTTTTGAGGACTGGCCCTTTAAGAGGCAGACCCTAGAAGTGGACAAACCCTTGAAGAGGTGACACATTTAGGGAATTATGTCCTTTAAGAGGTTGACCAGGGTTGTGTACAAACCCTCGAAACAACAGCATTTTAAGTGTACTGGCCCTTTAAGAGGTGGACCTGGGAAGCTTACGGACCTTTAAAATTGGCAATACTTTAAGGTGACTGGCCTATGAAGAGGATGACCATGGAAGTGGACAGTCCTTAAAGATGCATTATTGTGTGTGGGTAGCCTTCTAAGAGACAACCCTGGGAATGGACAGACCTTTGGAAATGTCAATGTGGCTTATGAAGTGGAAAGCCACTTGAACATGTGACATGTTTTGCGGACTGGCCCTTTAAGAGGCAGACCCTAGAAGTGGACAAACCCTTGAAGAGGTGACAAATTTAGGGAATTATGTCCTTTAAGAGGTTGACCAGGGTTGTGTACAAACCCTCGAAACAACAGCATTTTAAGTGTACTGGCCCTTTAAGAGGTGGACCTGGGAAGCTTACGGACCTTTAAAATTGGCAATACTTTAAGGTGACTGGCCTATGAAGAGGATGACCATGGAAGTGGACAGTCCTTAAAGATGCATTATTGTGTGTGGGTGGCCTTCTAAGAGACAACCCTGGGAATGGACAGACCTTTGGAAATGTCAATGTGGCTTATGAAGTGGAAAGCCACTTGAACATGTGACATGTTTTGCGGACTGGCCCTTTAAGAGGCAGACCCTAGAAGTGGACAAACCCTTGAAGAGGTGACAAATTTAGGGAATTATGTCCTTTAAGAGGTTGACCAGGGTTGTGTACAAACCCTCGAAACAACAGCATTTTAAGTGTACTGGCCCTTTAAGAGGTGGATCTGGGAAGCTTACGGACCTTTAAAATTGGCAATACTTTATGGTGACTGGCCTATGAAGAGGATGACCATGGAAGTGGACAGTCCTTAAAGATGCATTATTGTGTGTGGGTGGCCTTCTAAGAGACAACGCTGGGAATGGACAGACCTTTGGAAATGTCAATGTGGCTTATGAAGTGGAAAGCCACTTGAACATGTGACATGTTTTGAGGACTGGCCCTTTAAGAGGCAGACCCTAGAAGTGGACAAACCCTTGAAGAGGTGACAAATTTAGGGAATTATGTCCTTTAAGAGGTTGACCAGGGTTGTGTACAAACCCTCGAAACAACAGCATTTTAAGTGTACTGGCCCTTTAAGAGGTGGACCTGGGAAGCTTACGGACCTTTAAAATTGGCAATACTTTATGGTGACTGGCCTATGAAGAGGATGACCATGGAAGTGGACAGTCCTTAAAGATGCATTATTGTGTGTGGGTGGCCTTCTAAGAGACAACGCTGGGAATGGACAGACCTTTGGAAATGTCAATGTGGCTTATGAAGTGGAAAGCCACTTGAACATGTGACATGTTTTGAGGACTGGCCCTTTAAGAGGCAGACCCTAGAAGTGGACAAACCCTTGAAGAGGTGACACATTTAGGGAATTATGTCCTTTAAGAGGTTGACCAGGGTTGTGTACAAACCCTCGAAACAACAGCATTTTAAGTGTACTGGCCCTTTAAGAGGTGGACCTGGGAAGCTTACGGACCTTTAAAATTGGCAATACTTTAAGGTGACTGGCCTATGAAGAGGATGACCATGGAAGTGGACAGTCCTTAAAGATGCATTATTGTGTGTGGGTGGCCTTCTAAGAGACAACCCTGGGAATGGACAGACCTTTGGAAATGTCAATGTGGCTTATGAAGTGGAAAGCCACTTGAACATGTGACATGTTTTGCGGACTGGCCCTTTAAGAGGCAGACCCTAGAAGTGGACAAACCCTTGAAGAGGTGGCAAATTTAGGGAATTATGTCCTTTAAGAGGTTGACCAGGGTTGTGTACAAACCCTCGAAACAACAGCATTTTAAGTGTACTGGCCCTTTAAGAGGTGGACCTGGGAAGCTTACGGACCTTTAAAATTGGCAATACTTTAAGGTGACTGGCCTATGAAGAGGATGACCATGGAAGTGGACAGCCCTTAAAGATGCATTATTGTGTGTGGGTGGCCTTCTAAGAGACAACCCTGGGAATGGACAGACCTTTGGAAATGTCAATGTGGCTTATGAAGTGGAAAGCCACTTGAACATGTGACATGTTTTGCGGACTGGCCCTTTAAGAGGCAGACCCTAGAAGTGGACAAACCCTTGAAGAGGTGACAAATTTAGGGAATTATGTCCTTTAAGAGGTTGACCAGGGTTGTGTACAAACCCTCGAAACAACAGCATTTTAAGTGTACTGGTCCTTTAAGAGGTGGACCTGGGAAGCTTACGGACCTTTAAAATTGGCAATACTTTAAGGTGACTGGCCTATGAAGAGGATGACCATGGAAGTGGACAGCCCTTAAAGATGCATTATTGTGTGTGGGTGGCCTTCTAAGAGACAACCCTGGGAATGGACAGACCTTTGGAAATGTCAATGTGGCTTATGAAGTGGAAAGCCACTTGAACATGTGACATGTTTTGCGGACTGGCCCTTTAAGAGGCAGACCCTAGAAGTGGACAAACCCTTGAAGAGGTGACAAATTTAGGGAATTATGTCCTTTAAGAGGTTGACCAGGGTTGTGTACAAACCCTCGAAACAACAGCATTTTAAGTGTACTGGCCCTTTAAGAGGTGGACCTGGGAAGCTTACGGACCTTTAAAATTGGCAATACTTTAAGGTGACTGGCCTATGAAGAGGATGACCATGGAAGTGGACAGTCCTTAAAGATGCATTATTGTGTGTGGGTGGCCTTCTAAGAGACAACCCTGGGAATGGACAGACCTTTGGAAATGTCAATGTGGCTTATGAAGTGGAAAGCCACTTGAACATGTGACATGTTTTGCGGACTGGCCCTTTAAGAGGCAGACCCTAGAAGTGGACAAACCCTTGAAGAGGTGACAAATTTAGGGAATTATGTCCTTTAAGAGGTTGACCAGGGTTGTGTACAAACCCTCGAAACAACAGCATTTTAAGTGTACTGGCCCTTTAAGAGGTGGACCTGGGAAGCTTACGGACCTTTAAAATTGGCAATACTTTAAGGTGACTGGCCTATGAAGAGGATGACCATGGAAGTGGACAGTCCTTAAAGATGCATTATTGTGTGTGGGTGGCCTTCTAAGAGACAACCCTGGGAATGGACAGACCTTTGGAAATGTCAATGTGGCTTATGAAGTGGAAAGCCACTTGAACATGTGACATGTTTTGCGGACTGGCCCTTTAAGAGGCAGACCCTAGAAGTGGACAAACCCTTGAAGAGGTGACAAATTTAGGGAATTATGTCCTTTAAGAGGTTGACCAGGGTTGTGTACAAACCCTCGAAACAACAGCATTTTAAGTGTACTGGCCCTTTAAGAGGTGGACCTGGGAAGCTTACGGACCTTTAAAATTGGCAATACTTTAAGGTGACTGGCCTATGAAGAGGATGACCATGGAAGTGGACAGTCCTTAAAGATGCATTATTGTGTGTGGGTGGCCTTCTAAGAGACAACCCTGGGAATGGACAGACCTTTGGAAATGTCAATGTGGCTTATGAAGTGGAAAGCCACTTGAACATGTGACATGTTTTGCGGACTGGCCCTTTAAGAGGCAGACCCTAGAAGTGGACAAACCCTTGAAGAGGTGACAAATTTAGGGAATTATGTCCTTTAAGAGGTTGACCAGGGTTGTGTACAAACCCTCGAAACAACAGCATTTTAAGTGTACTGGCCCTTTAAGAGGTGGACCTGGGAAGCTTACGGACCTTTAAAATTGGCAATACTTTAAGGTGACTGGCCTATGAAGAGGATGACCATGGAAGTGGACAGTCCTTAAAGATGCATTATTGTGTGTGGGTGGCCTTCTAAGAGACAACCCTGGGAATGGACAGACCTTTGGAAATGTCAATGTGGCTTATGAAGTGGAAATCCACTTGAACATGTGACATGTTTTGATGACTGGCCCTTTAAGAGGCAGACCCTAGATTCTGACAAACCCTTGAAGAGGTGACAAATTTAGGGAATTATGTCCTTTAAGAGGTTGACCAGGGTTGTGTACAAACCCTCGAAACAACAGCATTTTAAGTGTACTGGTCCTTTAAGAGGTGGACCTGGGAAGCTTACGGACCTTTAAAATTGGCAATACTTTAAGGTGACTGGCCTATGAAGAGGATGACCATGGAAGTGGACAGTCCTTAAAGATGCATTATTGTGTGTGGGTGGCCTTCTAAGAGACAACCCTGGGAATGGACAGACCTTTGGAAATGTCAATGTGGCTTATGAAGTGGAAAGCCACTTGAACATGTGACATGTTTTGCGGACTGGCCCTTTAAGAGGCAGACCCTAGAAGTGGACAAACCCTTGAAGAGGTGACAAATTTAGGGAATTATGTCCTTTAAGAGGTTGACCAGGGTTGTGTACAAACCCTCGAAACAACAGCATTTTAAGTGTACTGGCCCTTTAAGAGGTGGACCTGGGAAGCTTACGGACCTTTAAAATTGGCAATACTTTAAGGTGACTGGCCTATGAAGAGGATGACCATGGAAGTGGACAGTCCTTAAAGATGCATTATTGTGTGTGGGTGGCCTTCTAAGAGACAACCCTGGGAATGGACAGACCTTTGGAAATGTCAATGTGGCTTATGAAGTGGAAAGCCACTTGAACATGTGACATGTTTTGCGGACTGGCCCTTTAAGAGGCAGACCCTAGAAGTGGACAAACCCTTGAAGAGGTGACAAATTTAGGGAATTATGTCCTTTAAGAGGTTGACCAGGGTTGTGTACAAACCCTCGAAACAACAGCATTTTAAGTGTACTGGCCCTTTAAGAGGTGGACCTGGGAAGCTTACGGACCTTTAAAATTGGCAATACTTTAAGGTGACTGGCCTATGAAGAGGATGACCATGGAAGTGGACAGTCCTTAAAGATGCATTATTGTGTGTGGGTGGCCTTCTAAGAGACAACCCTGGGAATGGACAGACCTTTGGAAATGTCAATGTGGCTTATGAAGTGGAAAGCCACTTGAACATGTGACATGTTTTGCGGACTGGCCCTTTAAGAGGCAGACCCTAGAAGTGGACAAACCCTTGAAGAGGTGGCAAATTTAGGGAATTATGTCCTTTAAGAGGTTGACCAGGGTTGTGTACAAACCCTCGAAACAACAGCATTTTAAGTGTACTGGCCCTTTAAGAGGTGGACCTGGGAAGCTTACGGACCTTTAAAATTGGCAATACTTTAAGGTGACTGGCCTATGAAGAGGATGACCATGGAAGTGGACAGTCCTTAAAGATGCATTATTGTGTGTGGGTGGCCTTCTAAGAGACAACCCTGGGAATGGACAGACCTTTGGAAATGTCAATGTGGCTTATGAAGTGGAAAGCCACTTGAACATGTGACATGTTTTGCGGACTGGCCCTTTAAGAGGCAGACCCTAGAAGTGGACAAACCCTTGAAGAGGTGACAAATTTAGGGAATTATGTCCTTTAAGAGGTTGACCAGGGTTGTGTACAAACCCTCGAAACAACAGCATTTTAAGTGTACTGGCCCTTTAAGAGGTGGACCTGGGAAGCTTACGGACCTTTAAAATTGGCAATACTTTAAGGTGACTGGCCTATGAAGAGGATGACCATGGAAGTGGACAGTCCTTAAAGATGCATTATTGTGTGTGGGTGGCCTTCTAAGAGACAACCCTGGGAATGGACAGACCTTTGGAAATGTCAATGTGGCTTATGAAGTGGAAAGCCACTTGAACATGTGACATGTTTTGCGGACTGGCCCTTTAAGAGGCAGACCCTAGAAGTGGACAAACCCTTGAAGAGGTGACAAATTTAGGGAATTATGTCCTTTAAGAGGTTGACCAGGGTTGTGTACAAACCCTCGAAACAACAGCATTTTAAGTGTACTGGCCCTTTAAGAGGTGGACCTGGGAAGCTTACGGACCTTTAAAATTGGCAATACTTTAAGGTGACTGGCCTATGAAGAGGATGACCATGGAAGTGGACAGTCCTTAAAGATGCATTATTGAGTGTGGGTGGCCTTCTAAGAGACAACCCTGGGAATGGACAGACCTTTGGAAATGTCAATGTGGCTTATGAAGTGGAAAGCCACTTGAACATGTGACATGTTTTGAGGACTGGCCCTTTAAGAGGCAGACCCTAGAAGTGGACAAACCCTTGAAGAGGTGACACATTTAGGGAATTATGTCCTTTAAGAGGTTGACCAGGGTTGTGTACAAACCCTCGAAACAACAGCATTTTAAGTGTACTGGCCCTTTAAGAGGTGGACCTGGGAAGCTTACGGACCTTTAAAATTGGCAATACTTTAAGGTGACTGGCCTATGAAGAGGATGACCATGGAAGTGGACAGTCCTTAAAGATGCATTATTGTGTGTGGGTGGCCTTCTAAGAGACAACCCTGGGAATGGACAGACCTTTGGAAATGTCAATGTGGCTTATGAAGTGGAAAGCCACTTGAACATGTGACATGTTTTGCGGACTGGCCCTTTAAGAGGCAGACCCTAGAAGTGGACAAACCCTTGAAGAGGTGGCAAATTTAGGGAATTATGTCCTTTAAGAGGTTGACCAGGGTTGTGTACAAACCCTCGAAACAACAGCATTTTAAGTGTACTGGCCCTTTAAGAGGTGGACCTGGGAAGCTTACGGACCTTTAAAATTGGCAATACTTTAAGGTGACTGGCCTATGAAGAGGATGACCATGGAAATGGACAGTCCTTAAAGATGCATTATTGTGTGTGGGTGGCCTTCTAAGAGACAACCCTGGGAATGGACAGACCTTTGGAAATGTCAATGTGGCTTATGAAGTGGAAAGCCACTTGAACATGTGACATGTTTTGCGTACTGGCCCTTTAAGAGGCAGACCCTAGAAGTGGACAAACCCTTGAAGAGGTGACAAATTTAGGGAATTATGTCCTTTAAGAGGTTGACCAGGGTTGTGTACAAACCCTCGAAACAACAGCATTTTAAGTGTACTGGCCCTTTAAGAGGTGGACCTGGGAAGCTTACGGACCTTTAAAATTGGCAATACTTTAAGGTGACTGGCCTATGAAGAGGATGACCATGGAAGTGGACAGTCCTTAAAGATGCATTATTGTGTGTGGGTAGCCTTCTAAGAGACAACCCTGGGAATGGACAGACCTTTGGAAATGTCAATGTGGCTTATGAAGTGGAAAGCCACTTGAACATGTGACATGTTTTGCGGACTGGCCCTTTAAGAGGCAGACCCTAGAAGTGGACAAACCCTTGAAGAGGTGACAAATTTAGGGAATTATGTCCTTTAAGAGGTTGACCAGGGTTGTGTACAAACCCTCGAAACAACAGCATTTTAAGTGTACTGGCCCTTTAAGAGGTGGACCTGGGAAGCTTACGGACCTTTAAAATTGGCAATACTTTAAGGTGACTGGCCTATGAAGAGGATGACCATGGAAGTGGACAGTCCTTAAAGATGCATTATTGTGTGTGGGTGGCCTTCTAAGAGACAACCCTGGGAATGGACAGACCTTTGGAAATGTCAATGTGGCTTATGAAGTGGAAAGCCACTTGAACATGTGACATGTTTTGCGGACTGGCCCTTTAAGAGGCAGACCCTAGAAGTGGACAAACCCTTGAAGAGGTGACAAATTTAGGGAATTATGTCCTTTAAGAGGTTGACCAGGGTTGTGTACAAACCCTCGAAACAACAGCATTTTAAGTGTACTGGCCCTTTAAGAGGTGGACCTGGGAAGCTTACGGACCTTTAAAATTGGCAATACTTTAAGGTGACTGGCCTATGAAGAGGATGACCATGGAAGTGGACAGTCCTTAAAGATGCATTATTGTGTGTGGGTGGCCTTCTAAGAGACAACCCTGGGAATGGACAGACCTTTGGAAATGTCAATGTGGCTTATGAAGTGGAAATCCACTTGAACATGTGACATGTTTTGATGACTGGCCCTTTAAGAGGCAGACCCTAGATTCTGACAAACCCTTGAAGAGGTGACAAATTTAGGGAATTATGTCCTTTAAGAGGTTGACCAGGGTTGTGTACAAACCCTCGAAACAACAGCATTTTAAGTGTACTGGTCCTTTAAGAGGTGGACCTGGGAAGCTTACGGACCTTTAAAATTGGCAATACTTTAAGGTGACTGGCCTATGAAGAGGATGACCATGGAAGTGGACAGTCCTTAAAGATGCATTATTGTGTGTGGGTGGCCTTCTAAGAGACAACCCTGGGAATGGACAGACCTTTGGAAATGTCAATGTGGCTTATGAAGTGGAAAGCCACTTGAACATGTGACATGTTTTGCGGACTGGCCCTTTAAGAGGCAGACCCTAGAAGTGGACAAACCCTTGAAGAGGTGACAAATTTAGGGAATTATGTCCTTTAAGAGGTTGACCAGGGTTGTGTACAAACCCTCGAAACAACAGCATTTTAAGTGTACTGGCCCTTTAAGAGGTGGACCTGGGAAGCTTACGGACCTTTAAAATTGGCAATACTTTAAGGTGACTGGCCTATGAAGAGGATGACCATGGAAGTGGACAGTCCTTAAAGATGCATTATTGTGTGTGGGTAGCCTTCTAAGAGACAACCCTGGGAATGGACAGACCTTTGGAAATGTCAATGTGGCTTATGAAGTGGAAAGCCACTTGAACATGTGACATGTTTTGCGGACTGGCCCTTTAAGAGGCAGACCCTAGAAGTGGACAAACCCTTGAAGAGGTGACAAATTTAGGGAATTATGTCCTTTAAGAGGTTGACCAGGGTTGTGTACAAACCCTCGAAACAACAGCATTTTAAGTGTACTGGCCCTTTAAGAGGTGGACCTGGGAAGCTTACGGACCTTTAAAATTGGCAATACTTTAAGGTGACTGGCCTATGAAGAGGATGACCATGGAAGTGGACAGTCCTTAAAGATGCATTATTGTGTGTGGGTGGCCTTCTAAGAGACAACCCTGGGAATGGACAGACCTTTGGAAATGTCAATGTGGCTTATGAAGTGGAAAGCCACTTGAACATGTGACATGTTTTGCGGACTGGCCCTTTAAGAGGCAGACCCTAGAAGTGGACAAACCCTTGAAGAGGTGACAAATTTAGGGAATTATGTCCTTTAAGAGGTTGACCAGGGTTGTGTACAAACCCTCGAAACAACAGCATTTTAAGTGTACTGGCCCTTTAAGAGGTGGACCTGGGAAGCTTACGGACCTTTAAAATTGGCAATACTTTAAGGTGACTGGCCTATGAAGAGGATGACCATGGAAGTGGACAGTCCTTAAAGATGCATTATTGTGTGTGGGTGGCCTTCTAAGAGACAACCCTGGGAATGGACAGACCTTTGGAAATGTCAATGTGGCTTATGAAGTGGAAATCCACTTGAACATGTGACATGTTTTGATGACTGGCCCTTTAAGAGGCAGACCCTAGATTCTGACAAACCCTTGAAGAGGTGACAAATTTAGGGAATTATGTCCTTTAAGAGGTTGACCAGGGTTGTGTACAAACCCTCGAAACAACAGCATTTTAAGTGTACTGGTCCTTTAAGAGGTGGACCTGGGAAGCTTACGGACCTTTAAAATTGGCAATACTTTAAGGTGACTGGCCTATGAAGAGGATGACCATGGAAGTGGACAGTCCTTAAAGATGCATTATTGTGTGTGGGTGGCCTTCTAAGAGACAACCCTGGGAATGGACAGACCTTTGGAAATGTCAATGTGGCTTATGAAGTGGAAAGCCACTTGAACATGTGACATGTTTTGCGGACTGGCCCTTTAAGAGGCAGACCCTAGAAGTGGACAAACCCTTGAAGAGGTGACAAATTTAGGGAATTATGTCCTTTAAGAGGTTGACCAGGGTTGTGTACAAACCCTCGAAACAACAGCATTTTAAGTGTACTGGCCCTTTAAGAGGTGGACCTGGGAAGCTTACGGACCTTTAAAATTGGCAATACTTTAAGGTGACTGGCCTATGAAGAGGATGACCATGGAAGTGGACAGTCCTTAAAGATGCATTATTGTGTGTGGGTGGCCTTCTAAGAGACAACCCTGGGAATGGACAGACCTTTGGAAATGTCAATGTGGCTTATGAAGTGGAAAGCCACTTGAACATGTGACATGTTTTGCGGACTGGCCCTTTAAGAGGCAGACCCTAGAAGTGGACAAACCCTTGAAGAGGTGACAAATTTAGGGAATTATGTCCTTTAAGAGGTTGACCAGGGTTGTGTACAAACCCTCGAAACAACAGCATTTTAAGTGTACTGGCCCTTTAAGAGGTGGACCTGGGAAGCTTACGGACCATTAAAATTGGCAATACTTTATGGTGACTGGCCTATGAAGAGGATGACCATGGAAGTGGACAGTCCTTAAAGATGCATTATTGTGTGTGGGTGGCCTTCTAAGAGACAACGCTGGGAATGGACAGACCTTTGGAAATGTCAATGTGGCTTATGAAGTGGAAAGCCACTTGAACATGTGACATGTTTTGAGGACTGGCCCTTTAAGAGGCAGACCCTAGAAGTGGACAAACCCTTGAAGAGGTGACAAATTTAGGGAATTATGTCCTTTAAGAGGTTGACCAGGGTTGTGTACAAACCCTCGAAACAACAGCATTTTAAGTGTACTGGCCCTTTAAGAGGTGGACCTGGGAAGCTTACGGACCTTTAAAATTGGCAATACTTTATGGTGACTGGCCTATGAAGAGGATGACCATGGAAGTGGACAGTCCTTAAAGATGCATTATTGTGTGTGGGTGGCCTTCTAAGAGACAACGCTGGGAATGGGACAGACCTTTGGAAATGTCAATGTGGCTTATGAAGTGGAAAGCCACTTGAACATGTGACATGTTTTGAGGACTGGCCCTTTAAGAGGCAGACCCTAGAAGTGGACAAACCCTTGAAGAGGTGACACATTTAGGGAATTATGTCCTTTAAGAGGTTGACCAGGGTTGTGTACAAACCCTCGAAACAACAGCATTTTAAGTGTACTGGCCCTTTAAGAGGTGGACCTGGAAGCTTACGGACCTTTAAAATTGGCAATACTTTAAGGTGACTGGCCTATGAAGAGGATGACCATGGAAGTGGACAGTCCTTAAAGATGCATTATTGTGTGTGGGTAGCCTTCTAAGAGACAACCCTGGGAATGGACAGACCTTTGGAAATGTCAATGTGGCTTATGAAGTGGAAAGCCACTTGAACATGTGACATGTTTTGCGGACTGGCCCTTTAAGAGGCAGACCCTAGAAGTGGACAAACCCTTGAAGAGGTGACAAATTTAGGGAATTATGTCCTTTAAGAGGTTGACCAGGGTTGTGTACAAACCCTCGAAACAACAGCATTTTAAGTGTACTGGCCCTTTAAGAGGTGGACCTGGGAAGCTTACGGACCTTTAAAATTGGCAATACTTTAAGGTGACTGGCCTATGAAGAGGATGACCATGGAAGTGGACAGTCCTTAAAGATGCATTATTGTGTGTGGGTGGCCTTCTAAGAGACAACCCTGGGAATGGACAGACCTTTGGAAATGTCAATGTGGCTTATGAAGTGGAAAGCCACTTGAACATGTGACATGTTTTGCGGACTGGCCCTTTAAGAGGCAGACCCTAGAAGTGGACAAACCCTTGAAGAGGTGACAAATTTAGGGAATTATGTCCTTTAAGAGGTTGACCAGGGTTGTGTACAAACCCTCGAAACAACAGCATTTTAAGTGTACTGGCCCTTTAAGAGGTGGACCTGGGAAGCTTACGGACCTTTAAAATTGGCAATACTTTAAGGTGACTGGCCTATGAAGAGGATGACCATGGAAGTGGACAGTCCTTAAAGATGCATTATTGTGTGTGGGTGGCCTTCTAAGAGACAACCCTGGGAATGGACAGACCTTTGGAAATGTCAATGTGGCTTATGAAGTGGAAATCCACTTGAACATGTGACATGTTTTGATGACTGGCCCTTTAAGAGGCAGACCCTAGATTCTGACAAACCCTTGAAGAGGTGACAAATTTAGGGAATTATGTCCTTTAAGAGGTTGACCAGGGTTGTGTACAAACCCTCGAAACAACAGCATTTTAAGTGTACTGGTCCTTTAAGAGGTGGACCTGGGAAGCTTACGGACCTTTAAAATTGGCAATACTTTAAGGTGACTGGCCTATGAAGAGGATGACCATGGAAGTGGACAGTCCTTAAAGATGCATTATTGTGTGTGGGTGGCCTTCTAAGAGACAACCCTGGGAATGGACAGACCTTTGGAAATGTCAATGTGGCTTATGAAGTGGAAAGCCACTTGAACATGTGACATGTTTTGCGGACTGGCCCTTTAAGAGGCAGACCCTAGAAGTGGACAAACCCTTGAAGAGGTGACAAATTTAGGGAATTATGTCCTTTAAGAGGTTGACCAGGGTTGTGTACAAACCCTCGAAACAACAGCATTTTAAGTGTACTGGCCCTTTAAGAGGTGGACCTGGGAAGCTTACGGACCTTTAAAATTGGCAATACTTTAAGGTGACTGGCCTATGAAGAGGATGACCATGGAAGTGGACAGTCCTTAAAGATGCATTATTGTGTGTGGGTGGCCTTCTAAGAGACAACCCTGGGAATGGACAGACCTTTGGAAATGTCAATGTGGCTTATGAAGTGGAAAGCCACTTGAACATGTGACATGTTTTGCGGACTGGCCCTTTAAGAGGCAGACCCTAGAAGTGGACAAACCCTTGAAGAGGTGACAAATTTAGGGAATTATGTCCTTTAAGAGGTTGACCAGGGTTGTGTACAAACCCTCGAAACAACAGCATTTTAAGTGTACTGGCCCTTTAAGAGGTGGATCTGGGAAGCTTACGGACATTTAAAATTGGCAATACTTTATGGTGACTGGCCTATGAAGAGGATGACCATGGAAGTGGACAGTCCTTAAAGATGCATTATTGTGTGTGGGTGGCCTTCTAAGAGACAACGCTGGGAATGGACAGACCTTTGGAAATGTCAATGTGGCTTATGAAGTGGAAAGCCACTTGAACATGTGACATGTTTTGAGGACTGGCCCCTTTAAGAGGCAGACCCTAGAAGTGGACAAACCCTTGAAGAGGTGACAAATTTAGGGAATTATGTCCTTTAAGAGGTTGACCAGGGTTGTGTACAAACCCTCGAAACAACAGCATTTTAAGTGTACTGGCCCTTTAAGAGGTGGACCTGGGAAGCTTACGGACCTTTAAAATTGGCAATACTTTATGGTGACTGGCCTATGAAGAGGATGACCATGGAAGTGGACAGTCCTTAAAGATGCATTATTGTGTGTGGGTGGCCTTCTAAGAGACAACGCTGGGAATGGACAGACCTTTGGAAATGTCAATGTGGCTTATGAAGTGGAAAGCCACTTGAACATGTGACATGTTTTGAGGACTGGCCCTTTAAGAGGCAGACCCTAGAAGTGGACAAACCCTTGAAGAGGTGACACATTTAGGGAATTATGTCCTTTAAGAGGTTGACCAGGGTTGTGTACAAACCCTCGAAACAACAGCATTTTAAGTGTACTGGCCTTTAAGAGGTGGACCTGGGAAGCTTACGGACCTTTAAAATTGGCAATACTTTAAGGTGACTGGCCTATGAAGAGGATGACCATGGAAGTGGACAGTCCTTAAAGATGCATTATTGTGTGTGGGTGGCCTTCTAAGAGACAAACCCTGGGAATGGACAGACCTTTGGAAATGTCAATGTGGCTTATGAAGTGGAAAGCCACTTGAACATGTGACATGTTTTGCGGACTGGCCTTTAAGAGGCAGACCCTAGAAGTGGACAAACCCTTGAAGAGGTGGCAAATTTAGGGAATTATGTCCTTTAAGAGGTTGACCAGGGTTGTGTACAAACCCTCGAAACAACAGCATTTTAAGTGTACTGGCCCTTTAAGAGGTGGACCTGGGAAGCTTACGGACCTTTAAAATTGGCAATACTTTAAGGTGACTGGCCTATGAAGAGGATGACCATGGAAGTGGACAGCCCTTAAGATGCATTATTGTGTGTGGGTGGCCTTCTAAGAGACAACCCTGGGAATGGACAGACCTTTGGAAATGTCAATGTGGCTTATGAAGTGGAAAGCCACTTGAACATGTGACATGTTTTGCGGACTGGCCCTTTAGAGGCAGACCCTAGAAGTGGACAAACCCTTGAAGAGGTGACAAATTTAGGGAATTATGTCCTTTAAGAGGTTGACCAGGGTTGTGTACAAACCCTCGAAACAACAGCATTTTAAGTGTACTGGTCCTTTAAGAGGTGGACCTGGGAAGCTTACGGACTTATAAAATATGGCAATACTTTAAGGTGACATGGCCTATGAAGAGGATGACCATGGAAGTGGACAGCCCTTAAAGATGCATTATTGTGTGTGGGTGGCCTTCTAAGAGACAACCCTGGGAATGGACAGACCTTTGGAAATGTCAATGTGGCTTATGAAGTGGAAAGCCACTTGAACATGTGACATGTTTTGCGGACTGGCCCTTTAAGAGGCAGACCCTAGAAGTGGACAAACCCTTGAAGAGGTGACAAATTTAGGGAATTATGTCCTTTAAGAGGTTGACCAGGGTTGTGTACAAACCCTCGAAACAACAGCATTTTAAGTGTACTGGCCCTTTAAGAGGTGGACCTGGGAAGCTTACGGACCTTTAAAATTGGCAATACTTTAAGGTGACTGGCCTATGAAGAGGATGACCATGGAAGTGGACAGTCCTTAAAGATGCATTATTGTGTGTGGGTGGCCTTCTAAGAGACAACCCTGGGAATGGACAGACCTTTGGAAATGTCAATGTGGCTTATGAAGTGGAAAGCCACTTGAACATGTGACATGTTTTGCGGACTGGCCCTTTAAGAGGCAGACCCTAGAAGTGGACAAACCCTTGAAGAGGTGACAAATTTAGGGAATTATGTCCTTTAAGAGGTTGACCAGGGTTGTGTACAAACCCTCGAAACAACAGCATTTTAAGTGTACTGGCCCTTTAAGAGGTGGACCTGGGAAGCTTACGGACCTTTAAAATTGGCAATACTTTAAGGTGACTGGCCTATGAAGAGGATGACCATGGAAGTGGACAGTCCTTAAAGATGCATTATTGTGTGTGGGTGGCCTTCTAAGAGACAACCCTGGGAATGGACAGACCTTTGGAAATGTCAATGTGGCTTATGAAGTGGAAAGCCACTTGAACATGTGACATGTTTTGCGGACTGGCCCTTTAAGAGGCAGACCCTAGAAGTGGACAAACCCTTGAAGAGGTGACAAATTTAGGGAATTATGTCCTTTAAGAGGTTGACCAGGGTTGTGTACAAACCCTCGAAACAACAGCATTTTAAGTGTACTGGCCCTTTAAGAGGTGGACCTGGGAAGCTTACGGACCTTTAAAATTGGCAATACTTTAAGGTGACTGGCCTATGAAGAGGATGACCATGGAAGTGGACAGTCCTTAAAGATGCATTATTGTGTGTGGGTGGCCTTCTAAGAGACAACCCTGGGAATGGACAGACCTTTGGAAATGTCAATGTGGCTTATGAAGTGGAAAGCCACTTGAACATGTGACATGTTTTGCGGACTGGCCCTTTAAGAGGCAGACCCTAGAAGTGGACAAACCCTTGAAGAGGTGACAAATTTAGGGAATTATGTCCTTTAAGAGGTTGACCAGGGTTGTGTACAAACCCTCGAAACAACAGCATTTTAAGTGTACTGGCCCTTTAAGAGGTGGACCTGGGAAGCTTACGGACCTTTAAAATTGGCAATACTTTAAGGTGACTGGCCTATGAAGAGGATGACCATGGAAGTGGACAGTCCTTAAAGATGCATTATTGTGTGTGGGTGGCCTTCTAAGAGACAACCCTGGGAATGGACAGACCTTTGGAAATGTCAATGTGGCTTATGAAGTGGAAATCCACTTGAACATGTGACATGTTTTGATGACTGGCCCTTTAAGAGGCAGACCCTAGATTCTGACAAACCCTTGAAGAGGTGACAAATTTAGGGAATTATGTCCTTTAAGAGGTTGACCAGGGTTGTGTACAAACCCTCGAAACAACAGCATTTTAAGTGTACTGGTCCTTTAAGAGGTGGACCTGGGAAGCTTACGGACCTTTAAAATTGGCAATACTTTAAGGTGACTGGCCTATGAAGAGGATGACCATGGAAGTGGACAGTCCTTAAAGATGCATTATTGTGTGTGGGTGGCCTTCTAAGAGACAACCCTGGGAATGGACAGACCTTTGGAAATGTCAATGTGGCTTATGAAGTGGAAAGCCACTTGAACATGTGACATGTTTTGCGGACTGGCCCTTTAAGAGGCAGACCCTAGAAGTGGACAAACCCTTGAAGAGGTGACAAATTTAGGGAATTATGTCCTTTAAGAGGTTGACCAGGGTTGTGTACAAACCCTCGAAACAACAGCATTTTAAGTGTACTGGCCCTTTAAGAGGTGGACCTGGGAAGCTTACGGACCTTTAAAATTGGCAATACTTTAAGGTGACTGGCCTATGAAGAGGATGACCATGGAAGTGGACAGTCCTTAAAGATGCATTATTGTGTGTGGGTGGCCTTCTAAGAGACAACCCTGGGAATGGACAGACCTTTGGAAATGTCAATGTGGCTTATGAAGTGGAAAGCCACTTGAACATGTGACATGTTTTGCGGACTGGCCCTTTAAGAGGCAGACCCTAGAAGTGGACAAACCCTTGAAGAGGTGACAAATTTAGGGAATTATGTCCTTTAAGAGGTTGACCAGGGTTGTGTACAAACCCTCGAAACAACAGCATTTTAAGTGTACTGGCCCTTTAAGAGGTGGACCTGGGAAGCTTACGGACCTTTAAAATTGGCAATACTTTAAGGTGACTGGCCTATGAAGAGGATGACCATGGAAGTGGACAGTCCTTAAAGATGCATTATTGTGTGTGGGTGGCCTTCTAAGAGACAACCCTGGGAATGGACAGACCTTTGGAAATGTCAATGTGGCTTATGAAGTGGAAAGCCACTTGAACATGTGACATGTTTTGCGGACTGGCCCTTTAAGAGGCAGACCCTAGAAGTGGACAAACCCTTGAAGAGGTGGCAAATTTAGGGAATTATGTCCTTTAAGAGGTTGACCAGGGTTGTGTACAAACCCTCGAAACAACAGCATTTTAAGTGTACTGGCCCTTTAAGAGGTGGACCTGGGAAGCTTACGGACCTTTAAAATTGGCAATACTTTAAGGTGACTGGCCTATGAAGAGGATGACCATGGAAGTGGACAGTCCTTAAAGATGCATTATTGTGTGTGGGTGGCCTTCTAAGAGACAACCCTGGGAATGGACAGACCTTTGGAAATGTCAATGTGGCTTATGAAGTGGAAAGCCACTTGAACATGTGACATGTTTTGCGGACTGGCCCTTTAAGAGGCAGACCCTAGAAGTGGACAAACCCTTGAAGAGGTGACAAATTTAGGGAATTATGTCCTTTAAGAGGTTGACCAGGGTTGTGTACAAACCCTCGAAACAACAGCATTTTAAGTGTACTGGCCCTTTAAGAGGTGGACCTGGGAAGCTTACGGACCTTTAAAATTGGCAATACTTTAAGGTGACTGGCCTATGAAGAGGATGACCATGGAAGTGGACAGTCCTTAAAGATGCATTATTGTGTGTGGGTGGCCTTCTAAGAGACAACCCTGGGAATGGACAGACCTTTGGAAATGTCAATGTGGCTTATGAAGTGGAAAGCCACTTGAACATGTGACATGTTTTGCGGACTGGCCCTTTAAGAGGCAGACCCTAGAAGTGGACAAACCCTTGAAGAGGTGACAAATTTAGGGAATTATGTCCTTTAAGAGGTTGACCAGGGTTGTGTACAAACCCTCGAAACAACAGCATTTTAAGTGTACTGGCCCTTTAAGAGGTGGACCTGGGAAGCTTACGGACCTTTAAAATTGGCAATACTTTAAGGTGACTGGCCTATGAAGAGGATGACCATGGAAGTGGACAGTCCTTAAAGATGCATTATTGAGTGTGGGTGGCCTTCTAAGAGACAACCCTGGGAATGGACAGACCTTTGGAAATGTCAATGTGGCTTATGAAGTGGAAAGCCACTTGAACATGTGACATGTTTTGAGGACTGGCCCTTTAAGAGGCAGACCCTAGAAGTGGACAAACCCTTGAAGAGGTGACACATTTAGGGAATTATGTCCTTTAAGAGGTTGACCAGGGTTGTGTACAAACCCTCGAAACAACAGCATTTTAAGTGTACTGGCCCTTTAAGAGGTGGACCTGGGAAGCTTACGGACCTTTAAAATTGGCAATACTTTAAGGTGACTGGCCTATGAAGAGGATGACCATGGAAGTGGACAGTCCTTAAAGATGCATTATTGTGTGTGGGTGGCCTTCTAAGAGACAACCCTGGGAATGGACAGACCTTTGGAAATGTCAATGTGGCTTATGAAGTGGAAAGCCACTTGAACATGTGACATGTTTTGCGGACTGGCCCTTTAAGAGGCAGACCCTAGAAGTGGACAAACCCTTGAAGAGGTGGCAAATTTAGGGAATTATGTCCTTTAAGAGGTTGACCAGGGTTGTGTACAAACCCTCGAAACAACAGCATTTTAAGTGTACTGGCCCTTTAAGAGGTGGACCTGGGAAGCTTACGGACCTTTAAAATTGGCAATACTTTAAGGTGACTGGCCTATGAAGAGGATGACCATGGAAATGGACAGTCCTTAAAGATGCATTATTGTGTGTGGGTGGCCTTCTAAGAGACAACCCTGGGAATGGACAGACCTTTGGAAATGTCAATGTGGCTTATGAAGTGGAAAGCCACTTGAACATGTGACATGTTTTGCGTACTGGCCCTTTAAGAGGCAGACCCTAGAAGTGGACAAACCCTTGAAGAGGTGACAAATTTAGGGAATTATGTCCTTTAAGAGGTTGACCAGGGTTGTGTACAAACCCTCGAAACAACAGCATTTTAAGTGTACTGGCCCTTTAAGAGGTGGACCTGGGAAGCTTACGGACCTTTAAAATTGGCAATACTTTAAGGTGACTGGCCTATGAAGAGGATGACCATGGAAGTGGACAGTCCTTAAAGATGCATTATTGTGTGTGGGTAGCCTTCTAAGAGACAACCCTGGGAATGGACAGACCTTTGGAAATGTCAATGTGGCTTATGAAGTGGAAAGCCACTTGAACATGTGACATGTTTTGCGGACTGGCCCTTTAAGAGGCAGACCCTAGAAGTGGACAAACCCTTGAAGAGGTGACAAATTTAGGGAATTATGTCCTTTAAGAGGTTGACCAGGGTTGTGTACAAACCCTCGAAACAACAGCATTTTAAGTGTACTGGCCCTTTAAGAGGTGGACCTGGGAAGCTTACGGACCTTTAAAATTGGCAATACTTTAAGGTGACTGGCCTATGAAGAGGATGACCATGGAAGTGGACAGTCCTTAAAGATGCATTATTGTGTGTGGGTGGCCTTCTAAGAGACAACCCTGGGAATGGACAGACCTTTGGAAATGTCAATGTGGCTTATGAAGTGGAAAGCCACTTGAACATGTGACATGTTTTGCGGACTGGCCCTTTAAGAGGCAGACCCTAGAAGTGGACAAACCCTTGAAGAGGTGACAAATTTAGGGAATTATGTCCTTTAAGAGGTTGACCAGGGTTGTGTACAAACCCTCGAAACAACAGCATTTTAAGTGTACTGGCCCTTTAAGAGGTGGACCTGGGAAGCTTACGGACCTTTAAAATTGGCAATACTTTAAGGTGACTGGCCTATGAAGAGCATGACCATGGAAGTGGACAGTCCTTAAAGATGCATTATTGTGTGTGGGTGGCCTTCTAAGAGACAACCCTGGGAATGGACAGACCTTTGGAAATGTCAATGTGGCTTATGAAGTGGAAATCCACTTGAACATGTGACATGTTTTGATGACTGGCCCTTTAAGAGGCAGACCCTAGATTCTGACAAACCCTTGAAGAGGTGACAAATTTAGGGAATTATGTCCTTTAAGAGGTTGACCAGGGTTGTGTACAAACCCTCGAAACAACAGCATTTTAAGTGTACTGGTCCTTTAAGAGGTGGACCTGGGAAGCTTACGGACCTTTAAAATTGGCAATACTTTAAGGTGACTGGCCTATGAAGAGGATGACCATGGAAGTGGACAGTCCTTAAAGATGCATTATTGTGTGTGGGTGGCCTTCTAAGAGACAACCCTGGGAATGGACAGACCTTTGGAAATGTCAATGTGGCTTATGAAGTGGAAAGCCACTTGAACATGTGACATGTTTTGCGGACTGGCCCTTTAAGAGGCAGACCCTAGAAGTGGACAAACCCTTGAAGAGGTGACAAATTTAGGGAATTATGTCCTTTAAGAGGTTGACCAGGGTTGTGTACAAACCCTCGAAACAACAGCATTTTAAGTGTACTGGCCCTTTAAGAGGTGGACCTGGGAAGCTTACGGACCTTTAAAATTGGCAATACTTTAAGGTGACTGGCCTATGAAGAGGATGACCATGGAAGTGGACAGTCCTTAAAGATGCATTATTGTGTGTGGGTGGCCTTCTAAGAGACAACCCTGGGAATGGACAGACCTTTGGAAATGTCAATGTGGCTTATGAAGTGGAAAGCCACTTGAACATGTGACATGTTTTGCGGACTGGCCCTTTAAGAGGCAGACCCTAGAAGTGGACAAACCCTTGAAGAGGTGACAAATTTAGGGAATTATGTCCTTTAAGAGGTTGACCAGGGTTGTGTACAAACCCTCGAAACAACAGCATTTTAAGTGTACTGGCCCTTTAAGAGGTGGACCTGGGAAGCTTACGGACCTTTAAAATTGGCAATACTTTAAGGTGACTGGCCTATGAAGAGGATGACCATGGAAGTGGACAGTCCTTAAAGATGCATTATTGTGTGTGGGTGGCCTTCTAAGAGACAACCCTGGGAATGGACAGACCTTTGGAAATGTCAATGTGGCTTATGAAGTGGAAAGCCACTTGAACATGTGACATGTTTTGCGGACTGGCCCTTTAAGAGGCAGACCCTAGAAGTGGACAAACCCTTGAAGAGGTGGCAAATTTAGGGAATTATGTCCTTTAAGAGGTTGACCAGGGTTGTGTACAAACCCTCGAAACAACAGCATTTTAAGTGTACTGGCCCTTTAAGAGGTGGACCTGGGAAGCTTACGGACCTTTAAAATTGGCAATACTTTAAGGTGACTGGCCTATGAAGAGGATGACCATGGAAGTGGACAGTCCTTAAAGATGCATTATTGTGTGTGGGTGGCCTTCTAAGAGACAACCCTGGGAATGGACAGACCTTTGGAAATGTCAATGTGGCTTATGAAGTGGAAAGCCACTTGAACATGTGACATGTTTTGATGACTGGCCCTTTAAGAGGCAGACCCTAGATTCTGACAAACCCTTGAAGAGGTGACAAATTTAGGGAATTATGTCCTTTAAGAGGTTGACCAGGGTTGTGTACAAACCCTCGAAACAACAGCATTTTAAGTGTACTGGCCCTTTAAGAGGTGGACCTGGGAAGCTTACGGACCTTTAAAATTGGCAATACTTTAAGGTGACTGGCCTATGAAGAGGATGACCATGGAAGTGGACAGTCCTTAAAGATGCATTATTGTGTGTGGGTGGCCTTCTAAGAGACAACCCTGGGAATGGACAGACCTTTGGAAATGTCAATGTGGCTTATGAAGTGGAAAGCCACTTGAACATGTGACATGTTTTGCGGACTGGCCCTTTAAGAGGCAGACCCTAGAAGTGGACAAACCCTTGAAGAGGTGACAAATTTAGGGAATTATGTCCTTTAAGAGGTTGACCAGGGTTGTGTACAAACCCTCGAAACAACAGCATTTTAAGTGTACTGGTCCTTTAAGAGGTGGACCTGGGAAGCTTACGGACCTTTAAAATTGGCAATACTTTAAGGTGACTGGCCTATGAAGAGGATGACCATGGAAGAGGACAGCCCTTAAAGATGCATTATTGTGTGTGGGTGGCCTTCTAAGAGACAACCCTGGGAATGGACAGACCTTTGGAAATGTCAATGTGGCTTATGAAGTGGAAAGCCACTTGAACATGTGACATGTTTTGCGGACTGGCCCTTTAAGAGGCAGACCCTAGAAGTGGACAAACCCTTGAAGAGGTGACACATTTAGGGAATTATGTCCTTTAAGAGGTTGACCAGGGTTGTGTACAAACCCTCGAAACAACAGCATTTTAAGTGTACTGGCCCTTTAAGAGGTGGACCTGGGAAGCTTACGGACCTTTAAAATTGGCAATACTTTAAGGTGACTGGCCTATGAAGAGGATGACCATGGAAGTGGACAGTCCTTAAAGATGCATTATTGTGTGTGGGTGGCCTTCTAAGAGACAACCCTGGGAATGGACAGACCTTTGGAAATGTCAATGTGGCTTATGAAGTGGAAAGCCACTTGAACATGTGACATGTTTTGCGGACTGGCCCTTTAAGAGGCAGACCCTAGAAGTGGACAAACCCTTGAAGAGGTGGCAAATTTAGGGAATTATGTCCTTTAAGAGGTTGACCAGGGTTGTGTACAAACCCTCGAAACAACAGCATTTTAAGTGTACTGGCCCTTTAAGAGGTGGACCTGGGAAGCTTACGGACCTTTAAAATTGGCAATACTTTAAGGTGACTGGCCTATGAAGAGGATGACCATGGAAATGGACAGTCCTTAAAGATGCATTATTGTGTGTGGGTGGCCTTCTAAGAGACAACCCTGGGAATGGACAGACCTTTGGAAATGTCAATGTGGCTTATGAAGTGGAAAGCCACTTGAACATGTGACATGTTTTGCGTACTGGCCCTTTAAGAGGCAGACCCTAGAAGTGGACAAACCCTTGAAGAGGTGACAAATTTAGGGAATTATGTCCTTTAAGAGGTTGACCAGGGTTGTGTACAAACCCTCGAAACAACAGCATTTTAAGTGTACTGGCCCTTTAAGAGGTGGACCTGGGAAGCTTACGGACCTTTAAAATTGGCAATACTTTAAGGTGACTGGCCTATGAAGAGGATGACCATGGAAGTGGACAGTCCTTAAAGATGCATTATTGTGTGTGGGTAGCCTTCTAAGAGACAACCCTGGGAATGGACAGACCTTTGGAAATGTCAATGTGGCTTATGAAGTGGAAAGCCACTTGAACATGTGACATGTTTTGCGGACTGGCCCTTTAAGAGGCAGACCCTAGAAGTGGACAAACCCTTGAAGAGGTGACAAATTTAGGGAATTATGTCCTTTAAGAGGTTGACCAGGGTTGTGTACAAACCCTCGAAACAACAGCATTTTAAGTGTACTGGCCCTTTAAGAGGTGGACCTGGGAAGCTTACGGACCTTTAAAATTGGCAATACTTTAAGGTGACTGGCCTATGAAGAGGATGACCATGGAAGTGGACAGTCCTTAAAGATGCATTATTGTGTGTGGGTGGCCTTCTAAGAGACAACCCTGGGAATGGACAGACCTTTGGAAATGTCAATGTGGCTTATGAAGTGGAAAGCCACTTGAACATGTGACATGTTTTGCGGACTGGCCCTTTAAGAGGCAGACCCTAGAAGTGGACAAACCCTTGAAGAGGTGACAAATTTAGGGAATTATGTCCTTTAAGAGGTTGACCAGGGTTGTGTACAAACCCTCGAAACAACAGCATTTTAAGTGTACTGGCCCTTTAAGAGGTGGACCTGGGAAGCTTACGGACCTTTAAAATTGGCAATACTTTAAGGTGACTGGCCTATGAAGAGGATGACCATGGAAGTGGACAGTCCTTAAAGATGCATTATTGTGTGTGGGTGGCCTTCTAAGAGACAACCCTGGGAATGGACAGACCTTTGGAAATGTCAATGTGGCTTATGAAGTGGAAATCCACTTGAACATGTGACATGTTTTGATGACTGGCCCTTTAAGAGGCAGACCCTAGATTCTGACAAACCCTTGAAGAGGTGACAAATTTAGGGAATTATGTCCTTTAAGAGGTTGACCAGGGTTGTGTACAAACCCTCGAAACAACAGCATTTTAAGTGTACTGGCCCTTTAAGAGGTGGACCTGGGAAGCTTACGGACCTTTAAAATTGGCAATACTTTAAGGTGACTGGCCTATGAAGAGGATGATCATGGAAGTGGACAGTCCTTAAAGATGCATTATTGTGTGTGGGTGGCCTTCTAAGAGACAACCCTGGGAATGGACAGACCTTTGGAAATGTCAATGTGGCTTATGAAGTGGAAAGCTACTTCAACATGTGACATGTTTTGCGGACTGGCCCTTTAAGAGGCAGACCCTAGAAGTGGACAAACCCTTGAAGAGGTGACAAATTTAGGGAATTATGTACTTTAAGGGGTTGACCAGGGTTGTGTACAAACCCTCGAAACAACAGCATTTTAAGTGTACTGGCCCTTTAAGAGGTGGACCTGGGAAGCTTACGGACCTTTAAAATTGGCAATACTTTAAGGTGACTGGCCTATGAAGAGGATGATCATGGAAGTGGACAGTCCTTAAAGATGCATTATTGTGTGTGGGTGGCCTTCTAAGAGACAACCCTGGGAATGGACAGACCTTTGGAAATGTCAATGTGGCTTATGAAGTGGAAAGCTACTTGAACATGTGACATGTTTTGCGGACTGGCCCTTTAAGAGGCAGACCCTAGAAGTGGACAAACCCTTGAAGAGGTGACAAATTTAGGGAATTATGTCCTTTAAGAGGTTGACCAGGGTTGTGTACAAACCCTCGAAACAACAGCATTTTAAGTGTACTGGCCCTTTAAGAGGTGGACCTGGGAAGCTTACGGACCTTTCAAATTGGCAATACTTTAAGGTGACTGGCCTATGAAGAGGATGATCATGGAAGTGGACAGTCCTTAAAGATGCATTATTGTGTGTGGGTGGCCTTCTAAGAGACAACCCTGGGAATGAACAGACCTTTGGAAATGTCAATGTGGCTTATGAAGTGGAAAGCCACTTGAACATGTGACATGTTTTGCGGACTGGCCCTTTAAGAGGCAGACCCTAGAAGTGGACAAACCCTTGAAGAGGTGACAAATTTAGGGAATTATGTACTTTAAGGGGTTGACCAGGGTTGTGTACAAACCCTCGAAACAACAGCATTTTAAGTGTACTGGCCCTTTAAGAGGTGGACCTGGGAAGCTTACGGACCTTTAAAATTGGCAATACTTTAAGGTGACTGGCCTATGAAGAGGATGATCATGGAAGTGGACAGTCCTTAAAGATGCATTATTGTGTGTGGGTGGCCTTCTAAGAGACAACCCTGGGAATGGACAGACCTTTGGAAATGTCAATGTGGCTTATGAAGTGGAAAGCTACTTCAACATGTGACATGTTTTGCGGTCTGGCCCTTTAAGAGGCAGACCCTAGAAGTGGACAAACCCTTGAAGAGGTGACAAATTTAGGGAATTATGTACTTTAAGAGGTTGACCAGGGTTGTGTACAAACCCTCGAAACAACAGCATTTTAAGTGTACTGGCCCTTTAAGAGGTGGACCTGGGAAGCTTACGGACCTTTAAAATTGGCAATACTTTAAGGTGACTGGCCTATGAAGAGGATGACCATGGAAGTGGACAGTCCTTAAAGATGCATTATTGTGTGTGGGTGGCCTTCTAAGAGACAACCCTGGGAATGGACAGACCTTTGGAAATGTCAATGTGGCTTATGAAGTGGAAAGCCACTTGAACATGTGACATGTTTTGCGGACTGGCCCTTTAAGAGGCAGACCCTAGAAGTGGACAAACCCTTGAAGAGGTGACAAATTTAGGGAATTATGTCCTTTAAGAGGTTGACCAGGGTTGTGTACAAACCCTCGAAACAACAGCATTTTAAGTGTACTGGCCCTTTAAGAGGTGGACCTGGGAAGCTTACGGACCTTTAAAATTGGCAATACTTTAAGGTGACTGGCCTATGAAGAGGATGACCATGGAAGTGGACAGTCCTTAAAGATGCATTATTGAGTGTGGGTGGCCTTCTAAGAGACAACCCTGGGAATGGACAGACCTTTGGAAATGTCAATGTGGCTTATGAAGTGGAAAGCCACTTGAACATGTGACATGTTTTGAGGACTGGCCCTTTAAGAGGCAGACCCTAGAAGTGGACAAACCCTTGAAGAGGTGACACATTTAGGGAATTATGTCCTTTAAGAGGTTGACCAGGGTTGTGTACAAACCCTCGAAACAACAGCATTTTAAGTGTACTGGCCCTTTAAGAGGTGGACCTGGGAAGCTTACGGACCTTTAAAATTGGCAATACTTTAAGGTGACTGGCCTATGAAGAGGATGACCATGGAAGTGGACAGTCCTTAAAGATGCATTATTGTGTGTGGGTGGCCTTCTAAGAGACAACCCTGGGAATGGACAGACCTTTGGAAATGTCAATGTGGCTTATGAAGTGGAAAGCCACTTGAACATGTGACATGTTTTGCGGACTGGCCCTTTAAGAGGCAGACCCTAGAAGTGGACAAACCCTTGAAGAGGTGGCAAATTTAGGGAATTATGTCCTTTAAGAGGTTGACCAGGGTTGTGTACAAACCCTCGAAACAACAGCATTTTAAGTGTACTGGCCCTTTAAGAGGTGGACCTGGGAAGCTTACGGACCTTTAAAATTGGCAATACTTTAAGGTGACTGGCCTATGAAGAGGATGACCATGGAAATGGACAGTCCTTAAAGATGCATTATTGTGTGTGGGTGGCCTTCTAAGAGACAACCCTGGGAATGGACAGACCTTTGGAAATGTCAATGTGGCTTATGAAGTGGAAAGCCACTTGAACATGTGACATGTTTTGCGTACTGGCCCTTTAAGAGGCAGACCCTAGAAGTGGACAAACCCTTGAAGAGGTGACAAATTTAGGGAATTATGTCCTTTAAGAGGTTGACCAGGGTTGTGTACAAACCCTCGAAACAACAGCATTTTAAGTGTACTGGCCCTTTAAGAGGTGGACCTGGGAAGCTTACGGACCTTTAAAATTGGCAATACTTTAAGGTGACTGGCCTATGAAGAGGATGACCATGGAAGTGGACAGTCCTTAAAGATGCATTATTGTGTGTGGGTAGCCTTCTAAGAGACAACCCTGGGAATGGACAGACCTTTGGAAATGTCAATGTGGCTTATGAAGTGGAAAGCCACTTGAACATGTGACATGTTTTGCGGACTGGCCCTTTAAGAGGCAGACCCTAGAAGTGGACAAACCCTTGAAGAGGTGACAAATTTAGGGAATTATGTCCTTTAAGAGGTTGACCAGGGTTGTGTACAAACCCTCGAAACAACAGCATTTTAAGTGTACTGGCCCTTTAAGAGGTGGACCTGGGAAGCTTACGGACCTTTAAAATTGGCAATACTTTAAGGTGACTGGCCTATGAAGAGGATGACCATGGAAGTGGACAGTCCTTAAAGATGCATTATTGTGTGTGGGTGGCCTTCTAAGAGACAACCCTGGGAATGGACAGACCTTTGGAAATGTCAATGTGGCTTATGAAGTGGAAAGCCACTTGAACATGTGACATGTTTTGCGGACTGGCCCTTTAAGAGGCAGACCCTAGAAGTGGACAAACCCTTGAAGAGGTGACAAATTTAGGGAATTATGTCCTTTAAGAGGTTGACCAGGGTTGTGTACAAACCCTCGAAACAACAGCATTTTAAGTGTACTGGCCCTTTAAGAGGTGGACCTGGGAAGCTTACGGACCTTTAAAATTGGCAATACTTTAAGGTGACTGGCCTATGAAGAGGATGACCATGGAAGTGGACAGTCCTTAAAGATGCATTATTGTGTGTGGGTGGCCTTCTAAGAGACAACCCTGGGAATGGACAGACCTTTGGAAATGTCAATGTGGCTTATGAAGTGGAAATCCACTTGAACATGTGACATGTTTTGATGACTGGCCCTTTAAGAGGCAGACCCTAGATTCTGACAAACCCTTGAAGAGGTGACAAATTTAGGGAATTATGTCCTTTAAGAGGTTGACCAGGGTTGTGTACAAACCCTCGAAACAACAGCATTTTAAGTGTACTGGTCCTTTAAGAGGTGGACCTGGGAAGCTTACGGACCTTTAAAATTGGCAATACTTTAAGGTGACTGGCCTATGAAGAGGATGACCATGGAAGTGGACAGTCCTTAAAGATGCATTATTGTGTGTGGGTGGCCTTCTAAGAGACAACCCTGGGAATGGACAGACCTTTGGAAATGTCAATGTGGCTTATGAAGTGGAAAGCCACTTGAACATGTGACATATTTTGCGGACTGGCCCTTTAAGAGGCAGACCCTAGAAGTGGACAAACCCTTGAAGAGGTGACAAATTTAGGGAATTATGTCCTTTAAGAGGTTGACCAGGGTTGTGTACAAACCCTCGAAACAACAGCATTTTAAGTGTACTGGCCCTTTAAGAGGTGGACCTGGGAAGCTTACGGACCTTTAAAATTGGCAATACTTTAAGGTGACTGGCCTATGAAGAGGATGACCATGGAAGTGGACAGTCCTTAAAGATGCATTATTGTGTGTGGGTGGCCTTCTAAGAGACAACCCTGGGAATGGACAGACCTTTGGAAATGTCAATGTGGCTTATGAAGTGGAAAGCCACTTGAACATGTGACATGTTTTGCGGACTGGCCCTTTAAGAGGCAGACCCTAGAAGTGGACAAACCCTTGAAGAGGTGACAAATTTAGGGAATTATGTCCTTTAAGAGGTTGACCAGGGTTGTGTACAAACCCTCGAAACAACAGCATTTTAAGTGTACTGGCCCTTTAAGAGGTGGACCTGGGAAGCTTACGGACCTTTAAAATTGGCAATACTTTAAGGTGACTGGCCTATGAAGAGGATGACCATGGAAGTGGACAGTCCTTAAAGATGCATTATTGTGTGTGGGTGGCCTTCTAAGAGACAACCCTGGGAATGGACAGACCTTTGGAAATGTCAATGTGGCTTATGAAGTGGAAAGCCACTTGAACATGTGACATGTTTTGCGGACTGGCCCTTTAAGAGGCAGACCCTAGAAGTGGACAAACCCTTGAAGAGGTGGCAAATTTAGGGAATTATGTCCTTTAAGAGGTTGACCAGGGTTGTGTACAAACCCTCGAAACAACAGCATTTTAAGTGTACTGGCCCTTTAAGAGGTGGACCTGGGAAGCTTACGGACCTTTAAAATTGGCAATACTTTAAGGTGACTGGCCTATGAAGAGGATGACCATGGAAGTGGACAGTCCTTAAAGATGCATTATTGTGTGTGGGTGGCCTTCTAAGAGACAACCCTGGGAATGGACAGACCTTTGGAAATGTCAATGTGGCTTATGAAGTGGAAAGCCACTTGAACATGTGACATGTTTTGCGGACTGGCCCTTTAAGAGGCAGACCCTAGAAGTGGACAAACCCTTGAAGAGGTGACAAATTTAGGTAATTATGTCCTTTAAGAGGTTGACCAGGGTTGTGTACAAACCCTCGAAACAACAGCATTTTAAGTGTACTGGCCCTTTAAGAGGTGGACCTGGGAAGCTTACGGACCTTTAAAATTGGCAATACTTTAAGGTGACTGGCCTATGAAGAGGATGACCATGGAAGTGGACAGTCCTTAAAGATGCATTATTGTGTGTGGGTGGCCTTCTAAGAGACAACCCTGGGAATGGACAGACCTTTGGAAATGTCAATGTGGCTTATGAAGTGGAAAGCCACTTGAACATGTGACATGTTTTGCGGACTGGCCCTTTAAGAGGCAGACCCTAGAAGTGGACAAACCCTTGAAGAGGTGACAAATTTAGGGAATTATGTCCTTTAAGAGGTTGACCAGGGTTGTGTACAAACCCTCGAAACAACAGCATTTTAAGTGTACTGGCCCTTTAAGAGGTGGACCTGGGAAGCTTACGGACCTTTAAAATTGGCAATACTTTAAGGTGACTGGCCTATGAAGAGGATGACCATGGAAGTGGACAGTCCTTAAAGATGCATTATTGAGTGTGGGTGGCCTTCTAAGAGACAACCCTGGGAATGGACAGACCTTTGGAAATGTCAATGTGGCTTATGAAGTGGAAAGCCACTTGAACATGTGACATGTTTTGCGGACTGGCCCTTTAAGAGGCAGACCCTAGAAGTGGACAAACCCTTGAAGAGGTGACAAATTTAGGGAATTATGTCCTTTAAGAGGTTGACCAGGGTTGTGTACAAACCCTCGAAACAACAGCATTTTAAGTGTACTGGCCCTTTTATGAGGTGGACCTGGGAAGCTTACGGACCTTTAAAATTGGCAATACTTTATGGTGACTGGCCTATGAAGAGGATGACCATGGAAGTGGACAGTCCTTAAAGATGCATTATTGTGTGTGGGTGGCCTTCTAAGAGACAACGCTGGGAATGGACAGACCTTTGGAAATGTCAATGTGGCTTATGAAGTGGAAAGCCACTTGAACATGTGACATGTTTTGAGGACTGGCCCTTTAAGAGGCAGACCCTAGAAGTGGACAAACCCTTGAAGAGGTGACACATTTAGGGAATTATGTCCTTTAAGAGGTTGACCAGGGTTGTGTACAAACCCTCGAAACAACAGCATTTTAAGTGTACTGGCCCTTTAAGAGGTGGACCTGGGAAGCTTACGGACCTTTAAAATTGGCAATACTTTAAGGTGACTGGCCTATGAAGAGGATGACCATGGAAGTGGACAGTCCTTAAAGATGCATTATTGTGTGTGGGTGGCCTTCTAAGAGACAACCCTGGGAATGGACAGACCTTTGGAAATGTCAATGTGGCTTATGAAGTGGAAAGCCACTTGAACATGTGACATGTTTTGCGGACTGGCCCTTTAAGAGGCAGACCCTAGAAGTGGACAAACCCTTGAAGAGGTGACAAATTTAGGGAATTATGTCCTTTAAGAGGTTGACCAGGGTTGTGTACAAACCCTCGAAACAACAGCATTTTAAGTGTACTGGCCCTTTAAGAGGTGGACCTGGGAAGCCTACGGACCTTTAAAATTGGCAATACTTTAAGGTGACTGGCCTATGAAGAGGATGACCATGGAAGTGGACAGTCCTTAAAGATGCATTATTGTGTGTGGGTGGCCTTCTAAGAGACAACCCTGGAAATGGACAGACCTTTGGAAATGTCAATGTGGCTTATGAAGTGGAAAGCCACTTGAACATGTGACATGTTTTGCGGACTGGCCCTTTAAGAGGCAGACCCTAGAAGTGGACAAACCCTTGAAGAGGTGACAAATTTAGGGAATTATGTCCTTTAAGAGGTTGACCAGGGTTGTGTACAAACCCTCGAAACAACAGCATTTTAAGTGTACTGGCCCTTTAAGAGGTGGACCTGGGAAGCTTACGGACCTTTAAAATTGGCAATACTTTAAGGTGACTGGCCTATGAAGAGGATGACCATGGAAGTGGACAGTCCTTAAAGATGCATTATTGAGTGTGGGTGGCCTTCTAAGAGACAACCCTGGGAATGGACAGACCTTTGGAAATGTCAATGTGGCTTATGAAGTGGAAAGCCACTTGAACATGTGACATGTTTTGCGGACTGGCCCTTTAAGAGGCAGACCCTAGAAGTGGACAAACCCTTGAAGAGGTGACAAATTTAGGGAATTATGTCCTTTAAGAGGTTGACCAGGGTTGTGTACAAACCCTCGAAACAACAGCATTTTAAGTGTACTGGCCCTTTAAGAGGTGGACCTGGGAAGCTTACGGACCTTTAAAATTGGCAATACTTTATGGTGACTGGCCTATGAAGAGGATGACCATGGAAGTGGACAGTCCTTAAAGATGCATTATTGTGTGTGGGTGGCCTTCTAAGAGACAACGCTGGGAATGGACAGACCTTTGGAAATGTCAATGTGGCTTATGAAGTGGAAAGCCACTTGAACATGTGACATGTTTTGAGGACTGGCCCTTTAAGAGGCAGACCCTAGAAGTGGACAAACCCTTGAAGAGGTGACACATTTAGGGAATTATGTCCTTTAAGAGGTTGACCAGGGTTGTGTACAAACCCTCGAAACAACAGCATTTTAAGTGTACTGGCCCTTTAAGAGGTGGACCTGGGAAGCTTACGGACCTTTAAAATTGGCAATACTTTAAGGTGACTGGCCTATGAAGAGGATGACCATGGAAGTGGACAGTCCTTAAAGATGCATTATTGTGTGTGGGTGGCCTTCTAAGAGACAACCCTGGGAATGGACAGACCTTTGGAAATGTCAATGTGGCTTATGAAGTGGAAAGCCACTTGAACATGTGACATGTTTTGCGGACTGGCCCTTTAAGAGGCAGACCCTAGAAGTGGACAAACCCTTGAAGAGGTGGCAAATTTAGGGAATTATGTCCTTTAAGAGGTTGACCAGGGTTGTGTACAAACCCTCGAAACAACAGCATTTTAAGTGTACTGGCCCTTTAAGAGGTGGACCTGGGAAGCTTACGGACCTTTAAAATTGGCAATACTTTAAGGTGACTGGCCTATGAAGAGGATGACCATGGAAGTGGACAGTCCTTAAAGATGCATTATTGTGTGTGGGTGGCCTTCTAAGAGACAACCCTGGGAATGGACAGACCTTTGGAAATGTCAATGTGGCTTATGAAGTGGAAAGCCACTTGAACATGTGACATGTTTTGCGGACTGGCCCTTTAAGAGGCAGACCCTAGAAGTGGACAAACCCTTGAAGAGGTGACAAATTTAGAGAATTATGTCCTTTAAGAGGTTGACCAGGGTTGTGTACAAACCCTCGAAACAACAGCATTTTAAGTGTACTGGCCCTTTAAGAGGTGGACCTGGGAAGCTTACGGACCTTTAAAATTGGCAATACTTTAAGGTGACTGGCCTATGAAGAGGATGACCATGGAAGTGGACAGTCCTTAAAGATGCATTATTGTGTGTGGGTGGCCTTCTAAGAGACAACCCTGGGAATGGACAGACCTTTGGAAATGTCAATGTGGCTTATGAAGTGGAAAGCCACTTGAACATGTGACATGTTTTGCGGACTGGCCCTTTAAGAGGCAGACCCTAGAAGTGGACAAACCCTTGAAGAGGTGACAAATTTAGGGAATTATGTCCTTTAAGAGGTTGACCAGGGTTGTGTACAAACCCTCGAAACAACAGCATTTTAAGTGTACTGGCCCTTTAAGAGGTGGACCTGGGAAGCTTACGGACCTTTAAAATTGGCAATACTTTAAGGTGACTGGCCTATGAAGAGGATGACCATGGAAGTGGACAGTCCTTAAAGATGCATTATTGAGTGTGGGTGGCCTTCTAAGAGACAACCCTGGGAATGGACAGACCTTTGGAAATGTCAATGTGGCTTATGAAGTGGAAAGCCACTTGAACATGTGACATGTTTTGCGGACTGGCCCTTTAAGAGGCAGACCCTAGAAGTGGACAAACCCTTGAAGAGGTGACAAATTTAGGGAATTATGTCCTTTAAGAGGTTGACCAGGGTTGTGTACAAACCCTCGAAACAACAGCATTTTAAGTGTACTGGCCCGTTAAGAGGTGGACCTGGGAAGCTTACGGACCTTTAAAATTGGCAATACTTTATGGTGACTGGCCTATGAAGAGGATGACCATGGAAGTGGACAGTCCTTAAAGATGCATTATTGTGTGTGGGTGGCCTTCTAAGAGACAACGCTGGGAATGGACAGACCTTTGGAAATGTCAATGTGGCTTATGAAGTGGAAAGCCACTTGAACATGTGACATGTTTTGAGGACTGGCCCTTTAAGAGGCAGACCCTAGAAGTGGACAAACCCTTGAAGAGGTGACACATTTAGGGAATTATGTCCTTTAAGAGGTTGACCAGGGTTGTGTACAAACCCTCGAAACAACAGCATTTTAAGTGTACTGGCCCTTTAAGAGGTGGACCTGGGAAGCTTACGGACCTTTAAAATTGGCAATACTTTAAGGTGACTGGCCTATGAAGAGGATGACCATGGAAGTGGACAGTCCTTAAAGATGCATTATTGTGTGTGGGTAGCCTTCTAAGAGACAACCCTGGGAATGGACAGACCTTTGGAAATGTCAATGTGGCTTATGAAGTGGAAAGCCACTTGAACATGTGACATGTTTTGCGGACTGGCCCTTTAAGAGGCAGACCCTAGAAGTGGACAAACCCTTGAAGAGGTGACAAATTTAGGGAATTATGTCCTTTAAGAGGTTGACCAGGGTTGTGTACAAACCCTCGAAACAACAGCATTTTAAGTGTACTGGCCCTTTAAGAGGTGGACCTGGGAAGCTTACGGACCTTTAAAATTGGCAATACTTTAAGGTGACTGGCCTATGAAGAGGATGACCATGGAAGTGGACAGTCCTTAAAGATGCATTATTGTGTGTGGGTGGCCTTCTAAGAGACAACCCTGGGAATGGACAGACCTTTGGAAATGTCAATGTGGCTTATGAAGTGGAAAGCCACTTGAACATGTGACATGTTTTGCGGACTGGCCCTTTAAGAGGCAGACCCTAGAAGTGGACAAACCCTTGAAGAGGTGACAAATTTAGGGAATTATGTCCTTTAAGAGGTTGACCAGGGTTGTGTACAAACCCTCGAAACAACAGCATTTTAAGTGTACTGGCCCTTTAAGAGGTGGACCTGGGAAGCTTACGGACCTTTAAAATTGGCAATACTTTAAGGTGACTGGCCTATGAAGAGGATGACCATGGAAGTGGACAGTCCTTAAAGATGCATTATTGTGTGTGGGTGGCCTTCTAAGAGACAACCCTGGGAATGGACAGACCTTTGGAAATGTCAATGTGGCTTATGAAGTGGAAATCCACTTGAACATGTGACATGTTTTGATGACTGGCCCTTTAAGAGGCAGACCCTAGATTCTGACAAACCCTTGAAGAGGTGACAAATTTAGGGAATTATGTCCTTTAAGAGGTTGACCAGGGTTGTGTACAAACCCTCGAAACAACAGCATTTTAAGTGTACTGGTCCTTTAAGAGGTGGACCTGGGAAGCTTACGGACCTTTAAAATTGGCAATACTTTAAGGTGACTGGCCTATGAAGAGGATGACCATGGAAGTGGACAGTCCTTAAAGATGCATTATTGTGTGTGGGTGGCCTTCTAAGAGACAACCCTGGGAATGGACAGACCTTTGGAAATGTCAATGTGGCTTATGAAGTGGAAAGCCACTTGAACATGTGACATGTTTTGCAGACTGGCCCTTTAAGAGGCAGACCCTAGAAGTGGACAAACCCTTGAAGAGGTGACAAATTTAGGGAATTATGTCCTTTAAGAGGTTGACCAGGGTTGTGTACAAACCCTCGAAACAACAGCATTTTAAGTGTACTGGTCCTTTAAGAGGTGGACCTGGGAAGCTTACGGACCTTTAAAATTGGCAATACTTTAAGGTGACTGGCCTATGAAGAGGATGACCATGGAAGTGGACAGTCCTTAAAGATGCATTATTGTGTGTGGGTGGCCTTCTAAGAGACAACCCTGGGAATGGACAGACCTTTGGAAATGTCAATGTGGCTTATGAAGTGGAAAGCCACTTGAACATGTGACATGTTTTGCGGACTGGCCCTTTAAGAGGCAGACCCTAGAAGTGGACAAACCCTTGAAGAGGTGACAAATTTAGGGAATTATGTCCTTTAAGAGGTTGACCAGGGTTGTGTACAAACCCTCGAAACAACAGCATTTTAAGTGTACTGGCCCTTTAAGAGGTGGACCTGGGAAGCTTACGGACCTTTAAAATTGGCAATACTTTAAGGTGACTGGCCTATGAAGAGGATGACCATGGAAGTGGACAGTCCTTAAAGATGCATTATTGTGTGTGGGTGGCCTTCTAAGAGACAACCCTGGGAATGGACAGACCTTTGGAAATGTCAATGTGGCTTATGAAGTGGAAAGCCACTTGAACATGTGACATGTTTTGCGGACTGGCCCTTTAAGAGGCAGACCCTAGAAGTGGACAAACCCTTGAAGAGGTGACAAATTTAGGGAATTATGTCCTTTAAGAGGTTGACCAGGGTTGTGTACAAACCCTCGAAACAACAGCATTTTAAGTGTACTGGCCCTTTAAGAGGTGGACCTGGGAAGCTTACGGACCTTTAAAATTGGCAATACTTTAAGGTGACTGGCCTATGAAGAGGATGACCATGGAAGTGGACAGTCCTTAAAGATGCATTACTGTGTGTGGGTGGCCTTCTAAGAGACAACCCTGGGAATGGACAGACCTTTGGAAATGTCAATGTGGCTTATGAAGTGGAAAGCCACTTGAACATGTGACATGTTTTGCGGACTGGCCCTTTAAGAGGCAGACCCTAGAAGTGGACAAACCCTTGAAGAGGTGGCAAATTTAGGGAATTATGTCCTTTAAGAGGTTGACCAGGGTTGTGTACAAACCCTCGAAACAACAGCATTTTAAGTGTACTGGCCCTTTAAGAGGTGGACCTGGGAAGCTTACGGACCTTTAAAATTGGCAATACTTTAAGGTGACTGGCCTATGAAGAGGATGACCATGGAAGTGGACAGTCCTTAAAGATGCATTATTGTGTGTGGGTGGCCTTCTAAGAGACAACCCTGGGAATGGACAGACCTTTGGAAATGTCAATGTGGCTTATGAAGTGGAAAGCCACTTGAACATGTGACATGTTTTGCGGACTGGCCCTTTAAGAGGCAGACCCTAGAAGTGGACAAACCCTTGAAGAGGTGACAAATTTAGGGAATTATGTCCTTTAAGAGGTTGACCAGGGTTGTGTACAAACCCTCGAAACAACAGCATTTTAAGTGTACTGGCCCTTTAAGAGGTGGACCTGGGAAGCTTACGGACCTTTAAAATTGGCAATACTTTAAGGTGACTGGCCTATGAAGAGGATGACCATGGAAGTGGACAGTCCTTAAAGATGCATTATTGTGTGTGGGTGGCCTTCTAAGAGACAACCCTGGGAATGGACAGACCTTTGGAAATGTCAATGTGGCTTATGAAGTGGAAAGCCACTTGAACATGTGACATGTTTTGCGGACTGGCCCTTTAAGAGGCAGACCCTAGAAGTGGACAAACCCTTGAAGAGGTGACAAATTTAGGGAATTATGTCCTTTAAGAGGTTGACCAGGGTTGTGTACAAACCCTCGAAACAACAGCATTTTAAGTGTACTGGCCCTTTAAGAGGTGGACCTGGGAAGCTTACGGACCTTTAAAATTGGCAATACTTTAAGGTGACTGGCCTATGAAGAGGATGACCATGGAAGTGGACAGTCCTTAAAGATGCATTATTGAGTGTGGGTGGCCTTCTAAGAGACAACCCTGGGAATGGACAGACCTTTGGAAATGTCAATGTGGCTTATGAAGTGGAAAGCCACTTGAACATGTGACATGTTTTGCGGACTGGCCCTTTAAGAGGCAGACCCTAGAAGTGGACAAACCCTTGAAGAGGTGACAAATTTAGGGAATTATGTCCTTTAAGAGGTTGACCAGGGTTGTGTACAAACCCTCGAAACAACAGCATTTTAAGTGTACTGGCCCTTTTATGAGGTGGACCTGGGAAGCTTACGGACCTTTAAAATTGGCAATACTTTATGGTGACTGGCCTATGAAGAGGATGACCATGGAAGTGGACAGTCCTTAAAGATGCATTATTGTGTGTGGGTGGCCTTCTAAGAGACAACGCTGGGAATGGACAGACCTTTGGAAATGTCAATGTGGCTTATGAAGTGGAAAGCCACTTGAACATGTGACATGTTTTGAGGACTGGCCCTTTAAGAGGCAGACCCTAGAAGTGGACAAACCCTTGAAGAGGTGACACATTTAGGGAATTATGTCCTTTAAGAGGTTGACCAGGGTTGTGTACAAACCCTCGAAACAACAGCATTTTAAGTGTACTGGCCCTTTAAGAGGTGGACCTGGGAAGCTTACGGACCTTTAAAATTGGCAATACTTTAAGGTGACTGGCCTATGAAGAGGATGACCATGGAAGTGGACAGTCCTTAAAGATGCATTATTGTGTGTGGGTGGCCTTCTAAGAGACAACCCTGGGAATGGACAGACCTTTGGAAATGTCAATGTGGCTTATGAAGTGGAAAGCCACTTGAACATGTGACATGTTTTGCGGACTGGCCCTTTAAGAGGCAGACCCTAGAAGTGGACAAACCCTTGAAGAGGTGACAAATTTAGGGAATTATGTCCTTTAAGAGGTTGACCAGGGTTGTGTACAAACCCTCGAAACAACAGCATTTTAAGTGTACTGGCCCTTTAAGAGGTGGACCTGGGAAGCTTACGGACCTTTAAAATTGGCAATACTTTAAGGTGACTGGCCTATGAAGAGGATGACCATGGAAGTGGACAGTCCTTAAAGATGCATTATTGTGTGTGGGTGGCCTTCTAAGAGACAACCCTGGGAATGGACAGACCTTTGGAAATGTCAATGTGGCTTATGAAGTGGAAAGCCACTTGAACATGTGACATGTTTTGCGGACTGGCCCTTTAAGAGGCAGACCCTAGAAGTGGACAAACCCTTGAAGAGGTGACAAATTTAGGGAATTATGTCCTTTAAGAGGTTGACCAGGGTTGTGTACAAACCCTCGAAACAACAGCATTTTAAGTGTACTGGCCCTTTAAGAGGTGGACCTGGGAAGCTTACGGACCTTTAAAATTGGCAATACTTTAAGGTGACTGGCCTATGAAGAGGATGACCATGGAAGTGGACAGTCCTTAAAGATGCATTATTGAGTGTGGGTGGCCTTCTAAGAGACAACCCTGGGAATGGACAGACCTTTGGAAATGTCAATGTGGCTTATGAAGTGGAAAGCCACTTGAACATGTGACATGTTTTGCGGACTGGCCCTTTAAGAGGCAGACCCTAGAAGTGGACAAACCCTTGAAGAGGTGACAAATTTAGGGAATTATGTCCTTTAAGAGGTTGACCAGGGTTGTGTACAAACCCTCGAAACAACAGCATTTTAAGTGTACTGGCCCTTTAAGAGGTGGACCTGGGAAGCTTACGGACCTTTAAAATTGGCAATACTTTATGGTGACTGGCCTATGAAGAGGATGACCATGGAAGTGGACAGTCCTTAAAGATGCATTATTGTGTGTGGGTGGCCTTCTAAGAGACAACGCTGGGAATGGACAGACCTTTGGAAATGTCAATGTGGCTTATGAAGTGGAAAGCCACTTGAACATGTGACATGTTTTGAGGACTGGCCCTTTAAGAGGCAGACCCTAGAAGTGGACAAACCCTTGAAGAGGTGACACATTTAGGGAATTATGTCCTTTAAGAGGTTGACCAGGGTTGTGTACAAACCCTCGAAACAACAGCATTTTAAGTGTACTGGCCCTTTAAGAGGTGGACCTGGGAAGCTTACGGACCTTTAAAATTGGCAATACTTTAAGGTGACTGGCCTATGAAGAGGATGACCATGGAAGTGGACAGTCCTTAAAGATGCATTATTGTGTGTGGGTAGCCTTCTAAGAGACAACCCTGGGAATGGACAGACCTTTGGAAATGTCAATGTGGCTTATGAAGTGGAAAGCCACTTGAACATGTGACATGTTTTGCGGACTGGCCCTTTAAGAGGCAGACCCTAGAAGTGGACAAACCCTTGAAGAGGTGACAAATTTAGGGAATTATGTCCTTTAAGAGGTTGACCAGGGTTGTGTACAAACCCTCGAAACAACAGCATTTTAAGTGTACTGGCCCTTTAAGAGGTGGACCTGGGAAGCTTACGGACCTTTAAAATTGGCAATACTTTAAGGTGACTGGCCTATGAAGAGGATGACCATGGAAGTGGACAGTCCTTAAAGATGCATTATTGTGTGTGGGTGGCCTTCTAAGAGACAACCCTGGGAATGGACAGACCTTTGGAAATGTCAATGTGGCTTATGAAGTGGAAAGCCACTTGAACATGTGACATGTTTTGCGGACTGGCCCTTTAAGAGGCAGACCCTAGAAGTGGACAAACCCTTGAAGAGGTGACAAATTTAGGGAATTATGTCCTTTAAGAGGTTGACCAGGGTTGTGTACAAACCCTCGAAACAACAGCATTTTAAGTGTACTGGCCCTTTAAGAGGTGGACCTGGGAAGCTTACGGACCTTTAAAATTGGCAATACTTTAAGGTGACTGGCCTATGAAGAGGATGACCATGGAAGTGGACAGTCCTTAAAGATGCATTATTGTGTGTGGGTGGCCTTCTAAGAGACAACCCTGGGAATGGACAGACCTTTGGAAATGTCAATGTGGCTTATGAAGTGGAAAGCCACTTGAACATGTGACATGTTTTGCGGACTGGCCCTTTAAGAGGCAGACCCTAGAAGTGGACAAACCCTTGAAGAGGTGACAAATTTAGGGAATTATGTCCTTTAAGAGGTTGACCAGGGTTGTGTACAAACCCTCGAAACAACAGCATTTTAAGTGTACTGGCCCTTTAAGAGGTGGACCTGGGAAGCTTACGGACCTTTAAAATTGGCAATACTTTAAGGTGACTGGCCTATGAAGAGGATGACCATGGAAGTGGACAGTCCTTAAAGATGCATTATTGAGTGTGGGTGGCCTTCTAAGAGACAACCCTGGGAATGGACAGACCTTTGGAAATGTCAATGTGGCTTATGAAGTGGAAAGCCACTTGAACATGTGACATGTTTTGCGGACTGGCCCTTTAAGAGGCAGACCCTAGAAGTGGACAAACCCTTGAAGAGGTGACAAATTTAGGGAATTATGTCCTTTAAGAGGTTGACCAGGGTTGTGTACAAACCCTCGAAACAACAGCATTTTAAGTGTACTGGCCCTTTAAGAGGTGGACCTGGGAAGCTTACGGACCTTTAAAATTGGCAATACTTTATGGTGACTGGCCTATGAAGAGGATGACCATGGAAGTGGACAGTCCTTAAAGATGCATTATTGTGTGTGGGTGGCCTTCTAAGAGACAACGCTGGGAATGGACAGACCTTTGGAAATGTCAATGTGGCTTATGAAGTGGAAAGCCACTTGAACATGTGACATGTTTTGAGGACTGGCCCTTTAAGAGGCAGACCCTAGAAGTGGACAAACCCTTGAAGAGGTGACACATTTAGGGAATTATGTCCTTTAAGAGGTTGACCAGGGTTGTGTACAAACCCTCGAAACAACAGCATTTTAAGTGTACTGGCCCTTTAAGAGGTGGACCTGGGAAGCTTACGGACCTTTAAAATTGGCAATACTTTAAGGTGACTGGCCTATGAAGAGGATGACCATGGAAGTGGACAGTCCTTAAAGATGCATTATTGTGTGTGGGTGGCCTTCTAAGAGACAACCCTGGGAATGGACAGACCTTTGGAAATGTCAATGTGGCTTATGAAGTGGAAAGCCACTTGAACATGTGACATGTTTTGCGGACTGGCCCTTTAAGAGGCAGACCCTAGAAGTGGACAAACCCTTGAAGAGGTGACAAATTTAGGGAATTATGTCCTTTAAGAGGTTGACCAGGGTTGTGTACAAACCCTCGAAACAACAGCATTTTAAGTGTACTGGCCCTTTAAGAGGTGGACCTGGGAAGCTTACGGACCTTTAAAATTGGCAATACTTTAAGGTGACTGGCCTATGAAGAGGATGACCATGGAAGTGGACAGTCCTTAAAGATGCATTATTGAGTGTGGGTGGCCTTCTAAGAGACAACCCTGGGAATGGACAGACCTTTGGAAATGTCAATGTGGCTTATGAAGTGGAAAGCCACTTGAACATGTGACATGTTTTGCGGACTGGCCCTTTAAGAGGCAGACCCTAGAAGTGGACAAACCCTTGAAGAGGTGACAAATTTAGAGAATTATGTCCTTTAAGAGGTTGACCAGGGTTGTGTACAAACCCTCGAAACAACAGCATTTTAAGTGTACTGGCCCTTTAAGAGGTGGACCTGGGAAGCTTACGGACCTTTAAAATTGGCAATACTTTAAGGTGACTGGCCTATGAAGAGGATGACCATGGAAGTGGACAGTCCTTAAAGATGCATTATTGTGTGTGGGTGGCCTTCTAAGAGACAACCCTGGGAATGGACAGACCTTTGGAAATGTCAATGTGGCTTATGAAGTGGAAAGCCACTTGAACATGTGACATGTTTTGCGGACTGGCCCTTTAAGAGGCAGACCCTAGAAGTGGACAAACCCTTGAAGAGGTGACAAATTTAGGGAATTATGTCCTTTAAGAGGTTGACCAGGGTTGTGTACAAACCCTCGAAACAACAGCATTTTAAGTGTACTGGCCCTTTAAGAGGTGGACCTGGGAAGCTTACGGACCTTTAAAATTGGCAATACTTTAAGGTGACTGGCCTATGAAGAGGATGACCATGGAAGTGGACAGTCCTTAAAGATGCATTATTGTGTGTGGGTGGCCTTCTAAGAGACAACCCTGGGAATGGACAGACCTTTGGAAATGTCAATGTGGCTTATGAAGTGGAAAGCCACTTGAACATGTGACATGTTTTGCGGACTGGCCCTTTAAGAGGCAGACCCTAGAAGTGGACAAACCCTTGAAGAGGTGACAAATTTAGGGAATTATGTCCTTTAAGAGGTTGACCAGGGTTGTGTACAAACCCTCGAAACAACAGCATTTTAAGTGTACTGGCCCTTTAAGAGGTGGACCTGGGAAGCTTACGGACCTTTAAAATTGGCAATACTTTAAGGTGACTGGCCTATGAAGAGGATGACCATGGAAGTGGACAGTCCTTAAAGATGCATTATTGAGTGTGGGTGGCCTTCTAAGAGACAACCCTGGGAATGGACAGACCTTTGGAAATGTCAATGTGGCTTATGAAGTGGAAAGCCACTTGAACATGTGACATGTTTTGCGGACTGGCCCTTTAAGAGGCAGACCCTAGAAGTGGACAAACCCTTGAAGAGGTGACAAATTTAGGGAATTATGTCCTTTAAGAGGTTGACCAGGGTTGTGTACAAACCCTCGAAACAACAGCATTTTAAGTGTACTGGCCCTTTAAGAGGTGGACCTGGGAAGCTTACGGACCTTTAAAATTGGCAATACTTTATGGTGACTGGCCTATGAAGAGGATGACCATGGAAGTGGACAGTCCTTAAAGATGCATTATTGTGTGTGGGTGGCCTTCTAAGAGACAACGCTGGGAATGGACAGACCTTTGGAAATGTCAATGTGGCTTATGAAGTGGAAAGCCACTTGAACATGTGACATGTTTTGAGGACTGGCCCTTTAAGAGGCAGACCCTAGAAGTGGACAAACCCTTGAAGAGGTGACACATTTAGGGAATTATGTCCTTTAAGAGGTTGACCAGGGTTGTGTACAAACCCTCGAAACAACAGCATTTTAAGTGTACTGGCCCTTTAAGAGGTGGACCTGGGAAGCTTACGGACCTTTAAAATTGGCAATACTTTAAGGTGACTGGCCTATGAAGAGGATGACCATGGAAGTGGACAGTCCTTAAAGATGCATTATTGTGTGTGGGTAGCCTTCTAAGAGACAACCCTGGGAATGGACAGACCTTTGGAAATGTCAATGTGGCTTATGAAGTGGAAAGCCACTTGAACATGTGACATGTTTTGCGGACTGGCCCTTTAAGAGGCAGACCCTAGAAGTGGACAAACCCTTGAAGAGGTGACAAATTTAGGGAATTATGTCCTTTAAGAGGTTGACCAGGGTTGTGTACAAACCCTCGAAACAACAGCATTTTAAGTGTACTGGCCCTTTAAGAGGTGGACCTGGGAAGCTTACGGACCTTTAAAATTGGCAATACTTTAAGGTGACTGGCCTATGAAGAGGATGACCATGGAAGTGGACAGTCCTTAAAGATGCATTATTGTGTGTGGGTGGCCTTCTAAGAGACAACCCTGGGAATGGACAGACCTTTGGAAATGTCAATGTGGCTTATGAAGTGGAAAGCCACTTGAACATGTGACATGTTTTGCGGACTGGCCCTTTAAGAGGCAGACCCTAGAAGTGGACAAACCCTTGAAGAGGTGACAAATTTAGGGAATTATGTCCTTTAAGAGGTTGACCAGGGTTGTGTACAAACCCTCGAAACAACAGCATTTTAAGTGTACTGGCCCTTTAAGAGGTGGACCTGGGAAGCTTACGGACCTTTAAAATTGGCAATACTTTAAGGTGACTGGCCTATGAAGAGGATGACCATGGAAGTGGACAGTCCTTAAAGATGCATTATTGTGTGTGGGTGGCCTTCTAAGAGACAACCCTGGGAATGGACAGACCTTTGGAAATGTCAATGTGGCTTATGAAGTGGAAAGCCACTTGAACATGTGACATGTTTTGCGGACTGGCCCTTTAAGAGGCAGACCCTAGAAGTGGACAAACCCTTGAAGAGGTGACAAATTTAGGGAATTATGTCCTTTAAGAGGTTGACCAGGGTTGTGTACAAACCCTCGAAACAACAGCATTTTAAGTGTACTGGCCCTTTAAGAGGTGGACCTGGGAAGCTTACGGACCTTTAAAATTGGCAATACTTTAAGGTGACTGGCCTATGAAGAGGATGACCATGGAAGTGGACAGTCCTTAAAGATGCATTATTGAGTGTGGGTGGCCTTCTAAGAGACAACCCTGGGAATGGACAGACCTTTGGAAATGTCAATGTGGCTTATGAAGTGGAAAGCCACTTGAACATGTGACATGTTTTGCGGACTGGCCCTTTAAGAGGCAGACCCTAGAAGTGGACAAACCCTTGAAGAGGTGACAAATTTAGGGAATTATGTCCTTTAAGAGGTTGACCAGGGTTGTGTACAAACCCTCGAAACAACAGCATTTTAAGTGTACTGGCCCTTTAAGAGGTGGACCTGGGAAGCTTACGGACCTTTAAAATTGGCAATACTTTATGGTGACTGGCCTATGAAGAGGATGACCATGGAAGTGGACAGTCCTTAAAGATGCATTATTGTGTGTGGGTGGCCTTCTAAGAGACAACGCTGGGAATGGACAGACCTTTGGAAATGTCAATGTGGCTTATGAAGTGGAAAGCCACTTGAACATGTGACATGTTTTGAGGACTGGCCCTTTAAGAGGCAGACCCTAGAAGTGGACAAACCCTTGAAGAGGTGACACATTTAGGGAATTATGTCCTTTAAGAGGTTGACCAGGGTTGTGTACAAACCCTCGAAACAACAGCATTTTAAGTGTACTGGCCCTTTAAGAGGTGGACCTGGGAAGCTTACGGACCTTTAAAATTGGCAATACTTTAAGGTGACTGGCCTATGAAGAGGATGACCATGGAAGTGGACAGTCCTTAAAGATGCATTATTGTGTGTGGGTGGCCTTCTAAGAGACAACCCTGGGAATGGACAGACCTTTGGAAATGTCAATGTGGCTTATGAAGTGGAAAGCCACTTGAACATGTGACATGTTTTGCGGACTGGCCCTTTAAGAGGCAGACCCTAGAAGTGGACAAACCCTTGAAGAGGTGACAAATTTAGGGAATTATGTCCTTTAAGAGGTTGACCAGGGTTGTGTACAAACCCTCGAAACAACAGCATTTTAAGTGTACTGGCCCTTTAAGAGGTGGACCTGGGAAGCTTACGGACCTTTAAAATTGGCAATACTTTAAGGTGACTGGCCTATGAAGAGGATGACCATGGAAGTGGACAGTCCTTAAAGATGCATTATTGAGTGTGGGTGGCCTTCTAAGAGACAACCCTGGGAATGGACAGACCTTTGGAAATGTCAATGTGGCTTATGAAGTGGAAAGCCACTTGAACATGTGACATGTTTTGCGGACTGGCCCTTTAAGAGGCAGACCCTAGAAGTGGACAAACCCTTGAAGAGGTGACAAATTTAGAGAATTATGTCCTTTAAGAGGTTGACCAGGGTTGTGTACAAACCCTCGAAACAACAGCATTTTAAGTGTACTGGCCCTTTAAGAGGTGGACCTGGGAAGCTTACGGACCTTTAAAATTGGCAATACTTTAAGGTGACTGGCCTATGAAGAGGATGACCATGGAAGTGGACAGTCCTTAAAGATGCATTATTGTGTGTGGGTGGCCTTCTAAGAGACAACCCTGGGAATGGACAGACCTTTGGAAATGTCAATGTGGCTTATGAAGTGGAAAGCCACTTGAACATGTGACATGTTTTGCGGACTGGCCCTTTAAGAGGCAGACCCTAGAAGTGGACAAACCCTTGAAGAGGTGACAAATTTAGGGAATTATGTCCTTTAAGAGGTTGACCAGGGTTGTGTACAAACCCTCGAAACAACAGCATTTTAAGTGTACTGGCCCTTTAAGAGGTGGACCTGGGAAGCTTACGGACCTTTAAAATTGGCAATACTTTAAGGTGACTGGCCTATGAAGAGGATGACCATGGAAGTGGACAGTCCTTAAAGATGCATTATTGAGTGTGGGTGGCCTTCTAAGAGACAACCCTGGGAATGGACAGACCTTTGGAAATGTCAATGTGGCTTATGAAGTGGAAAGCCACTTGAACATGTGACATGTTTTGCGGACTGGCCCTTTAAGAGGCAGACCCTAGAAGTGGACAAACCCTTGAAGAGGTGACAAATTTAGGGAATTATGTCCTTTAAGAGGTTGACCAGGGTTGTGTACAAACCCTCGAAACAACAGCATTTTAAGTGTACTGGCCCTTTAAGAGGTGGACCTGGGAAGCTTACGGACCTTTAAAATTGGCAATACTTTATGGTGACTGGCCTATGAAGAGGATGACCATGGAAGTGGACAGTCCTTAAAGATGCATTATTGTGTGTGGGTGGCCTTCTAAGAGACAACGCTGGGAATGGACAGACCTTTGGAAATGTCAATGTGGCTTATGAAGTGGAAAGCCACTTGAACATGTGACATGTTTTGAGGACTGGCCCTTTAAGAGGCAGACCCTAGAAGTGGACAAACCCTTGAAGAGGTGACACATTTAGGGAATTATGTCCTTTAAGAGGTTGACCAGGGTTGTGTACAAACCCTCGAAACAACAGCATTTTAAGTGTACTGGCCCTTTAAGAGGTGGACCTGGGAAGCTTACGGACCTTTAAAATTGGCAATACTTTAAGGTGACTGGCCTATGAAGAGGATGACCATGGAAGTGGACAGTCCTTAAAGATGCATTATTGTGTGTGGGTAGCCTTCTAAGAGACAACCCTGGGAATGGACAGACCTTTGGAAATGTCAATGTGGCTTATGAAGTGGAAAGCCACTTGAACATGTGACATGTTTTGCGGACTGGCCCTTTAAGAGGCAGACCCTAGAAGTGGACAAACCCTTGAAGAGGTGACAAATTTAGGGAATTATGTCCTTTAAGAGGTTGACCAGGGTTGTGTACAAACCCTCGAAACAACAGCATTTTAAGTGTACTGGCCCTTTAAGAGGTGGACCTGGGAAGCTTACGGACCTTTAAAATTGGCAATACTTTAAGGTGACTGGCCTATGAAGAGGATGACCATGGAAGTGGACAGTCCTTAAAGATGCATTATTGTGTGTGGGTGGCCTTCTAAGAGACAACCCTGGGAATGGACAGACCTTTGGAAATGTCAATGTGGCTTATGAAGTGGAAAGCCACTTGAACATGTGACATGTTTTGCGGACTGGCCCTTTAAGAGGCAGACCCTAGAAGTGGACAAACCCTTGAAGAGGTGACAAATTTAGGGAATTATGTCCTTTAAGAGGTTGACCAGGGTTGTGTACAAACCCTCGAAACAACAGCATTTTAAGTGTACTGGCCCTTTAAGAGGTGGACCTGGGAAGCTTACGGACCTTTAAAATTGGCAATACTTTAAGGTGACTGGCCTATGAAGAGGATGACCATGGAAGTGGACAGTCCTTAAAGATGCATTATTGTGTGTGGGTGGCCTTCTAAGAGACAACCCTGGGAATGGACAGACCTTTGGAAATGTCAATGTGGCTTATGAAGTGGAAAGCCACTTGAACATGTGACATGTTTTGCGGACTGGCCCTTTAAGAGGCAGACCCTAGAAGTGGACAAACCCTTGAAGAGGTGACAAATTTAGGGAATTATGTCCTTTAAGAGGTTGACCAGGGTTGTGTACAAACCCTCGAAACAACAGCATTTTAAGTGTACTGGCCCTTTAAGAGGTGGACCTGGGAAGCTTACGGACCTTTAAAATTGGCAATACTTTAAGGTGACTGGCCTATGAAGAGGATGACCATGGAAGTGGACAGTCCTTAAAGATGCATTATTGAGTGTGGGTGGCCTTCTAAGAGACAACCCTGGGAATGGACAGACCTTTGGAAATGTCAATGTGGCTTATGAAGTGGAAAGCCACTTGAACATGTGACATGTTTTGCGGACTGGCCCTTTAAGAGGCAGACCCTAGAAGTGGACAAACCCTTGAAGAGGTGACAAATTTAGGGAATTATGTCCTTTAAGAGGTTGACCAGGGTTGTGTACAAACCCTCGAAACAACAGCATTTTAAGTGTACTGGCCCTTTAAGAGGTGGACCTGGGAAGCTTACGGACCTTTAAAATTGGCAATACTTTATGGTGACTGGCCTATGAAGAGGATGACCATGGAAGTGGACAGTCCTTAAAGATGCATTATTGTGTGTGGGTGGCCTTCTAAGAGACAACGCTGGGAATGGACAGACCTTTGGAAATGTCAATGTGGCTTATGAAGTGGAAAGCCACTTGAACATGTGACATGTTTTGAGGACTGGCCCTTTAAGAGGCAGACCCTAGAAGTGGACAAACCCTTGAAGAGGTGACACATTTAGGGAATTATGTCCTTTAAGAGGTTGACCAGGGTTGTGTACAAACCCTCGAAACAACAGCATTTTAAGTGTACTGGCCCTTTAAGAGGTGGACCTGGGAAGCTTACGGACCTTTAAAATTGGCAATACTTTAAGGTGACTGGCCTATGAAGAGGATGACCATGGAAGTGGACAGTCCTTAAAGATGCATTATTGTGTGTGGGTGGCCTTCTAAGAGACAACCCTGGGAATGGACAGACCTTTGGAAATGTCAATGTGGCTTATGAAGTGGAAAGCCACTTGAACATGTGACATGTTTTGCGGACTGGCCCTTTAAGAGGCAGACCCTAGAAGTGGACAAACCCTTGAAGAGGTGACAAATTTAGGGAATTATGTCCTTTAAGAGGTTGACCAGGGTTGTGTACAAACCCTCGAAACAACAGCATTTTAAGTGTACTGGCCCTTTAAGAGGTGGACCTGGGAAGCTTACGGACCTTTAAAATTGGCAATACTTTAAGGTGACTGGCCTATGAAGAGGATGACCATGGAAGTGGACAGTCCTTAAAGATGCATTATTGAGTGTGGGTGGCCTTCTAAGAGACAACCCTGGGAATGGACAGACCTTTGGAAATGTCAATGTGGCTTATGAAGTGGAAAGCCACTTGAACATGTGACATGTTTTGCGGACTGGCCCTTTAAGAGGCAGACCCTAGAAGTGGACAAACCCTTGAAGAGGTGACAAATTTAGGGAATTATGTCCTTTAAGAGGTTGACCAGGGTTGTGTACAAACCCTCGAAACAACAGCATTTTAAGTGTACTGGCCCTTTAAGAGGTGGACCTGGGAAGCTTACGGACCTTTAAAATTGGCAATACTTTATGGTGACTGGCCTATGAAGAGGATGACCATGGAAGTGGACAGTCCTTAAAGATGCATTATTGTGTGTGGGTGGCCTTCTAAGAGACAACGCTGGGAATGGACAGACCTTTGGAAATGTCAATGTGGCTTATGAAGTGGAAAGCCACTTGAACATGTGACATGTTTTGAGGACTGGCCCTTTAAGAGGCAGACCCTAGAAGTGGACAAACCCTTGAAGAGGTGACACATTTAGGGAATTATGTCCTTTAAGAGGTTGACCAGGGTTGTGTACAAACCCTCGAAACAACAGCATTTTAAGTGTACTGGCCCTTTAAGAGGTGGACCTGGGAAGCTTACGGACCATTAAAATTGGCAATACTTTAAGGTGACTGGCCTATGAAGAGGATGACCATGGAAGTGGACAGTCCTTAAAGATGCATTATTGTGTGTGGGTGGCCTTCTAAGAGACAACCCTGGGAATGGACAGACCTTTGGAAATGTCAATGTGGCTTATGAAGTGGAAAGCCACTTGAACATGTGACATGTTTTGCGGACTGGCCCTTTAAGAGGCAGACCCTAGAAGTGGACAAACCCTTGAAGAGGTGGCAAATTTAGGGAATTATGTCCTTTAAGAGGTTGACCAGGGTTGTGTACAAACCCTCGAAACAACAGCATTTTAAGTGTACTGGCCCTTTAAGAGGTGGACCTGGGAAGCTTACGGACCTTTAAAATTGGCAATACTTTTAGGTGACTGGCCTATGAAGAGGATGACCATGGAAGTGGACAGTCCTTAAAGATGCATTATTGTGTGTGGGTGGCCTTCTAAGAGACAACCCTGGGAATGGACAGACCTTTGGAAATGTCAATGTGGCTTATGAAGTGGAAAGCCACTTGAACATGTGACATGTTTTGCGGACTGGCCCTTTAAGAGGCAGACCCTAGAAGTGGACAAACCCTTGAAGAGGTGACAAATTTAGAGAATTATGTCCTTTAAGAGGTTGACCAGGGTTGTGTACAAACCCTCGAAACAACAGCATTTTAAGTGTACTGGCCCTTTAAGAGGTGGACCTGGGAAGCTTACGGACCTTTAAAATTGGCAATACTTTAAGGTGACTGGCCTATGAAGAGGATGACCATGGAAGTGGACAGTCCTTAAAGATGCATTATTGTGTGTGGGTGGCCTTCTAAGAGACAACCCTGGGAATGGACAGACCTTTGGAAATGTCAATGTGGCTTATGAAGTGGAAAGCCACTTGAACATGTGACATGTTTTGCGGACTGGCCCTTTAAGAGGCAGACCCTAGAAGTGGACAAACCCTTGAAGAGGTGACAAATTTAGGGAATTATGTCCTTTAAGAGGTTGACCAGGGTTGTGTACAAACCCTCGAAACAACAGCATTTTAAGTGTACTGGCCCTTTAAGAGGTGGACCTGGGAAGCTTACGGACCTTTAAAATTGGCAATACTTTAAGGTGACTGGCCTATGAAGAGGATGACCATGGAAGTGGACAGTCCTTAAAGATGCATTATTGAGTGTGGGTGGCCTTCTAAGAGACAACCCTGGGAATGGACAGACCTTTGGAAATGTCAATGTGGCTTATGAAGTGGAAAGCCACTTGAACATGTGACATGTTTTGCGGACTGGCCCTTTAAGAGGCAGACCCTAGAAGTGGACAAACCCTTGAAGAGGTGACAAATTTAGGGAATTATGTCCTTTAAGAGGTTGACCAGGGTTGTGTACAAACCCTCGAAACAACAGCATTTTAAGTGTACTGGCCCTTTAAGAGGTGGACCTGGGAAGCTTACGGACCTTTAAAATTGGCAATACTTTATGGTGACTGGCCTATGAAGAGGATGACCATGGAAGTGGACAGTCCTTAAAGATGCATTATTGTGTGTGGGTGGCCTTCTAAGAGACAACGCTGGGAATGGACAGACCTTTGGAAATGTCAATGTGGCTTATGAAGTGGAAAGCCACTTGAACATGTGACATGTTTTGAGGACTGGCCCTTTAAGAGGCAGACCCTAGAAGTGGACAAACCCTTGAAGAGGTGACACATTTAGGGAATTATGTCCTTTAAGAGGTTGACCAGGGTTGTGTACAAACCCTCGAAACAACAGCATTTTAAGTGTACTGGCCCTTTAAGAGGTGGACCTGGGAAGCTTACGGACCTTTAAAATTGGCAATACTTTAAGGTGACTGGCCTATGAAGAGGATGACCATGGAAGTGGACAGTCCTTAAAGATGCATTATTGTGTGTGGGTAGCCTTCTAAGAGACAACCCTGGGAATGGACAGACCTTTGGAAATGTCAATGTGGCTTATGAAGTGGAAAGCCACTTGAACATGTGACATGTTTTGCGGACTGGCCCTTTAAGAGGCAGACCCTAGAAGTGGACAAACCCTTGAAGAGGTGACACATTTAGGGAATTATGTCCTTTAAGAGGTTGACCAGGGTTGTGTACAAACCCTCGAAACAACAGCATTTTAAGTGTACTGGCCCTTTAAGAGGTGGACCTGGGAAGCTTACGGACCTTTAAAATTGGCAATACTTTAAGGTGACTGGCCTATGAAGAGGATGACCATGGAAGTGGACAGTCCTTAAAGATGCATTATTGTGTGTGGGTGGCCTTCTAAGAGACAACCCTGGGAATGGACAGACCTTTGGAAATGTCAATGTGGCTTATGAAGTGGAAAGCCACTTGAACATGTGACATGTTTTGCGGACTGGCCCTTTAAGAGGCAGACCCTAGAAGTGGACAAACCCTTGAAGAGGTGACAAATTTAGGGAATTATGTCCTTTAAGAGGTTGACCAGGGTTGTGTACAAACCCTCGAAACAACAGCATTTTAAGTGTACTGGCCCTTTAAGAGGTGGACCTGGGAAGCTTACGGACCTTTAAAATTGGCAATACTTTAAGGTGACTGGCCTATGAAGAGGATGACCATGGAAGTGGACAGTCCTTAAAGATGCATTATTGTGTGTGGGTGGCCTTCTAAGAGACAACCCTGGGAATGGACAGACCTTTGGAAATGTCAATGTGGCTTATGAAGTGGAAATCCACTTGAACATGTGACATGTTTTGATGACTGGCCCTTTAAGAGGCAGACCCTAGATGTGGACAAACCCTTGAAGAGGTGACAAATTTAGGGAATTATGTCCTTTAAGAGGTTGACCAGGGTTGTGTACAAACCCTCGAAACAACAGCATTTTAAGTGTACTGGTCCTTTAAGAGGTGGACCTGGGAAGCTTACGGACCTTTAAAATTGGCAATACTTTAAGGTGACTGGCCTATGAAGAGGATGACCATGGAAGTGGACAGTCCTTAAAGATGCATTATTGTGTGTGGGTGGCCTTCTAAGAGACAACCCTGGGAATGGACAGACCTTTGGAAATGTCAATGTGGCTTATGAAGTGGAAAGCCACTTGAACATGTGACATGTTTTGCAGACTGGCCCTTTAAGAGGCAGACCCTAGAAGTGGACAAACCCTTGAAGAGGTGACAAATTTAGGGAATTATGTCCTTTAAGAGGTTGACCAGGGTTGTGTACAAACCCTCGAAACAACAGCATTTTAAGTGTACTGGTCCTTTAAGAGGTGGACCTGGGAAGCTTACGGACCTTTAAAATTGGCAATACGCTTAAGGTGACTGGCCTATGAAGAGGATGACCATGGAAGTGGACAGTCCTTAAAGATGCATTATTGTGTGTGGGTGGCCTTCTAAGAGACAACCCTGGGATTGGACAGACCTTTGAAATGTCAATGTGGCTTATGAAGTGGAAAGCCACTTGAACATGTGACATGTTTTGAGGGACTGGCCCTTTAAGAGGCAGACCCTAGAAGTGGACAAACCCTTGAAGAGGTGACACATTTAGGGAATTATGTCCTTAAGAGGTTGACCAGGGTTGTGTACAAACCCTCGAAACAACAGCATTTTAAGTGTACTGGCCCTTTAAGAGGTGGACCTGGGAAGCTTACGGACCTTTAAAATTGGCAATACTTTAAGGTGACTGGCCTATGAAGAGGATGACCATGGAAGTGGACAGTCCTTAAAGATGCATTATTGTGTGTGGGTGGCCTTCTAAGAGACAACCCTGGGAATGGACAGACCTTTGGAAATGTCAATGTGGCTTATGAAGTGGAAAGCCACTTGAACATGTGACATGTTTTGCGGACTGGCCCTTTAAGAGGCAGACCTAGAAGTGGACAAACCCTTGAAGAGGTGACAAATTTAGGGAATTATGTCCTTTAAGAGGTTGACCAGGGTTGTGTACAAACCCTCGAAGACACACAGCATTTTAAGTGTACTGGCCCTTTAAGAGGTGGACCCTGGGAAGCTTACGGACCTTTAAAATTGGCAATACTTTAAGGTGACTGGCCTCATGAAGAGGATGACCATTGGAAGTGGACAGTCCTTAAAGATGCATTATTGTGTGTGGGTGGCCTTCTAAGAGACAACCCTGGGAATGGACAGACCTTTGGAAATGTCAAATGTGGCTTATGAAGTGAAAGCCACTTGAACATGTGACATGTTTTGCGGACTGGCCCTTTAAGAGGCAGACCCTAGAAGTGGACAAACCCTTGAAGAGGTGGCAAATTTAGGGAATTATGTAAAGAGGTTGACCAGGGTTGTGTACAAACCCTCGAAACAACAGCATTTTAAGTGTACTGGCCCTTTAAGAGGTGGACCTGGGAAGCTTACGGACCTTTAAAATTGGCAATACTTTAAGGTGACTGGCCTATGAAGAGGATGACCATGGAAGTGGACAGTCCTTAAAGATGCATTATTGTGTGTGGGTGGCCTTCTAAGAGACAACCCTGGGAATGGACAGACCTTTGGAAATGTCAATGTGGCTTATGAAGTGGAAAGCCACTTGAACATGTGACATGTTTTGCGGACTGGCCCTTTAAGAGGCAGACCCTAGAAGTGGACAAACCCTTGAAGAGGTGACAAATTTAGGGAATTATGTCCTTTAAGAGGTTGACCAGGGTTGTGTACAAACCCTCGAAACAACAGCATTTTAAGTGTACTGGCCCTTTAAGAGGTGGACCTGGGAAGCTTACGGACCTTTAAAATTGGCAATACTTTAAGGTGACTGGCCTATGAAGAGGATGACCATGGAAGTGGACAGTCCTTAAAGATGCATTATTGTGTGTGGGTGGCCTTCTAAGAGACAACCCTGGGAATGGACAGACCTTTGGAAATGTCAATGTGGCTTATGAAGTGGAAAGCCACTTGAACATGTGACATGTTTTGCGGACTGGCCCTTTAAGAGGCAGACCCTAGAAGTGGACAAACCCTTGAAGAGGTGACAAATTTAGGGAATTATGTCCTTTAAGAGGTTGACCAGGGTTGTGTACAAACCCTCGAAACAACAGCATTTTAAGTGTACTGGCCCTTTAAGAGGTGGACCTGGGAAGCTTACGGACCTTTAAAATTGGCAATACTTTAAGGTGACTGGCCTATGAAGAGGATGACCATGGAAGTGGACAGTCCTTAAAGATGCATTATTGAG